>NC_054473.1:69213893-69913060 GCF_017639515.1 Carcharodon carcharias
GTCAGCCAGTAGGAGGCAGTGGTCAGAGAAAAACACTGGCTTGACGTCAGTGGATCTGATTGCGAATGCACGGGACACAAACAGGAAGTTTATCCTGGAATGGATGGACCTGACTGGCTGCAACCAGGTGTATCTACACTGCGTTCCATCTGCAGAGTTGCTGAAGACAGCTTGGCATCCTTAACTGTTTTCATCAGGGATCTGGACGTAGCGTCCAATCTGCTGTCGGCCCTGCCGGATTGTCCAGCCGCATCGATGATGCAGTTGAAGTCACCGCCCAGAATGACCAGCCTGGACGTTGCCAGCAGCAGTGGGAGCTGCTGAAAAACCTCCAGCCGCTCGGCCCCTTGTGATGGGGCGTACACGTTAATTAACCGGACTGGAGCGTTCTTGTACATTACGTCTGCTACGAGGAGGCGCCCGCCCACCACCTCCTTAACCTGGGAGACGGTGAAGCTGCCTCCCCGCAGCAGAATCCCCAGGCCGGAGGAATGAGAGTCGTTTCCTCCCGACCAGATCGATGGCCCATGGGACCACCATCGTGACCATTGCCTGTAGGAGCTGAGGTGCGGTATCGCACACTCCTGCAGAAACAACAGGTCAGCTTTGACCTTGGCAACGTAGTCCAAAGTCGCAACACATCGCGTAGCAGATTTAATGCTACTCACATTTATGGATACAATCTTTAAACCCATTTTAAAGCATTAATTCTCTTACCAAATCTGTCATCTCTGAGAGTCCCAGACCTTTAGTCTGCTCCTTCATACCTGTAGTGTGCTCAAATTGCCTCACTTTGGATGGGCTGAGGAAAGCGTCCTGAACCTCCCCATTGGCGGTGTTCTGCTCGAGTGGCATCTGGGAGTCCGTGCAGAGAGCGGGGTTTGAAATGTCCTCTGTTGGAGAAGCTTCTCCAATCCTCTCCCCCTCTGGGGCGTTGCTGCTCCCGGCTTCCAGGAGCTGGGGTGTGCTGATCGCCTCAGTGTTCCCAGATTCCTGGGGATGTGATGCGCTGGCCTCTTCGGGTTGTAGGCAAAGTTGAGGTGCGCTGGTCTCCTCATTGTCTCCAATGTTCTGGAGCTCGGGTGTCTCATCCTCCAACTCCCTAGAGCTTTGCCGTTTCTTCTGTCGGTGCTGCCCTGGCACTTCTTCGTCCGAGGAGCTGTTGCCTTTGTCATCCGTGTTGGATGGGAGACGCCTCTTGCCACTTGTCTGGGAAATGGCTCGGTTCTTTCTTAGCCCCTTCTTCCTGTTGGCTGTCTTCACCGTCTGCCACTCCCCCTGCTGCTTT
Source organism: Carcharodon carcharias (assembly GCF_017639515.1). NCBI lineage: Eukaryota > Metazoa > Chordata > Chondrichthyes > Lamniformes > Lamnidae > Carcharodon > Carcharodon carcharias. The sequence continues at coordinate 69,215,182 of NC_054473.1, forward strand.
TCCACTGCTGCCTCCTCCTCCTCCATTGATTCGCTCTCCTGAGGAGTGGGAGGTTCAGGGGGCAGTGTTGTTGATTGGCTGTCTGTTGCCTCACTCTTTTCCTCCACCTTGTCTCTCTCTGTGTCTCCCTTTGTCCCGTTGTTCTCCCTGGGCACCTTGGTGATTGGAGTGACACAAAGCATTTCCTCTGCTTCCCCCTCGTTGGCTTTGGCTGCCTGTGCATAAGTGAGGCAGCGTTTGGGGCAGGTCCTGTAGAGGTGACCTGCCTCACCACATAGGTTGCAGCACTTAGCCTGTTTGAAGTCTTTTGTCTGCAGTTCTTGCAGAGGACGGCACTGCAATTGGCCGCCACATGCTGCATGAGCGACAAAGTTTGGGCTGCCCAGTGTAGACAAGGTAGCCATGGCTTCCCCCGATAGTGAATCTGGAAGGAGGGTGGAAGGTGGCTCCCTTACTGTTGGTCTTGAGAGTGACCTTAACCTGTTGTTTGCATGTCCAGATCCCCAAATTGTCTCTAACCTTGGTGTAGCTCCCAACCTTGTCGAAGTATCTGGCGAGGAAGGTGAGCACGTCGGCGACAAGGATGTAGGGGTTGTAGAGATGCACCGTCACCACCCGTTGCAACGGGAGAGCAAAGAGCGGCAGTGAACTGCAGAACTGATGGCTTCATTTGGCAGCACTGAAATACTAATATTGCAACCGCAAGAGGCAGCATGAAGTTTGCACTTACTAGCTGATGTGCATTCATTCTGTTCCATCAATGTAGAAAATCATCATTTAAGATAACATTACAAAGATTACATAGCTTACATGCATACAAGTGAGAGAGAAAAAAAAACAAAAACAGAAACAGAAATATCTGGAAAAACTCAGCAGGTCTGGCAGCAGCGGCTGAAAAAATCGGGGAAAACAAACTTATAAACTTATTTGGCTGGAAAATTCAGCTCTGAAGCACCTGGCTTTCAGGGAGCTGGAAACTTCAAAAATGTAAGCCAGACTATTTCTGGCAAGCTCACATGGCTGCCCTTATAGTAAAGGTGCTTAGAGCAGGCATGACATGTGTACCCTGGAAGCATGAAGAGTGTGTGGATGGTGATGCCAAACAACATTAACAGTGATTTGGTGCACAATCTGCAGTTTTGGACACTCATTAGCATTCTTTAAAGGGCTCACCATGGGACTTACAGATATGATTAGATCCACCTTGTTCAAATCAGTACATTTAATCTTCGTAACAACAAAAAACAATGGAAATGCTTATTGATGCAGAGAGGCAGAGGTGTGGGAGTCCGGCCTCAGTGTAAAATCTAGCCCTTTGTGCTGTGTGTGTCATAATGATATAAAGGCACCAATCACTCATGAAGGATTGAGTAAACAAGTTGTGGGTTCATTTACTGAGATTAGACACATGACAATAGATATACATGATATAAAGCTTGAAGACACCAGCAACAGAGCTGTCTGTGTGCTGTGCTCTGTTTTAAAGCAAAAGTGAAACTAAAATAGAATCACACGACACACTTCCTTTCTAGTGATGTCATGCTCCTATCCCTTAAAAGCATATCATAACACTATTCTTTGACAAAATTTTTGATTATCTGTTCTATTTCCATATATGGTTCAGTGTCAAAATTTGTCTGACATGCTTCTTTGAAGTGACTTGGGACATATCACTATGTTAAGCATGCTATATAAATGCAGATTGTTGTTGTTTATGCTGCTTTTTCGTGCTTCAGTCATCATCATTTATCAGATGCATTATCAGAGGTTATAGTTCAAGCACCCTGCAGAAATGCTTATCACCACATGGGAATTTGACAGTTCTGCTGAGCACTATTAAATAAGGATGCCCTACACACCAAGACTTAGCGTTACACACAAGGATTATAGGTAGTTTCTTCTGCTAATCTGATATCACTGGTGTATCTTGCCAGATCTGTCACAATACATAATATCTCCAGATGAACAATTAGGGTGTAAATCTAGTGTCTCAAATCCAAGAAGATATAAAACGGAGATTAATTGCTAATGATCTAAGTGGTACCATTTATTTTACTTCTCCAATCAGAAAGGAATAACCCACAATGAACCTTAGTTAATCACAGCTGCTGTAGTAATTCATTGACTGTCACCTTCCTATTTAACCTGGAAACCTACATTGTCCTGTATGCTATAAATCACATCTTAACTTTACAGTGGTTTATATTTTGTTGTTTGGCTTCCTTTTTTCATGTTGTTGAATTCCAAGTCAGACCACAGAGGTTCTTCTGTGACTTTGGACCATTTTGTTCCATCATCAATCAATACAAGCTGCTGCTCTTGTCCCAATCTCCTTCTGAGGAGAAATGTTACAATCCTGTCACTGAGTCATCTATTAAATGGAACCTATCCAGCCAGTTGCAGAAGAATTTAAGTCACAGAAATTTTGAATTATCACACACATTAAGGAAATTAAAACTAGATCAGTTGTAACCTAATGTTTCTTCTTTATTGCAAAATAATGAAATTTCATTTTTAAAGTTGCATATTTTTCTCCCAAGCTTTTTCCTTTTTATAAAGCCGAATAATTGCTTTTACTTTACTTTGCTTCCTTCCTCACTTCCCAATACCTTTTTTGATACCATTTTCCCCTCAGATTTTAACCTGTATACCCCACCTCCAACGCACCACTACTTCATTTGTAGTTCTCAGCTGAGCAGTAAGGTTTATGACATTTACAAGTCACTGAGGCCTCAGTGAGTGTCTCTTTCCATCAAAGGTCTGCAACATTGTTCCACATCAATGAGGACAGGAAGACCTGCATTCAGGTCTGTTCACTCACCACTTCGGCAACTTTCATCCAATGTTAGCAGTGGTTTTGTTGGTGCCATCTTGGTGCCAGCTCTGCGGAAGAGGAGCTGCCTTCCTTCCCTCACTTGCTCAGGCAGTGACAGGCTACTATACCTTGGAGCTCATTGTTTGAATGTTCTGTAGATGTTGCAAGTAAGTGAAGTAGCAGTAAGTCAAGCATGTTGGCGGACTGGCTTCAGTAATGCAGCTGTTCATTGGCACTCACACTAATACATCAGGTAAAGAGTTAGCAGAGTGACCCCAAAGATTTTAACAATTGTGTAACAATTGCACAGGATTCAGTTTAGAGAAAAACTCAACTCTTCAAATCAGAGAGTGCCAGTATGGTGGGATTGTTAGGGTGAGGGTGCATTGGTAACAGTAGAAGGGGTAGTGAGGGTGGTTGGTGCAAACATGGACCCACGGGGTGGGAAGGAGGAGGTCGGGAGGTCAATATGGATGGGGTTGGGGTTTTCATGGAGGTAGGGAACGTGAACTTTCACCTGGACATTCCTGAAGTGGAAGGGTTTGCGCTGTAGAGTGAAGGTGAGGATTTGGAAGGTAATATCAGGGGTTCCACTTTGATGGGGGAAAGGACATGGTTGACTGGAAAGGATGGGGGAGCTTAGCAGAAACTAATGATTACCATTCCTCACAAATCGAAAGTGAGCGGAGCTTCATGTTAGGCGGGCACATGGCGTTGCATGGGAGTATGATCAGTGGGTAGGCGGAGATGCAGGTCAGCTCAGGTGGACAACTGAAAGAGAACCCCAGCAGGCAGCACTGAAAATGCTTGGGACAGTGAGATGAATGTGATGGATGAAGGCTCTGTGTGCGTGGGAGTACTTGCACATGGTACCAAAAGGACCTGCCACACATACTTCTCCAACCAGATTCATGCTTGGTCCACCTGCGTGCAGGTGAACTGCTATTGCGGGGTTGGTGGGGATGCAAGGGGAGCACTTGCGAAGCCTGTAAATGAAGGCGGAAGACAACATTACACATCATTCAGTGAAAGTGAATGTATTATCAAATTATAAAGTGACAAAACGTGTTCACCTGTGCAACCAATTATGATCAGAATTTCTTAACTTTTCTAGGTCCACCACTTCTTCTAGATGCTGCCCTGACATCTGCAGCAGGGGTGGAGACAGCCTGTGCAATGTTTGGCCCTGTTGCCTCTGATAACTTTGGCGTGTGTCCTCTGGAGAGCCGAGGCCTTGAGGGTCCCGACTTGCTTTGGCTGTCCTCCTGTGGGCCAGTTGTTCCCTCTGTGGTGACAGAGGATGATGTTGAGGTGGTCACAGGCAAAGGGGATTCAGAGGGAGAGGACAGCCTCTGTGATTCCTGAGCAGATGACCCAGGGGTGTCCAGCTGCTGCTCCTCCTCCTTTCAGGTGCCTGAAGGCCCTGGCATGACTCCTTGAGGGGAAGGAGCACCTGGAGGATGTCGAGGTGCCCCGATTCACTCTTGCATTTCCAATGTAGGAACTCATACATGACTACTACGATGGGGTGCAGGTCTGTATGCATCTCTGCACTCCACTGGGCCAGGATACCCATGGTGTTGCCATCCTTCTCATGGAGACCCCCATGCGTGCACATGTGGGCACCACTTCATCTGAGAGCAGGTGGATGCACTCCTCTGACTTGTGTGCCACTCTGTTGAGGGCTCCAAACAGCTTTGCTGCTTCCTACTCACTCTGCATGATGAGTGGAAGGCCGAATCCAGAGGTTTGTCATCTGACTGTCTGGGCCTCAGGTGTCCTCGTACAGGATTGACAGGTCTCACTCACTTCTTGAATGGGGATTGGCGGCCTGTCAGAGCCAATGGCAAACCAAAGCAGTGGACAAAAATCTCCCTCGAATGAGTGGGTAGAAATCTTTGACTTGTACCTAACTAGCATTCTAGACAGGAGAATTCAACATTTCTCAGTGTCTGCAAGAACAACATCATCTTCCAGTTCTCTACTGGAAGCATTCTATTTGAACCTGCTGCTATTGCAATGTTGTTAGACACTGGGCTGAGTCATCCCAGATTTGAACTAACCAGCCACAGTAGCGGGTTTTCACGTTGTATTGCCCCAAACCTGCCTTATTACTTATGCATTCCTGGGAAACACACAATTTCCATGGCTAGTGGGCTCTCATTCACTCGCCACCCATCATCTTGCTGCTTCAACGTTGACCCAAAAGGCAAGAAGACTGCAGCGCTCGAGCATCTTTTGGATGCTGTGGAGGCCCACTGTGATGTCTCTACCCCTGGCTCTGGCTGCAGGAGGGGCAGCTACATTACCATTCTGGCTTGGTAGGCGATGGCAGTGGAGATCAGTACCAGTGCTGCACAGAAGAGGCTGGCCATCCAATGCTGATAGAAGATCTATGATCTCATCCATGCTGCTAGGGTATGGTAATCATCTCATCACTCTAAACACTCAAGCCCATCACATATTCACTGGCATCTCACTCACTGCCAGCTCAAGGGACATCATCATCCATTCTCACACACACCATCACATCTCCATCTGGCTTCATCTCCTCTGAAGACTGCCTCCTCAAACCTCACCATCTTGAGGCAACATGCATGGATCAACATGTGCCCCCCCACCCCACAAAAAAACCCTTCCCCAGTACAGCTTTTGTCCTGCAGCCTCTTCCCTTGCCTGAGGCCACTTCTCCCCCTTTCCCAAGCAAGACTATGACCTGCAGCCATTGAAAAGCCACCCACATATGGCTGATCTGGTAAGTAGACCTACCAGTGAATCCCTTAAAAGTGCTGCGGTGCTGTCTGTGAAGCCTGGCGCTGATGACTGTGAGTGCTGACTCAAGCAAGGTAGACAAACAAACCTTGAAGTCCTGAGCAAAGTGCAGCCCGCCAACTGCAGGCCTTATATATGCTGTTGTGAAACACATCGGTGTATTTTCCCTGCTGACGTGGATGGACGATGCAGCGGTGAGGGGATTTAGTTCAGCAGTTTAGCGGGTTGGGCCTTATAATGATACGCTGATGTTTACAATGAGGTTCCTGATGTCCGATGGTGGGGAACGTGGCCCACCATCGGCAGGTAGAGTGGATGATCGCAATTTGGTTTCACGACGTTGTGAAACCGATTTTTGACCTTCTAGCCATAATGTCTGCTCACGCTGCCGAGAACTCTCTAAGCCGTTGGGCAAGGAACATCCCAGCCACTGATTGGTAATCTTTCTAAATTACATATTCAATCTCATATATCACATTGGGCAACTAAACACTCATTCTATCAGAGCTTACAGAAATCAACATTCATAGTATGTCCATTATAACCTACCAAAGAACACAGGCAGAATACTCTACAGTCCTTTGAAGAGAATGTTCACTGATGGTGACTGAGGTTTGAAAGAAAGATGGATTCTCAGCTAAAACAGATGTTTTTGGTAGACTTAGTGCTACTAATCTGTGACAGCTGGTAAACATAGAGATTTGGTATGCTTCAGCAGAGCTCTGGTTGAAGGGTGATGTTATTATAGCACTTACAACACTGGCCATACTTTCAAGTAAATCAAAATGTTTGTTTTGTACATGACAAAAGATGAACTAAAAAGCAGTGTCACTCTTCAGTCAAACCATAAACTTCTATTGCTGGAGTTACTGGAATCACTACATTCACTGAATTGTTTATGAAGAGAGCAATTTAAATGAATTCTGCAATATTCTATTAATTGTACTGAAATGCTTCTTAAGTCAAATTAACTTAATTTATAACACGTGCCACTATTATTAGCAGCTTCAGCATGATCTGGTTGCTTACTCCTAATGAAATATTAGGCCTGCTAGCTTATAAAATTAACCCATGTTCCAATCATCCAGACTTTCTTTTCCATTTCTGATAACAATCATTCTCTCTCCTTTACTGTCTCCTAAGTCAGAAACAGGAAATAGGACTTCCAACCTGTACTGCAATGTGAGCACAGGTCTGATGATAGTATGCGATCAGAACTCAACAGGAAGGCTGCTTCATGCCTTGAAGGATCAATATGGTCACTTGAAAAATCAATGATATCTCTTTCAATTCCCTCACTGCAGTCGACATGGGAAAACATCAGCTTTAGTCTTACACATCAGCTACCAGGATACCTGAGATTATGCACCACATGTGATAGAGCTCATGTGATTGTTTCTATATGGAAATAAAGTTCATGATAAACAATCCCTTTCTAATTAATTTAGAATACTAACTGGGCCATTTGAAACTGGAGCTGCTAACTCCAGCTGAACATTAATCTGGCAGGTTTCATCACCTGATCACCCGCCTCCACCACCCTGCGCCCACCTGTGGTTACACCATGCTCACACCATACTGGCGGTAATCAGCCAATAATGGGCAACATAAAATTAATTAGGAGGATGCCTCATCATGTTATTTAGTTCATAGTTGAAGTGGGATGTGACGAAAGAAGGTCAGCAAGCATCAGAGCCAGACTCGGTCAATTCACTTCAATGGAAAAGGATATCATGTAACATGCAGAATGGACTGCTAATTCACTGCCATCCATTTTGTGTTATATCCTGAGCCAAATTTACACCCTTGTGTACCTGAATGTCAGACAATTGGCTATGTCAATGAGCTGTTAAACCTGTTTATACACACGCATAATTGACGTTGTTAAAAAATAGAAATATTCATGATATGATTGAAAAAGAAAAAAAAAACTAGTGGACATTATTCTGAGCCCCACTTTATTTTTCGTCAGTTTTAGAATTTCCTTGATCAGCACAATTGAATAAGATTAGCATTTTAATTGCCAAAGGGATGCTACTAAGAAGTTCAATTTGCTACTATTTTCTTCTACTTTTAGTGACATGTACAAAAGAATTTTGCAGAATTACAGTTAGTTCAGAGACATGGACTGTTAACATCCTTAACTATGGTGAGGTTTGCATGGCTTGATAAGCGTGTGATGACCATGTATTGAAATGAAAGTAAATTATGACCTGAGGCAGAAAATGCTGGAATTAATCTTGAAAAAATATATTTCATCAGTTCAGGTAGAATTGATAAGTAGTGCCTGAATGAACTGCTAAAAAAAATGTAATCAGCTAAAGTTAAAGACTTTTTAAAATCTCCCATAGCTTTATATTTACGCCTCATGGCAAGTGTTTCAAAACGCGAGTGTATTGCTTTCCGATTCTTTAACAGAAGTTCTATACCATGCACAAAGTAGAACTGGAAGACAACACTCCATTCAATAATGGAATTGGTTGCTTGTATTGTACCATTATTGCAATTAGACACCCCAAAGTGCTTCAAAAAGGGAATTACAAGTGTTCAACATTTATAAATCACTGTTGAGGCCTCAGCTGGAGTATTGGGTTAAAATCTGGACACTGCAACTTAGGAAGGATGTAAAGGCTTTGGAGAAGGTATAGGGGAGATTTACTAGAATGATAATAGGGAGTTCAGTTTTATGAAGAGACTGGAGAAGCAAGGACTGTTCTTCTTAGAGCAGAGAAAGTTAAGGGGAAAATGTCATAGAGATATTTAAAATTATGAAGGGTTATGTCAGAGTAATTAAGGAGAGATTGCTTCCACTCTTGGTAAGCAACTTAATAAAAGTTGGGAAAAGAACAAGAAAGGAGATGAGGAAAATTTATTTTACACAGCGAGTTGTTGCGACTTGGAGTACACTGTCCGAAAGGGTTGTGCTGGAAGCAGATTCAATTGTAACTTGCAAAAGGGAATTGGATAAATTCTTGAAATAAGAAAAGGAGAGTGCTGGTGAGCATAGGAGTAGTTAGGGGACATGACTTAGTACAGGACAGTATGCGGGCAGCAGAGTTTTCAATGAGTTGCAGTTTGCTAAAGGACCAAACTCAGGAGGCTGACAAAGACCAGATTGGAATAACTGAGTCTGGAGGTGATCTGCATTTTACAGGAGAGGGTGGACGCCTCCCTCCACCCCAGAAGGAAAGTTGGTTGGAAGCCAACTTGCTCCGTGCAAGCCCACCCCGCAGCCTCAACACACTGTGGGCAGGTTAAATTGGCTCACAACAGTGGGATTTCTTCCCCTCACTAGGGAGGAACACCCGCCCTGGTAGCTCCAGCAGTGCTGACAGCACCAAGAGCTCAGTGCGTGTGCTGTGAGGACTGCAACCAGTCCCAAGAAGAAGGCTCAATGGATCCTGGAGTGAGGTAAGCCTGGAGTTTTGGGTGGCAAGTGTTTGGCCAACTTAAGGGGTTATGGGGATGTGGGGGATGGGTTTTGAAGAGGAGACAGGTAGGAAGAAAGGGGGGGATACTATCTTAGGGAGCTACCCCCAATGCGCAGATGGCATCCCCAAAGATAGTGTTCACTTCCTACTTCCTGTCCTTTTAAACATGTTTTTAGAAAAAACAGGCTGCCCACTCCTGCTTTTTAATGGTGTGGGCAGCATGTTATCGGGGTCAATTAGCTTGTTAACAAACTCAGTTGACCCTTAATTATTTATTTACACATGGCGATCGGCTGCCGATTTCAGGACCCACCCACCTACTGTGTTATGGTGGTGGGAAGGAGGTGTATTGAGCATCTGCCCTATTTCACCCCCATTGTTGAAGACAGATCCAACAGGAGCGTGTAAAATTCAGCCCCATGTTTTGATGTCATTGGGAATAGACAATATTGCAAACATGAAAATAGACCGACATGGTTGAGGTGAGGATAAAAGCTCAGTTCAGATCCAAACGGGGCATTGAGCAATTTAATTGTTGTGTGCGGACTTTTTTTTTAATGCGCAATCCCTCTCATTTTTTTTTGTGTGGCTGCATTATTTCCCCCATAACAATTCCTGCACAGTACCAGTCAGGCTGCTGTGCACCTGGGCACCTGCACAGCTTATAGGAGCACATTTACATGCTACCACACTTAACTTGTTGCTACAGAGTTTAGGATATTTTTTTCATATTTTAAATTTTTGTTTGAATTCAATGGTAACCCCACTCCCAAACATTATCTAAATGTCATGGGCCGAAATTTTCGCAAGGTAGGCGGGCATGCGCCTGACCCGCTCGGGTGTGAAATGACACGCATTGACGTCAGCCGAGCCTGCCAACGTCAACGCGCAGTCAGGCGGTAGTTCAGTCAGCGGGTGCTTGCCAGAGCCAGGAGCACGCCTGCTGGCAATTAAAAGACCTGTTAAGGCCATTAAGTAATTAACTGACGTAAACTTTTCACTGCCCGTCCAACCTAACAGTTGGTGGGCAGGATTAAAGGCCAAGCGGCTTTTGCATTTTTTTCGAAACCTCATCCACAGGTCATAAATAATATCTTGCCATTTTAGGCACAATATAATTCGATCGTAGGTTATGCAATAATACCATAAACAACTGTTTAATTTGGCTCTATTTACTGGCTCCACCAACTGTGTTTCTTTTTGATATACCGATTGTTACTTTTGATTACTTAAAAAAAAATCATATTTACTGACACCTAAAACGATTGTGCTGCCAATGTAGATTAAACAGGGTCACTCCCTTTTGTTCAAGTGCATCTGCAGCCTACGGTTTTCATTTTCGGTGCCAGATTAGAACATTATGTAAATGTGTTGAGCTTTAAAAAGAAACTTGTGCAGTAAATGGGAAAATTTTATAAGTGTAAATGTAGAAAGAGAAGCTCAATTCAGGGTACTCAGTGGATAAGAATATCTGCAGGAAGTTTCTTGTGGTGTTTTGAATGTTTTAACAAGGATTTTTGAATAGGGTTAGATGAAGGTCTTGTCTGTATAGCTGGAAATAATGAATTACAAGTACTGGCTGGGTTTTAGTTCACTTGATTCTTATGTAATATAAATTCAATGTGAAGTCAACTCTAAAATCAAGACGCTGGGATAACTTCTGAAAGTGTGGGATGAACAAATAGTCTAGGATTACAGAGAGAGAGTTGACACAATGCAACTATTGAGACATCCAACTAGAAAACATGTTCGTTTTCTTCTTGTGAGGAGTAGGAAACCTGCGCCCATACTTGATGCTTTATTTTCAACAGTTGGTTCAATTTAGATGGAGCTGCTGATGGTGAGTTTTTATATTCCGTTTATATATTAAATCCTCAATACATTTTGAAGAAAAAAATGTTGCCTTGATTATGGCTGGTCAGAAGCAACTAATAGAGGAAATCTGACTGTTGGAAATTCTGAGTACCAGTCAAAGCTAACTTCTGATTTACAATGCGACTTTTTTATTACATCAAGAAAAATAAGTTTTACTGGTTCCAAAGGGGTGTAATTTTAAAACAACTTTATAACTTGCATAAAGTTTACTAAAATGGCCTTTATATAAATTCCCACTCAGGAGCAATTAAATGGGGTGATTCCTCAACCTAATGGCACCAATGGGGGTTTCGCACTCATAAGGATGAATTTTATGCAGGGAGCGTGTTGTGTTTTAGGTTGGTTTGGTATCTCATTGATGAGATCTTGAGACTTGTATGTTTAAACATGAACCATTTATCAATAATCCTTAACTATGTGCATATCCCAGTTACTGCCATGCATGGTGCTGCTTTGATGCTGGGTTCTTCTAGAACATTCTCCAAGACTAATACCCTGTGACTCAGTACACCATACTGTGAGCGGTGCTATTCTCCAGTACCACATTAACCTTTGCTCTGCCAAGTTCCTTACATTACAATGCAATGCAGACCAACGCAATATCCTGTACTTCTCAAAAGAAAACTTTCCTCCCCTCCAATGGACTATAGCTATTTACAATACAATCTTTACTTGCTATCTTTTCTCCCACACCCCATGGGCAGAATTTTCCGTGTGGTGGTGGGGGGGGGGAGAATGGGTGTGTGCTCAAGCGGACCCAATCGATGCCCGTGATCGGGTCCCCGCTGACGTTTTATGTAGGCAGGCCAATTTAAGGCCCGCCCAGCAGTTTGCCGACTCCTGTGGATAGCGGGAGTGTGTGGGCGGTGGCGGGCCTGCACAGACAACCAGGTCCAATGGTGACCCGGCAGTCTGTTTAAAAGAAGGCCTAACAGCCTCCTGTAGGCTGATGACAATGGCCAATTCGAGGACGCACCACAGGGGGTGGGCTGAGCAGGCCAGCTTGGAGGGAAGGGCAGGGGAGCAGGCCAGGCTGCAGGGTCTGCCACAGGAGCAGGGCAGGCTGCAGGGTAGGCCTGCTCCTCTGCCCCTAGCTTTTCAGTTGACTGCCTTGCTGCCCTCCTCGAGGAGGTAGCAGCACGGCGGGAGGTGTTGGTCCCCCAGGATGGGAGGAGGAGGCCCCCCCACATGACCAAACGTGCTTGAGAGGAGGTGGTGGAGGCGGTGAGCTCCCGTGATGTGGTGCAGCGCACCTGGATCCAGTGCTCTAAGTGCTTGAGTGATTTGTTGCGCTCTGGCAGGGTGAGTACCATGTTGGCATTGGGCATTTAACCCAACAGGTTGCCTTAGCCTTTGAGGCCTCCCCCTCAAGTTTTACTGCTGTGACTGCATTGAATCATGTAGGGCACTTTTCCTGTGTTGGGTGGGCAAGCAGGTAGTGCCCAGGCTTAGATCAGCCTGAGTGGTTCATAAGGAGATGAGTTCTCTCCTGCACTGTGTGTTGCTCTTGGTCGCAAATGAAGAGTCTGGGGGCAAACTGCAGGAGATGCAGCTAGGCGCATATTCAGAACTCCAATACATGTCCTATTCAGGGTGATGAGATGGTGGAAGGGGATCCTCAAAGTGCTGTGGCCAAGAGCCATCTGCTGCCCTCAATACTGCACGTAGTTGAGCCTCCTTGCTATGAAAGCAAAGACCGTGTGGTTCTTAAAGTGATGTACGCAGCATGTGTCCAAGGTGGCCGTTGGAGGTGTTGGGAGCAGGCGTACTCTCTTTGTGTGACTGATCAACAGTAGCAGGGAGAGGAGTCACTGGAGGCCTGATATGGCCCACTGTGGTTGGGTGCAGTGTGTGCGTGCAGAGTCCACGTGCAAATAGCCACAATGAATGGTGTTCTCTCTATCTCAGGAGAAGAATGCTCATAATGCATCAGAGCGTGGGAGGGATGGAGGTGGCCAGGCACACCTCCTCATGTTAAGCCGCTTTGAGCAGGAGGCCTTTGAGCTGGAGACACACCATGCGCCCAGGTCAACTGGTGTTGGTGAGGCTGGGGAGGAATGGCCCCACCATGTCCTCCCAACATCCATAGCACTGATGATTGTTAAATTTGTTATTGTTGCAACATTGCTCAGTCACAGAGTGATAGAGTCAGAGGTGTGAGTCATAGGTAAAGGTCCCTTGGCCCTTTGAGGATGTGTGGTTCAAACACATTCTTAAGTCTTCTAATCCCATTTCCCAGCACTATGCCCATGGCCTTGTCTGCCATGGCATTGCACATCCAAATACTTATGACATGTTAGGAGGGTTTCTACGTCTACCACCCTTTCAGGCAGTGCATTCCACATTCCCAACACCCTCTGTGTGCAAAAGTTGTTCACCACATCCCCTGTAAATCTCCTGCCCCTTACTTTAAATATGTGCCACCTGGTTACTGATCCCTCTGCCAGGGGAAAAGTTCCTTTCTGTCGGCCCTATCTATGCCCCTCATAAGTTTATACACCTCAATCATGTCACCCCTCAATCTCCTCTGCTCCAGGGAAAATAACCCCAGTCTATGCAATTCCTCCTCATAAGTGAAACTCCCCAGGCCAGCCAACATCCTCTGCACTCTCTCCACTGCAATCACATCCCTCACATAAAGTACATTTCAGAACTGCACGCAGAACTATAACTGTGGCCTAAGCAGCGTTTTCTGCAGTTGGAACATTATCTCACTGCTCCTATATTCTATGCCTCGGCTAATAAAGGCAAGTATGGCATATGCCTTCTTAAACACCTTATGTACCTGTCCCGCTAATTTAAGGGACCAGTTGACATGCACGCCAAGGTCCTTCTGATCCTCGTTACTTTTCACGGTCCTACCATTCATTGTATATTCCCGTGCCTTGTTTGTCCTGCCCAAGTGCATCACCTCACATTTATCCACATTAAATTCCATTTGACATTCATCAGCCCATCTGACCAGCCCGTCTATATCTGCCTGTAATGTAAGGCTATCCTCCTCACTATTTACCACCCCACCAATGCTCGTGTCCATTTGTTCTGGAAGGTTGAGCGCATGAGCCAAAGGGAAAGGGATAAAGTGTGTCACTGTGTGCACGCTAACTGATCCACTGTCCTTATTGTTAATTTCAGCATCATCAGACCCTGTCTGCGAGGAGGAATTCCAAATGCCCCCTCTCACACCTGAGGGCCCTCAAGTGTCACCAGCGTCACACCATTTCTGCGAGGCAGGCACCAGCGTGGATACTTGTACCTTGGTGGGCATTGCAACATTGGCTGGTATCCTGGGACACAGCGGTGAGGGCACTTCACACTCGCTGGAGGAGCTGGCAGAGACAGAGTGCCGATGGTGCCAGCAGTCAGAGGACTGCAGGGGACCAGGCACATGCTCAATCGGTGCCTGATGTTGTGCCTCTGGAGTCATCCTCGACACAGCAGCTGCAGGAAATGTGGCCAGGTGTGCAGGAGCACCTGGGAGTGATGAGGCTGTGCTTCGTTTGGTGTCCGTGCTGGAGGAGTCCACATGGAGCATCACTGATGCAATGAGCCTCATGGCTGAACGCCATGTTTCCTCCATGGAGAGAATGACGACTCTTGTGGAGAGGGTCCTCCAGGAGAACAAATAGGTCCTCCTGGGGTTATGCTTGGACCTGCAAGCCCTCACAGTGCCAATGGCCACAGCTGATCAGTGCCAATGTGGAAGATGGTGTGGGCTCCAAGCTTCCCAGCTCATTGTCCATCCATCCATGGTGAGCAGGGAGGTCTGAGGTGACCTCACGTCGGTGCAGCAGCTGCCTGTTGTATCTCCGGGCTCCTCTCATGGTGCTCCAGATGAGGGTACTTTTTCCTCTGCCCCTCTCCCAGTGACCGCTTCATCCAGTGAGGCTGCAACGACTAGGGAGATGCCAGCCATGCCACTGGCTGCTCCCTCCCAGGTGGGGTCAGTACAGACTCCAAGGGCCAGAGGATGACTGCCAAGGTCATTGAGCCAACAGGACAGCAGAGTCAGCAGGGTGGCTCAGATGCTATGCCAAGCGATGGGGCAGCACCAAGCATCTGCAAACGGAAACATAAGGCACCTTACATAAGAAACCACAGGGTTTCTTGCTGATGCTTTTGCTTTGGCCTGAGATTAGGTCCTTATAATTTATTTTTGCTTGTTTGCAGTATTGTTTTGCAATTGGAAGAACATGTGATATTAAAATTAAAATTCAGATGTGTGACTACGCTGAGGGTGGCTCCTTTGTTCTGCATGTGTATGTTTAAGAAAAATATTATGAGTGTTTGTTTGGACATTCAAATTTAAAGCCTCCCGGGTGTCCCCGCCTCCTTGGTGTAGTCCTGGGTCAGTGTCTACCACCTCAGCATTCCCCTGTGCATGCTCAACTTAAGAATCAGTGCTGGACTCAAAGTGTGCAGCTGCAGACACTGTGTTAACCTCTTCATCGTCCACTGTGTCCCCCCTTTCCAACGCCAGATTGTGGGGAGTGCAGCATGCAACCACTATCAGCAACATACATTCCGGGGGGGTACTGGAATGGTTCAGGCATCAGAAGCGCATCTTGAGAAGACCGATGGCTCTCTCCACCACAGCCCTTGTGGTGCCATGACTCCTATTGTACCGCTGCTCAGCTTCTGATATTGGATGGCGGGGAGGCGTCATGAGCCACCTTCTGAGGGGATAGCCCTTGTCATCCAGCAGCCATCCATTCAGCCGGGCTGGAGCACTGAAGAGCCCCGGCACCTGGGAGTGTCTGAGGATGTAGGCGTCGTGGGAGCTGCCTGGGTACCTTGCACAGACTTGTAGAATCAGCATCCTGTGATCACACACTATCTGCACGTTCATGGAGTGGAAACCCTTCCTGTTGATGAATGCACCGGGCTCACCCACTGACTCCTTGATGTCCACATGTATACAGCCTATTGCACCTTAAACCGGGGGAAGCCAGCAATGGCCGCGGAGCCTCTGGCTCGCCGTGTCTGGCTGGCCTGGTCCCAGCGGAAGTGGATGAAGGCCTGTCTGAAGAGAGCATCTGTAACCTGCTTGACACTAGTGTGGACAGCTGATTGGGAGGCACTGCAAAGACCACCCACCAAGCCCTGGAAGGAGCCTGAGGCATAGAGGTTGAGGGCAGCTGTGACCTTTAGAGCCACTGGCATGGGGTGTCCGCCCACACAGTTAGGGGAGATCTCAGGGCCAATCATCTGACAGGTATAGTTGACTGTCTCCTTTGATGGTCTGAACCTCCTTTGGCTCTGTACCTCAGTCATATTGAGGTAGCTGCTTTGCCACCTGTAAACCCTGGCAGAAGGATAGTGGTGTCTTCTGTGGCCCTTCCGCCTTGGACTACCTCTTGGCCCTGCTCCCCTTGTGCCTGCAACTGGCATCCCAAAGGTGGCTCCCCAGAGGCTGATTGTGCACTCCTGGCCTCCTCCTCCTTCAGCCCTCCCTTCCTCCTCAGAGGAGCTGCCTCCAGTGGACATGCCAGATCCCATACTCAGGCTAAGATGAGGCTTCAGGAAAGCTGCAGCCTGCTAAAGATTACTGACTGCAGAGAGCTGACCTGAAGGTTAAATGTACATAGAAAGCTGCTGGAATTCATTCTGAACTACTGCAGATCACACATGCAAGTTTAAAATACTTTTTCTAATAAATACTCAGCAAAGCAGACTGATGACCCCACTGAGCCCTCTTATCCCGCCTGTGGATGAGGTTCATAGAAAAGTCTCTTACCCGTGCCGACCCAAAGATCATACAGGCGCCGAAAAATCGCTGTTGATTGACGACTAAAGGGCCTTAACTAGCCCGTTAACTAATGGCGGGCATGCATCGAATTTCATCGTGCGCGCGCCCAACGAAATATCATGATGGCTCGTGGTGACGTCGGGACACTTGTCCGACGTCACCTTGCGTCATTTTACTTGTGAATGCCCCCCCCCCCCCACATCAAACTGAAATTTCTGCCCCAAGTCTCTGACTTTATAAATTCAGATGTTCTTGAGGCTTGACAGTTCTCCCATATCTCAGTCTGTCACATTTGGAGGAATAATAGTAGAGCTCTATGTTTCTGGTACATGGTTATTTCCATTAAATTCACTTTTTTCACTCCTTCAAATTGTGTTTCTCTTTAGTAACAACCTCTCAGCTTTTTATGGACACTGTGGGTTTGTCCCATTCTTTCCAAAGGGAATGTGCATTCTGTTCATTCCTAGAGTGGAGCCTTCATTTACACTTGTTTCACAATTTCAGGCAAATATTTATTTGCTGTTTTATTTTCAAATTGCTTTCCAAGTTTATGAATATTTTCACTCATCTCAATGGTTCCCAGCACACCTGAGATATCCAGTGCTATTTCTTTTTCTAGTTCCTTACACTTCAGTGTTGGGTTTACATTTTACAATCTCATTTCTGTCTTTTCTTTCTCTGTCTGCAACAAATCTTTGTTCTTGTCCTCCATTTTGGTTTCACTGTTGGCCAGGCCTTTTCTCCGGTGAAGTCTTAACTTATTTCGGTCCTGTAATTCTACTACTCATGGCTTCATTATCCTCTTGTAGCTTGGGAGGTTCTATGGATTTTCCTTTCATTTCTTTATGTTGATGAATTGTTACACACTCCTTTTGCATTTGATCTTGAAAGACAATCATCTGCTCTTTCTTTTTTTTTGTTGACATCTTGCCAACTCAGTCTATGCTTCAGTGCATTATTTTGTAGCTTTTTTCTGAAGTATTATTCAATAGCCTTTTTAGTTCCTCATGTTTTTCCACGGCTACATATTGATTCTTCAAGGAGTCTTTCAGAGTCATAACTTCTTTGTGTGCCTTTCCTGACTGGTTGTACATCTAGTTGGTTTTTCGCAACACTTGATTTGATTTGCCAACTGTGGAATTGAGGGTCATTATTTCTTCCTGACACCTTTGTGTCAGCTCTGAAATTTGTTTGTTCAGATCTTGAACAGCTTGGTTCATTGAAGACTTCAGTTTATCATGCATTTTCAAAGGTATATGCTCAGCTTGAATCATGTGCTTCAAATCTTCCAATTCAGCTCTGATACAAACGTTTAAAACACCTTCATTTATCTTTTGCACAGTTTACTTCTTTTGAGTTACTGCAGATAGCTTTCCTTCATTCACAGCCATCTACTCATTCTGCTCCACAATCTGCTGTCAGCAATTTCAAAAAGCTCTATTTTTAAGCCTTTCCACTGCTTTTCAGCAATTTCTTTCCTCCACACTAAATTCTTTGGCTTGTTCATTTCATTGCACTGACATGGTCAACAACCTTCCTGTAGTTTACTTGATTATTATCTCCCTCACCCTGGCACCTTCTGTCTCCCTCGCTCTGTGGTCTTCTGTCTCCCTTGCTCTGGGGTTTTCTGTCTCTCTTGCTCTGGTTCTTTAGCCTCCCTTGCTCTGGGTTGTTTTTGCTCCCTCGCTCTGTTGTTTTCTGTTGCCCTCTTTCTGGGGTCCTTTGTTGCTCTCTCTCTGGGGTCTTTCATTGCCCTTGGGTGCTTTATTGAGAATGTGCTAGACCTTCTTCTTCTCCACAACTTGCAGTTGAAAATATCTTTTACTAGCTTTTTACTGTCTCACTAAATGTTGCCAAGCATTGATCTATACATTGACTGAGGAGTACTTCACCCATAAATGAACCAAACACCAATAAAAACTTATCAACTTGTACTTCTCCTGTAAACTTAAAATTATTTGCTCCAAGACTCCCACTCCTGGGTCTGGTTTAGCCATTTCCTTATTCAAAATGGGTCTGGCTCTTCGAATTTTCTGCCCATTGTTGTTTTTCTATTGTAATAGCCACAACTTTAAATGTTATTGCCCTTTTAAGGCAGTAACCATTTTTTTCCACTCAGACTGTCTGCAGTCTGTCGGTTTTCTCTCTGTTAGTTTTCCCATGCTTTTCCAGTTTTAGTGTGCTCCCCGGCAATCGGCCTTCTTTTTAAACTTAAAGTTACAGCACTTCTTTCTGTTTGCTCTGTTTGCTATGAAGAAGATTTTTAAAATTCTAGTCAGCAAGCTCTTCTTTACTCTACAGTTTTTCCTCTGCTCCGCCTTCCTTTTTAACATTTTGTTTCATTTGTAGCTGTCTTCCAGATTTTGCAATTTGCTGAGCCTGGGTTCTGGGTTCATCATTCAAATACCACAGTTCATATCACTTCTGATCATCATGTTGTGTTATAGGTTCATTTGATGCCTCATTGATGAGATCTTGAGACTTGTATGTTTAACTGTGAACCACTTATTAATAATCTTTAACTATGTACAGATACCAATTACTGCCATGCATGGTACTGCTTCAATTCTTGCTCCTTCTAGAATATACTCTGAGTCTATTACCATGTGACTCTATACATCATACCATGGGTGGTGCTATTCCCCATTACCACATTATCCATTACTTTGCTGAGCACCTTTACATTACAATGGCATACAGACACACACAACAAGGCAGTAGCTTGTCCCCCTACAATGTAAAGATCAAGGCAAGACTGCCTCTGTGTAACCAGCTCACCCCATAGCCATTTTACAGCCATAGGGCTTAAAGCAGGCCTTCTGATCCCCATCAGAGACAAAATTATGCCTCTGAGGATAATGGTCACTGTTGATACTGCAGACAGTCCCTGAAGAAGAGGAGCCATGGGGGCTAAACTGACAGATAAGTTTAGGGTCTGTTGGCAGGCATACCTTGGCAGGGGGGCTGCGATGGGCACAGGGTGTCGGAACAGGAGACATGCTCCTGACCCTGCCATGATGCCACCACGGACACTTGGCATGGGCCTCAATTACAGGAAAATGCCAGCGTAAAGGCGAAAGACACTTAAATGGTCATTAATTGGCACCTAAGGGCCTCAGTTGGCCTATGGCGAGCAGGCCACCATGCTTCCATCATTGCAGATAAAAATACCCGCAGGGGCGGGTGAGTGCGCTTAGGTAATGGGCACGCCTCCACTGCCCATGGTACTGAATTTTACATGACCCCTGCCTGTCAACCTGCCCCGGGGTGTGTAAAATTCCAGCTATAGGCCAGAGAATCAGGCCTACATTGTTGTGTAAGTCCAGCTTCAACCATGCTTCCTGCAAGAACGATCTCTCCACTAGAACTTGCATGACCATGAATCACCCCACTGTGCTTTTCAATGAATAGTAAAAAAAAATGAAAAAAATGGAGAGAAAAAGAGCAGTTGGTCTACTCATCCTGTCGCATTCAGTCATGTTACAACTATGAATCATGACCTCCAATTTACCCCACTCACCGGAAACCATGCAATCTCCTAGCAGAGGCCAGATAAACCTAGGCCAGTTCAGGGGAAGAAGAAATCTTCTGAGCAGTTTCTCTCTGACTCCCAATGGTGATTAAAATCATGTTCTTGCAGGTATCACCCAACATCCCCTAGCTTTTGCATGTATTGATATCAGGAACTATCCTGCTCCCATTAGCAGCAAATTTGCTTTTACAATATAAGCTGGCAACTTCTGTTTTGTTCATTCACAAGATATGGGGATCACTGGTAAGGCCAGCATTTATTGTCGGTCCCTAGTTCCTCTTGAGAAGGTGGTGGTGAGTCGTCTTCTTGAATGCAACTGAGTAGCTTGCTTGGCCATTTCAGAGGGCAGTTAAAGTTAAGAGTCAACCACATTGCTCTGGGTCTGGAGTCACATGTAGGCCAGACTGGGTAAGGACAGCAGACTCCCTTTCTTAAAGGACATTATTGAACCAGGTAGATGTTTATGACAAGCCAGTAACTTCACAGTCACAATTACTGATAAGAGCTTTCATTTCCAGATTTATTTAATTAACTGAATTTAAATTCCCCAGCTGTGATTTTTAACATATAGTTCAATAACGTAACCATTATGCCAGCATAACCCCTGAGGCCAATTGACTTCCAGAGGCTCATAACCCTCTCTGAAAAGAAAAAGCTGCTGACATCTAACCTATTTCTACTCCTATGCAAGTTATATGTGTGAACCCACCACCCTCCCTGTTTGATTCAAATAATGTAACAGCATGGATCCAGGCTGATCTTTTCATCACTTTATGCTTTGAAGCCAATAGGAAGGAAAACTGGGAGAGACGTATGAATAGCAGCTGGCATATTATTGCTTATTTAACACCAGTTAAAATGGCCCCCTATTCTTTATCCATATGCCCTCTCAACCTGGTCATGATCCTATCGAGATCATGTACCGTAACACTCGGGTCCCATTCCCTTTCAACGCACTTTAATTCAGAACCCAGTACAATATTTACATCGACTCCATTCCAAAGCTACTCTATTCTTATAACAAGACATTTAAAATAAAATTCCATTAAATCAGTGCTCTTTTCACGTGTATGTATATCTATTTTAATACATGTCAGTGCACCTGTGCGTGTGTGTGTTTGTGTGTGTGCATGTGTGAATGTGTGTGTGTGAATGTGTGTGTAAACGTGTGTCTGTGTGAGCGCACATTTGTGTGTCTGTATGTTTGTGTGTCTGTATGTGCGAGTGCATTTGTGCGTGTGTGTGCGGTTGTGTGTGGTTGTGTACGTGTGTGCGTCATCACAAGGTCACGTCCAATGATTTTGTCACAATCAAGAGAAGGCCAAGGAAGAATTGGAAGGGGTTGAGTACCACCAGCCATTGAAACTCACACATAGGATAAAGCTGGAAAGCCAAGCCAGATGTCAAGCAGATATTGGAAGGCAAAAGCCTATTGTCTGGATTATCTTTTGATACATTTTGCCTGTTTAATTGAATGTGTTCAGGCAACTACCAATACAGTAAATAGAGTTGTAGCAAATCCAGAAAATAAAAAAATAATTTGAAATAGATCGACTGATATAAAGGAAAGACATTTAGCAAGGTAGTTTAACAAAACTAAATTTAATGTTGAGTTTAAAAATATTCAAATTGCTTCAGGCTGACAATATGGCAGAAGGCCAAAAATTGGGTTCACAACGTTGTGAAGCCACTTTGCAATCGCTCGCTCTGCCCGACATGGCAGGCCGCATTTCTCAGTATCACACATCGGGAACTTCATTGTAAAGCATTGCATTTCGTTGTAAACCTAGCTCACTGGAATTATCCCCCCTTGCTGGATCATCCAAGCCTGGGTGATGCG
Organism: Carcharodon carcharias; assembly: GCF_017639515.1. Lineage (NCBI taxonomy): Eukaryota > Metazoa > Chordata > Chondrichthyes > Lamniformes > Lamnidae > Carcharodon > Carcharodon carcharias. The sequence continues at coordinate 69,237,196 of NC_054473.1, forward strand.
GCTCTTAAAGATTAAAGGGAGGCCCGGGTTATTTTGCTGGAAAGTAGGTGGTGAGGCATCCACACTTGGTAATATCGGCAGAATCACTTCGGACTAGGTCTGGGAAAATCAAATGACTTCTTAAGGGACAGGGTAAAGTATGCCGGTGAAGTGATATTTCAGTTGTGCTAAAAGCAAAAGGGAAAATTTCTGACCTGTAGTTTAAAGTATGAGTTGCCTACATCAAAATTGTTTAGTCACTAGGACTTTTAGTATGTTTGTTATAGTAACAACGTTAAAACATGAAATCTTGTCATCTCATCCTTTCTGTTATCAACTGGGAGTTCAAATCTCTTATTGGCCTCAGGCAAGGGAAGAGGCTGCAGGGTGAGGACTGTGCTGGGGAAGGTGGGAATCCCAGGGTGTGTGTGGGTGGGGGCACTAGCTAATCTGTGCAAGCGGTCTCAGAAGGCAGTCTCCAAAGCAGATGAGGCCAGATGGAGTGAGTGAGGTATCAGTGAATGTATGATGGGCTTGTGAGTGGGTTGGCTGACATTCAATGGCATTACCATCACTGAATCCCCCACAATCAACATCCTGGGGGTTACCATTGACCAGAAACTGAACCGGACTAGCCATATAATTGCTGTGTCTACAAGAGCAGGCCAGAGGCTAGGAATTGTGTGATGAATAACTCAAATCTTGACTCCACAAAGCCTGTCCACCATCTACAAAGCACGAGTCAGGAGTGTGATGGAACACTCTCCACTTGCCTGGATGAGTGCAGCTCCAGCAACACTCAAGAAGCTTGATACTGTCCAGGACAAAGCAGCCCACTTAATCGACACCACATCCACAAACATTCGCTCCCTCCACCACCGACACACAGTAGCGGCAGTGTGTACCATCTACAAGATGCACTGAAAGAATTCAATGCTCCTTCGACAGCACCTTCCAAACCCACAACCAATAACATCTAGAAGGACTAGGGCAGCAGATAGATGGAAACACTACCACATGGAAGTTCCCCTCTAAGTCACTCACCATCCTGACTTGGAAATATATCACTGTTCCTACACTGTCGCTGGGTCAAAATTCTGGAACTCCCTCCCTAACAGCACTGTGGATGTACCTACACCACATGGACTGCAGTAGTTCAAGAAGGCAGCCCACCGCCTCCTTCTTAAGGGCAACTAGGGATGGGTAATAAATGCTGGCCCAGCCAGCGAAGCCCACATCCTGTGAATAAATTTTAAAAATGGTTTAGAGTGATGGGATAGTTGCCCTACCTTGGTGGCATGGAGGAGATCGTTCATCCTCTTTCTGCATTGAATGGCCAATCTCTTTTGTGCAGCATTGGCACTGATCACCACTGTCATCACCACCGGAGTGGTGAGATTGCTGCCCCTCCTTCGGCTGGAGCCGGGGTAGAGGACATCACGGCTGGCCTCCATGGGGTCCAAAAGGTGTTCCAGGGATGCGTCACTGAATTGGGGTGCTGCAATCTTCTTGCCTTTCGGGGCCGTGTCTTCTGTGCAGCAGTCCTGGGCTGGAAGCACGGAGAGGCGTGCTTGCAGCTGCACTTTAAACATGGCACTTGGCATGAGGAAGCAGTGTTGTGATGGTGTGGCGGGCAAATGAGAGCCCGCTGCCATCGAAATGGTATGTTTCCCAGGAATGCACCTTAAAGAGGCAGGATTAGAATGAAATGGCTTGAAAAGCTGCCATTGCCATTAGATGCAGAATCACAGACTTTCCAAAATCAGGTGTAACATCAATTTCAATATTCAAACTGACAGCAATTAAAAGGCAAAACTAGCTTGAGAAGCAAGGGGAATGGAATATAAAATTAGGCAAGTTTTATTGCAGCTATACAGTGCCTTGGTGACACAAGATCTGTCGTACTGTGTACAGCTTTGATCTCCTTTTTTGAAAAAAGATATAATTGCATTAGCAGCAATTCAGAGAATGTTTACTTGACTCATTCCTGGATGAAGGGCTTATCCTATGAAGGAATGTTGAACAGGTTGGGTTGGGCCTGTATTTATTGGATTTTAGAAGAATGAGAGGTGATCTTATTGAAACATATAAGATTCTGAGTGACTTGATAAGGTAGATTCCAGGAGGATGTTTCCACTTGTGGAGGAGGCTAGAACCAGGGGACATTGCTTAAGAGTAAGACGCCTCCTTTTTAAGATGGACTTTTTCTGTCAGAGGTGTGTGGAATTCTTGTAATAAACTTGGGAGTGCAGGATGGGTTATTTGTAAGAAACAGTGAAATTTATTTACAGGCTCCAGGTGAGACTACATGCCGGTTCCAAGACTTAAAAGCTCCGCTTCTAAGATTCCCTGCGCTTAGGACTGATTAGTCTATACAAGTCACATGATCCCCATAACAGTAAGAAATGATTTAACTTACAATCGTTACATTCCTCCCCCTTTAATTCTGTTTTACCCTCTTATTTACAAAAACATTTTAGCCCATGTTATGTACAATTAAATACAGTTCATACCATTATAAATTTAATCTTTGAGGAGCTTTTCAGGTTTGAGTAGAGTGACGCAACTCTACAACTGGAGGATCTTCGATTGGATTGGCTTGCACAGGAACTGAAGCTTCAAGGACATCCCTCTGCATTGGTCGTTCAGAATTATTTACATCAACAGAGACATCTGGTATAAGGGCAAAATACTGTGGATGCTGGAAATCTAAAGCAAAAACAAAAAATGAAAGAAAAACTCAGCAGGTCTGGCAGCATCTGTGGAGATAAAGGCAGAGTTAACATTTCCAGTCCATATGACTCTTCTTCAGAGCTAAGAGGAGTAAAAATGTGGTGAATTTATACTCTTTAAGGGGGGTGGAGCAGATGAAGCTGGAAAGAAGGCCAGCGATAGGTGGAGGCAAAGGAGTGATTGCCAAAGATGTCATGAACAAAAGGTCAAAGAGGTGTTGACGCTGGTGGCACTGGCTGAAGGAGGAGCTAATGGTGGCATTAAGGAGAGAAGGCAAAATGTGATAATAGCCGGATAAGGGTAAGCATTTTGGAAAGAACAACATGAGCAAGTGACAGATGGCCCTTGTGGGGGTGGGGTGGGGGGAGGGGACGGTAGTGGGAAATAAGATTGAAAATCGGCTAAAAGGTGGGAATAAAACAATGAATAAAAATGAAAATAAACTTTAAAAATGATAATAATGAAAATAAGTGGAAAGAAATATAAATGAAAAAATAAAAATGAATATTAAAAAAGGGGATAAAAAAGGGGTGAGGATGGAGGAGAGAGTTCATGATCTGAAGTTGTTGAACTCAATGTTAAGTCTGGAAGGCAGTAAAGTGTCTAATCGGAAGATGAGGTGCTGTTCCTCCAGTTTGCGTTGAGCTTCACTGGAACATTGCAGCAGGTCAAGGACAGACATGTGGGCATGACAGCAGGGTGGTGTGTTGAAATGGCAAGCGACAGGGAGGTCTGGGTCATGCTTGTGGACAGACTAAAGGTGTTCCTCAAAGTGGTCACCCAGCTCTGCTTCACTTGAAAGGAATGTTTAGGCCCTTGGATGGTGAGGAGGGAGGAGGTAAAGGGGCAGGTGTTGCACCTTTTGCAATTGCAAGGGAAGGTGCAATGGGAGGGGGATGAGGTGTAGGGGGGGACGGAGGAGTGGACCAGGGTGTCTCAGAGGGAACAGTCCCTACGGAATGCCAACAGCGGGTGTTGAAGGAAAGATGTGTTTGATGGTGGCATCATGCTGGAGTTGGCGGAAATGGTGAAGAATGATCCTTTGAATGCGGAGGCTGGTGGCATGGAAAGTGAGGACAAGGGGGGGCCTATCATTGTTCCAGGAGGGAGAGGAAGGTTTGACGGCAGAGGCGTGGGAGACGGGTCGGATACGGTTGAGGGCCCTGTCAACCACCATTAGTGGGAAATCTCAGTTCAGGAAGAAGAAAGACATGTCAGAAGTGTTGTTTTGGAAAGTGGCATCATCGGAACAGATTCCCTCTTCAACTGCATTGCTTTCCATTTCCCTCCTGGTGTTTGACAAGATGTTTACTAAAACTCAATTTCACAGCCATATTTCCTTCCTCAGTGACTATCTCTGTCTCCGACTTACCCCATGTCAATTCCAACTGAAGCTCCATCCCTCATGTGTCAAATCCCTACAGGATTACAGGTATCTCTGGGACATATAACGCTCCTTGGACTGCTGGTCTCACCATATTCCGAGATCCACACTCAGTGCCATGCGCCGCCATATGTACACACTCGACCTCTCCCTCCAGCAGCACTGACTTACCCTATCTCAAAGCTGTCCTTGCACCTAGTTTCATTTTATTAGTCTCATCCAATGCCTTAACAAGAAACTTTGTCTCTTTGTTTCAGGTGCTAAGGAACGCAAGCTCCAACAACTCATTGATACCAACGCCCATCCAGGACCCCCCACCTCTTCCCATCCCTCTGATCCCATCCCATCTTCTAATCCCAGCCCTTGCCGTGTATTCACCATACTCCCTGACCTTCCCCTCTCTGATGCTGAATGTTCAGTACTCAGCAAAGGACTTAGTTTCATACCCTTAATCCCTCATCTCAATGAAACTCGGGCTCAGCATGATGCTGAACTCTTCTTCCGTTGCCTTCATCTCTGTGCTCAATTCTTTGGGCAGGAGTCCTCCCCTGGTTCAATGGATCCTTTCACCTGCCTTCAGTATTCTCCCTCCACCTAGACCCCTCCCTCTGGCCTCTTACCTGCCCTTGATCTTTTCATTGAGAACTGTCAGCGTGGCATTGGCTGTCTCAATTTCTCTGCTCCTCTCACCCACTTTAACCTGTCTCCTTCTGAACTTGCTGCATTCCGTTCTCTCAGGTCCAACCCTGACTTTGTTATCAAACCTGCTGACAAGGGTGGTGCTGTTTTTGTCTGGCTTACTGATTTCTACCTCGCAGAGGCTGAGTGCCAACTCGCAGACACTTCCTCCTATCTCCCCCTGGACAATGACCCCACCACCAAACATCAAGCCATTGTTTCCAGGACCGTCACTGATCTCATATCCTCTGAAGATCTCCCCTCCACAGCTTCCAACCTCATAGTCTCCCAACTCGGACAGTCCGCTTCTACCTCCTCCCCAAAATCTACACACAGGACTCTCCCGGTAGACCGATTGTGTCAGCCTGTTCCTGCCCCACGGAACTCATTTCTTCCTATCTTGACTCCATTCTCTCTCCCTTTGTCCAGTTTCTTCCCATCTACAACCACGATTCCTCTGATGCCCTACATCATATCAACAATTTCCAGTTCCCTGGCCCTAACCGCCTCCTCTTCACCATTGACGTCCAATTCCTCTACATCTCCATCCCCCACCAGGATGGTCTGAGGGCTCTCCGATTCTTCCTTGACCAGAGGCCCGAACAATCCCCATCCACCACTACTCTCCTCTGTCTGGCTGAACTTGTTCTCTCACTGAACGATTTCTCCTTAAACTTGTCTCACTTCCTCCAAATAAAATGTATGGCTATGGGTACTCACATGGGCCCCAGTTATGCGTGTCTCTTTATGGGATATGTGGAACATTCCTTGTTCCAGTTCTATTTAGGCCCCCTGTTGCCGGAGGTCACCAATAAAGGTTGTTGGCTTAGTACAAAGAGGAGAGGAGTCAATTCTCTACTCTCAATTCGCCTTATTCACGTTGTTAGATCATATACATATAGCTTATATGTCTGGTTAGATATAGATATGCAGTTTACAGCAAGTTATACAGTTTTTATACCCAAACTAGAATCTAAACACACACCCACTAGGTTTCTCTGACACTCCCTGAGTGGTCATAGAATATAAAAGCTAATACCCGAAAAAGAGAGCTAATGCTGGCTAGGCGTTCTGTTCTCTCTCTCTCTTTTGACATTGTCTCTATGTTGCTGACGTAGGTTCTTCCACTTCCGCGATTGTTGTTCTCTGGAGTCTTCGCTGGCTCCACGCCCGAGATTCTCCATTCTTATTCTGAATCTTACCTCTTCAAGCTGTGCTGTCTCTCTCCTGTTGGTTTAGGCTTGCTTGCCTAGTCTGTGGCATCTTCCCATTAGCTCTGTCCCAAAGACTTAGGTAGCATTACCTCATTACTCCTTTTCTAAATAAAGACTTATCACATTCCCTTTGTTTTTCAAGAAACTCAGCTACTTCAACCTGGTACCAGCCAGCTCAGGCCAGTGACTGGACTCAGGTTACTTCAGGTCAAAAGTTGCTTTTGCCTGTGTCAGCAGCTCGGCTGCAGCCCCTGGCCAACATCTCCCCCCCCCTTTTGATCCAAAGATATTTATCTTAGGATCATTATTCTCCCTTTCTGTGTACCACTCCTGAGGTTGTCATTGTCCCCCAGTGGGCATGTTACTTCCATGATATCATATGGTTATATAAAAATATAAAAGAGAAGCTTATATAAAATATACTTCACACAGTGTTCTTATATTGATAATCATTTCTTCTGTTTCATTATGGCACTAACATTCAATCGGTGCAAAATTTCAAATTTCCACCTTCTAAGCTGATATATGTTGAATATGACAAGGATTAAAACACATATGATCACAACTACAGCAGCATGTGATAAAATCCTGACCCATGGATGTATTTGAACATCACCCCTCTCACAACTCTTTCTCTAGTATATCGATGACTGTTTCGCTGCCGCTTCATATTCTTGTTCGGACCTGGAAAAATTTTATCAATTTTGCTTCCAATTTCCACCCATCTATCACTTTCACATGGTCCATCTCCAACAATTCACTTCCCTTCCTTGACCTCTCTGGTGATAGACTGTCCATCAATATTCATTACAAGCCCACTGACTCGAACAGCTACCTCGACTACAGCTCCTCACACCCTGCTTCCTATAAGGACTCCATCCCATTCTCTCAGTTCCTTTGCCTTCATCGTATCTGTTCTGATGATGCATTTTTCCAAAACCGTGCTTCTGACATGTCTTCCTTCTTCTTTAACAGAAGTTTCCCTTCCACTGTGGTTGACAGGGCCCTCAACCATGCCCAACCCATCTCCTGTGCCTCTGCCATCATACCTTCCCCTCCCTCCCAGGACCAAGATCAGGTCCCCCGTGTCCTCATCTATCACCCCACCAGCCTCCGCATTCAAAGGATCATCCTCTGCCATTTCCGCCGACTCCAGCATGATACCACCGCCAAACAAATCTTCCCTTCACCCCCCCTTTATTGGCATTCCATAGGGACTGTTCCCTCTGGGACACCCTGGTCCACTCCTCCATCACCCCCTACACCTTAACCCCCTCCCATGGAACCTTCCTATGCAATCGCAGAAAGTGCAACACCTGCCCCTTTACCTTGCCCCTCCTTACCTTCCAAGGGTCCAAACACTCCTTTCAAGTGAAGCAGCTACCACAGTCCCTTCCCCACACCCCACCCCCACTAGGACCATCTTTCACTTGCTCATGTTGTTCTTTCCAGAGTACTTAACCTTGTCTGGCTTTTATCACATTTTGCTTTCTATCCTTAATGTCACCATTAGCATCTCCTTCAACCACTACTACCACCATCAACACCCCTTCGGCCTTTTGGTCATGACATCTTTGGCAATCTCTCCTTTCCCTCCACCTATCGCTGGCCTTCTATCCAGCTTCACCTGTCCTACCCCCCCCTAAACAGTATAAATTTCACCACATTTTTACCCCTCTTAGCTCTGAACAAGAGTCATATGGACTCGAAACGTTAACTCTGTCTTTCTCTCCACAGGTGCTGTCAGACCTGCTGAAACATCTGGTATGCCTTTTCTTTGTCAATCTGGCACTTCAGAGTTGAAGTTTTGACTTCATTTTCAGGTGGATTATCTAATTATTGGAGAGTTTCTCAACTTTTGAGATGATCCATGTGTTTCCTAACAATCCCGTTTTCCACTTTGATTTGATAAGATAAAGCTCCTGTTTCAGAGATGATTGTACCAGGAACCTATCTCAGTCTGGTTGCAAAATTTCATACAAAAACTGTCTCTCCCACAGTAAACTCTCAACCTTTACTGTGAATGTCATGATTCACTTTCTGACTCCCCTGGTTTCTCTCCACCTTCTACTCTAAATTAGGGAATACTAGACTCAATCCTGTATGAAGTTGGCACTTCATTAACAATTCTGAATGTGTTAAACCAGTGGTGGCATGAGGAGTCATGCAATAGCTGAACAGAAATCTTAAAATTTGTGTTTCTAATGTTCCCTCTATTTGTTTCTTCATGCCTGTTTTAAAGACTTATACCGTTCTTTCTGTTAAGCCATTAAATGAGGGATGATATGATGCTATTCTGATGTGTTTAATCCCATTTAGGTTCACAAATCTTTGGAATTCAGTGCTAGTGAAAGCACCACCATTGTCTAACACAATAACTTCAGGTAAACCATAAACATTGAAACACGGGCATGGTTTTTGCATATTTACCAACGAAGTAGGTGATCCCACTCCACACATGTCCATCCATTTGGAATGTGCGTTGATAATCAAAAGAAACATGGTACCTAGAAATGGACTGACATAGTCTATATGTAGTCTAACCTAGGGTTGACCAGGCCACTCCCACAGATGCAGTGAAGCTGAAAAGGGGAACTTCTGCAATTGCTGGCACTGCAGTGTTTCACCATTTTTTCTATATCACTGCCTATATCTGGCCACCAGATATAACTTCTTGTGAGCATCTTCATTTTCGAAATACCAGGGTGCGCACTATGAAGTTCTTCCTTGCACAGGGATAAATGTTGCTCCCCATAACAAGATACTATCTTGGCAACTCAGTTCAGATCTACATATAAAGAATGGTTTTAATTCTTCAGGGGCTTGTACATTCGACCATCTTTGTAATACTTGTTCACGGACTCTTGCTAAAATTGAATCCTAATTTGTCCAATTCTTTGTCTCGCGCAGACTGATCAGGAGTCAGGAAAGTAAATGCAATTGCTACCTCTTGAGGTATGGAACATGTATAATGCTATCTGACAAAGGGATGACTGACGGCATCTGCATTTGCTATATACACATCCGGACGATGCATAAAAGTGTACTCGTTTGCCAACAAAATTGAAGCCCATCTTTCAATTCTAGCTGAGGCTATCTGTGAGATTGCCTTATCTTCTCTAAACAATCCTAGCAGTGGTATGAGATCTGACACTATGGTGAAGTGTCATCCATGCAAATATTGATGGAACTTCTTTACTCCAGATATGATAGATAAGCCCTCTTTTTCAATTTGCAAATAACTTTTCTCGGCTACGCAAAGTGTTCTGGAATCATATCCTATTGGTCTTTCAGATTTGATTTCTGTTTTTTTACTTTTTGTGTTTGCCACAGGATTTTGTCTCATCTTTCATTTTTACTTCACAGTGGGCCAAATTTCTCTCTGGTGAAATCTTAACTTGGTTCCATGACTTTTCCTTCTAATGCCTCTTTTGCTTCAATCAACTGGTTCTTCAGTTCTTCGGTCTCTTGTTTGTATCTTTTGGCTTCCTCTTGGAACTTTGAACACTGTTGATATTTTTCTTCCAACTGTTTCTTCAGTTGGTTCAGAGAGGCACTGTGTTCATTTTGCTTCTTTTCATGATGTTCCCATGGAACCAACTCTGACCTGAGGGATCCCTGTCTCCTGTGAAGGTCCTTTAATTCTTCTATCTCATTCCAAAAGACACCATCATATTACCTTCTCAACTCAAGATTTCTTGTTGTCCTGACCTGAAAAATTTCTGACCAATTCAGTTCGATTTCTTTCAACCAATCATGGCCCAAAAGGCTAGGTCCTTCTCTTTTATTGGCAGCTGAGCTGTCCGTTGCCTGTATGATACAGGTACAGAGGTGATGCCTTCCCTGTATTGCTTCTCCTGTGCATGTTTTTAACTGAGCAGTGGTTTTCTCCAAACTCAATGGCTAGGTACCTTCTCTGAGATATTTAAAGATGTGTTCTCCCACCACTGTGGTCAATGCCCCTGTGTCAACCTCCATGACCAGAGGCTTTCTATTTGCTTGAAAAGTAACTGTGATCGGTTCAGTGTTCCTGGCCTTCAGATTGTGTAGGGAATTAACGTCAACCTCAGTAATATCTGGCTCTTCTCTCTTGTGTACTTCATTTAACTTGACCTGATGTCTAGATGGCTGCCTTGATTGAGTCTTGCACCGTTTAACAACATGCCCTTTTTTGTTGCAGTAGTGGCATTCTGCCTTTTTAAATCTATAGACTTCAGGTTATGATTTCTCCCACAATGGTAATATTTTACCTTCTGGATTACTGGTGAGCTGTTTCCAGTATCTCTTTTTATTTTTCTAGCAGTAGGGTCTGTGTCCTGCTTCGCGGTTGCCTCCCTGATCTTAGTGCCATGCTCAGCGGCAGGTTCCAGCCGTAGCTGCGGAACAGCGCTTCAGCTCCGTCCATTGCTCACGCTATCTCCGTGACGCGCTTCAGGTCTATCACAACTTCTGCAAGCAAACGGCACTGAATGGCATCGTTGTTTATGCCACAAGCCAAACGATGTCGCAACATGTCATTTAAAGAATCACCAAAGTCACAGTGCTCCGTTAATAGTTATAACATCGTGATGTACATTGCGATCGACTCACTGGGGGCCCCTACTCGAGAATTAAACTTGAATCTTTGCATGATCACTGAGGGTTTAGGCTGAAAGTGTCCTTTCATGAGTTCAACTAGCTTGGTGAAGGATCTGGAATTTAATGCCTTCAGAGCCGTCGAGCTATGGATTAGGTTATAGGTTTTGCTCCCGCAGACACTTAGGAAGACTTTCTTCTGTTTCTCCTCCACCATTATTTCCTCATTTGGGTCAATTCTACCAAAGTGAGGCATTGCTGGTGAGCATACTTTTCTTTTCTTCCCTTGAAATATCGGAATACTCACAGCCGTGAGGTGTGTGCTGTGTCAGTGCTATTTATCCTCATTGCCATTTGTAATAAACTTGGAGAGTGCAGGATGGGTTTCTTGTAAGAAACAGTGAACTTCAATTACAGATGCCAAATGAGGCTACATTCTTGTCCCAAGACCAAGGCTGAAAAGCTCTGCCCTAAGATTCCCCGTGCTTAGAGCTGATTGGTCTATACAGTCACATGATCCCCATAACATTAAGAAATGGTTTAACTTACAATCGTTGCAATTCTCTTCCCCAGACAGCTGTAGAGACCAGGTCTTTGAACGTATTCAAGGCAGAGTTAGATTTTTGATAAACTAGGGAGTCAAGGGTTATGAGGCGTAGACAGGAAATGGAATTGCGACCACAATCAGATTGAATCTTCTTGAATGGTGGAGCAAGCTCGAGGGGCCAAATGGATTATGCCTGCCCCTATGTTTCTAGACTACTGGCTATCAACAATGACAAGTCTGAGGTGAAAGATATATTGTAATCGACTGAGTCAAAGCTAATAACATTCTGAGCTTTATCTTTCTAAGATGCATTAAAGTGCCTAACAACAGCAAAATATTCAGCACCAGTCACATTTTAGTTTGTGGTACTTATAAAGAATGGAATAGGAGCAAAACAAATGACAATGATTTAAAGCACAGAAAATGCTGGAAATACTCAGCGGTTTAGGCAGCATCTGTGGTGAGAGGGAAACAGAGGTTTCAGGTCAATGATCTTTCGTCAGAACTGGGAAAAATTTAGAGATCTAATGGGTTTTGAGCAAGGGAAAGATGGAAGGATGGAAAAAGAACAAACGGAAATATCTGTGATTAGGTGGAATCGAGGAGAGATTAAATCACAGAATCACAGAATTGTTACGGTGCAGAAGGAGGCCATTCAGCCTATCATGTCTGTGCCAGCTCTCCAAATGAGCCTTTTTCCCTGTACAAAAACAGAATTACCTGGAAAAACTCAGCAGGTCTGGCAGCATCGGCGGAGAAGAAAAGAGTTGACGTTTCGAGTCCTCATGACCCTTCGACAGAACTTGAGTTCGAGTCCAGGAAAGAGCTGAAATATAAGCTGGTTTAAGGTGTGTGTGTGGGGGGCGGAGAGATAGAGAGACAGACAGGTGGAGGGGGTTGGTGTGGTTGTAGGGACAAACAAGCAGTGATAGAAGCAGATCATCAAAAGATGTCAACGACAATAGTACAATAGAACACATAGGTGTTAAAGTTAAAGTTGGTGATATTATCTAAACGAATGTGCTAATTAAGAATGGATGGTAGGGCACTCAAGGTATAGCTCTAGTGGGTTTTTTTTTATATAATGGAAATAGGTGGGAAAAGGAAAATCTTTATAATTTATTGGGAAAAAAAAAAGAAGGGGGAAACAGAAAGGGGGTGGGGATGGGGGAGGGAGCTCACGACCTAAAGTTGTTGAATTCAATATTCAGTCCGGAAGGCTGTAAAGTCCCTAGTCGGAAGATGAGGTGTTGTTCCTCCAGTTTGCGTTGGGCTTCACTGGAACAATGCAGCAAGCCAAGGACAGACATGTGGGCAAGAGAGCAGGGTGGAGTGTTAAAATGGCAAGCGACAGGAAGGTTTGGGTCATTCTTGCGGACAGACTGCAGGTGTTCTGCAAAGCGGTCGCCCAGTTTACGTTTGGTCTCTCCAATGTAGAGGAGACCACATTGGGAGCAACGAATGCAGTAGACTAAGTTGGGGGAAATGCAAGTGAAATGCTGCTTCACTTGAAAGGAGTGTTTGGGTCCTTGGATGGTGAGGAGAGTGGAAGTGAAGGGGCAGGTGTTGCATCTTTTGCGTGGGCATGGGGTTGTGCCATAGGAGGGGGTTGAGGAGTAGGGGGTGATGGAGGAGTGGACCAGGGTGTCCCGGAGGGAGCGATCCCTACGGAATGCCGATAAGGGGGGGTGAAGGGAAGATGTGTTTGGTAGTGGCATCATGCTGGAGTTGGCGGAAATGGCGGAGGATGATCCTTTGAATGCGGAGGCTGGTGGGGTGATAAGTGAGGACAAGGGGGACCCTATCATGTTTCTGGGAGGGAGGAGAAGGAGTGAGGGCGGATGCGCGGGAGATGGGCCGGACACGGTTGAGGGCCCTGTCAACGACCGTGGGTGGAAAACCTCGGTTAAGGAAGAAGGAGGACATGTCAGAGGAACTGTTTTTGAATGTAGCATCATCGGAACAGATGCGACGGAGGCGAAGGAACTGAGAGAATGGGATGGAGTCCTTACAGGAAGTGGGGTGTGAGGAGCTGTAGTCGAGATAGCTGTGGGAGTCGGTGGGTTTGTAATGGATATTGGTGGACAGTCTATCACCAGAGATTGAGACAGAGAGGTCAAGGAAGGGAAGGGAAGTGTCAGAGATGGACCACGTGAAAATGATGGAGGGGTGGAGATTGGAAGCAAAATTAATAAATTTTTCCAAGTCCTGACGAGAGCATGAAGCGGCACCGAAATAATCATCGATGTACCGGAGAAAGAGTTGTGGAAGGGGGCCGGAGTAGGACTGCAACAAGGAATGTTCCACATACCCCATAAAGAGACAGGCATAGCTGGGGCCCATGCGGGTACCCATAGCCACACCTTTTATTTGGAGGAAGTGAGAGGAGTTGAAGGAGAAATTGTTCAGCGTGAGAACAAGTTCAGCCAGACGGAGGAGAGTAGTGGTGGATGGGGATTGTTCGGGCCTCTGTTCGAGGAAGAAGCTAAGGGCCCTCAGACCATCCTGGTGGGGGATGGAGGTGTAGAGGGATTGGACGTCCATGGTGAAGAGGAAGCGGTAGGGGCCAGGGAACTGGAAATTGTTGATGTGACATAAGGTGTCAGAGGAATCACGGATGTAGGTGGGAAGGGACTGGACAAGGGGAGAGAGAAGGGAGTCAAGATAACGAGAAATGAGTTCTGTGGGGCAGGAGCAAGCTGAGGCGATCGGTCTACCGGGGCAGTTCTGTTTGTGGATTTTGGGTAGGAGATAGAAGCGGGCCGTCCGAGTTTGGGCGACTATCAGGTTGGAAGCTGTGGGATGGAGATCCCCAGAGGAGATGAGGTCAGTGACAGTCCTGGAAACAGTGGCTTGATGTTCAGTGGTGGGGTCATGGTCCAGGGAGAGGTAGGAGGAAGTGTCTGCGAGTTGACGCTCAGCCTCCGCGTGGTAGATGTCAGTGCGCACTGACCTTCTGCAAGCTAGATATGACTTGCTTTAAGCGTTGTCCTTCAATTTAGAATTGTGTGGGGGCATGTTGTGTGAGTGACATGCCCTGTGCTTTGCAGTAGTTGAGTTTGTAACCTAGGATCACCAAAATCACTTAATGGTTAAAAAGGCTGCTGAATACGTGGCTGGGTTTCTTACATATAATAGTATGTCATCAATGTACAGGGAGATTTATATTTAGTCCTTTATGCTGTACTATGCCTAGATTCACTCTGACATGTCGCCAGAGGTGTTATGATCAAGGCAATGAGTGAAATCGGGAGTGTGTCATTCTGGTTTCCCCACTGAGGTGGGAGGTAATCATTCTGGATCTGAAGTGTGAATACAGGATTGTAATCCAGTTTCTGAAAACGTTGCAGGAAGAATTTACACTGGACTTGGTTAGATGCCTTTTCTGCATCCAGGGCAAATACTAAAGCAAGCGTATTATTACAGGGGATACTACCAATCTGGCATATTGATTCTATTGGTGATGCGTGACAAGGATAATCCCTCTGCTGTCGTCAGTAGCAAGATGGAATATTACCAGGGACTTTTGTCGAGTCACTGGCAGATTTTTTTGTTCATTAGTAGGATTACTCCCTTTAATTATGCATGAGTAAGAGGCAACCAACTTAAAAGGTTTCAATTTTGATTTTCGGATATTGAAAAACTGAAGAACAAAGTAACTAGGAATGAGACAGTTCCCCAAAGGGAAGACAAATAATAAACAATGCTTTATGTTGTATTTTCTTCTTGGACGGGTGACTTGATAAAATTTAATTTTAAAATATGACAAGTTTATAAGAAAGGAATTGATAGGGTAGACTGGATAGATAGAGCAAATCTAGTTCCTCTGGTGAGGGAGTTCCTAAAAAGAAATCAAAATCTTAAAGTTAGAGCAAAACCATTCAGTAACTGATGATCAGAAGTACTTCTTTCTATAATGGGTAATAGAAATCTGGAACTTTCTCCCCTCAAAAAAAACTGTGAGGCTCGTAATTTGAAAATTTGAAAACCGTGATTAATAGATTTTTATCAGGCAAGGATATTGAAAGCTACAAAACCATGGTGGGTGCTAGTCACGGTTAATATTCAAATTAGCTATGATCCAGTTGAATGATGGAACTGACTTGAGGGGCTAAAAGGCCTGTTCCTGTTCTTGTGTTCCTAATAATACTCAATGTTTGACATAATAGATTTTGTGCAATTAGCACTTGAAATTCAGAAGATTTTTTGAAGTATTACCCTATATCTATTGACCTCTTAGTTAATCTATGACCCAATAAAACCCACTTTTCCATTCCTTTCTTTCTCGTTGTATTATAACATAACATTATGCATTGCCCTGGTACTAGCTTCATTTCTTCAGCAGAACAGATCAACAAGGTGAGCTTTTAAGAACGGGCTGCTTTATTGGTCCCTGTGGCTTTTTAACACGGTGTCTGACTAATTTCTCATTTTGAGCCATAATCAAGCTTGGTTAATGTCACAACTTTAAATTAAATTAAAACTCAACTGTAAATGTTTTACGGGCGAACTCTAGGGGAACAAGGTCTATTGGATACCTTTGCAATAGTTTTAGATTCTACTTCAGTCCACAAAGAATCAAGAAACATATCCACATTTTCAGATAAGCATTTTTTTGAAAGATTCTAGGACTACATTGCTTTAAAATAAACATTTATCAGCTTCCAAAAAAATGTCAGGATTTCTTTATCAAAGCTTGTTACAAATCCACAGCAGTATTGCTTCATGCTGATATTTTTGAACAAAAGTAATGTATATTTAACTCTCTCAAGTATCATACTCAAGCCATGAGCATGCTCAGGCTTCAAAAGGGGCTTGCCTCCGTTTTGCACTGCGACGAGAAGGTATGGCTGGATCGCAACTAAATCAATGAGACTGCCAATGCCAAATCCCATCAGTGGTTTTGAAAATTGCTTAAAGATGGTCTGATTATCTGCAAGTCTGTGACTGTACGCTTGCACACTCGATGCAGGAATAACACCCTTGTGCACAGCAAGGGCCAGCATATGGATGTCGGTAAGCGAAAGGGTACAGATTGTGCTTCTGTTGGTTCACTTTACCTCCTTGAGATGTGAGAACAGCGGTAGTTCAATTATGTAGATAGGAAGGACTCCTTCCACTGTAGTTAGTTGTTTGTGCTATAATATGTTCCCATTTGACAAGCACTCATGTGGTTACTTCAAGTGTAACACTTAGGTCTCCTTCACCAATCACTTGGATCTCCTTCACCAATGGCTCATTTCTGCTGAACTAGATCAAACTAGGCCCCAGATCACGCTTAAAGTTTAATCAGAGAGGCTTTAGGCTGGGAAAAAAAAAGGGATGCTTGTTATAATCACCCATAAGTGTACCACAGTGTAGAACTATCCACCCTGAAATAGCACAGTGAATAGCTAACCCATTAACATTCTGTAGTTCCTATTTTCACAGAACTACCTTCTTTTATGTTACATATTTGTTTGGTAGTATTATTCCCACTGTTCTAGAATAACAATTGGGATTTTTTTTTCTGCATTCATTTCAGTAACTTTTCCCAACTGACCTCATAATTTTTTCTTGCTGGATTTTACCTGGATCTGCATTAGACGTTTCTGGTCTTGACTGCAAGAATGTCAGGAAAAACGACCATTCACAACAATTGCCAAGTTTATAAGGCATCGTTTTTATTCAGTGCTTTTCATTCTTTTACAGCCTGAACTCGGCAAGGTCCTGAATTGGCTTATAAAGAGGCTGAATTAAAAGCACTAACACTGTCCCCATGTGAACCTACTTTCAAAAGGCCAACAGCCTCCAGAAAATATAATTTGGGTCTCAAATACTCATGGGCCGAATTTTCCGAGCCTGCTGGTATCGGGCATGCTCGGTGGTGTGAGTGGACAATGTGGCGAGAAGGCCAAAAATCGATTTCATAACATCGTGAAACCAGTTTGTGATCGTCCGCTTAGCTCGTTGATGGCGGGCCGCGTTTCCTGCCAAGTGACGTTGGGAACCTCATTGTAATACACCTGCATATCATTATAAGGACAGCCCACCAGGCTCAACTCCCACGCTGGAGCACCCGCCCAACGGTGTGACTACATGTCAACGTGTTTCACAACAGCACATAAGTGACGTGCACTTGGCAGGCTGCACTTCGCTCGGGACTTCAAGGTTTGTTTGTCTACCTAGTTTCGGGCAGCACTCGCAGTCATCAGTGCCAGGCTTCACAGGCAGCACCATAGTACTTTTAAGAGGGCTCAGGGCAGATCTCTACCTACCAGACCAGCCATATGTGAGTGGCTTTGTGTGACTGCAGGGCTAGGGCTTGCTTGGGGAGGGGGGAGAAGTGGCCTCAGGCAAGGGAAGAGGCTACAGGGTGAGGGCTGCACTGGGGAAGGGGATATCCTAGGGTATGGGGCAGATGTTAATTTGTGCAAGTAGCCTCAAGATGGTGAGGGCTGAGGAGGCAGTCTCCAGAGGAGATGAGGCCAGCTGCTGTGTGTGAGAATGGGTGGTGATGTCCCTTGAGCTGGCAGTGAGTGAGATGCCGGTGAGTGTGTGATGGGCTTGAGTGTGAGAGTTTAGAGTGATGAGATGGTTGCCATACCCTGGCGGTATGGATGAGATCATTCACCATCCATCTGCATTGGATGGCTAACCTTCTCTGTGCAGCATTGGCACTGATCACCTATGCCATCACCTACCAAGCCAGGGTGATAGTGTTGTTGCCCCTCCTGTGGCCAGACCGGGGGTAGTGGACATCAGGGCGAGCCTCCACAGTGTCCAAAAGGTGCTCGAGGGATGCATCACTAAACCTGGGGGCTGCAGTCTTCTTGCCTTTCGGGGCCATGTCTTCTGTGCAGCGGTCCTGGGCTGGAAGTACTGAGAGGTGTGCATGCGGCTGTACTTTAAATGTGGCATCTGGCGTAATGAAGTGGTGAGGTGATGACGTGGTGGCCGAATCAGAGCCTGCTCACCATCGAAACGGCATGTTTCCCAGGAATGCTTATTAATGCGGCAAGTTTGGGGCGATACGGTGTGAGAAACTGCCATTGTGGCCAATGGGCAAAACATCATTTTACCACAGAGAAGGTTTACCCGCTACCACAATTAGTGCAAACCTGGGATGATTCCACCCCATGGAAGATGATCAGGTTTGAGTGGTCGATTGTGAAAGGTGTTTGAAATGACTATTGAACAAATCATTGGGAACATACATCAGAGGGCTGAATTTTGTCAGCACAGCAGGTGTCCCGATGACAGGGGCCTTGCCATTGGTATTTGTGGGAACCCCAGGCATAATCTTTGGCAGCCAGGCAACAAATTAGTTGTCATTAGGGATATCGTCCCTTTAAAAAATTGCCACCAGCCACAGTAGCTGCTGGTTAATCGAGGGGATGGTAGCTCAGCAGCCTCAGCTGTGTCACCAGGTGTAGTGGCCACTGTTAGGGGTATTCCTGCTACACAAGGACACCATGAAAGCACACTGGCCCTCTCAACCAGGTAAATGGGGTCACGGGGCACCGGGCCATTGAGGCAGGCCCCAGATGAGGGGCTAGGTGTTGATGAGGTCAGGGGTTGCTGTGGGAGTGGGCCTTGCCACCAGGCAGCTCCTGTGTGGGCCACTTCCTGAATTGGAGTGCCCTCCCCCCTCCATCCCTCCTGTACCCACCCCAACCCCGAGTCCACAGGGAGACCAGCATCATTCATCAGGCAGTTTCCCCACATGGCTGAGGGCCCACCTGCTGCTGTTTAAGTGCCTGCAGGGACTGGTAGAGACCCCTAATTGGCCACTTAATTGCTCAGTTGACCACTGGGTGGGAGGGATGTCCTCCACCTTCCCCTCCTGCATTCTGCTTTGCCATCATATATTTTCACATGTTTCTATTGGCTAGTCATGTCGGGACAATGGCAGAAGCCATTGAAACCCTGAATGCATTTCCTCCTCTTTTGACCCAAGGTTACTAAGGTCAGCTGTTTTATCTCCACCATTATTCCAGTTGGGCTCACACAGCACAGTAGACTAGAGTTGAAACTGAGACCCCTCTGGTCTGCACAGCTTAGCTCCTCACTGCACCATTAGTGGAAGGCAATTGAGACTTTCATTTCCATTGTGAAGCCCTTTGCTTCACACAAACATGACAGGCCTGATAATAACATAGAGAAACGTTTTGAGAGGAGTGAGAAAGAGGGTAACAATAATGGGTGCATAATGTGGAAGACAGTGGGACACGTGAGAATGTCCAATTTCAATAGGCACAGCTCATTATTATTTGATTTCAGCTTTCACATCTCCAATGTGCTTGATGGAGTGTGTTGGGCAACCACATTACATGGTTTCACCTGGATAACTTAGATGGCCAACGCAAACATGGAATTTGTTGAAGTTTGGAGGTGGAGGGGAGGCTGTCTGGGTGCCATGTTAGTTGACATTAAAAATGGTTCTCTATCTTCTGGTACTGTCCTTCTCTGAAGTCAAGGCCACAATTAGATCAGCCATGATCTCATTGAATGGTGGAGGAGGCTTAAGGGGCTGAATGGCCTACTCCTGCTTCCATTTTTTATGATCTTATGCTGTCATCATCCCTCTTCTCAGAAACCAATATTGATCCCACTGCCCTTGCAATAACTGCCCCATCTCCAACATTCCTCCAAAGTCCTTGAATGTGTTATCACCTCCCAAATCTGTACCCATCTTTCCCAGAACTCCATGGTTAAATTTCTCAAATTAGGCTTCTACCCCTGCCACAGTACCAAAACAGCTCTCATAAAAGTCACAAATGACTTTGAGACAAAGGTTATCTTTTTCCCCTCGACTCTCTTGACCTGCCTGAAGCCTTTGACATGATTGATCACATCATCTTTCTCCAACCTCTCTTCATTGTCATCCAGCTGGGTTGGATTGCTGTCACTCTCATTCATATCTGTCTGATTGTGGCCAGAGAATCACTCGCAATGGTTCTTGCTCCAACACTGTTATCTCTGGTGCTCCAAGCGTTGTCCCTGCCACAACTCTCTACTTGTGTTCACTTGTGATTCCCCAGGTGAGATCCAAGCAAATTGTCACTCAGGACTCACCAAAGTTCTCATCTCTGCACAGGTGCATGGTAAGTGTGTATCCCCTGACGGTGCACCCTCAGCTCCTCTGAGGAAGTATCCAGAGGGACACCAGCTGTTATCCTTTGCATGATGGCCCTGGAGGAACGAAAAGACAGATATGATTTATTCATGGGAATGTAAAAATATTATTCAGCATGATTAAGGTGATCGTATTCAGTGTGATCATATTTTATCAGAGGTGGAATCAAATACTGTATGGAATGTAGGTCAGAGATATTTAATACTGTCACCAAGCAACAGTGAAGGTTCAGCTTCTCCATCTCCAATGGTCAGGGACGATGATACCCGCTGATCTACATCACCTCTTCACACAGAACACAACTGTGCTAGACCTCCAATGCTCTCCAACTCAGTTGTATTTTGTGTTCCCTTCTCATGCAAGGACATACGATAAACCTCCGAGTGTCAATAGAGCATGTGTTCACTTGATGGATCTAGTATTATCAAGGAGGGTGACAACCAGCCGTAGGCATCACAATTGCCATTGCTATGTGATTGAGGGTATGTACTGAGAAGCTGGTGAGTTGACTGATGTGGCTTCACATTGCATAAGAATCAGGGTGAGTGACAGTGGTGGATAGAGAAAAAGGGAGGTGAAGAAGTGCATAGAAAGGGATTGGCAAAACTCTAATGAGCCTATGGAGTAATGTAATAGTGTACAGTTGACAAGACAGAATGAGGTAGAGGATTGAATGGTTGCACTACAAGATATAGGTGAATCTGCAACTATGCTCACCTTTCCTGACCTGGTTAAGTCAATAAACCACCTCCTGCATTTGTTCTAGATACGGGACACTATAATCCCACAGCTGACGTCCCCAGCCACATCTAGCCATACCTTACTGTTCATAGCACACTTCATTCAAACAAGACAGGCCTGATAATAACATAGAGGAACGTTTTGAGTGGGGTGAGAAAGAGGGTAACAATAGCGGGTGCAGAATGTGGAATACAGCAGGACATTTGAGAATGTCCAATTTCAATAGGCACAGCTCATTATTATTTGATTTCAGCTTTCACATCTCCAATGTGCTTGACAGAGTGTGATGTGCAACCACATTACATGATTTTACCTGGATGACTATGAGCTACCCTTGGCTCCATTAACTTTTCATCTATATGCTGCCGCTTGGCGACATCATCCGAAGCACAGCATTAGTCTTCTGACCATGCCGAGCTCTACCTCATCACTATCCCATTTGACTTCTGCGCTGTTGCTAAATTATGAGGCTGCTTATCTGACGTCCTGTACTGGATGTTCAGAAATTTCCTCCGTTTCAATGGAAACTGAAGCCATTGCTTTCAGTTTCTGCTCCAAACTCCATTCCCCAGCTGCTGGCTCCACCCCTTTCTCTGGCAGCAGTCTGAGGTTAATTCAGTCTGTTCACATTTGATCCTGAGATGAGCTTCCAAACGTATATTTATGCGTCACTAAGATGGTCTGTTTCCATCTCCGCAACATTGTCCAACTTTTCCTCAGTCTCAGCTCAGCTTCTGCTGAAATCTTCATTCATGCCTTCCTTTCCTCTCATCTCGACTAGTCCAATGCACATCTGCTGGTCTCCCACATTGTACCCTCCATTAACTTGAAGTCAACCTAGCCTCTCTTCCCTACGTTGACTCCCGGTCAACTAATGTCTTGATTTTAAAATTCTCATCCATGTTTTCAAATTCCCTATGCCCTCAGCCCTCCAACTTCACAACCCTCTGCCAAGAAAGCTGTGCTTCTCTAACTCTGGCCTCTTGTGCATGCCCACTTATAATTCCTTCACCATTGAATGGAATATAAAAATAGGGAAGTTTTACTACAGCTGTATAGGGCCTTGGTGAGACCACATGTGGAATTAAGTATACAGTTTTGGTCTCCTTATTTGAAAAAAATATATAATTGTGTTAGAAGCAGTTCGGACAAAGCTTTAACTCATTCCTAGGATAAAGGGCTTATCCTATGAATAGAGGTTGAACAGCTTGGATATACCCATTGGAGTTTAGAAGAATGAGAGCTGAACTTATTGAAACATATAAGATCCTGAGGGGGCTTGACAGGGTGGATACCAGGAGAATGTTTCCAATTGTGGGGGAGACTAGAACTAGGGGACACAGTTTAAGAAGAAGAGGCCGCCCCATAAAGACTGAAATAAGGAGAAATTCTTTTCTCTCAGAGGGTCATTATTATCTGGAATTCTCTTCGCCAGAGTAGAAAGTGTGTCACGGAATTCATTCAAGGTGGAGTTAGATAGATCTTTGATAGAGAAGGGAGCCAAGAGTTGTTGCAGGCAGAGAGGATAGTGGAGTTAAGATCACAATCAGATTAGCCATGATTTTTAAAAGGCACAGCAGGCTCAAAGGACTGGATGGCCTATTCCTGCTCCAAAGTCCTATGTTACTATGTTCCTATATTCCTACCATTGGTGGCTATGTGTTCAGTTGCTTCGACCCCTCAGCTCTAAAATTCACCCCTTACACCTCTCTGGCTTTCTACCTCACTTTTCCTCTCTAAGAAACTCCTCAAAATGTACATCTTTAACCAAGTTTTTGGTCATGTGACCTCATATCTCTGTATGTGACTCAGGGCCATACATTGTTTTATAATACTCCTGTGAAGCACCCTGGGATATTTTATTACGTTAAATGTGCTGTACAAATATAAGCTGTTGTTATTATTTCGAGAGAAAACAAAAATTAAAAATGGAGTCAGCATGGCCAAAGGCTTTGTTCCTGTTCAATGATGCGTCATTTGTTATACTGTATGGAGTAAGGACCAAGAATGAGACACTCTTCACAAGCAATGGCAAGAAGAACCCTGCTGCTATGAACAGTAGGGTATGGCTAGATGTGGCTGAGGAGGTCAGCTGTGGGATTATAGTGTCCCATATCGAGAACAAATGCAGGAGGTGGTTTAATGACTTAACTAGGTCAGGAAAGGTGAGCATAGTTGCAGATTCACCTATATCTTGTAGTGCAATGATCCAATCCTCTGCCTCATTCTGTCTTGTCAACTGTACACTATTACATTACTCCATAGACTCATTAGAGTTTCACCAATCCCTTTCTATGCACTTCCTCACCTCCCCTTCCCTCTATCCACCACTGTCACTCACCCTGATTCTTATGCAATGTGATGCCATGTCAGTCAGTCTCAGTACATGCCCTCAATGACATGCCAATGGCAATCGTGATGCCTATGGCTGATTGTCACCCTCTTTCATAGTATTAGATCCATCGGGTGAACACATGCTCTATAGACACTCAGAGGTTTATTTTATGTCTTTGCATGAGAAGGGAACACAAAATGCAATTGAGATGGAGAGCATTGAAGGTCTAGCACAGTTATGTGCTGTGTGAAGAGGTGATGTAGATCAGCGGGTATCATCGTCCCTGACCATTTGAGATGGAGAAGCTGAACCTTCACTGTTGCTTGGTGACAATATTAAATATCTCTGACCTACATTCCATACAGTACTTGATTCCACCTCTGATAAAATATGATCACACTGAATATGATCACCTTAATCATGCTGAATAATACTTTTACATTCCCATGACTGACTCATATCTGTCTTTTCTTTCCTCCAGGGCCATCATGCAAAGGATAACAGCCAGTGTCCCTCTGGATACTTCCTCAGAGGAGCTGATTGTTACTGAGGGTTCACCATCAGGGGACTCACACTTACCATGCACCTGTACAGAGATGAGAATTTTGGTGAGTCCTGAGTGACAATTTGCTTGGATCTCACCTGGGGAATCATAGTTCACAAGTGAACACAAATAGAGAGTCGTGGCAGGGACAACTCTGAACAGTCCGCTTGGAAGAGCTCAGCCCTCTCCAAGTTCTGCTCAGCTGGACAGAATTCTTGAACTCTGGGGGCCACCAATGAAAAAACAAATGAAGGAAGGTCAGCAGCAAATGTTCACAGTGCTGATAGTTCTACCTGGCATATCGTGCAGAATAGCACAGAGAATGGAGGAAACCAGCTCACTTATTTGTGGATTGATGTCTCAGGCCTTTTCGCGGACATCTCCCATGGATAGATTGGCCTCCTTGGTGGAACTTCAATTCCTGCTCTGACAAATATCCAGTTCATGGCTCATGTTAATATTTTAAAGACAATGCTTAGCTCTGGGAAGTTGTTGTTGTGAAGGTAAGGTTATTAAAATGCTGGGATTTAGAGGTTGCCAGAATATCTTAAAGAAAATGGCACTTCAGAAGATTACCCGTGTTCATTCAACAGTGTCAGAGTAGAAGAGATGGAGCCATAAAATAGCAGGTGGGCTTACTTAGCTGGAGATGTGGGCCGGGATTTTCCAGTTGTGGGTGGGAATGGGAAATTTGAAGAGGCAAGCAAAAAGTCCATTGACTTTTGGTGGGAACAGAAAATCCCCACCATAGGCAGTCCCAGAAAATCCTGCCCGTGGTGTTCATGCTTCTTGCAAGAAGTGCAGTTCAAGAGATGCTTTGTTTCAGGAGTTAGAGCTAAATTTGTTTAAAAGCATTCAGTGAAGCCTGTAAGGCTACTTTATCATGAAGATGGGTGGAGCTTAAGAACGTTGTCTGGTTTCAGTTTTTTTGTGTGTATTGCTGGGGAACCGGGTGTGGGGTGAGGGGGATGGGGGGGTGAGGGGTTGGTGGCAGTTTGGACCTCATGTGGTTTGCAGCTCACAGAGAAGCCCTGGGAGTTGTTAGTAGGCTCCAGATAGTTAGGGCTCAGAGAAATCCTGGGAGCCATTTATAACTCAGTGCAGCCAGGAGACTGGAGTTCAGAGAAACTCAGGCAGAGCCAGCTTAGTGAAGCTAGCAGTCTGTGAAAGAGTTAGAAATGTGCCGTTAATTAGAGACAGAAGTGCGGCTTTGTGAATCCTGTGGAATGCAGTCTCAGGAGAAAAGTTTGAAGCATTGGAAGTCATTGAGGCAATTGGAGTTGGGGTGGCTTATGTGGGAATTCAGAGGCTAACTCTTTGCAAGTCAGGAGTTAAAACCATCATGAGGGAGACAGAATTTTAATGAGCTTTTCCAAGTCAGAATGGTCACTGATGTCTGGTTGGGTTGCTGAGAAATCTATGGAACCTCTCTTGTTTGCATCTAATGAACAATGTGATATGTTTGACCACAGTTTGCCTGTTAACTCATATTTACTTGATGTTAATTCTGAATGTTAGAGTATAAGATATATCTTGTAATTGTTTTATTTTTCTGACTTTGTACAGTAAAGTTTATTTTGTTTAAAACTGTGGAATCTTGTGGCTTTATTCTCTTTGTGGGTAATTATGATTGTCTACTTTAAACAAAGACTTACTGGTCCCTAGCCAGATTGTAAACTTGTACTTTGACCTGTCCCAACATGCCCTGATCCTGGCCGTGCAATATTTCTGCCACTTTAAACAGGATGATAGATATAATAACCTTGGGCTTATAAGGCTTCACTGATCTGTTCCAAACTTGCTCTCCCACAGCAAGGTAGAAGTATTGCTGGCCAGTTGACGGATGGTGGTGAAAGGGGACATGGAAGTGGGAACTCCAGTCCAAGTGCTCCCACACCTCACTCATTGCCATCCCCTCAGTTAGTAGCCCACATGTTGCCTCCTCCACTGATGGTTCAGTCTACTCCTGCACAGCTTCAAGTGGAATAGCCTTTGGCAAGGTCCTTACAGACTCTGAACCCTGGAGGTCATCGGCCAAGAGCATCTCAGAAATCAGATCTGCCTGCCTGTACCACTGCTGAAATCACGGATGTTGCACCACAGAGGAGCAGGAGGAAAATAAAGAGAGAATTGTCGTATTTCACTAATGGTACACATATGGTTGTTTAGTAATGCTGTGCCATTATATTCCATTCATTTATTTGCATAAAATGTATTACTTTGAATCATTTGCATGTGTTTATCATTCTTGCTTTCCTGGCAATTTGGGCTTTCAGTGACTTGGTGATGAATGCAAAGACATGATTGCATGAGTCCAATTGATGTGTATGTAATGGGTGTATGCAATGGGTGAATGATTGCTTGCAGGATGGCACTGTGTCAGTGTGGGTGGGGAGAAGTTGGACCTGGGGAAGTTACCTTGGTCCAGTGTGAATGCCTAATGAACGTTCAGGCTATTAATGCATCACTGGCATCCTGAATAGCAATGTGGGTGATGGTTTGGCATTGGGTGCACCATCTTCACCCTCCACTCCCTCCTCCTCTCCATTGGCATCCTCATCAGAGAATTGAATGGCTGTTCCTCCTCAGAGGCTAGTCCTCACTATTACACTGTGTTGTGCAGAACACAGAACACTAAGATTATTCTAGAGTCCTTCTCTGGTACTGTACTGAACAGCACCTTCAGCCCTGTCCAAGCACCTGAAGGGCATCCTGAGCCCATCAATATTTGTTCAATGATACATCTGGTTGTCAGATGGTGAGCAATATCGTGCTGCTTGTGTTCATTGACAGGGTTCCCAAAATGGTCACCACCAGGTTAGAAGGGAGTATCTTTTGTAAGTTAGCAGCCACCCCTTAAGGATGGTTCAAGGTATAAATACACTGGGCATGTGGGACTGTAACAGTGCGAAAGCATCATGGCAGCTCCGAGGGAAGCCTGTGTAGACCTGTATCAATATGAAGTTGTGGTTGCACACCAGTTGATCAAATAAAATCCCTTGTCATTAACAAACGTCCTCATTGATTTAGTGGCACTTGGATTGCCATGCACATGCAACGATAGTACAGTACACCTGTGAAAGTCAGCCAGTACTCAGAACTGAGTGCCTGATCATTCTGGCTACAGTCATTACTGTGTAAGTTTACACATTTCCCAGTCTTGATAAATAATGCATCGGTGACCATGGATATGTATTTATGTGAAGCTGACTTTGAGACCTTCAATATAGCTCTGGAAGTGCCGTAGTAGAATCCAGAAGCAAAAACATTGAAAGCGGTGATGACTTTCATGGCCGCTGTTAAAGTGTGGCCACCAGATCCAGCAGAGTCCTCTAGTCTTCTTCTAGGAAGCTGCAGATGTCTAGGATTACCCAGTGTGTCAATTGCAGTGTGTGGAAACAATGGTCTTTCGAGAAGTCAAGGAAGCTGATCCTCTGTTTGTACATTCTGTTACACAGTTAGTACTTCCTGCGAACTCGACTTACCTGTGGCTTACCAATCAGAGGCAGCCATGAACCCATCCATTCTGACATTCTCTGTGTGAACACCTCCAATCTGTAGAAATAAGTCTCTCCCAATGAGTATTCACACAAAACTCAGATGGAACTGAGAAAGAAGCTGTGAACACTCAACCTTTATTAATATTGAGACTTGACCTTTAGTCATTTTCATTATGAGCTGCTTAATCTTGCGTCCAATTTAATGCAAAGAACCCTAAGCTCCAGGAAAACAGTGCTGGAGGCATTATTTACAAATCGCTAACAAAATCTGAGGCACAGATCCTAACGAAAATATTATAATTATTGACCCATCTCTCTCAAGCAGGTTATTTGGCTGACTCCAAGACCACTGCAGTTAAAGCAAAATTAGCCATGTTGTATTGGGGTCATGTTTCCCATTTTTAACAATAACTTAACCTAGCCCCTGCACACACACACACACACACCTTGACCTGGTCTTACACATCATGGAGGTTGGGAGGAGGTTAAAACTACCCCCCTCCAGCTCTATTTGGAAAGGTTAGCTTCCAATTGTCTGGCTTATTTCTTCAAAGTTTGCACTGCAGCCAATCACAATGAATGAAAAATTGAGGGTATAAGGTCAATGATATTTATCTATACATTCAGGAGGCCCATTCACTCCATCCATCTTTAGCTAGAAATTATTTCTTATAAGAATACTCTGATCAGTAAACCCTGTAAGGAGCGTTAATCAAAGGGCATCGGATGAATCTTTGACCCCTTTACTTTAATTTCTCTTCATAAAAAAATCAGCAGAAGATTTAACCATTCATGATTGGTATTTATTGGTTGCCTTAGGTCTAGCTTACTTGAGTTGCCTTACAGAAACCAATCCAAAATATTATTAGCAGGTACACATACCAACCACCCTTTAGGAGATGAACAACTGAGTGAATGAACTAGTGAAAAATTGTTAAGCCATCAAATCAGAAGTCAGGCATGAAATCATGACTCAATCCTTCATGATCATTTATGATAATGTTAATTAGCAACATCTTTGTACTAAACATTAAAGTGTACATGAATTATTTGGGCCAACTGTAATTAACTAATAGAATCATAAATATTAAGGGAATGAGGCAATTCTAGTGTATCATGCCAACTTGGCATCAATCTGGTTCGAAGTAGTACAAAGATTCATGTACAGTTGGCACAGTTCAGTTATGACCAGACCTTTTTGCAGAGCTGACAAATCAACAGCTGTGAACAAGTCTACTGGGTTAAAATGCCATTCAGCGTATCACTAAAAAGATGCCTACCTTAACAATGTGGTTTCTTAACCTACGAATTATCTTGTGCATCCAAGTCGACATGGAGGAGTAGCCTGTCTTGTCACCCTCTAGAGACCTTATAGTCAGTATAAATGGGTTTGCATCCAAAAGTCACCCACAAATCTACATTTAATTCAGGAATGTTAGGCTGGTTACACTTAAATCCCCTCCGAGGAGGCAGGTAAGTGATTTAAATGTGTTAATCATTCCACTGCAGCAAAATTTAAACAAACATTCAGAAGTAATGACACATCCATGGGTTTACCAGTAAATTGCCCTTTGAAAACAAGGCAATAACAAAATGACAACGCAAGGGGCTCATTAAATCAGGTAAGTACAGCAGTAAATGTTCTGCGCTCAGAGCTGACTTCTTACCTCCTACCATGATAGGACTTATTCAGAATACTTGTGGTGATAGGCCAGTTTTTACATTTTGGAAATTTTCAGACTTAGACCAGGACATGTGGCACTATTGCTGGTTTAGATTGGAACTCAGATGAAGAGAAAAATGACCATCAGCGATAACAAAAGGCTGCAGTGGAAAGACCTGCAGATGGTCAGCAGAGAGGGGAACGGCAGAGAGGGGAGGGGCAGAGAGAGGAGCAGCAGAGACGAGGAGAGGCAGAGGGGAGCGGCAGAGAGGATGAGTGGCGGAGAGGGGATGGCAGAGAGGACAGTGGCAGAATGGGGGATGGCAGAGAGGGGGGGGGGGTAGAGAGGGGGCAGCAGAGTGAGGAGTGGCAGAGAAAGCCAATGACAGATAGGGGAGGGGCAGAGAGTGGAGGAGCAGACAGGGGAGGGGCAGATAGGTGACAGCAGAGGGAAGAGCATGAGATCTAGGGCTGCCCACTGTTTGTGAAAGGTCCTTTTCCTTACAAATGATGTCTGTAGTACCCATTACCCATGATTCCTAGCATTCCCTCATATGGTTTGGCAGGATTGTTGCAGGGGCCATTTTTAAACCATTTCTATTCAGTGTTCCTCATTGAGAATGGGTTGTGCAGGGCTGTTGGTGCAAATGAAGATCATCTCCCTACCTATGTAATGGGAGAGGATTGCAGTTGGTAAAGCAAAACTAAATTTTAAGTATTCGAAGGAAATCTGCAACCTTTTTATGGGGTCCCATTAAAATTGAATTTATACTAGAAGTGCATTGACATGAATTTACATGATTCCTAACTCAAGGCCAGCAAAAACCAAGCTTCATGTTTACTCTAAATTATTGGGAGACAGTTCACACTTGGAAAGTAAATGGCCAAGGTGTTTCACTGGGGTAGCATTACATTGTTTTGTGACACTATTCTGTGATACCATTGATCATGTTCAATTTTGATAAATGACACAGGCTTGCATTCTTCATACAGGACTGAAATATTTTGGATTTGACTGATGTTGAGCTAACTCCCCCGTAGGTCTTTCTTCAGACTTTTCAGACTGGAATATTGATTGCCTCCCACCCTCTGTTATCTCCCTGCTTTCCAATGAGGAGATGTTAATACAGGTGACCAATTGCTCATTTTAAATAAAAACAAAAATTGCTGGAAAAGCTCAGCAGGTCTGACAGCATCTGTGGAGAGAAAGAGTTAACATTTAGAGTCCAGGTGACTCTTCTTCAGAACTTCCTCAGAATTTCTGTTGCTCATTTTAGAGAACATCTTCAGGGAGGAGATTAAAATATTTAGGGAGGGAGCTAGAGCTTAGAGCCTAACCAGTGGTGGAACAAAGAAAATCAGGTGTGCTCAAGAGGTCAGAATTGGAAGAGCACAGAGATCTCAGAGGGTTGTAGGGCTGGAATAGGCTACAGAGATTGTACAATTGGGACATTTCTCTAAACTTATTCAATTGAGAATCACTTTATTTTGTGCTGATTGCGTCAAATTAGCATCAATCTATCTATTAATGGATCACTCACACTCATTGTAAACCTAATTTTGTTCTCTGGCAATGCAACTCTATATTGAAAATCATATTAAATAATTTCACTACCAGGTTGTCTTTGACGTCAAGAGCCAGATCACTTCTGTCCCCCTCTGTTCCTGATATCTGGATCTTAAAAATGAGGGGAGGCACTGGTACAGGACATGTCTAAATATTATGGTTGATAAAATAATTCAGCTGGAATTCTATTGTTTCTGCTTTGGTTGTGCCAGGCTAATGTCCATATTCTGTCAACATTTATATGTGCAGCACGAGCTAAACTAGGCTTGACCTGCTGATGTGGTAGTTCCTATAATGAAAACTCTTGAATAGAAGTGATCTAAAAATTGATCTTGAAAGTTTCAGGTGTTTAGGCTGTGACTATTTCCTTTGGCAGTTTGTTCCACCTTGGGATTGTCTTGGGAAGAAATATTGTTGATACACTGCCCTGGAAACAAATTGCCTTTGTAGTCTGTGTGGATGGTAGCACAAAGGAAGATGGTTGTGGTTGTTGGAGGTCAATCATCTCAATTCCAAGCCATCACTGCAGGAGTTCTTCGGGTAGTGTCCTAGGCCCAACCATCTTCAGCTGCTTCATCAATTACCTTCCTTCCATCATAAGGTCAGAAAT
Organism: Carcharodon carcharias; assembly: GCF_017639515.1. Classification (NCBI taxonomy): domain Eukaryota; kingdom Metazoa; phylum Chordata; class Chondrichthyes; order Lamniformes; family Lamnidae; genus Carcharodon; species Carcharodon carcharias. Next base: position 69,268,384 of record NC_054473.1, read on the forward strand.
GGTGATGTTTGCTGATGATTGCACAATGTTCATCACCATTTGCGGCTCCTCAGATGCTGAAGCAGCCCATGTCCAAATGCAGCAAGACCTGCGCAATATCCAGGCTTGGGCTAACAAGTGGCAAGTAACATTCATGCCACACAAATGTCAGGCAATGACTGTCTCCAATAAGAGAGAATCTAACCATCGCCCCTTGATGTTCAATGGCATTACCATTGCTGAATCCCCCACTATCAACATCCTGGGGGTGACCATTGACCAGAAACTGAACTGACCTAGCCATATAAATACTGTGGCTACAAGAGCAGGTCAAAGGCTAGGAATCCTGTGGCAAGTATCTCACCTCCTGACTCCCCAAAGCCTGTTGTCAGGAGTGTAATGGAATGCTCTCCACTTGCCTGGATGAGTGCAGCTCCAACAATACTCAAGAAGCTCAACACCATCCAGGATAAAGCAGCCCACTTGATTGGCACCCCTTCCACAAGCATTCACTCCCTCCACAACCAACACATTGTGGGAGCAGAACGTACCATCTACAGTATGCACTGCAGGAACTCACCAAGGGTGCTTTGACAGCACCTTCCAAACCTGTGATCTCTACATTTAGAAGGACAAGGGCACCAGGTAGATGGGAACATTGCCACCTGGAAGTTCCCCTCACCCACCATCCTGACTTGGAAATATATCTCCATTCCTTCACTGTCGCTAAGTCAAAACTCTGGAACTCCCTCCCTAACAGCACTGTGGGTGTACCTACACATGGACTTCAGCTGTTCAAGAAGGCAGCTCACCACCACCACCTCAAGGGCAACTAGGGATGGGCAATAAATGCTGGCCCAGCCACTGACACTTGCATGCCATGAATGAATAAAAAAATGCATGGCTACCTTATGTTTTGTCATTGCTGGAGAGCACTAGGTACTTTCTGTAAATTTCCACCCATCCATTCCATATTTTATCTAATGTGTTGAATCTATGCTTCTCCCTCATTTCCATCCTGTCCTTTGGTGTAGTCATTTTCTGATGAGGTGGGGGTACTGGATAGAACTTCCACCTGCTCTCCCTACATCTAGATGACATGTGCAGGGGGGTTCCTGGGCTTCTCTGCCAAGTCTGTCTTTTATGCCCATAAAAGACTTCAGTGAAACTCACACCAAAGGCAGTCTGCTGTTTTGTGGATTCTATCCATAATCTGCCTTCAGGTTTCCTGTTTTCCGTAAATGGCCTTTTTCCAAACAATACTGAAGGTAGGAATCCTAGAAAAGTTCCAAAAAGTAAATTAGCTTAGTCCTGCATTATAGATCATAGAATGGTTGACCTCCTTGGCATGGCGTTTCTAGAGTTCCAACAGTACTGAAACCACCATGGTCCTGGATATATTTGCTTGCCTCAAACTATACACGTAATCCTCAATCCCATTCCTAACTACACCTTCAACTGGGTTCCTTTTAAAAGCTTTTAACCATACATTCTTGATGTAGCTGTTTCTTCCATATAAGAAAAAATAAAGTACCATAATTTCAACACTTATTGAAGGCTCTTTATTTATTCACTGCTCATTAGCCAAGCAAATGCCATGCCAAGGAAGACAACTGATTTAAATTTATGGGGTGAAATCTGTACCAATTCCACATTAAAAACTGGAATAGAACGCATTTTCTCTTAGGTGTATCCTTTGATCAACATTTCAGCAAAGAACAAATAATAAAAGTAAAACAGTGAGCATGGTTATTTGCCAGTGCTGTGAACTTCACTCTATGCTCACAGGCTGATTACTCTCAAAGTGTGATTGTGATTGTGACATTCAGACCCTTCAACAGTGTCTGGGTTTTGTTCTTTCTACGTCTCAAAGGGCACACATGGGCCAGAATACTGTTGTTGGCATGAGGGGGCGGGGGGGGGGCCTGACATGCCGACACGCAGAATGACGTGCGATGACATTGGGAGTGCCTCCCAACTTCATAGCGCATCATTTAGATACTTCGTTCGGCGGGCCTGTGCCGGAGGCAGCTGTGCACTCGCCGAACTGCCAAAGGCCTATTAAGGCCATTAGGAAAGTAATTTAGAAAATTAACAGCACTGCCCGCCCAACCTTAAAGTTGGCGGGTGGGCGAAGAATTCAAGTGGCCTTCGCGTTTTTCAGGAAACCTCATCCACGAGCGGGATGAGGTATCCTGAAGGTTTAATAAAATCAATAAATAAATTTTGATAACTTGACAAACATCTCCCAGCTCATGTAACACTGTCACATGAGGGGACATGTTTAAATAATTTTTCTCTTTCTTTATTAAAAAATTTTAATATGTGAGAAAGAGCACAGGCCCTGGCCCTCCCTCCTTTCCCTGTCTGCACAGGTAGTGCTGAACACTACGGAACGCGTTTTACGCTGGGCGGGCCTTAATTGGCCATGGCTTCCAAAACCTGACATCCGTCCCTCAGGTATGGTTCTGTGGCTTACAACTTTTTTGTGAATTAGCTGATGGGCACTAGATATTTCAAATGCAATGGAGTTCAATTTTGTCTTCCAGGCTACAGGTTTTTATCTGATATGTTTGTGTTTAACAACAGTAACTTATGAATCACTTTCAACTACTATTTAAACATCTCTTAGTATTTGCTATCATACTCTAGTACAATCTAATAGCCTTTGCCTGATTAAGCGAGAGGCGATGATGTGGCAGTATTGTCATTAGACTACTAATCCATAGACCCAGGGTATTGTTCTGGGGTCCCAGGTTCCAATCCCATCAATAAAATATCTGGAATTAAGAGTCTAGTGATGTCCATGAAATTGTGTTGATTGTTGTAAAAACCCATCTGGTTCACTAATTTTCTTTAGGAAAGGAAATCTGCTGTCCTTTCCTGATCTGGCATACATGTGAATCCAGAACCACAGCAATGTGGTTGACTCTTGAACTGGCCTAACTAAAAACAAGTCAATAAGGTGCCTACACCACAGGGAAGGCAGCTCACCACCAAGGCAATTAGGGATGGGCAATAAATGCCACCTAGCCAGTGTTGCCCGCATCCTATGAATGAATAATAAAAAACATTCTCATCTTTCAATAGACATCGCACCATATTTTCAAAAATTGACTAAGTTTGCAGATCCTTTCTTTCTCAGTCTTTCTATGGCTTCTAGCAAATAAAGGAATTGAGGTAACTGTGATGTCTCTATAGGGACATGTCACTTTGAAGAAGACTGCAAAATAACTTCAATAACGGACACTTTGATTGGGCAGAGTTTCCCCTTTGAGCAATTGGAAATTCTCAATTCATAAATGCAAATTATGCCCAGAATTCCATCTATTTTGAGATGTGTTCTTATTCTTGGAGTTTCTGCGCTCACTTTTTCGCAATATTTGTCATGAAGATAAGCAATCGGACAGCATTTTAATACATAATTCTTTGTAAAGTAAAATCTTTAAAAAATATTTTTTGATATAGTTAAGGGTGGCAAAGTTCGAAGAATAGGGCTGAAAATGGGATAAGCACTAAAATAAACAATTTTACATTACAACCCCAATCCATCTCCTGTAAGTAACCCAAGTTTAAACAGAAAATGACTTCTAAAAGACATTCAAAACTATTTTCTGGTTATATTGGGTGAAATAGTCAGTTCCCTAGTAAGCTTGTGTCCAAAATATCCAATTTAATTCTTTTGGAGCCTCCCTAAAGGCTGCAAATGAGTACAATTAGCAGAAACTCACAATAGTGATGAATTCAGTCTGAGGGTGACCAGTTTTGCAGGTAAAGCCTGCATTGGTGCAATGTTTTTAAAACTGGTGCAAAAGATCACAGAAACTTGATTTACGCTGACTGTCATTTGTGCTTACAATTCTGTGAGGTTTTGTGTCGGGTGTTGATATTAAATGAACTGCACAGTGAAAAACCTAGTCAATTGAAAACTCCAAGCTAAGATCTTTTGCTTACTGCATTCGCAGTACAACTATTTTTTTCAGCTCTTCTCACTATTTGTCTATTCAAGAAAAGCATGTAATTCATGTATGTAATTCAGGAGTGAGCGGGAGGGTGGGATTAGACTAGGTAGTTTAGCTGGAGAAAGACAGAGGTACAGATTTAATGGAGCCAAGTAGCATCTACTGTAACATTCTATGATTAATTTTACTATTAACAATCTGACAACTAATTGGAACACCTTTCAAAAGCAACTATAACCACATGCTGGCACACAGTAATGGTACTACCTTGTTGGGAACCTTGAGTGCTAACCTTGGCGTTAGGGGAAGAGCCCCGAGATCTGATCAGCAAATCTGAGCTCTGCCCTTCCTGGTGAATTCCCCAGGGAATACCAGCCCATGGGAGCTAGAAATTCCCAGGCCAGGATATCTTCTGGAGTCAGAAATACAAATTATGGCAAATGGAAGTCCTGTAACTCAGAAAACCTACCAAATTCCAAGAACTTGGAGTACCTGGGCTTTATTTTCCATACATAACCACTATTGAAACAAATAGTCAACCATGGTCACATTTGTTAGCTTCTTTTGAGTTATTGCTTCTGTCCTTTTAGCTATGGGAAACCCATCAGATAAACCAGTCTACTTCGACACACTAGCCATAGTTAAATGAAAGGAATGCACTGATGGAATTGGTTTAATTCTGTAGGAAATTAAAAGACTAGTTTGCTCATAACTTTGTTCACTCTTAGAGAGGGCCTGGCACAATGCCTCATCACTTAAGGAGATAAGTCTGGGCTATTGCTCAGCCATTTGTGTTTATCTGTAGGTGTTGAGAAGTGTAATACACTCTCTATAAATCCTAATTTATCACTTAACCGCACCACTGACAGCCTATCATAGTTTAATCCAAGACTGACAAAAATATACATTTCACATACAGTACTTGAATCTCATTTCACAGTTGAAACCTGACTTTTTTTAATCCTTGATAAAAACACTCATGTGCTTATTTGATAGCTGCTTCATTTCCAGTGTCAGGGTAAAACAAAAGCGGAAATCAGTAACCACTGCGGAAATCTTGTATTGTTACATACCATTGTAAGCTGTGGTCCAGTTGGTGGCACTCTCGTCTCTCGGTTAGAGGGCTAAATTTTAGCATTGGAGGTGAGGGGGATGGAGGGTGGTGGGAACATATTGCTCATCCCCGTGTTACAAATTTGGTTCTGAACTGACTGACTTTAAAAAAGGCCGCCCTGAAGCAATAACACACTGCTGGCGGCCTTAGCAAGCAGAGAGTGGGACTTCTGCCCCTCAGTGGGAGGAAGACCCACCCTCAAGAGCAGCCAGCCAATCTGATTGGCCGGCAGCTCCAGCAGTCCTAGCAGCACCAGAACTCAGTAGTGTCACGAAGAAGAGCAATGGGTCCCAGACTAAGGTAATAGGGTTTTTTAAGGCGGGAAGCGATCGGGCACTCTAGGGAAGGGGGCAAGGTGGGTGGGGGGTGAGTTATGGAGGCCAGGTGGGGAGGCACAAAGGGAATTTCATTTTGGGGATTGCCCACAATGCGCAAAAGATGCAATCCCTTTTCTTCCTGCTTTTTCACCCCAGATGGTAAAAAAGCAGATTCCCCTCTCTTGCCAGCCTGCCCATGCCAACTGTGTTTTGACACAGGCAGTGGAATATCCAAATCAATTGGCTTGTGAACAAGCACAATCACCCATTAACGATTCTTTCGAAATGGCGGGTGGCTGCCGATTTCAGCCCTTGGGGGTGGATGGTGGCTGGCCACCCATCATGTTTTAATTGGCCTTGCTGGGCATGTTTGCGCCATGCTTTGCAGGTAATCCGGAAGGATGAAAATCTTCACTTTGCCAATGAATTTGGGTGATCTCAGCTGCATGTGGCCATGGAAACAGAGCCCAAAACATCTCTGTAGCTTGCCAGTAATTGATGATCTTGCTGCACAATACTCCAGTGTTCATTTTTATTCTTTCCCAGGACGTAAGCGTCACTGGTAAGGCCAGCATTTGTTGCCCCAATCCCTAATTGCCTTTGAGAATGTGGTGGTAATTGTTTTTATTTTATTTTATTAGTTCATGGGGTGTGGGCATCACTGGCTGGGCCAGCATTTACTGCCCATCCCTAATTGCCCTTGGGAAGCTGGTAGTGAGCTGCCTTTTTGAACCGCTGTAGTCCATGTGGTTTCGGTACACCCACAGTGCTGTTAGGAAGGGAGTTCCAGGATTTGGGCCCAACGGCAGAGAAGGAACGGCGATATATTTTCAAGCCAGGATGGTGAGTGACTTGCAGGGAAACTTCCAGATGGCAGTGTTCCCATGCATCTGCTACCATTGCCCTTCTAAGTGGTAGAGGTTGTGGGTCTAGAATGTGCAGTCAAAGGAACATTAGTGAGTTGCTGCAGTGCATCTTGTAGATGGTACACACTGCTGCCATTGTGCATCGGTGATGGATGGAGTGAATGTTGAAGGTAGTGAATGACGTGCCGATCAAGCAGCTGCTTTGTCCTGGATGGTGTCAAGCTTCTTGAGTGTTGTGGGAGCTGCACTCATTCAGACAAGTGGAGATTATTCCATCACATTTCTGAATTGTGCCATGTAGGTGGAGAACAGGCGTTGGGGAGTCAGGAGGTGAGTTACTCACTGCAGGATCCCTAGGCACTGACTTGCTCTTGTAAACACAGTATTTATATGGCTGGTCCAGTTCAGTTTCTGGTCAATGGTAACCCCAATAATTGTGAGTAATGAAGTGTTGGGAGAGGCTGCGGAGAGGGAAAACTCTGCACGAAGTTGGAACTAGGCTCCTCCATGCCTCTTGATATTGAAAATAAAACAAACAGTTGACTTTGTACTTCTTGGTGCTGAAAATTGAGGCTTGGTACTCCGCCATCTTCAACACAACTAACTCTGCACACTCTATATCACCACTCCCTTGTGCTTTGGCTAATCCAATGCATCCAGTATCTCAGTGTGCATCCTCACCTGGCTCATCTGAGTCCCCTGTGGCAGAATCATCTGCGACCTATCCCTGCAGTGAGCTGGCACATAAATTATCCTTTTCCCTGGCCTGGCTGCAGCCCACTTGTGCCCAGTGGCTCCTCACATGCAGATCCCACCTCTATTGTATCCTTTAAGCCAATGCCAGTGTTTGAGCTGGTGGTTGCGAGCTTCAGATCAAGTGATGGGAGCCTCTTCATCAGTGCTGTGGTATTTCTCTCTCTCTTCCTCACTGAACTGCTGTGGCTTCATAAATAACAGTTCCTGAATGTCTGAAAGCAGGAAAGAAAATAGAGGAAGGTTGGGGTGAGGGGAGGGTTTAGAAAACAAGAGGTTCATGGTCACACTATCTGCAACCTGCTTTCATGCCAGACAGCTGGATGGGGGTGATCTGGGAGTTCAGAAGGGGACATATGTCAGCAAAATATCCTTATTGTTACAATTCTCAGTGATGTTGGATGCCACGAGCTCTGCCACAGCTGGTCCCATGATGCTGAAATGGCTGGGAGCTATTTCACCAGGAGGACTCAGGAGCTGCAGTCATTCTTGTCCCCTGCCAATTCTAGCCCCTTCCTTCCTATTGTGTGTCACCTTGTCCTGCAAGACAGAGGGACAAATTCTAGTGGTTGTGTTTTGCTGCATTTGAATGCTATGCCTGCCACAGCTGAAAGGCTGGAGGTATATGGAAGCAGCAGGAGCTATGAAGCTGGCACCATTGGAATGTGTGTGATGGTGAGGTGGAATGTTTTGACTTTGGGCCTGAGTCCCTTGAGTGCCAAGGAATGCTGCTGGTTGAGAGATGGTGTGGTGCACTGAGGGATGTGAGAGGTTGGTAGCGTGATGGTAGGAGATGTCAGGTGAAGATGCATTCACTGACCTTGACTACCCCTCTGAGATCTGAACACTTCTTGTGGCACTGTGGCCAGGTCCTTGGGACCAGATTCCAGAAATTGACCTCCTTGGCCATCTGATCCCAATCCCTTTGACTGTGTTCCTTGAGGGCCTCCTGGCTGCCCGCACCCCCCACACCCCCAGCAGAAACATGGCATCTTCCCTCAGTCCACCTTCTCCTCTAAGACTTCCAGCACAGCATCCATGAACCTAAGTGACATCTCTCTTCCTAGGCACTCCATTTGCACATTTCCTATATTCACCTAGTGTCAATGCATGCAGCTGGCTGCCGCTCCCTTCCACTAAGTGCAGTACCCCTTTAGGAGGGACAGATTGCTTTCAAAAGGCTGTAGGCTGGCTGCACCAAGTGCTATATCTGTGAAAAATGCTCAGCACCTTGCTGAGTGCTCATCCAGCTGGCCCCAACGTCCTGCTCAGACCAATGCTGCCAGTCATTAAATGAGGAGGCAGTGCCAACTTTGCATGGTGTAGTGGTAACATTATCAGGATTAATAATTCTTCAAATGATTTGGTGATACAGGTTCAAATCCCATCATAGCAGCTGGTAGAATTTAAATTCAATCAGTCAGTCTGGAATATAAAGCTAGTCTCAGTAATGGCAGCCATGAAACTACCATTAATTGTTGTAAAAACCTATCTGGTTCACTAATGTCCGTTGGGGAAGGAAATCTGCCATCCCTACCAGGTCTGGCCTACATATGACTTCAGACCCACAGCAATGTGGTTGACTCCTAATTGTTCTCTGAAATGGCCTAGCAGGCTATTAGGGACAGGCAGCACATGCTGGCCTCGCCAGTGATGCTCAAATCCTATGGGAAAAAAAATGCACAAAATGCTGGGTAAATGTGATTTTTGCTGTTGTCCTTCCATAGTGTGTAATAACTGTAGCTTTAAGGACTGTAGTAACTGTAGCTTTAAGACTTATTGTACTGTGTAGTATCACATGACAGTATGAAGGAATCAGCCCTAAGCTCAGGGAACCTGAGGGATGGAATTTGTGTCTAGCTGTGGATCTTGATGGAAACATGCAACTGCTGCTGAAGCCCTATAAATAAAATTAACTGCTTCTTGTGAGAAAACTGCCTGGAAAATCAAGTCTATGACTGTGGCAATTATGATTTTATTTAGTGTGCAATGTACCTTTAAGAATAATATTTGTTATGCAAGATCACATGATTTGTAACAATCAGTAGGAGAGTAGCATGGGCTATCTGAGTCAGTGCAGAAATGGAGTCGGAGTTAAAAGCACACGTGTAGTTGCTGCTGGGTATGTTGTAAATAAACTTAATGTTTCCACCAAATAAGTGTCTACAGATCAACTCAGTCACCCACAACAAAAACATAATATGTTCCTATAGGTAAGTCAGTAAAATATTAAACACGAAAGGTTGCTGTCTAAGACCTTTCTACCACTGTGCACCAAGGGGCTGGGAATTATATAGGCCCCTGGGGCTGTACAGCTCTCAATGAAGGTATGCATTGAATACTAAATGTATTAAAATTGTATTGAAGCACCTCAGAGTGCAACATGATGTATGTTGACAACTCCAATACCATTGCACTGTCTGACTGTCTGTAATGACCATATTGAAATTACAGTAATATTCAATACACTTCATGATCCATGTGTAAAAGTTGAATCTGATTGCACTTTTTGTGATGGCGGTTTAGAAATGTTTTGTATTGTTCTTCCAGATATTTTAAGAATAAAGTATACTTTTCAAATATAAAAAAAGTTAAACACAGCACCTCTGCACATAAAGATGTCAGCCATAGCTGCCACGCTTTCTTATAGCTGCAAAACAACTTTAAAATGCTGAGTGCCTCTACATTATGGTGTAAAATTAACAATGCTTATCCCAATTTGCAAGGTGACATAAGGCTCTGGATTCTAATTGGCAAAGTTCCCTGACCAAGCAACAATTCAACTTAAATGATTCTGTTTACTAAACATTGCCAGCTGAATAATATTGTACCTCAGGCCTTAGCAATTCTTTGCAAAATAGCACGTCATCTAAATTACATTGGACAACACCACAAGAAATTCAATTGATTGACACATACATACCCACAGAATTCAAAAAAAAATTCGAGAAAATGTACAGAAGGCTGCCAACAAATGGAAAGAGAAGTCATTTCCAGTCGTGTCTCTTTGTCACAACCTCTGACAGGTCTCACCCATAATGTTAATCTATCCTTCCATTTTTCAACTCTGCAATTCCTTTTCCCTCCCTTTTCAGAACTAATGGAATGCATACGTTAACATGCTGAGCAATTTGCCAATGCAGCCCATTGCAGCCTGACTTGGTCAGTTGTACGTCTCCATCATTCCTCTTTAATTATAATCGTATAAGTGCCTTAATTCATAAATAATGATAGCTATCACCATCTGCGCAGACACGATGGGCTGAATGGCCCCTTTCTGCACCATAACTTTCCTATGGTTCTTGTGCACAATATTAACAATTCTTCCCCTTTTAGTGAACCTTAAAATTTATTAGTATTACAAAACTGTCTCAAATTATGTGTATATTGTGTTGATAATTAAAATAAACTGTTAAAATCTTTGAATAAAGTGGATATATGTTCCAATGTTCAGCACTGCAATCCTTCATTCCGTGAGAAGAAATAACCAGTGATGCCAAGGGGAAGAGCACCAACTGTTACAAAGATCTTTGGGACAATGTTGTTGTTTTGGATCCATTGCTTATGTGCTCGTAAGGTTGACCTCTCCTATTTGTCCTTTGGTTGTGCAACTGAGAGCTGGGGGTCAAAGGGCAGAGGTCATCGGTACAAATAGACAGGTTGCCTCTCTCTGGATTGGCATGCACCAAGAAACCACAAGGTTTCTTTATAAACAAATGTAAATAGAGAGAAACATTTGTTTTGTATGCTGATAGGACAAACGCCTGATCTGTATCATAGAATAAAACTATCATTTTGTGAGGACTGTGGACAGTTCTCAGGTTCAGAACTTGAGCTGAAGACATAGGGCAGCAACAGGCAATTACTGAAGGCAGCAGAAACTTAAATATTTTTGATTAAGGTACAGTAAAAGGTTCTTTTTAACAGTTTATTTTTAATCTCATCCCTTGACTAAATAGGAGATAGTCCCATGTGTGAAAGGCACAATGTGATCAACCAGGAGAGGATAAATTATTTTAAAAATAAATAGCTTTCTTTTTCACCTGTCAGCACCATAATTTTTTTTATGATTTACTTCAATAATTTAATCACAAAAGTTACTATTATGTGAAGGGAGATTCTGGATTGAAGTATAATTATTTCCTTGATGTTAGAATGCATCAGCTAGGTGAGGTAAGAGATGCGCTAATGAACCATGTGTTCAGAATTAAGAAGGTGAGCAGTTAGTATGATATTCTTGGATACTGCAAAGAGTTACTTCTCTGGAAGGTAAGTGAAGAACATTTGGAAAAACTCCAGCAACAAATTGAAAGAAACAAGATTTTGCAACTTGACACGAGTACACTGTACAAATAAAACTGTGTAGAGAATGGAAAACTGTGGGGTTGTTTATAATCCCACTATTTTCATCAGAAATGTAAAGAATCGTAAAAGTAGAAACTGGTGAAAGGGTGCAGTATTTAGTGAGTGTCTCATTTTGTGAGAAACAAAATGACCTTTTATACACTTGTGAATATGTACGATATTGTGACCGATTCCTAGCTGCAGCTGTTTGGCAGCCAAGAAACCATAAGACAGGAAAGCCTCCCCTGATTTCTGTTGAGATTTATCTGCACAAAAGTACACCAATTATTGCAAGCTGTTTGAATAGTTTAATACTTTGGTCCAATTACCATCTTTCATACTGTGAATGTACAAGTCCTGTAAATGAGCAGACAATACTAGAGGGGATACTTTCCCTTTATTATGACTGCCATTTCACACTTTCTTTCTTGCAGTAACTAGAGGAACTGTTTGGCTGTGAGGTAAAAAATAATAAAATTCATCATTAGACAGCAAGATACATAACACTCAGGTTAAAATAATTCTGCACCGAAAGCTGAAGATTAATAAAATGCAAAATTTTGGTATGGTGCTGATTCACTGGGTACCAGTAAGAATTATTTCCAAAGGTGACAGCGGGACACATACAAATACTTATAGGCCATTTATTATGGCTTTGCTGCTCTGGAGTCTGTTTTCATTTCAACTATAGGACCCGGATTTTATGCTCTTACTATGCCAGGGAAGAGAAAGGTAGAAATGGGGGAGAAAGCTGTGCAAATCAATGCAACGTTTTGCAGTGACAAAGCTCAAACTATCATCCTTTGCACTCCTGCCTTTGAATCAGAAGATCAAAGGTTCAAGTCAAACTCCAGAGGCTTGTGCTGCACTGTTGGAGGCTCGGTGCAGAATCGTCCATGCTCGCTGGCGTTGGGCGTGTTCAGTGGTGTGAGCGAACGATATGGTGAGAAAGACAAAAACTAGTTTTGCGACATCGTGAAACCATTTTGCAATCGTCTGCTCAGCCCGTTGATGGTGGGCCTTGTTTCCCGCAATCGGACATTGGGAACATCATTGTAATACATCAGCATATCATTATAAGGCTTGCCCACCGGGCTCATCCACCTCCATTGGATCATCCACCTATGTTGGCCGGATGCACGCTAACGTGTTTCACGACAGCATATAAAAGGCGTGCACTTTGAGGGGAACTCGGAGGTGAGTGCACAGTGGCATTGCAGAGCGCTCGCGAGAGATGCCTGTTGGACTGCAAGGTTGAGGCACATTGGAGTGGGGGGGGGCGTGCAAAAGCTGCCCTGTGGTTGAGGTGACTTTGGGGTGAGGGGAAAGGCTGCCCTGTGCTTGAAGGTAGTGTACAACCATGTTGGGGGTAGAGGGGTGGGTGTGCGAGGGAAGGGGCTATGCATTAGGGAAACCTTGGATAAAGTGACCATTCCTGTTGAGACAGTTCAGGCCCAGCCACATTGGAGTCGGGCCTCTAGCTTATCTGCTGACTCAGGCAACGCAGAGGCATCAAAGTACCACCAAATGTTCCAGAGCTTTTCACGCCCTCAGGCACAGACTGCAAACTAATGAGCGTTTTAGTGGACTGCAGAACAGTTGGATGACTGGGCACGTTGTACAATCTCCTTTCTAAAGCAGGCCATGGGGCAGTCACTGCTGGAGCCATTCTCAGACCTTCCAATGTCATCTTCCCGGTTTAGACCAGTCTCCCCCATGGTTCAAGCTAACAGTGCAGCCTTGCAGTGTGGGTTAGGAGAATGCCTGTGCCGGAGCTGAGAGCATAGCATGCAGTCCAGTGGGTGAAGTTGTCACCAATTGGTCAGGTGGAGTGGGACGGAGGAAGGTGGCGTTTAAGGCAGCCTTGCAGTGCACTAATCTCTGGCCATCTAAGTGGTGTCCAGCACTCTCCGCGATGCATTAAGGGGCCTTCAGACTTAACCAAGTGAGGTTCTTAGTACACCCATACTAACCCACGCATCTCTTTGTTTCATCCTGCTGGAAGAGTACATCAGGATCATGGAGCCTGGTGATAATGCTGTGTACCTCGTGGTGTACAGAGCGCAAGGGTGACTGAGAAGAGAGCGATTGAGGCGCCTGGCTGCACAGAGGGAGGAGTAGCATCCTCAGGAAGAAGGGGTGACTGGGGACCCAGCATATGCTGCTGAATGGCCAAAGCAAGCCATCATTGATCAGAGCCTAACTAGACCCAGGGTCTATAGGCGCTGCTTTTCATTCCAGCAGATGACGGAGAACCAGTGTTGTCGAAGACTGTGTGTGCCTAGGGAATTGGTTGGTCACATCTGCCAGCTACTGCAGGATTTGGCACCATGTGGACATGGAGGGCATCCACTGCCAGTGGCTGTGAAAGTGACCGTGACGCTCAATTTTTACTCCAGTGGCTCCTTTCTGTGGCAAGCTTCCAACCATAAATGCATCCATGGGATCATGGACCCCATTTTTGTGAAGGCACACAAATTTGTGTATTTCACCAGGGACCAGGAGAGCCAGGATACTAGATCGATTAGATTCGCCCAGATCTCGGGTTTCCTACAGGTGCAGGGTGCGATCGACTGCAGACATGTGGAATGCAGAACTCCGTCAAAGCACGTGGTTAACTATATTAACTGCAAGGGATTCCATTTGCTGAATGTGCAGCTGGTATACGATCACTAGAAACACATCCTGCTGGTCTGCGCACAGTTTCCAGGGAGTGTCCTCCTACATCCTCAGTCAGTTACAGATCCCTGACATCTTCCAGGGTCCACGGAAGCTGCAGGGATGTCTGCTCGGGGACAAGGGCTACACACAGAGGCTAAGGCTGATGACACTCGTGCGATGGCCTCAGACTGCAGCGGGGCGATGGTATAATGAGGCTCATGCTGCAATTCACAACTTGGTGGAGCAAACCATCGGGATGCTGAAGATGCGGTTCCAGTGCCTGGGCCAGTCTGGTGTGTCCCTGCAATACAGTCCACAGAGAGTGTCACACATCATTGTCGTCTGCTGTGCCTTTTACAACCTATGCTGTAACAGGGTGAGGAGCTGACTGAGGATGAGGTGCAGGAGCTGAAGGTCTCCTCCAATGATGGTGATGAGGCTCTCGCACTGGCCAGACAAGGCCCTCATTGCTGCTATATTTGTGGAGGATGATGATGACTTGCAGTGAGGACTCTCCATAAATCTTCACTTAGTCTCTGGAAATGTCTGACTCCTGTCTGGCCAAAGGCAGCTAGCTTGCGCTTTGTGACAGGGTCATATCATAGAGACACAGCCATGAAACTTTAAAAGCATCTGATCCTTTGTCCACCTTCCGCATCTGAGCCCTTTAGGAGCACAGCATCGCTGGTAACAGATGATAAAGAGATGGGGGCCAGCCCCACCTTAAAGGTGCTGAAAGCACACAGAGACAATGATGAAACTCTGTGACACCTGGCCAAGACATTTTGGCAGCAAGGACCAGCACCATTGAGGTGCAGGCATTACTAGTGAATCCAGGGAGTGTGAGGCTGGAACATTACTTTGGTCTGAAGGCTGCACAGAGCACAGAGAAGAGGTTCTGGACTGATGCACCTGCCTTTATCTTGTACAGAAAGGTTTCACATCTGAGTGACATGAACACTGCTCATCAGAACAAGGAGCCATAGGCAGGGAGAGATTCTTGGGAATTAGTGACAATAGTGAACATTATGTACAAGTGATTTACACAAATGCCAGGTTGTGCAACTATATCTTCTTAACCTTCCTGCCCCTGCCACTCTTGTCTTGGTGGTCCCACAACAGAGGTGGAGGCAGCCTGCTGTCTGCGTTGCCCAGTCTGTGATGACCTTGGCAGGCATTTTCTGGAGGGCTGAGACCTGGAAGGCCCCAGCCTGCTTTCAGGGTCCTGCTGTGTGGCAGTGGCACCCTCCTCGGCCCTTGGAGCTGGAGCTGCTGGGGTAACAGAAAGAGGGCATTTTGGATGGGCCAGACACTACCAGAGTCACCTCGGTGCGCACCTGCTGATCGTCATCCCTATGGGTGCCCAAGGGCCCCTGGCTGACTCCTTGAGGAGAAGGGGTGGCTGGAGGGAGATCAAGCTGCTCGGCATCCCTCTCATGTGCACACTGTTGCAGGCCAGATATGGCATCAGCGATGGAGTTGAGCCCATGCAGCAATGCAGGAGTGACATACTGTACCAAGGTCTCTGTGGCAGCCGCCATCCTACCAATGTTGACCTCAATATGTTGGCATGTTGGCGCTATCACCTCAGCCTGAAGTTGGACGGACTCCTCCATCTGAGGAGTACAGCGGACATGTTGTTTCCTAGCTTGCCTTTGCAGCTCCGGCAACTGTGACATGAACGAGTCCAGAGGCTCATCATCTGACTTGTTCTCAGCAGATTTCTGGCCTCCAGCAGTCTTCCAAGTGCCTGGGACCTGGGAAGCCCCTGCTGCCACCTGCAGTGAATCAGACAGTGCGATGTGCACACCAGATTGTGATCCCGAGGCTATTCTAAAGCTAGGTTCCACTGAGTTGTGTGTATCTGTGCTGGTGGAGGGTGTGGGTGAGCACTGTGACGGGACTTCAAGGAGGGTGCCTTCACATTCCCCTTCAGAGGTTTCTTATGGGCCTTGATTGGAGGCACTGGGTCCCGGATTCTGTCGGCCGTTTAGCAGATGTGCCTGCGAAAACAAGGAGAAATTAGTGCATGACAGTGGCCTGTGAAACAGGACACTTCACTCACAGCATGGTTGTCTGATGGATGTTGCACTGCTGGATCCTCACTTGGCAGAGCATCGCCCACCTCACT
The DNA here is from genome assembly GCF_017639515.1 of Carcharodon carcharias. NCBI lineage: Eukaryota > Metazoa > Chordata > Chondrichthyes > Lamniformes > Lamnidae > Carcharodon > Carcharodon carcharias. The sequence goes on from NC_054473.1 coordinate 69,284,511, forward strand.
ATCAGCACAGGAACGGTCTAGACTCTAGCCGGGAAGCTGAATGGCTCTGTTTTCAAAGTCCATGAGGGCCTTGATTTCAGGCATTCCTCCACCAGTCTGCAACCTCTCCCTCTAGTTGTGTGCCAGTTTGTCCTGCATGAATACAGATGGAGAATGTGTAAGCAGGATGCCTGACAGGCCAGATGATAAGATTGCCTGGCATGTATGGGTGGAGATTGGTACCATGGATGGGATGAGGACAAGGAAGGTGTGTGTGAGAGAGTGATGTCCCTTGAACTGGTATTGAGTGAGGGCCCTGTGGATTTGTGATGGGTTTGTGAGTGTGTGAGTTAAGAGTGATGAGAAGAGTAACTTACCCTGGTGGAATGGAGGAGATCATTCATCCTTTTGCAGCACTGGGTGGCTGTCCTCTTTTGGAGGGCATTGGCACTGACCACCACTGCCATCACCTCCCAAGCCAGGTTAGCGATTTTGCTCCTAGATTAGGGGTAGAGGACATCACGGCGAGCCTCCACTGTGTCCAAAAGGTGCTCAAGGGACATATCGTTGAGCATGGAGGCTGTAGTCTTTTTGCCTTTTGGGGCCATGTTTTCTTTGCAGCAGTCATGGGCTGAAAGCACTGAGAGGTGTTTGCACAGCTGGACTTTAAACATAGAGATAAAAACAAAAAAACTTCGGATGCTGGAAATCAATGGACTCGAACTCAAGTTCTGTCGAAGGGTCACGAGGACTCGAAACGTCAACTCTTTTCTTCTCCGCCGATGCTGCCAGACCTGCTGAGTTTTTCCAGGTAATTCTGTTTTTGTTTTGGACTTTAAACATGGCACCGGGTGTGATGAAGCAGAGAGGTGATGGCGTGGTGGGTGAATGAGAGCCCGCCACCATGGAAACAGTATATTTCCCAGTAATGCATAATTAACGTGGTGGGTTTGGGATGATATGGCGTGAAAACCCATCATTGTGGCCGATGGGTAAAATGCCATTTTACCTGCCCGCTACCACACTTAGTGCAAACCTGGGATGATTCCACCTCTGTCTTTTGATGAGGTATTAAACAAATGCCTGCCCCCTCAGTTAGATTTAAATTCAAAGACGAGCAGGAGAATTCTACTGGTATTGTAGCTAATATTTATCCCTCAGTCACCAAAAACAGATTATCTGGTCATTAATCTCATTGCTGTTGGTGGGCCTTGCTCTTGCCTTTGAGTGTGCTCCTCCTCATCCTCCTTGTTAGTCAAGATGAGGGAATCCCAAGGAGTAAAGTTGGCAATGACTGCCAAATTACAACAGTGACTGCACAGTTTGGGACTCTTTCTGTTTCTTTCTAGTCTTTGACTTGCCATTCAGGAAAAGTACTTACTCACTAAGGGGAGTAGGGATGTTATTAGCCAAGAATTCCTACCCCACCTGGAGAATTGGGTACCAAAATGTATTTTGCTTGTTGCCTGGTTATAGTGAAATGTTGAAGGTTGCTACTGAGGCCATCAACATAAATTTTAATTCACAATGAATTCTATTTTCTGCTGTTATTGGATACAGTTCTGTGTGTATAGTTTTCTTGTCCTGACTTATTTCACCTGACAACTCTGCCCTAACCTTCTATTGCACACTCCTCCTCAGAAAGCTGCCTATAAACCATTAAAGTATAACTTTACTCATTGGAATTCCCTCATCTTGACTGGCAAGGAGGACGAGGAGAGTACATTCAATGGAAAAGGTAAGACTCCACAGATGGCATCTATATGCTGTCACCATATGTCTTCCCCCAACTTGGGAGGGACAGAAGCAAATGTACAAGAGTCCTCATGGAACTGCGATGTTTGATGAGGATATGCTGCCCCCAAGGTAACAACTGAAAATCTTCTATTTGGATCAAAGGACAATTTCAAGAGAACAGAATAAGTTCTTCTCAGTTGAAGGAAAGGGCACAATCAACTTAATTATAATACATATGGAATCTTTCAGGCTGCAAGTGCGGACATCAGTAATATGTCCAGGTCATCAGAACAAAGATGTATAAGGGCAATAACAGATGCACCATTTGAAAGAATCTTCAATTACATACAAATATCATTGGGCTTTAGTTTGTGATGAGAAGGGACAATCATATTCTGAAAGTTAAAGAGATCCATCAACAGAACCGATATAGAGCCCCTTTTGTTGATGCAGCTTCACATTTGAATAGGATTCCACTCCTTCAACATTCACCTTGTCAGTGACTACCAACCCCCAGTACTGAGGGAGCTCCATGATGCCATTATTCTAAAGGCATCGAATTTGTCAGCTACATTTCAGGGGTTTGCCCTGATCACTTTGTGATGGTGGGAGGAGAGTCCACATATTAATTGTATATTAAGTGTTTAATTATATTAAGGAGGGGGGACATTAATTGGGAATTTACTTGTGCTCCTACACATAGGAACAAAAAAAGTAACAAAAAGAGTTATATACAGGAGCAGGTTGAAACCGTCATTGTTGAGATAGTACAGGTTTATAATGTATATTTCTGTAAATAAAAGCTTATAAGTGTACAAAGATTGGGCTCCAGTTCAATCTTTCATCACCTGGTTATCTGGAATCAAGCACTAAGGACGTCCTCAACAGCTGTGGCAGCTGACTCATATGCTGAACTGAGTTAGAATTGAGCACAATACAAGAATATGTGGAGGGAAGGTGCCAAGATATGGAAATTATTGAATTTACTTGTAGAAGCATAGAATCTGGCAACCTAGCAGGAGGCTATTCAACCCATCATGATTTTGCTGGCTACTTGAAAGAACTATCCTAATAATCCCATTCCCCTGCTCTTTGCACATAGCCTGATTTTCTTTTTTATTCCTTTGCTACTATATATCCACTCACTTTTGAAAAGTACAATTGAATTTGCTTCCACCTTACAGGCAACTCACTACTTAAAAGAAATTGTTTCCATCTTGCCTTTGATGCTTTTCTCAATTATTTTAAGTCTGCGTCCTCTCATAACCTACCCTCAAACCAGTGGAAGCAGTTTCTACTTAGTTATTCAATTTCAACTGATTTTTGGCACAGTGCCAGCTAAATTCTCATTCCCTTCCAGTCAGTTAGTGTCTTGCAGCATTGAAGTTGTGTATGGGGGTCCATACAGCTGAAAAGGGTTTCAATTAAATTACATGTTTACGAGGTGTCCACTGCACGTACACACTACATGCGGCCAGTTGTTAACCCTCCACAAAACATTGTTTCCTGATAATTGAATGATCTTGCTCGGTGCCCTTCATCAGCCTTAAGGCGTCCTGCATCTTGTTTTATTGCACTGTTCTGTCGCTATCTGTGGAAGAAGCCAAACCAGCGCCAGCAGAGATGTCATCTCAAGTGGAAATAGAACAATGGACATGAAAGCATTGATTGGAAACAATAAAAAGTATAACAATTTAATTTGTTAAATGATCCTCTGTTGAACCTCCACGATCAGTAATCCTTAGAACTCATCTTCCATGGTTCGAGGGTTGGAGTTGGGTAGCAACATGATTAGCCAGCAAGGCATTCGCAGGATAAATCTTTGCACAAGAAGTCATCTCGCTGCACGTGCCTCCAATTGCAATCTAACCATTCTGTCAGCTCAAGAAAATTAAAATTAAATTTGTTCTTAAGAAAAATTTAGAACTGGTATATGCAGTTATGTCTAATGCACTTAGCGTCTGTCGCAAGGTACTGCTATATCATGAGTGTAAAACCAAAACTTGGAGAGCCTCAATTATCTGCCAAGACAATATGCAACAGGCCAGGCCTCTGATATTATGGTGGATAATGAAGATCCCAGTAATACTGCAATCATCCAGCAAAGGAGAATGTTGTGTTTATAGAGGTGTCACATGGCTATGCCTCTTTATTTTTCAACTTTCAGCTGACTTGAAATTTTGCAATTTGAAATGAGACAGAACAAATTGCTTAAAAATGCAAAGCCACTCTTCCTTGAGGAGTGTGAAGAGAGAGACATTTCCTATAATTCAAAAAACCATTGAAACTCTTCACAGTCTAAGGAAGAAACATTTAAATGCAAAGTGCTAGATATTGAAACAATGGCTGACTCAGACAGATCCACCCAAAACCCCTTGGAAATACACAGTGGGTGAAGTATAATAGGCCAGGCTACAGCCACTGCAGATAGGTTACAAGAACATTTTCAGCAGAGGAAACAGGCTGCAAACTGGGCTCTCTCCCTTTCTCTCTTTTGGAAGAGGTGTATTACCTGGTTCAGAACAGAACATTACTAGAAATCTACCAGTGAACCGAGGTCTTATAATAATTGCAACATTTTCTATATTTGATCGCACCCATGAGACCAGCTAATCCTAATCAGCTGCAAAGTTTAACAATCTACGCCTCAAGGACAATCAAAAGACATTTAACCATATATTCTTTTAACTTTTTTTTTGGACTCTAACTTTCCTTATGTCTGATACCTGTTTGTGCGATGTCGTGTTTTTTATTATTTTTTTCTCTTGGGTTAGTGGTTAATAAATTTGCTCTTTCGTTGACTCAAGAAACCCTTTTTTGATTGGCTCCTTATTGCTCACTGCTTAAATAGCTAAACATATTCTGATTTTGAAAATACATATCCACACGTAAAAGAAATTCAAATCTTTATTGTGGCCAATCGAGATGGTTGAATAGTGTGCAGCCAGCTCACCCCTTCTCACCTGGTTATAATAGAGGTAAGAGCAAAACAGGAGAGGAAGAAGTTATAAATAAATCTCAGCTGCAAAACAGCTAGTTGGAGCTGTCTGATATGCATTTTAAATGTATTTTTCAGGTTCAATGTTCCTCCCAGTTTCCTTATTGCCTTGCTCTCCATTCCTCATCCTCCTCCTCATGCTCCTCAGCTGCTCTCTGTATAGCTGGCTGCAAAGGTGTCCCCTCAGAATGTCAAGGCTACACAGCATGCAGCAGACAACCACTCTCGTTGCTGAGTACTGCAGCATTCTACCAGACCAGGCAGCCAAGCAGCAGAAAGGTTGTTTCACCACTTCAATAGTCTGCTCTATCACATGTTTTGACATTGTATGCAAACTGTGTGCATGTGCGCAGGTTGCACACTGGACTATCAGCCATGTCATCACCAGACAGCTTTTATTTCCAGTTTCCACCTTATGGTTTGTCATGGTGGCTGAAATACTCCTGGCCCAGCGGAATACCAAAGAACAAAGGCATCATGACTGCTGCCAGGATACCAGGCAGTGACCTACATGATTCAATGTGTATGGTTGCATACCCACTGGATGCTGAGGGAATAGAATCCCTTAGGTTTCCCCTATAGGGTAGAGTTGACATGCAATGCCCCCAAAGCAATGAGCATGCTGTCTATGGCATCCTGCATCAAGGGAAGCTGCAATCCTTATGAAGAAATGTGCTTACTTTACCTGCTTCTCTTGCTAGGTCTCATTGAATAAAAAACTCAATGACCTCTCTTATGCATCAGTGATTGGCAAACTGCTGGATGTTGCAAATATCTTCAGCTTAGCCTGGAAGGAACCAGGCACATAAATGTTTATGGCCACGGTCACCTTCACAGCCACTAGCAATCCTGTCCTTGCCCTGCTCAGAGGTTGCAGTTGTGTTTGCAACAGTGGGGAGACTTTGATGAGGAATTCCTTACTGAAGCACAGACATTGCACACATCATTCCTTGCTGAGGTTTAGGTAGGGGAATTGCTCCATGAACACCCTGGGAAATGATGGCCACCTGCTAAGAGCCCATCTCCCTCTCCTCCTCCTCCCTCTTCCAGCAGCTTGACCTACTCTGCATGGCCTATGTTCATCCTTCCAGTCTTGCTGCATTCCAAGGGGAATGTCAATTAGTGCACTCAGGTCTGGGAGCAACTGCGTTGTGCAGAAGACTTGAAATCACCAAAACCTAATTCAGCACCTGCCACACCACTTCCTGTAAACATCTGCACTGTTAAACACCTATAGAAACTACCAAGCATTTGTAAAATCAAAGCAACAACTAGAAAAATGTCAAGCAGTAACTAACCTGCAAGCAATTAATGATCCCTTTAAATAGCACAGGTGGATTGTCCTTCCTGTACAGAACGGTGGTTCAGTTGTGCAAGATTAAGAAAAGACACTAATTGAACCACTGGCCACTGACTAATGTAATGACTTGCCTGCGCTGCATATTTCAGGCAGCTATTCACTACACGTGTGTGCTAACATGCTTACCAAATGGTGTCTGGGATGATTCACCCCCTGACATGTGTGTGTGCTGGGAACATGGTTTTGGAGCTCCATGTGCATTTATAGCACCAAAACAATTGAGGCAAATGCTCCCAATGTCTCACCCATAATATCCTGTCAAATAAGGGAAAACAAATACCATGGAAAATTCCTCTCCACTCCCTTCAGGCAATCGAAACTGATCATATCAAGGAAACTTCCCCTCCCCGCAAGTATTGATGTTTTGGAGCATTTCCAAATATCACAGGAGATCTTGTACATTTGGAGCAGCAGTAATTTCAAACGTACCAGATTGATAGTAGGGAAGATCAGAAATTTGAACTACTGGACAGATTTTACACAGTCTCCATTAGACCGAATCCGAGAGCAAGGTCAAAGCTGTGGCAGGAGCTCCTGATAATTAATCAAATTAATTGACCCTGGGAAATTGGGGGCAAGTAGACACCAAGCTAACTTAATCACTGATAAGGTCGTGTAGAGGCAGAAGCAGTTATAGCAAGTTGTTGAATTTAGTCCAAATATCACAGTAGAATTTAATCAGTTCACAAGAAGATCATCCAGATAAATGCCTGTTGGTTTTCTTTGCATTTTCCTTGAAAGGCAGATCTTCAAGACAAATCACTTCTTTGCAAATAGGGACTGCTGATTGCCAACTGGTTATGTTCTTCATTGAAATTATATTCCAATGTTTTGTGTCTGCTGTGACAGAGTCAAGACTGTAATTAACTCTTGCATCAAACATGTCCACAATTTACACCCGTCCAACCTTTTGAAATGCAGAGTTACCTTTAAGGAGTCAATGTGTGAAACATGCTTTGAACAATTAATCGCTAGCACTATGTCACATGCACAAAGGCAGCTTGATGGTCACATATGGTGTTTGATGCATATTGTCTGTGCCAGAGCTATCCTGATTAGATTATGATGTTGCTTAATAGACCGGTGAAGCATGTTAATTGTTACTATCATGTGGATGTGTTCAGTCATGTACATCTAATAGAAATCAACACCATTGGTTTGATTGGCTTCTTTCCAATGCATTTCATGCAGTGCCAAAAGATTAGATGCCAATTTCCCAACATGCAGTTGCAGAAGCCATTTGAAGAGCCTATTAAACCCTAGGGAATGCAGTACTGAGGAATGTATCTATAAACTATGTTCAAAATACCCATTACTATCACAATATAAGTATTATACTCAAGAGGAGACCACCCTATCATAGTGGGATGCTAAGTATCCTCATTACAGCTTCAGAAGATGTCTTGGCAGTCTGAGTCCAATCACTGCTATTTTAAATGAGGTCAAGTTGACACAACCTGTAATCCTTATATAATAATAGCAGAGACAGAAATTTGCTTGGAGTGAATCAAACATGGACAGCCAAACAGCATCAATTAGAAAATATGCTCTAATGAGTCAACTCTATTATAATAGAACTGAGTTTACTCATTAAATCAACTGAAATTTTACAACCATACTGAACAGAAGTTATTTGTTTCAGTAATTAATTTGTTACAACTCAAGAACTGCTACTTTCATTGCTTCCAGGTCTCTGCACATAATTGTGGTAATATGCCTGTAACAATTGCCTTAAGCATACCAAATTATGACCACAATTATACCAAAATGCTGCCAAATTGCCTTACATGAACTCAGGACACCACAAAGCTCTTTATGATAAAATACTTTTGAAGTGTAATCATTGTAATGTAGGAAGTGTGGCAAATAATTTGCTCACAATGAGGGCCCTCAGACAGAAATATAATAATGAGCTGATAATTTGCTTTCATCATACTGGTTGAGGGATAAATATTGGCCAAGACAATCAGTGATAGTTCCTCTGCTCTTCTTCAGAAGAATTCCAGGGAATCTTTTACATCCATGAAAGGATACATGAGAGGATAGACGAGGCCGAGGTTTAATATCTCATCCAAAGGATGAAGCTCTTGTTGCATTATCACTTTCTAGATTAATACAAACCAAAGCTGAAGGGCAGGTATTAAGGCAGGACACAGAGCTTTAATGGAGATGTGTTGCTGCTTCAGCTTACATGTGCTAACTGACCGTGCAAGAGAACTGAATCATATAGTATTGCATCACTTCTTGTGATGACGTTATATTAGCATAAACAGATAGTTAAATGATTATATTTAACATATTAACAAATACACTATCACAACATCCCCCTTGCCCTTAAAAACAAGCACATGGGCTGGACTTTATGACTTGTTTGAAGGCGGGGGCCTCATAAAATGCAGCCCAAGGCCTGCCAGCTGCTTTTCTGTCCACCCCCAGCCAGCCTCCCATTTTACGGTGGATGGTGGAGGCATGGTTGGCCAGCCTACCTTTGAGCCTAGTGAGGCCCTTAAGTGTCACTTAATTGTTAAGTGCCTGATCCCACTTCCATTGCTATTTTCCTTGTGGCAGGGGGAGGACCATGCCAAGCGGATAGCCCCGTGGCTTTTACTGTGCATGCTGGTGTCAGAAAAGGGAGATGTAGAGCTTCCTTTTGAGGTCCCCAATGCCATCGCAGACATTTTCCCCCACCCAGGTCATAGCCCTCCTTTAATACTACACCGGCCTCTCAAACCCAGTCGGCCTCCCAGCCCCCATGAACCCCCTCACTGGGTCCTGCCAACCAGGCCCCATCAATACCCTGGACTTACCTGAAATCTGGCCTTCATAGTCTCCTCTTTTTCAAGGACTGGCTGTAGTCCCAACAGTGGGCCCTGCTCAAACGTGGTGCTACTGAGAGTACAGAGCTTCCAGCCAATGCAATTGGCCAACTGCTCCCTAAGAGGGACTTCCTCCCTATATGGGGGCACAAGTCTAACCCCAATCCAATTAATGCCCTGCCAAGCGTAAAATGGCCTCTTGGTGGACAGATTCCCAACCGACATCTTATGTCGGAGTGGGAGGTGGGGGATACCTGTAAAGTCCAGCCACAAAAGGTAATATATTAATATATATGTGAATTAGCAAACCTTATGAAATAAGAAATTTATAAACTATAACACTATTTACTTACTGTAAACCAATCAACTCTGATAAGAATTGTTGTGTTATTATAATGATATAAAGGCACCAATCACTTATAAGGGATTGTGAAAACTCATTGTAGGTTTATTTATTGAGATTAGGCACATGGGAACATTTATGCAGAGGCCTAAAGCTTGAAGACATCAGAGCTGTAGATGTGTGTGTATGCTCTGCTGAAAGCAAAAGTGAAACTAAACTAGATCGCATGATGCCCTTCCTTCTAGTGATGTCATGTTGCAAACACTTAAAGGCATATTAAACCATCTCTCCTTTTTAAAGAAACTTACCCGCTTCCAAAGAAGTATGACTACTTACAATACATGTTCATATTTAGTTACCATTACATAAGTATATACAACTAATGAATATATGAGTCCCTAAAACATAGAGGTAATCTGCTGGAATGCCCAGATCTTATAATGGTAACCTTGTATGAAGGTTTCCTTAATTGCTCACAGTGATCTGTGGGATTGGCATTCTTGGATGTTGTTCCTGGTTGTATTTGGGATCTTGTCCTCAATGTAATAGGGCTATATGGGGGTTGAGGAACTGGATCGATCTGATTTGTCTTCGGTTACACCTCACCATTGTGCCTTTGTGTGTGATAACTTCATAAGACCTTGGTTCCGAACAAATCCTTGTAATCTTGACTGGTTGCCACATACCTTTTATTGGATCCTGGATGTGAACTTGTTGTTCCAACTTTAAACTTGGCAATTCTATACTTGCATTTTTATCATGCACGATGGTCATCTTCTCTTGCAGTTTTAAAAGTTGTGCTCTAGTTCTGAGAGACTAGAATAGGTAAGATTAGGTAAATTGGTCTGCCAAACATGAGCTCTGCTGGTGATGGAATAGTTGCACTTAAAGGTGTCATTCTCAGATGTAACATTGCAAAGTGTAGATCTTGCTTGGTCTGTCTACGTTTGAGAATTAGGGATTTCACTGTGTGAGTCATTCATCCAGTCAGGCTGTTAGATCTAGGGTAATGAGGAGGAGAAGTAGTGTCATCACTATTCCACCTTTCACACATATCCTGAAATGACTTACCAATAAATTGCAAATCGTTATCCATAATGATCTCTCTAGGCACACCACATAAATTGAAACTAGCACTTAGAGCGTGTACAACAGCTATACTTGATAAAATGTGTAATAGCAGAATAATGGGGTACTTGGTAAAGTAGTTGACAATGATAATGAAGTCAGTACCATAGTTATGAAAGATGTCAGATGTGATTTTGGACCAAGGATGGGTAGGAATTTCATGCAGAATCAATGGTCCTTTGTGCTGACTTGGCATATGCTCCTTACATGCCTCACACTTCGTGATGATGACTTTAATGTCATTGATCATACCGAGCCATTAGATCATCTCTCTTGAGTGTCTTCTTGACCAATCTATGTCCATGTGTTAGTGACAAAGTTGTTGAAGAATATCAGGTTGCTAAGATTCCAGTACAATAATCTGCCTGCTTTTAAACATGACTTCCCAGGAGATGCCTTGCTCATCTCATTAAGGCCAAAATGGTCTCCCATATTCATGGACATGCTGAATTAAATCAGGCCATCCTTCAATGCTGGTTTTCCACAGTTTCTACAGTGTGGAATCTTTTGTCATTTCTTCTTGTAGCTGCTAGCATTTGCAAAATGTACCAGATCAATTGATGGACTTGCATTGTCCTGCAATTGTAACATTGCAGCTCTCTTGAACTGCCAATTATTTTAAAACATTCTGGATATTTTGATGTTAGGTTGTGAACTGAGGTGATAGGAGTAATTTCTGAGGTTGATTTGCCATATGATTTCTGACTAATTCCATGGATTGCTACTAGAGTGAGGTTACGGCATGCTGGTAAACCTGTAATTGCTGGGCTTTTAGTCTCCATGGTGTAGAATATCAGTGACAGCCAGGAGGATTGATTGTACTGGCACTCCAGAACTATGGATCCTGCACATGGAATTAGTGAACTGTTGGACGCTGAAAGTTTCACAGCAGTAGTACGTTTCGCCATGGCCTCCCATGTCTGTGGATATGTCTTTTAGAATTCACAGAGGTAGTGCATTGGCATTTGCCCTGTGTCAATCTTGGCCAATATTGAGTAGTTACCAACTTTCTTATCAATATTCCACTTTTCACACATATCCTGAAATGGCTTACCAATACATTGCATACAGTTATCCATAATGATCTCTCTAGGCGCACCAAATAATCTGAAGATAACACTTAGAGAGGGCAGAAGATTCAAAGTTTGGCAAACACTTTGGATACTGAGATGGTATCTATGTTTTCCATGAGGTTGATAGTGTGAAACATGTGTTCACCGCTCTTCATCTCATTGTGCGCATCATCCTCATTTTCTGGTTTGTCAGTCACCTCATGTATACTGTATGGTCATCCTTATGGCTTGAAGTTACCCATTGTGTATGGTCTGTTTGGGTCAATGCATGGCTCTTTGTAGCTGCATCAGCCTTTAATACACAGCTGCTCCAATGGTCTTTTTTGTCATGCGCCTTGAAGAATTGATGAAAAGCTGGTCATTTCCTTGATACATACAAAAGGCCACCCTTCCACATATCTTGCTAGGTTTCAGTGTTCTAATGAATGCATCAACAATTGGGGTAAGCACTTCATACTTGCATTCATCCTTAAGTAGCTCATTGAAACTATAGGTTTTAGGCTTTTCTAGTAAATCTTTCTGGAAAGCTTCCAGGAGAGTAGATGTGATCACCAACTTAACAATTCAGCACATTGAGGGTCATCGAATGCCATGTAGCATGATCTAAGACTGTTGACCATATCATACCTTGTTGCCAGGCTGAGGACCATTTTGTATAGGAGGAACCACCGTTGCACACCATGTTGTGTTTTTATAATGATATAAAGGCACCAATCACATATAAGGGGTTGTGTAAACATGTTGTGGGTTCATTTAGGCACATGGTAACATTTATACAGAGGCATAAAATTTGAAGACATCAGAGCTGCTGAACTGAGTGTGTGTGTGTGTGTGCATGTGTGTGTGTGTATGTGAGTGTGAGCATGTGTGTGAGAGAGTTTGTATGTGTGTGAGAGAGAGAGGGTGTGTCTGTGTGTGCTCGCTTGAAAGCATGAGTGAAACCAAACTAGATCGCTTGACACACTTCCTTCTAGTGATGTCATGCTGCAATCCCTTAAATGCACATTACAACAAGAGCATCTAGAGCATTCCTCTTAAAGGTGTTGTCTAGGTTTAGAACCTGTACTGGTCGTAGGCTGATCCGACCACAGCTTGTGATAATGACATGTGGATGTGTTCGCGAACTGTCCATTCTCATCTCCTGAAGAATGTGTTCTTCTCAGCTGTCAGTGTGTTGCTTCTTGTCTCTTTGTCTGCAAAACATATACGGTTATGCATAGGTGAAACTGATTGGTCACCTTATGCATAGCCAACTGAGAGCCACCTGAGGTGAGATTGATTCCTTAAAACCATTTGGTGCTGTCACTTCATGTGAATATGGTTCTTTGCACACCTTGGACAGCTTTGCTGGGATCTGTGTCTGTTTTTGTGGATAAAGGACCCTCACCTTCTGGCCAACGTATAATGGTGGTAATTCTGCACCCACATGAACATCATGTGCATCAGCAACAGGAACTATCTTGTTTCTGGTGTAGCTGGACCTTGATCAGAGATGACTTGGTTAGCTGATAGCTTGGTCTTGTGGTACTTACTGGTTGACCAAACAGGATCTAAGAGGTGATGACAGTCCAGAGCCTAATGGTTTTGTGTGAAGATGCAATAATGCAACTTGGGTGTCTTGCCTGGTTTCTGAATATATTTTGATCAATGATTTGACTGTCCTGTCCTGTTCAAACATCCCATTCGAATGAGGATATTGGAGTGATGATGTGATATGGTTATTGAACTATTGTTCACACATTTCCTGGAATGGTTTTTCCCATGTTTTGTGGGCTGTTATCAGATGCCACTTCCTTCAGGGCACCAAAGAGCCTAAAGATGGCACCAATAGTGCTGGCCACAGCTGCATTCAAGGTGGCCTGAAACTTCTGAACAATTGGAAATTTGGAGTGATATTTGGTTACAAGAAGATAGTTTTCTCTGCCCACACTGAACAGGCCTATCTCCATCTTGGTCAATGGTGTTAATGGTATATCATGCAGTTGAAGAGGCTCTTTTTGCTGACTGTCTTAGTGTACCTGGTATGCATCACAATCTTTAACTACTTGGTTAATGTCCTTGCTGATGTTGGGCCAGAACAGTTACTAGCAAGCAAGTCGCCTCATCTTCTCTATTCCTATCTGTCCCTTGCTGAACTGATTAAGTATTTCAGGCCAAAGCGCTGCTGGAATGAGTGTGTTGTGCCCTTTGAAGACCACTCCATTGGATATACCAATCTCATATTGATATGGTGAATAGGTTCTCAGATCCATAGGGACTTCCTGGATGGTCTCGGACCAATCGTCTATAACAATCTGTCACAGAGCTCAGAATATGGGGTCTTTTGAGAAGTCTCACTCTGGAGTTCTCTCTTTTGTTTTGACTGAAGCATGAGATCTACATTATAGATATCCTCCAAGCCTGCACAGAGTTTGTCCACCTGGACATCAAGTGGTATGCTTTGTGCCTTGCCAGGGTTAGGCAGTCTACTTAGAGTGTCTGGTGGGGCCATCCGACCACAAGGTTTGTGTCGGGCATCATATCTATAGCCTTGAATCTTGATGAGTAACCTCTGGAGTTGAGGTGGTACACTCATGGGTGTTTTTTTTTTCCAGATTATTTCAAGTAGCTCATTATCTGTCTCATCCATAAACCCTTTCCTGAATAAATATGTGTGCAACCTGGTGACCGCAAAGCCAAGAGTGAAAGTTTGTCATTTGCTATTGGGGTAATTTGCTTGTGCTGGCAACAGATATTTCGAACCAAAAAGGAACAGGCTTGCAATTTTGAAGAAGACATGCATTGAGACCCTTCTGTAACATGTTCATTTCTAATATTGTTGCCTTCCACAGATCATAGTATTGAAGATGTGACTCAACTGACAGTGTGTGTTTTAGTAAAGGGCACCGAGAAAATTTATGTGATCTGCCTTAACTGAGAAATTCTTGTTGTTGAAAATGTTATGATCCTAGATCAGACTCCCAAGTTTTTGGTAAGATCTGGTTAAGGACCAATAATGTTTTGTTTAACATAGACAAAGTTTGAGAATTGAACACTTACTAAGAGAATAAATCCATAATTTGCACAGGTTTTGAACAACCAAAATAAACTTTACTATATAAGGTCAGAAACATAAAACAATTTACAATATCTATCTTATACTCTAACTTTCAGGGTTAATATGATGTACATGTGAATTAATAGGCAAAGTATAGTCGAACACACCACACTACACAATAAATGGCGATGCAACCAAGGCAAAATCCATGGATTTCTCAACAACCCATCCAGATGTCAGTAACACTGTGAGTCAACCAATCTTACTGAATCTCTGTCTCTCTCATGAAGGATTTCAGTCTTCACCTTCAAAGATCTAACCTTGGAGTTCTTTCCAAAAGTCACTTCAACTTGGACAAGATCAATGATGGCCCACATTACAAAGTTTCAATCTCAGTGCTCTCCATCCATATAGATGCATTCCCACTGCTAACTCAGGCCTGGTTCACCAAGCAGTTAATACAGTAGTGGAGATAGGAGAGTATGAGGAAAAACCAGGCTTGGATCTTTATGTCCTGACCCAGCTGACATTTATGTTTGTTATGATCCTTGGTTAGACCTCCAAATTGTTGGTGAGGTTCTGGTTAGGGACCAATAATATTTTATTTAACATAGACAAAGTCTGAGGCTCAAGACACTTACTAAGTGAATAAAGTCACAAATTTCCATGGGTTTCCAACAAACAAAAATAAACTTTGCTGTACAAGGTCAAAAAGATAAAACAATTTACAATATCTGTCTTTAGTATTGCTGAAAAATGAGACATATCTAAGCTGTTCAGCTTGCACACATCAGGACACTCACAAGAATATCTATATAAGGTGGAAAAACAGCAATTTAGAGTGCTGATTGGTTGACAAGTGGCATTGCCATGGAGAATGTACCACAAATTGTGGCTAACAGTTAACTGCCAAGCATTGTTTGAAATTTAAACCAGGCAGCTTGATCCTGATTGGCCAAGGCTTTGCCCTGAGGAATGAGTCAGTGAATGGCTGTCACTTATTTTGTTCAGCTGAAATAGGTACAATGTGTATACATGTTCTTTCTGTCTGCAAAGAACAGGGCCCCGTCTATTAATATATGTAGATTCCAGTATATGCAAGATGGGTCACATTGCGAGCCAGACTGACAATCTTAAATTGGTTGTCAGCGTATTTCTTAGCACATTGAGGATTATTTAACAAATGTTGTCCAATTATGGAATTACATCTAATATTGGATACTGTGTTTTGAATTTTGCAAGCACAGGCTAATTGGGTACAGTCTGCACCTTGCCCATTGCGAACAGCGGCTGGGACATGTCTATTGATACGATCCACCAGTCTTTGGGATAACGGCCTACATACTTAGCATCACACTAACACTGAAATTCATATACCACATTACTCATTTGTGTGATCGGCAGAACATTTTTTTGGTTTGATGGCAGCATCCTGTTAGTGGCTAATATCACTCGTGTTGCTACTGCATAGTAACAGCATGAAACAGCTAACTTCACCTGTTGATCACATCTTTGAGATATCTTGCCGTTCCAGGGTAATCTGAGGTAGACTGGGCACTTTTCAGCGCTGAAAGCGATGGCCTTAGGCCTGATCATGAGTTTGTATGATATACAGCGCTAAATGATCTGATCAGGGTAGCCATTATCCTGCAGGATGTCTTTGATGCCCCTTTTTCAGCATCAAGCTTTCATAGTGAGCAAAATGGCTCGGGCCCTATTTACAAGGTTGCTGATAAGAGCCATCTTTAGCATGTGGAACTGTAAAAATCCCAATGCATATTGACCAGTGATGGTAGGCTTATGGTAGACCATGGTAGAGAATCCCCTGGCAGTTTTCTTAACTAGTACGTCAAGGAAAGGGAGCTCATTTCACTGCTCCATTTCAAAGGTGATCTTGAGCGCTGGATGGAACCC
The DNA here is from genome assembly GCF_017639515.1 of Carcharodon carcharias. Taxonomy (NCBI): domain Eukaryota; kingdom Metazoa; phylum Chordata; class Chondrichthyes; order Lamniformes; family Lamnidae; genus Carcharodon; species Carcharodon carcharias. Next base: position 69,300,896 of record NC_054473.1, read on the forward strand.
ATTAAGATGTATAAGGAAATTGTTACATGCAGCTGGGGATTTAAATATAACAAATATATCATCTACATATCGGATATATGCGGGGTAGGAGGTTAGATGTCATTCCATCGAAGACATGTTTCTCATGAAACCCAACAAAGACGTTTGCTAGAGCTGGGCCTAGAGGGAATCCCATGGCAACACCATCAATCTGGGCATATATGGTGTCATTAAAGCTGAACTCAGCTGCACGAGTTGCTGAGTTCATAAGTTCAATGAATACTAATTCGGTCAATGTTGATGGGTCTAGATCGCCATGATATAGTGCTGCAGCACAAGTATCTATGGCTTCATTAAGTGGAACATTGGTGAATTCGCCAGCAATATCAAATGAGCACATGGACACAGTATTGCTATAGATATGCAAGTCCTGTTTGGCCTAGGAGTCCTTCACCATGTATGTGGAAAACATGGTCAAAGCTGATTATAACAAATTACCCAACCATTTGGCCAATACATGTACAGAACCAATCATAGATAAGATGGGGCGTAGAGGGACATCACTTTTGTGTGTCTTGGGCAGCCCATATAGATGCGGATGTAGCGAATGTGAGGATGAACCCTGCCATATATATCATGCAGTAGCTCATCACTCTTACACAAGTCCAGCAAGCATTTTTTAAGCTTACTTTCAAGCAAGGCTCTCCTTGTTGTCCGGCCATGTTGAGTGGCAGGTCCAATGAGTACGAATTTGGACCTGTCATTAAGAATGGCGTGATTTTTGTTGATGTCGTCATGTTTGTTAAGGATAACTATTCTTGTCCCTTTGTCAGATTTACTGATGTGTATGTCTGGGTTGGTTTTAATGCCTCGCAACACTGTAAGACGTTAGGATTGCATGTGAAAGTCAGACAGATCATTCGGGACCAAGCAATATGTGTGCGTGAGATCAGCTAGGTGTGCTTTCAAGGATTCAGCATCTTCAGTGGATGCTGGTTTGTGATGGAAGAGTTGGGAGTAGAGCAGTTCAAACTCAGCTGATATCCCTTTCTGTTTGATTTGGGATGAATTTACACCAAAATTGAAACCATATGCAAGAAAAAAACTCCTCGCTTTCTGAGAGTACATGGTCAGAAAGATTTGTTTCCTGTTTAGCAGCATCATTAATTGCGTTGGCACATCGCTTCCACTGAAGTGGGTTTATGGTGTGGACGTGTTTCAAACAGGTACTGTTTATGGTGCAGTCAGCTATTGAAGCAATATAATGGCATCAATGGATCAAATCAAAAAATGAAAGAAATTTGTGCAACTCAGATCAAGCACAGTGTAAGGCATGGTGTAAATTAGTAACCCTACTACCAATCTGTTCAATGTCATCCCACATAAATGCTCACTCGATCATTGGACTGTGTCTCACTTTAGCATTATTGATATGTTTGGAAATGAAAACCTTAGGTTTAATACATGGTTGGAGAAATTTAATAGATAGCTTGCCTGTTCTTAGCTTACCTGTAAGTTGAACTATGTTGTTGATATCCTAAATTTAGTTTTTGTTGTACCCCTGTCTCAGGCATACAAATAGTCATTTGGTAGGGCAGAATTTGAGTATTGCTGAAAAAAGAGACATGTCAAAGCTTTTCATCTTGCGCACATCAGGACATTCACAAGAATCCCAAAATAAGGGAGCAACACCACTTGCCAACCAATCAGCATTCTCTTCACATACAGTATAAATTGTTGTTTTTCCCCCTTATACTGGTATCCTTGCGAGTATCCTGATGAGCACAAGATGAAAAACTTAGGCATGTCTCTTTTGTCAGCAATACTCAAGTTCTGTACTACCAAATGACTATTAATATCTGTCTTATACTCTAACCTACAGGGTTAATATGAGGCACATGTGAATTAAGATTCCATAGATCAGTTAGACTATGAGTCAACCAATTTCATTGAAACTTTGTTTTTCTCATAAGGTTTCCAATCTTCAACTTTGAAGATATTGCCTTGGAATTCTTTCATGAAGTTTCTCCAACTTTGACAGCTTTAACACAGCCACCTTTCAGGGTTTCAGTCTCGCCTTCTGAGACTCCATTCCCCCGGATTCCCATGAATGCTCATGCACGACTTTAGCTCTTCGGCCGTGTTGAGCAGAACATTACTGCTCCAAAGAGGTACCTTTGCCCCAGTGGCCGCAGCGCAGTGTCACCAACCTTCTTTACCTTCTTGGATCTTCAGAGCTTGTCCTGAGCCCTCTTCAATTACCAGGGCTTCCCATGAGCCCTCTTCAATTACCAGAACTTTTTCTGAGCCGTCTTCAATTACCAGGGCTACCCCTGAGCACTCTTCGATTTACAGGACTTCTCCTGAGTCCCTTGGAAGAAATAAAGCTTCACCATAGTGAAGGTTTCACCACAATAGTTTTTAAATTTCTTTTAACATCGCAAACTTGTAACGAATAACTTGTTACATACTATACAGATAGGCTTTTTATTTTGTTCCACAATTACACATATCGTATGCTAAAGTTATAAAGATTTAATCAAGACAAATGCTAGGACATGTAACAAGTGGGATTAGCAGGATTCAAACATCACAGAAATATCATAACACAGAGCTTGGGTTTTTTCCCCTTCATTTGTTCATTAACTCAGTAAAGAATGTTTAATTTAAATACACAGCCCAATTGTTATCCGTTTCATCAGCTGTAGGCGTAATTCCATCTTTAAGCTAGTTTCCCGAAATCAAACATGGTAAATACTTTGGCCGCGTTGAGTAGAGTGCCACTGCTTCAAAGGGGATACCTTCACTCCAGTGGCCTGCAGCACAGAGTCACCGACCTTTTTCTGCCTTCTTGGATCTTCAGGACTTCTCCTGAACCCTCTTCGATTGCCAGGGCTTCATCTGTTCCCTCTACATTTAAAGTCTGCTAACCACAGCCCTTTTCCTAGTTTTTGCTTTAATTAGGACCTCTTCCTGTCCCTGACCCCTTCCTGGAACTCATCTCTTGGGATCTCTCCATGTTCCCTCCCTGAGGGTCTTGTCTTCAATGGTGCTCCGCTCCCAGTTACATGACTCAAGGTTTGCATCGTTTTTCTTCATGCACAGGTGCGCTGGACCAGTTCTTGGCCCAAAGAACTTAAGGATGCAGATATGCACATGTGCAGCCTGCTCCCGGTCTGCACATGCGTGGAAGCTCTGTCGGGACTTGGAGTTTTCGATATCCTGCTCTCCAATGAGGTAGGGCTATGAGGTTTTCATAACAAAACCAAATCTTTGTTCCTGGCAGTCTCCTTTCTGTCACGCTCTTTTGTGTGTCCTAATACTGTGATACTGTCTGCAATACACACACAGCCCGGGACTCATTCTGATATCTGGTCCATCTGCTGTTGATATATCTTCTGACTAATTGATAGTCCAAATGGTATACGGAGAAAATAGTGCCTGCTAAAAGGAATTCTAAACTCTGTTAGCTCTTACAACTCTCTTGACAAGTGTACAGACTAATATCATCTTTTGCATCTAATTTGAAAAAGTGATTCACTTCAGCAAACATTAGACTTAACTCTTCTAGTATTGGTACCTTGTGAGGAAATCTTTTTAAGGCTTTGTTTAGCCTCCTTCGGACTATAAAGAGTCGAATTGAGCCGTCATTCTTAATTGCGGTAGTGACGGAATTGCTACAGCCTGTGTGATGTTGCACTCGTCAAATGATGCCTTGTTCTCCCATTCCACCCAGTTCCATCCTCAGCTTTTCTCAAATGTGCATGCTTCATTTTTGTGGTGGGTCAGTTGATGGTACTGCACCTTCTTTAAGATGTAGAAACATGTCTCTGTGGAAATTCCCAACCTTGTCAAACTGGTACGAGTACAACCAGTGTGAGTACCCGTTTTAACTGCTGTGGTCTTCTGACTTGGTTGGTTCATGGATGGTGATCGTGTTAAGTTCATTGCATGCCAGATGCCTTGCTACTACTGGTCCTGATATATCCACTATGTAGAACATCTAAGTAGACCATGTTGACTCTTTGTACCTGCATTCCACAACTAGGGAACCTTGGCACTTAATTGTTGAGCCATTGTGTGCCATAAGCTTCACATTTGTGGGTTAGACTACAGGCTTCCGTGCCTCATGGTACATGCCCTTGAGAGGATGAAAGGGTAGATTACTGCCACTTGCACTTGTTTCAATCTTCACTCTCTCAGTCAATGCCGCCAGTCTTGTTGGGGCAGACAATCTATAAATGTTGCAAAAGCTTCTGTTTTCCTAACCATGCCGAGAAGTGTGTTGCCTCCCTTTTCCTCTGGAAGGCATATTTCTGTTGTTTGACTGCTGCCCACTCTAGCTTCTCCCCGCATTCCTGGTGCTGGAGCTTCTGCAAAGCTTGGCTCAGTGCCCTCTAAGCCTACAGCTTTGCATGTGTCTGCATCAATGGGGCATCTACTCGGTTTGTGGGATGGTCCACAGTTACTGCACACCTTGTTTTGCTTTGGTACCTTGGATATTGTACCGATAGATGTTCCAGGCCCTAAGGCTTGCAAACACTAACTCCCATCCCGGAGGACCTTGTATCCGCATTCATCCTGTGGTATGCTCTCCACACCATGTCCCTTCAGCTTTTCCAGGAAGGCCTTTCTGGAAGGCCTCCAGGGGAGTGGAGGAGATAACCAACTCTAAGATTCATTTTGAGATTCAGCATGAGAGAAGATGCATTATTTTGTTTTCTCTCTGCATTGGTTAACAAAGCCATCCGAGCTCTCATTGGCTTTCTGTCTATACTACATGAGTTCTAGGCCGTGTACACTGACATTGACTTTAATTCTAAACTGTTTTTTTAGTGTTGTCCATAGCTTTGATGAAACCTTCTGGTCAGCAGTAGATAAACTAGAGATATTGATTCTGCGCAGGCCTTAATTTCCTCTGGTGATCCTAATTTTTATAGCCTTGTTCTCTGTATACACTGCCTTGTGGCCTAGAAAACATTGTTCAATCCTCTGCCTAAACAGGTTAAATTCACTTGAGACATCAGATGCTTTCCAACCTGTCTCTGGAAACCTAGTTTCCATTGCTTAATCTTTGTACTCTTTTCTTCCCCTGTGGAGCAAACCCTGTTTTAAAAGTTGCAGCAAGCTGTGAATTCTGCAGGGCTGAGCAGGAGCCAAACCCTGAGTTATGTTGCTATAGTGCGGGCTTCAAGCTTGCAGGCAGGATGGGCTCTGACGTTGGGATCGGCTAATGGTGCGTAAGTGCAGTGATGGGGAGAAGGAAGCCATGCCAAAATGCAACATTGCACTGATCTCTGCGGCTGAAACTGCTGTTGATTTATTGTCTTGCCGGCTTGGGGTGAAACCAGGAGTGTCCCAGCAAAATTCAGCCTTATATCTTTTGAGTTAACAATTGGCTTTGGACAAGAGATGTGCATGGTTAGCTCTTCAATTAATGTAATGGCAATTTTCAGAGGTTCCCTGATAGTTCAGTTGGTAAGTATGAAACAGGTCAGGAATCATGGATTGGACGAAGAGAGGTAATCTCAGCTGATGCCACAGTAAAGGGTACTACAATTGGCTCAGTGCCCTGGGCTACAGAACTAAAATACGGCTACAGAACTAAAATACGGCTGCTGATGATTATTTTTCAATTATTTTTTTAACAGAAAAATGCAGATAATGTCTTGCAGTTGGATAGCTTTCTGACTGTCACGGTTAGGGGTCTATGAAGTCCTAGTCCACGCTACATTTTCCCATCTAATTTTTCCAGTCTATGTATAGATTAAAATCCCCCATTGCTCACTGATGCTCTGTTTGGGTTCCATCAGGGTCATTCAGCTTTTGACCCCATCACAGCCTTAGTTCAAACATGGACAAAAGAGCTGAATTCTAGAGGCGCGGGAAGAGTGATTGCCCTTGACATCAAGGCAACATTTGACCGAGTGTGGCATCAAGGAGCCCAAGCCAAACTGGAGCCAATGGAAATCAAGGGAAAAGCTCTCCGCTGGTTGCAGTCATACCTCACACAAAGGAAGATGGTTGTGGTTGTTGGAGGTCAATCATCTCAGTTCCAGAACATCATTGTAGGATTTCCTTAGGGTAATATCCCCGGCCCAACCATCTTCAGCTGCTTGATCTTCCATCCATCACAAGGTCAGAAGTGGGGATGTTCGCTAATGGTTGCACAATGCTCAGCATGATTCACAACTCCTCAGTTACTGAAGCAGTTCATGTCCAAACGCAGCAAGACCTGGACAATATTCAGACTTGGGCTGACAAGTGGCAAGTAACATTCACGCCATACAAGTGCCAACTGCTCGGCAATGACCATCTCCAACAAGAGAGAATCAAAACATTGCCTCTTGACATTCAGTGGCATTACCATCACAGAATCCCCCACTTTCAACATCCTGGGGGTGTTCATTAATCAGAAACTGAACTGGACTCGCCATATAAATACTGTGGCTACAAGAGCAGGTCAGAGGCTAGGAATCCTGCGGCGGGTAACTCATCTCCAGGCTCCCCAAATTATGTCCAGCACCTACAAGGCACAAGTCAGAAGTGTGATGAAATACTTTCCACTTGCCTGGGTGAGTGCAGCTCCAACAACACTCAAGAAGATTGACATCATCCTGGACAAAGCAGCCAGTTTTATTTGCACCCCTTCCACAAACATGCACTCCCTCCACAACAGTAGCAGCAGTATGTACCATCTACAAGATGCACTGTAGGAACTCTCCAAGGCTCTTTAGACAGCACCTTCCCAACCCAAGACCACTACCATCTAGAAGTACAAGGGCAGCAGACGCATGGGAACATCACCACCTGGAAGATACTCTCCAAGCCACTCACTGATCTGACTTGGCAATATATTGCTGTTACTTCACTGTCATTGGGTCAAAATCCTGAAACTCCCTCTCCAACAGCACTGTGGGTGTACCTAATCATAGGGACTGCAACAGTTCAAGAAGGCAGCTCACCACCACCTTCTCAAGGACATTTAGGGATGGGCAATAAATGCTGCCCCAGCCAACGAAGCCCACATCCCATAAATAAATTTTAAAAAATGATAGCCAGCATACCTTTCTGACAAGCTTCCATTATTTCTTCTTTGATACCTTGTCCTACCATGTGGTTACTGCTAGAGGGCCTGTGTACCACTCCCCTTAGTGACCTCTTGCTTTGATCATTCTTCATCTCTACCCAACTACTTCTATATCCTGGTTTCCTAAACTTAGGTCATCCTTTTCAACTGTGCCAGTATCATTGATAATTCCAAGAGCCACCCATCCACCTTTTCCTAGCTTCCTGTCCTTCCTAAATTTCACATGCCCTTCAATATTCAGGTCCCAATCTATGTCATCCTGCTGTCATGTCTCTGTAATGGCTATTATATTGTACTTATTTATCTCTATTACACTATTAGTTCACCTGTTTTCTTTCGAATGCAACATGCATTCAGAAACCAAGTCTTATGTTTAGTGTTTTCATTATTTTTGTAACCTCTACTCTTAGATTTGTACTCTCTGTCCTTTCCTGTCATGGTCTGTTTATCATTTCCCATATTCCTTCTCTTGCCTTGTTTCTTATCTTTGATATATCAAATCTTCCCAGATTTGATCCCTTGCCACCACTATTTAGTTTAAAATGCTCTCCATTTTCCCTACTTACACAGTTTGTCAGAACACTGGCCCCCTACGGTTCAGGTGTAGACCATCCCAACGGTACAGCCCCCATTTACTCCAGTACTGGTGCCATTGCCCCACGAACCGGAACCCACTTCTCCCCCCACTGGTCTTTGAGCCACACATTCACCTCTCTAATCTTATTTGCCCTATGCCAATTTGCACGTGGCTCAGGTAATGATCCAGAGATTATTACCTTTAAGGTTCTGCTTCTTAATTTGGTGCCTAGCTCCTCATACTGACTATGCTCTTTCCTTGTCCTGCCTATGTCGTTGGTACCTACATTCACCACAACATCTGGATCCTCCTTCTCCTACAACAAGTTCCTCTCGAGACCTGAGCAAATGTCCCAAACTCTGGCACTGGGCAGCGGGCAGGAAACACAGCCTTCTGGATCCTCACTCTTTGTGGCAGAGAACAGTGTCAGTCCCACTCACTATACTGTCCCCTACTACATTCTTTTTTGCTCCCTCTACTTGAATGTCTCTCTGTACTATGGTGCCAGGGCCAGCCTGCTCATCCACATTGCAGGCCTTACTTTCATCCACATAGGTTGCGAGCACCTCAAACCTGTTTGACAATTGCAAAGTCTGAGTCTGCTCCACTACATTCTGCTTGGTCCCTTTATCTGCCTCACTCATGGTCAGGTCCTCCTGTTCCTCACTGCTGACCAAATTAAATGACCTTATTCTAAGTGGTGTGACTGTGTTCTGGAACACAGTGTCCATATATCTCTCCACATTCTTTATGTTGTGCAGGGTCTGCAGTTCTGCTTCCAGAATAATTATCTTGTTCTGAATTCATTCTCGACTGCCTTGACGTCCAAAAAAACTCACATTCCACAGCTGCAACATAACACCTGTCCTGCCATTGTTACTTATGTTATTTAATTTAATGATTTTCTTAATTAACGTAGAATAATTCCTATGTATGCTAGAATTTACTACGTCAGTGCGTCTACAACTAAACATTATACATTTCTTAATTACATATCTATGTGTTTTAGCTATTTATTTTATTACTTCATTTTATTTTAAAGTTTTAGTTCTTTTTTTTGTAGATCCACCTTAACTCTGGTGTCCTAAGCTAGCTATTAACACACTTTCACTTACGTCAAGCACTTACTGGCCAATCAACTAATTTCCTGTGATGTCACAGTTGTTTTTTTTCACTCAGTTCCTTCAGCAGCTTAAATGGCCCACTTCCAACTCCTGACTGCCTTTGCTCTGCTCCGATTCAACTCCCTGATAGATAAGGCCATACCCCAATCCCCGGACTGTATTTAAAGTGCTACTGACTCATGACTGCCTCTTCTCCACCCTGATTCGACTCCCAGGTAGGCAAGGCCACATTCCAGTCTCCGGGCTGTATTTAAGGTGCTTCTGATTATCCTCATTGCTCGTATGCCATTCTGGGATGGATGAGATGAACTGGGCTGGATGGCCTTTGTCGTCCATAATTATCCTGCAAATAAAGGGTGCAACCATAGCTGGTGTTCTGTTTAGTTTGTTGCTAATGAAATGTTACTGTGAGCAGGCTTTGTGGGGTGAGATTGCCAGGACAGGAGCATGTAATGCTCTCATAGTGAATAAGTAACTTGTTTACACTACACTACAAAAAATTCTCAAGAATCTTTTCCATTGTTTCCAATCTTGTCCTTTTGTCTACTTATCAATTATCCCACTCCATTTTGGTGCTTTTATGAGTATTTTGAGGTATTGAAATATTGTGATAAATTTGTGTTGTATAGCAAATATTGAAAACATATTGTAAGGAGAACCAACATCAGCAGATTCTTCAGACTTGCAGATCAAGAAAACACAGATAACATTGTGAACCATTCAGTCTTTGTCATCTGGTCTCTTAAAAGTTGTGTTTCACAGAGATACCTGAGGATTCCAGCACCTCTCATTGACAGTAAAGAACTATGTTCATTCCACTTTATTGCTCCAGGGTCATTTGTTCATTTACCCTGTAAATTACACCCATTGTATGAAATACTTATATTGAATGATATCATGCGCCCAGACAGAATAAAGTCTTCTTCTACTTCTCTAGAATGGAAGACGCTTTGTGTAATTTATCCAGGTTGCAAGTATTGAATCTTTCCCCCAAATATGAATTTACTGTCACTGTATCAACATGCAGACCATGTTAATGAGGGCTGAGGCAGTCACCAAAATTAGTGTCATTGTCTGCAGAGTGTTGTAAATAACTAATTGGATATTTTCCTGTCAAATTCATAATATTTAACAATGCTGTTAAAGTAAAATTTAACTGTCTGGCTTGTTTAATAGTTGCAGTGGGATCACCTATAGGTTGCACACAAACTAATACTGTATTATATCATTGCTGCTCTAAGGGGAGAATTTTCTCCCCGTTTGGGCAGACCGGTCAGAAACGGGTATGGGCTGGCGCGGAGCCGATCACTGTCCGAGATTAGCAGTGTGCTGCCATTTTATGTGGCCGGGCCAATGAAGGCTCAGCACTAACTTTGTGGGCGGGGGGAGGGAGGAGACTCGGGGCCTGTGCTCTTTCACGCATGCGCGCGAAATAGCACAGAAATCTCCCTCAGGCACGGAGCTACCTCAGGGAGATTATATTCAAGTGGAAACCTCAAAATAAAAAAAGTTTAAAATCATTCACACATGTCCCCTCATGTGACAGGGTCGCATGAGTTGGGACATCTTTATCAAATGTTTAAAAAATATTTAATAATTTAATATGCCCTTCATGAAATCTCATCCTGCCTGTGGAAGAGGTTTCATGATAAATGCAAAGGCCACCTGGGCCCTTCGCCTGCCCGCCAACCTTAAGGTTGGATGTGCAGCCATGACAATTAAGTTAATTAGCGTATTAATGGCCTTAACAAGCCTTTGACAGTTCGGTGGGCGTGTAGCCGATTCCCATGCACGCCCGCCGAGCAAAAGATCGGAATGATGTGCGGTGATGTCAGGACGCATGCCCCACAGAACATTCTGCCCTTAATATTAATGGCCCATGCTGTTATCGCATAATATTTGTAACCAGATGCCAACAATGAGTGTTACCATTTTATTAGGACCTTTCTGTGGCTGCTTTGTGAATTCCTTGGTGAAACTTAAAAGGGGGAAAATATCACGTTGACTGAGGGGGAGAGTTAATGTGGGGTTGGGAGGAATAAGGGGCCCAAAAACAGAAGAAGCACCAGGGCCTATGATTTCTTTCCCAGCCCTGATTACATGGTAGGTTCCCATTACGCATACCAGAAAAAGTGATAAAAAAAACTGCAGATGCTGGAAATCCAAAACAAAAACAGAATTACCTGGAAAACTCAGCAGGTCTGGCAGCATCGGCGGAGAAGAAAAGAGTCGACGTTTTGAGTCCTCATGACCCTTCAACAGAACTTAATTTCCCTCACTTTATTTTGCTTTTGGTACATTGTTTTACATTGAATTAAACACTCTAACTGACAATTCCTTGTTTAGGCTCTGTGGGGAATATTTTTGACGGGTTCTTTAGGCACTAAAAAGTCACCAAGTTGGTGAAGATGGAGTCTTTAGCTGAAACACCGGTTTAATAGATGTTGAGCGCAGGATGCCATCTTGCTATGGAGTTGAAGTTTGCATGAAGAACAGCTTCCTGGCGAATCATTAAGCAGATGAGTGTTACTTAAATTGTGTATTAGCAATAATTAACAAGGCTACATGGCACTTTGGAGCTTGGCCTAAACAGCCAAGTGGTTATGGTACTGGGTTTATAACCCAAAGATCAAGAGTTCAAATCTCACAATGGCAAACTATGAAACAATGTAACTTCATCTGAAACAGATGGAAACGGGTTTGTACTCGAAAGAGTTACATGGCACTTTGGTGGATAGCAGTTATCTTAACAACCTCTCCTTACAACAATCATCTTAGGAGTAAACAAGTTGTTGATGAGGATTGTGTGCTACTTACTATTTACTTGCTGCGGAAGTTGAAAGTGGATTATTGAAATACTTTGAAAGATATTCTAGGACACTTTGTCAAGACTTTCCCAACATTCTATCAACATTTATTCCAGGAATTCTCTATGGAATTCACTGACTAAGAGTAAGTCTGCCTTAGTGGACACCTTATAGGAGTCATCAGAAGAAAGGGAGTGCTTGGTCACCTGCATCTTGCTGATTGCGCCCCCCCCCCCCCCACTTAATCTACAAGAGGAATGGGAGGGCAACATGAAGCCAGGCAGGGCAGCACCAGATACTGCAGGGGAGAGGTGCAGGATGGACAAAAGGCTGAGCTAGTCTTTTTCTCATCTGCAACTACAGGACATTCCTCTTCCTCTTGACCTTGTCCACCAGGAATTCCAGTACCAAATCCAAGAGCCTGTGCACCCTCTCACCAAGAGCCATCCCCAAAGCCCAACTGGGTGTCAGCCAGTGCACTCCACACCTTCAGTGGAAGGGGTTGCATTGAGCCCACATATACTGCTCCATGAAAATTGTATATAATCAACACGTGAGTAATAAACCTGTGGATGTCAGTTTACCATCTCCAGGTAAATGGAAATTATGGTAATCAGCAATCAGGACCAAAATTGCATGCTAAGACCAGATTTCAAACACAGCATCCATTTAGCTCCCATTTAGGTTTTCACCCTTTCACCAAAATAACCCCTGCAAGCTTCAGAGAGGATTCTTCAATTTGATTGGTTGAAACAAGCTGTTGCCTGCCTTATTCACATACATCCAAGATTCCCTGTAGAGGGTGCTGCTCTCTTTCAGATGCCTGATGACAGCAAGTTGCCTCTCAAAATCCCACGAAAAGCCTCTGGCAGCCATAAGTATAAGGGGCAGCAAACATCATTTGTCCACCGCCGACCGCAAAATGTGGGTTGACCACACAAGAAAAATCACCAAGAAAAACCCAAATGGTTCATTACTATCCTTCAGGGAAGGGGGCTTACCATTCCTGTGCAGCCTGACCTTCACAAAACCCCAGTTTTACACTATTTGATTGACCCTGAAGTGGCTCCATAACCTCGCGGTGCAATTAAATGGATAATAGAAACAACATGGTCAACGTTGCTCGCATCCCAGCAACAAACCTAAAAGCAGTTTAACATTCAGTTATTTTCTTAATTAATTGCTCCAGTCATTGGGTTTGGGTTGCACATAGAGATCAGCATTTTTTTAAAAAGCACTTTGAACCTTGGAGACTTTTCCTTAATTCATTTTAAATCTCCACTAAAACAGAATCACGTGCAGCTGAAAGTCACAATAGTTATTTTCAATCTAATACACTACTTCATTACATTCTAACTATGCAATGGTAAAAATCACATGCACAGATTTACACACATACACAGATATACATATATGTTCTGTCGAAGGGTCATGAGGACTCGAAACATCAACTCTTTTCTTCTCCGCCGATGCTACCAGACCTGCTGAGTTTTTCCAGGTAATTCTGTTTTTGTTTTGGATTTCCAGCATTTTTTTGTTTTTATATTTTTTTGTTTTTATACATATATGCACATACACGAACAAAAGCTAGCGGCTGCCATAAATAATTCACCTACCTGCTGACTGCAAATGAAGCAAGTGGTTTTATCATTAATGCCATACTATAGAATATGTGTGGGTGTGAAACAGCAGTAACTATTGTTTTGAACATGATCATTAATTAGTTTATTGGTTGGTTTATCCAGGAAGAACTCTGGCTGAAGAAAATTGTAGATAAGGGAGAGGGTGAACTTTGATCAGGCACTAGCGAAGTGGGAAAATGAGTTGGGGATTGAAGGTCATTTAGGGTGGAATCTTCTGCCCTCTCTCATAGCGTGTTTCAAGGTAGGGAGGGTACTTAATCAGACAGGGACTCCCCCCACCCCCACCACCTTCCCTTCTCCACCCGATTAAGTCGATGGTGGGAATCCTGTGGACAGCCTTCCCACCCCGCTGCCTATTGAAGCATTTAAGTAGGCATTTAATGCCCAACTAAGGGCCTCATCCCCGTGTCGCTAGTATTAACCTCTGGTCGGTGAGTCTGTTGCCACATGTGACAAACAAATCTATGCAGACAGTTTATGGCCTACTGGAGGGGACCTTTTTTCAAAGGCACGCAGTGCCTGATTGAGGGACCCAGCATTGGGGAGGGGTGGGGGGGGTGTGCCTACTGAGAACCACCCCCCCACCCTTGCTGCTGACCCCCTACAACTCTTCCCGCCCTGCAAAACCCCTTCCACTATTATACCTGTGGCCTGGCTCGCTTCTCCATCCTGGGCCTCCAGTAGCTGCCATTCCAGCAAAGGCCACCTGGTGATGCTGCTAGGCAAAAGAGCTTCCAGCCTCTGATTGGCCGGCAGCTCCTGGTGGGTAGGACTTCCACCCCCTGGGGTCCTGATCCTGTGGAAGGCCTGTTTAACTACATGATTGTCCTGTAATTCTGTGGGTCTTCCCTGCTGCCTCCACAAGATTCCCATTCCCAAGTTACTCCCATTCACCTTCTAGACAGCTGTGGAATGTTTTAGTGAAGTTGCAAAAATACATCACAACCCAAGTGTGTGGTACAGAAAACAAACTTAAGTTGGGGAATAAATAACATGGCAACTTACCAAAAAAAAAAATCAACCTTGATTTGATTTTCAAATTCGAAATTTACAGGATAAAAATAGTTCATAGACAGATAGCTGAGTTTTGCCTACTTGCCCAATTATAATAAGCAACTGTTTTATGCATCCTCTATGCTGTGATTGGGTATTGGCACAATGTTGTCTAAGACCTTAGTGTGAACAAGGTGACATTTATACTATCCAAACATGGAGTGATTTTCTTTCTACAAGAAAAACAATGAGACAGAACACAAGCACATTTCCTCCAACAGTGTAAGCACATGTCAACTTTTGAAGCAAACTATGAAGAGATGGTCAATGATGCCTGCATCTTTGTGCAGGAATGAGGTGATCTGCCATTATTGAATGCATTAACGCATCTTCACAAACATTGGTGTCTCAACTGCATTTGGAGGAGTTGGGAAATAGCGTTTATAATATGAGCAACAAAGCAAACCTAACTGCTCATAATCTTGTTCCCAAATTAGTTCTATGACACAGAGAGATGGAAAATTGGGTCAGTTGCCTTTGATCCAACAATTTGCCAGCTGATAGAATACTCCATGAAAAACTCTACAATTTTTCAATCTAGGCATTATGAGGACCCTAGATTTACAGAAGTATAAAAGAGAGAAATGAGCCCGAAATAACAGCTATTGTTATTTATGACACAGTCAATCATTTTGTCAATAGATCTTTAATTTCAAAGCCACTAGGAAGGGCTGAATACCTGACATTGTGCTTGTATTTGGGTATCATTCTGTTGGAGAATAGATTTTATAAACTGAAACATTATGCTTGAATTAATTTGCTGTGCGTAATTAGCACTACTCAAACCACAGACATAAAGGGCAATCATGGAAGTTAATTAGATATAATGCAAATTTATCAGTAATGTGTATGCAAATAACTATGAATTCCTAACATGTACTACAGTGTGTCTTCTACTAATAACTCTTTGCCAGCTACTCAGGATCTGGTACAAAGCTGTCTTAGATTTAAGCACCTCATTAAGCAGTGACACCAGTGCCCCTTTATACATTGCCTAACTGAATTGATTATAGATGAATTTTTCATAAACCATTCTACCGTAACATTTTCAAAACTCCATCAAGCTTTATCTCTAGATTAAATGATAGCCAAAGATAATGAAAGCCCAGTGTATAAATGTCCACTTTGCAACATCAATCACTCCTTCCACCATGTATTCCTTCCAATTTAATGAAGGATCTTACAAAGTTGACAATTCAAAGATTGTACCACCAATGATTTAAATTGCAAGAATAATCTGTTGCTCTTGAACATTATATTGTTCATGAGCTATTGTTCTCATCAGAGTAAAGAATATCAGTGGTGAAAAATTGAATACTCTCTTTTTCACACAAAATCAGTGCCAAGTACCTCTAGGGAAGCTACAAGATGGCCCTGATGCAGGGAAAGGCCCATGTCTTCTGCTCTAACATATACTGGCTGCCCTTTTGAGTGAGATTGCCAATTGGTACTCAATCACATTAATCTTTCCTGTAGAATTGTGATTCCTAGGATTAAATTGAGACAAACAAATCTAAATGTGCTAGGACTCAGGCAACAGAGAGAGCAGAATTTTAGCCCATTTAGAAAGTTGGCCCAAGGCCTCAGTGGCTGAAGGCATTGCCTATAACAATGGGACAAGGAGAAGGAGTTTACGTATTGAAAGCAAGAGCTGGAGGGACAGAGTTTGTGTGGGGAGGAAGGGAAGAGCTAGAAGGCTGGAGGAGATTACACAGATAGGGAGTGACAAGGCCATGAAGGAATTTAAGCATGAGGGAGAGAGTTTTAAATTTGAGAAACTGGAGGGCCAGGAACCAATGTAGATCTCAAAAGGCCCTTCAAGGAAGGTCGAGTGAGGCACAGAAGGTAGTTATGGGCTTACCCAAGGAGAATTCAAGCCCAGCACAACAACGTGAGTAGGAAAATGAGGAGTAATAATGTGTAGGGCACAGATTGGTGGTGAGAAGTGCCAGGGAGGGGAGAAATGAAGGGTGGCATTAAACAGGTGGCACATAAAGGAGGAGATAGAAGAGAAAGGTTGGAGAGGGGCAAGAGAAAATAAGAATAGTCATATTTACAGCTTTAAGTCTGGGGCAGCAGTCAAAATGGCAGATAAAATAGAGAGCGAATTCAGATTACAAAGGTATGGCAGAGATTAGGAGGCACATGTTCTGAGGATGATGAGACTATTGTAAACAATGTGGCATTTAAGTCTGAGATCCAGTGGATGACCAGACTGGAATCAAACCCAGCGCCATGAAATAAAAGGTTGGTGTACTAACCCACTATGCCATACAATTATAGGAACATAGTACTTAGGAGCACGAGTAGGCCGTTCAGCCCTTCGAGCCTGCTCCGTCATGGCTGACCTTGGTGTGGTCTCAACTCCACTTTGCTATCTGCTCCCATAACCCTTGACCCCATGTCTATCAAAATTCTGTCTCACTCAGCCTTGAATAAATTCAATGACCCAGTCTCCACTGCTTTCTAGAAAGAAAACTCCACATACTAACGACTCGTTGAGAGAAAAAAATTCTCCTCATCTCCGTTTTAAACAGTAGACTTCTTATTCTTAAGCGGTGTCCCCCGGCTGTTGTCCCTCATACAAGTAGAAACATCCTCCCAGTATCTACCCTATCAAATCTTATATGTTTCAGTAAGATCACCTCTCATTCTTCAAAACTCCAATGGATATCCACCAAACCTTTTCAACTTTTCTTCATAAGATAAAGCTCTTCATCCCAGGAATGAGTCACGTGAACTTTCTCTGATGTAATTATACTGTTTTTCAAATAAGGAGACTAAAAACTGCTCACAGCACTTAGCTTTTCTAGTCTTTGCTATTGATAAATCTAACTGTAGCATTGCTGAAAAAAAGAGACGTTTTTTGTCAAAGTTTTTCATCTTGCACTCACTAGGACAATTCGCAAGAAAATGCCAAGTGGACTCCTGGCCAACCAATCGGCCTTCCCTTCTCATACAGTATGAATGTGTTGTTTCCCCTGACATCGGCAAGTTCTTGTGAATTGTCCTGATGATTTCAAGCTTTGACATAAAATCTCTTTTTTCAGCAATACTCGAGCTCTGTACTACTAAATAACTATTTATCTAACCTTAATTAAATTATTGCTTGCCTTAATTTCAAATTATGATGGCTTGTAATCACTTTCAGCAACACACCTTTAATAATACAAAACAATCACCAAATATTGCACTTCAAGTTCACATAACTTAGAATATTTAAAAGGGAGAGGGGAAGATCATTTATGAATGGTTACACAAGATAAAAGCTCTAAGCAAATGATTCCATTTGAGGAACATTCTCAGGGTAATCCTAATTGATTGAGATGTTTTTACAAAAAAAGGTTGGTTAAAACTCAACTTAAATTTAAATCTTCATTATATTTTCCCTCCTGAAAAGCATAATCATCACAACCATTGACTCTCAGTTCCTATACAGGGACAGCCTTGTGACATCATTTTCATTGCAGTGATCAAATTAAAAATTGAGGAGCAACCATTACACAGAGACTTCAATTACATCATTTACTCACTCCTCAAAAACCAGTGCCATGGCAACCCATCTAGCCTGAAATAGTTATTAGAGAGGCAAAATTCGGAGGCATTAGGAATCGAGCAACATTCACAGATGTTCAATGGAAAGAGGAATGAGAAATAGAATTCATGAAACATTCTTAGTATGATAGACTGATGGAAAAACCAATCAAAGTAGTTAGTTGTTAACAGTGAAAGACTGTGGATGGAATCTTCTGCTCTTGTTGGTTGCTCCGTAATCCTGGGACCCTGACGACTATCCTTCCAGCAGTAGCCATGGCCTCCCCATGGCACTGCTGAGCACAAGAGCTGGCAGCCTCTGATTGGCCAGCAGCGCTCAGTAGGCGAAACTCCCACTTCTGGTGTTTTGATTCCAGGGGAAGACCTGCTGGTGGCCTTGCCACTGCCTGTTTGGCTTGTGGTTCATCAGGCCTTCCTGAAAAGAGGCAGCGCGGGTCTCTTGCCATCTCTCCAGCTGGCAGGAGAGACTCCTGAGGCCTCAACAAAATTCCACCCTTAGAATCATCCAAATTTACAGTGCAGAATGAGGCTATTTGGCCCACCTTCTCTGTTCTGCCACACCCATCCCAAATAAGGTTCGTCAAGCTTGATCTTCAACAGATGTTAGAGTTGCATCCCTAGCAGTGTGAGTTCCTGTAGCAGAGCTAAAGTCTGACATGTTTTTATTCATTTAGAAATGGCTGTACTTGTATGTCACATCACCAGAAAGATTCATTATTAAAAATAGCTAATTGTCCATTGATAGAATTTGAATCTACATTAATACCCTATGTATGTAAAATATGACTTGAATATGAACAGAAAGTATACACTGCACAGTTCTATGTTTGACAAATGACAACACTGAATGACCAAATGGAATTGCTGCTTTTCTATATATTGAATGCAATAACAATAGCGTGTGTACCTGTAATGAGGGCAGGTGTTTTTTACAACATTGCTTGCTGATAACACAGGAGGGAGATATGACATGAGAAAAACCCAAGTGGTAGGAGAGCAATGTTACTGCTTCCAACAATTCTACAGGCCTTTTATATCATGACAACTGCTGCATAATGTACAATCCCCGTAGGGACCAATAATAAAAAAAAGAAATTCCAACTTCCAGTTGATCGGTGAAAGCATTACACAAGATTTCAGGCTAAAAGCACTTCTGACTAAACATTATTTTTTGTAAGAAACATATACTTTGAACTACGGCAAGGATTTTCCGGCACTGTCCGCAGCGGGCCCGGAAATTCCCTTTCGAAGTCAATGGGCCTTTGGCTGGTCTGTCAAATTTTCTGACGATTCTTGCCTTTTTTCTTTCCGTTCATGTGATGTGAGCATTACTGGCTAATCCAGCATTTATTGCCCATCCCTAATTGCTCTTGTTCAGAAAGGAGTTAAGAGTCAACCATGTTGCTGTGGACCTGGAGAGTCATGTAGGCCAGACCAGGTAAGGCAGCAGATTTCCTTCCCGAAAGGATATCAGTGAACCAGATGAGTTTTTGCAACAATCGGCAATGGCTTCATGAGAGAGAATTCTCCCTCTGTCGGGGAAGCTGTGCAGGGGCAAGTGTGGACCCGATCGGCGCCCCCTATTGGGTCTGTGCTGCCATTTTACATGGGCAGGCTAATTAAGGCTCACCCAGCGTGATGTGCACCATGAAGCGCTGAGTGAGCTTGGCCTAAATGGCCAAGTGGTTATGGTACTGGGTTTGTAACCCCAAGATCAAGAGTTCAAATCTCACACTGACAAACTGTGAAACATTGTAACTTCATCTGAAACAGATGGAAATGGGTTTGTACTTGAAAGAGTTACATCCAGGTCTCTCTGCCCCTGCACACCCTTTAGAATGAAGCGCTGAGTGTTCCCTGTGCGGGCGGTGGAGGGGTGTGTGGGGGCGGGTGGGGGCATTCGAGCGAAAGGGTGCAGAAATCTCCCTAATGCACAGAGCTGTCTCAGGGAGATTAGTTTAAATTCCAAAAATTTTAATAAAGAAAAGAGAAAAAAATAAGACATGTCCCCTCATGTGAGCTGGGACATGTCAATGAACATTAATGAAAAAAATTATTTAATTTATAATACCTTCATGAAACCTCATCCCACCTGTGGATGAGGTTTCATGGAAAATGCAAAGGCCGCCTGAGCTCTTCGTCTGCCTGCCAACCTTAAGGTTGGCCGGGCAGCTCAGTTTATTAGCTTAAATGATATTTAAATGACCTTAATATGTCTTTGACAGTTCACCGAACTGAAAATCTAAATGATGCGCAGTGATGTCGGGATGCTTGCCCAGTGTCACCCCACATCATTTTACACCTTGTCAAGCTGAAGATTCAAGCCATGGTTATCATTAGACTTTTAATTCCAGATTTTTATTGAATTCAAAGTTCACCATTTGCTATGGTGGGATTTGAGCCCAGGTCCCCAGGTCATTACCCTGGGTCTCTGGAATACCAGTCCAGTGACAATACTACAATGCCCCTGCCTCCCCCATGAAGCAGGGCAGGAAAATCGCAACCTACAAAAAAGAACTTTCCCCTTTTACTTTTAACACAACTGAAAAACCCCACTTCACTTTACACTGTTCCTGAAATAGCCACTGTCCATTGTCCCAGACCCAGTCCTAGGTGATTCTTAGCTCCTGAAGACTTGCTCCCATTCCTTTCTTTCCCTGGTAACTTTGAACCCCAGAACTGTCTTTCACAGTCCAGTTTTCTCCCTGCGATTCTCCACCTAGCACGGGCTAGGCAAATCTTTCAGCCTCGTTTCAAATCCTCCCGAATTTGGTCTTTTCAATCTGAGCACCAACTCCCACCTGCATTCCAGTGTAGTGAACCATAGAGACTTCCTCTCTCCCTGATCCTGGCGGACTGACTTGTCTGTGAGTGTCAGGAACATCTTAGAAACCCTTCCTCTCTCAAAGCCCATCTCCTTGGCCACATAAAACACATGGACCTTGTGTCCAGATAGAGATGCTGATTAAATAATCCTTGAGAGCCCAGGTCTCTTTTATCTTGGAAGTGGGCAGTTTAAAGAATAACTGTTTACAACCTGACATCCTCAATACCTTCCTGGGACTTTGGAGACTAGGGGCAGAATTTTGCCATCGGCCTGCCGGGGTGGGCCTGACACGCTGACATGTAAAATGACGCAAAACGATGTCGGGCATGCGTCCCTACATCATGGTGCTTCATTTCGATATTTATTTCGGCGGGCGCATGCCAGAAGCGGCTGCGTACCTGCCAAACTGTCAACAACCTCTCAAGGCCATTTAAAAAGTAATTTAACTTATTAACAATGTTGCCCGTCCAACCTTAAGGTTGGCGGGCAGGCAAAGAGCCCAAGCAGCCTTCGCGTTTTTCAGGAAACCTCATCCACGGGCGGGTTGAGGTTTCCTGAAGGTTTTCTAAATAATTGAATACATTTTGCAAATTTCACAAACATGTCCCAGCTCATGTGACACGGCCACATGAGGGAAAATGTTTAAATAATTTTTTACTTTATTTTTTGAAAAGTTTTGTTATCTACTTAATCGCCTTAAGGCAGCTCCATACCTCACACGGATGGTGTGAAAGATCGCAGGTCTCCACTCTCCCTCCTCCCCACCCCCTGCCTGCACAGGTAGCGCTGAGCGCTACCAGCTGCACATTTTGCTGGGTGGGCCTTAATTGGCCCACCTGCGTAAAATGGTGGCGCCCAGCCGATCGTGGGCGGCAATTGGGTCTGCACCCACCCCCGCCCACCATAGGAAAAATTCTCACCTCGCAGCCTAACTACTCTAAACACAGATGCTACTGCCATTGTCTCCAACTGTGAATACTTTACACCATCCTTCCAGCAAAACAATCTGGGCTTCCCTTTAATCCTTAACAGCCACACCATCCAGGCCTGTTGTCAGGCAGACTTCAGATCAGGTCCTAAATTAGAAACACAGTTCTGAAACAACAATCTTAAAAACCTCATCTTTACAGCAGGTAAAAAAGATAACTTCCTTTTCATTCCGGTCCCTTGATCAACAATTGCCCTATCTTCTCCCCATCCACAGAAATTGCCCTTCCTCCTCCTTATCTAGGGCAGCCATTGGAGGCCCAATGGAATTCCACACTGCCTGTAGGTGCAGTGTGGATGCAACAGGAATGCTGCTAGTGACTGTGCGCACTAAACAAGTGTTAATTTGAAAAGAAAAGAGCATTAACAGTCTAGAAAGTAGTTGCTAATAATGCAAAAAGTTGTCTGCCAAGTCAAAAATAGAAGTCAAAATACAACTCACACAAATATTGAGCAATATAAGTTAAAGTGGTGGAGTCCTGGAATGGACAGTCTGCAGGACTCCCGGGGCCTGTTTTATAAGTGATGTTCAGCGAATCAGGAAGAAGAGGACTGTGGGGACAATTTTAATACATTAGCACCAATAGCGTATATATGCGCTTGTAGCTCCACCTTCAAAGATGATATAACTCTGCCACCATGGAAGTAGGAGACCAGGGCGGCCCACCTATTTGCATGAGACTCATGTACAACATTGCAGTGCTGATCCTCATATTCACAATCCCATTGGGGATTTTAATAAGGCTACGTCGCCTTAGACCTATGACAAATGAAAGCCAGATTCATCTGGAATCCAGAGTAGCCTGAAAATGTTACAAGTGGCTGATAGGATTTTGCTGATAAAGTTACCTCATTCATTGGACAGTGTAAAGCTCACTTCAGCATCTAGGGCTATTATTTTTTGTACTGAAAGGCTAGAAGATGACCAGATTTGACTTTAATGGAAGCTGATTGGCAAATGGAATGTAATTTTTAGTTTTAGAAATCAGCATTCTGACAAAGTTCACAAGCTAATGGTTTAACAATCCGATTGTCAGTCTTCATTTTGCAATCAGGTCATTAATCTTCTTGCGTAGAAATTGGTTTTACTCATAGCAAATTTGTTGGTGTCACCTTGAGATTAAATTTTGTTGACAAAGAAAATTAATGTACATTCAAGACATTTATCTATTGTTACTCGCTCGCCCCCTTTCCATTTTTTGTGTTTCTGAATGGGCTATCGCCTCCATGGGCAGAATTTTTCTGTCAGCGTGCAGGGAATGGGACCTGCACATCGATGTGTAAAATGACGTGCGGTGATGTCGGGCACACATCCCAATGTCACCGCGTGCCATCGCGATATTTCGCTGGGCAGGCGCGTGACAATGTCCATTGCGTGGCCGCCATTCATTACCAGGCCAATTAAGGTAGTTGAGGCTCTAATTGCTGTGGATTTTATGGTGCCCGTGCGATATTTGGCTCGTCGCACAGGCACAACGGGCAGGCAGCTATCCGAAACTTTAATGAAGCTCATACACGAGCAGGAAAGAGGGATCATTGTTTTTGTGAATCCAGACATTTAACAGTTAGTGCTCAGAAGTTATTGAAAGTTGCATGTGTGAGGTGAAGTCTCAAACGCATAGCAGCTGTTTGTACTCCACTCATTAACTTCAGGTCAGCACTTTTCAGTGAGCATTTGTTTTGGGGCCATAGGTTTCAGCATGCCTCCCTGAGCATGGGAATGGGAGGTGATCCCTCCACTGGAGGCATCTCATCTGAAGAGGAAGGAATGGCTAGAAGGGGGAGGAGGCCAGGAGTGCACATTCAGCTTCCAGGGGACCCACCTTTGGGAGGACAAGCGCAGGCACAAGGGGTTCAGGGCCAAGAGGTAGTCCAAGGCCCAAGGGGCCACAGGAGATGCCACTATCCTGCTGCTAGGGTATACAGAGTGTGAAGCAACTATCTCAATATGCCTGAGATGCAGTCACGAAGGAGGCTCCATCTGTCAAGGGAGACAGTCAACTATATCTGTCAGATGATTGGTCCAGAGATCTCAACTGTGTGGGTGGACACCCCATGACCGTCTCTCTAAAGGTCACAGCTGCCCTCAACTTCTATGCCTCCAGTTCTTTCCCAGGGGGTTGGTGGGCGATGTCTGTCGTGTCTCCCAATCAGCTGTCCACACTTGTGTCAAGCAGGTGACAAACGCTCTGTTCAGGTGTGCATTGAACTTCATCCACTACTGCTGGTATGAGGCCAGCCAGACAGAGCGAGCCAGAGGCTTAGCAGCCATTGCTGGCTTCCCCCGCATCCAGGGTGCAATAGACTGCACAGATTGTGGACATCAAGGTGCCAGCAGTTGAGCCCAATGCCTCCGTCAACAGGAAGAGCCTCCGCTCCATGAATAGTGTGTGATCACAGGATGTTGATTCTACAAGTCTGTGCAAAGTACCCAGGCAGCTCCCACGACGCCTACATCCTCAGACACTCCCAGGTGCTGGTGCTCTTCAGTGCTCTAGCCTGGCTGGATGAATGGCTGCTGGGTGACAAGGGCTATCCCTCAGAAGATAGTTTATGACGCCTCTCCGACATCCAAGAACAGAAGCTGAGCATCAGTATAATAGAAGTTACGCCTCCAAAAAGGCTGTGGTGGAGAGACACGTCGGTCTTCTCAAAATGCGCTTCAGATGCCTGGACCGTTCCAGGGGGCACTCCAGTACCCCCCAGATTGAGTGTTGCTTAAAGTGGTTGCATGCTGCGCTCTCCACAATCTAGCTCTGCAAAGGGGGATACTGTGGACGAAGGAGATGTAGACAGAGTAGCTGGGGCTGGGCACGATGAGTCCAGCAGTGAGTCCGAGGATGAGCACGCACAGGGAAATGATGAGGGGGCACAGGCTAATCCAAGGAACGTTTAGCTAGCACAGCACATATGGATCTGCAACACAAGCTTGGCATGTATCCTCCATCCTGGAGACCTCATCTGTCTGGATAGGAGGATTGGCGATGGGTGCCATGAATAAATCTAAAAGACACACAAATCAGTTATCAAATCTCAGGAATCCATGCACCATTCCAAAAAAAGAGGAACCCACAACAATTTGAGACGACATAAATGTAATATTGTAACCAAAGTCTCTTCCCATAACAGAAATAAAAATGTGTTGGACTTCACACAAAGTTTTAAACAGCTCTTGTGGAAATGGTGGGTGGGGCGGGGGGGGCAACAGAAAACCACCTGAAGTGTGACTAAGGTGCCTTCACCTTTTGATTGCGGGTGCTACGTCTTCATGAGGCAGGCAATGGCCAGCCTGCTCTCTCTGCTGTCCTGTTGTCCTCAATGATCTTGGCGAACATTCTCTGATCTGTGGAGCCTGTGCTGGCCCAGCCTGGAAGTTTGCTGCCAGCTCTGCAGCTGACATTTCCCAGTCATCGCAGCCTCACTGGGTGCCTCTGTCACTGGCAGAGGGGCAGAGGAGGTGCTGCCCTCGTCCACAGTGCCCTGAGAGGCGCCAGCAGAGATGACAGGCATATGAGGTCCGTTTGGCCCTTCCTGCTCACCGTGGATGGATGGGCACCGAGGTGGGATACCTGTGGCCAAACCACCGTCCACATGGGCACTAACCACATGATCAATGCCCCTGTGGTGGTGTGCAGGTCTGAGGCCAACCCCAGGAACCCCTGATCCTGCCCCTGGAGCTGCTTCTTCATGAGAGTCGCCAATCTCTCCATGGAGGAAGCTTGGTGCTCAGCCATGATGCTCAATGCATCTGCCATGGCCCGCGTAGACTCCTCCACCAGTGACAGCAAACCAAGCAGAGCCTCATGTGTCTCCACTAGATGCTCCCACACACCCGGCCGCATGTCAGCATTTGGCTGCATCGCCCACGGCTCCAGAGGCTCATCATCTGCTACGGACTGAACACGTGCCCAGGCCCCTTCAGTCCTCCGACTGTGGGCGCCATTGACATTCTCTGTCTCCACCAGCTACTCCAGCGACAGTGAAGTGCCATCACCACTGTGACCCGGGACACTAGTCGAAGATATGGTGCCCACCGAGGTGCCAGTATCTGCGCTGGTGCCTGCCTGGCAGAGATGGTGTGACGCTTCTAATAGTGTAACTTCACATCCCTCAGGTGTCAGAGGGGCCCCTGCTGCTGCACCCGGCCATATGCCAATGATGCTGAAAGGAAGAGTAAGGACATTTGATCAGTCAGCCTACGGGCAATGTCAATGTACATGCCTGTCCCCCGGATCATCATGCGCTCATCATTCCACACGCACTGGGCAAGCCATGTTGGTAACGTCACTCACTCAACAATCAGCATTGCCATGGATGTTGGGAAACTACTGGTGACGTGAGTGCTGGCCATACATACCAGCCTCTCCTGCTCCAGTGGACCTGGGCGCTTGCCGCTTCTCAAGGTCCAGTGCCTCCTGCTCAAAGCGGCTGAGCATCAATATCTGTGCTGGCCCGCCACCAGTCCTCAGCCGCTCAGTACTGTTATGAGAATTCTCCTCCTGCAAATGAAAAAATAGCATTGAAAAGTGATACTTTTACCGTCACTCATCTGGTGCCAGCCGACCCCAAGCCCATTTGGCCATTGCAGGTCTACAGTATATCCTTCACCCGCTGGTAGCCAGCAGTCACACAAATATGCCTGTTGTGTCCTTTCCCCCACCTACATGCAGCCTTCATCACAGTTGAGAGCACACAGTTGGGAGCACACAGTTGTACCAGCTGTTGCAAGGAGGCACAATGATGTGGAGCACAGAGGGCAGCACATCATCTGTGCCACAGCACCTTGAAGATCCCCTCACACCATGTCATCACCTGGGCTTCCACATGTCATGGAATTTGACCAGTGTGCCTGGGTGTAGCTCCTCCAGGTTGAACCCACCACAGTCATGTGAGTGTCACTGTACCACATGCTGTGGGTGCAGAACCCATCTCACCTCAACCGTCTCAAGCTGACGAACGCATAGGCAATCTCTGGTGGGCCGCCCAGCTAAGGGCACATGCTGCCACTGACTCATTGCACTCAGGCCACTCAGACATGGGTGGTCCACCAGCGGGGGAGAGGGTTACATGATGGGTGCATTGAATGATGCCAACATGCTACTCACCCTTCCCCTGCGCAGCAGGTCATTGAAGCACTTGCTGCACTGGGTCCATGAGCGCCGCACCACAATGTGGGAGCTCACGACCTCCGCAACCTCCTCCCAAGCATGCTTGGTCAAGCGGGATGGCCTCCTTCCGCTGTGCTGCCACCTCCAAGAGGGGGGCAGCAAGGCACTCATCGGCAAACCTGGGCACACAGTGGCCACCCGCCCTACCCTCCTGCATGGTGGTAATCGGGACCATGCTGTCATTTTGCGTGGGCAGGCCAATTAAGGCCCGCCAGCATGTTTGGTGACTCCCAGGGACGGCAGGAGTGGACGGGCGCAGGCGGAACGGCAATCACCGCCGGTTCCAATGGCGACCCAGAGGCCTGTTGAAAGGCCAAGCTGCAGCCGCACCAAGGCTGCTGTACATGGCCAGAGGTTGGGGGCAAGGCACATCTGAAAGACCCATGCAGGAGGGTGGGGCGGGTGGCCACTGTTTTATGAGGGCATCTTCCAGGAGAATTAAATCTTGAGCCAGTGTAAAAGATAACAAAAACATGAACATAAATGGTTTCAGACAAATCACTAACATTCAAAATTCCTCAGGCTTCTGCAGGTTTGCTGTTTGAGGTGTGCTGATAAATGAATGCACGCTCCATCTTGCTGTGTGTTTATTGATATCGATGCTTCACAATGTGCGGTTACGCTCCTTTAATAAACAAATATTAACTTGTTTCAAAAAAAGTTGCCTCAGTTATAAGTGACAGAATCAAGTGAAGAGTTTGCAGCAGTCAGTGCCGACTCAAGATCCCAGCTATACAGATATCACTTGAAAATAACATCGATACATCAAAAAAAGGAAAAGGAATAGCTGAAATTATTATGGGCTGTTTTTTAGATTCTGTAATTTTTGTTCAGGTTACAGCTCTCGGCAGGATATATGCTGGCTATCCATTTTCAGCACTGGCTGCCATTGTATCAGCCCCAGTGAATTAGGTCAGATGAAAAACAATACCCAAAGGGAACATCTAATTACAGATTCACAGCAGATCAAAAGATAGTTACAAATATGTACATATCCATGTATCAGGCAGCAGGAGGTTGTTTAGTGGTAACATTAAACTGAGATAGGTTTCTGATTGTTCAGTACAAATCGATTGGGTTTAACTACAATAGCAATCACGTACAGGAGACCTTTAAAACCTGATAGGCATCTATAGAGAGTGATGCACAAATTGGTAAGAAATGGCCCATTATCATCACTTTAAGAACGGCATGATATTAAAACAGTGACACTCATAAATATAAATGAACTCCTATTATGAGCTTTGAGTAACAGAGAACTTCCAAGCTGCTTAGAGAATGGAATTCTGTTGCACGTAATTAACCCCTTCATTTTAATTAAGCCAAACCCCAAAGGGATTAAAGTTTATGGTGTGTTTGCTGCTGAAGAAATTGTGGCAAGAGCCTTGATAAGCCAATTCATGGCTTGAGAAGAATTACAAAATCACCGACTTCTTACGCCGGACTTCTTCGCCCAATTTATCTCTGTGAAATTTTCCATCACCTGCTCAAATACCCAAATTAAGAATATAACAGGTTTAACTAAAAGACACCAGTCACTTTCTTCTTTTCAGTTAAATAGTAAGAGCTCACCCTTGCATGGCAAGTGGGAAGAGGCAACTCGCCTCCTCCAGGCACTTAAGCCCATTAATAAACTTGTTGCTAGCTCAGTAAAGGGCCAGTTTTGTATTTGCTTTCTAAGGAATGAGAGGGAGAAGTTGGTGACACAGCCGGGAGTGAGCTGGAACAGCGGGACAGAGCATGGGGCAGCAGTGTAGAAGGAAGGCTCTGAGAAAGCCCTCATTCACAGGCAAGCAATTGTGCTGAGTGATAAAAAGCTATCTTTTGCTTCTCTGCACCCTTGACAAGGGCATTGGCGGGGTTGGGGGGGAGTCGGTAGGTAGGTGGGGGCTAGAACTTAGGAGGTGGTGCACAGGTCCTTCTGCTAATGGGCATATGATGGGTGCTCAGGAAGCCTTCACATTCCATTGTCAATGAAGGATGGGCATTAGACAAATGGGACCAAGCTTCGCTGAACTTACTCTGACCAGTGATGACGAGCAACATCTGCCAAAGCCCAGGCAAACCGTGAGTAACAGGGTGAAAGGGTAGGGATAAAGAGAGGGGAAGGCTCCAGACTGTTCAATTTACACAATCTTCACCAGCACAATCCATCGCTCTGCCATCCCTTACTTTCCTTTCTCCCTTATTTGGCAACATGAAATGGAAACACATAGGGCAGAATTTTTTGCCCAGCATGCGGATGCACGCCCGACCTGCTTCAGCATGAAATAGCGCTTGATGACATAAGGCGAGCATCCTGACATCGTCGCGCACTCATGCGATATTTCAGTCGGCGGGTGCAGCGAGACTTGAAAGCGTGCCAGCTGATAATTAAGAGGCCTATTAAGGCAATTAAAGTAGTAATTAACTGAGGTATTTCATGCCCGTCCAATGCTATGGTTGGCGCGTTGGGCGAATTGGCCAGGCGGCCTTTGCATTTTTCAGGAAACCTCATCCACGGGCGGGATGAGGTTTCCGATATTATTTAAAAAAGAGATATGATTGGACAGAATTTTCATCATCCATATGTTCTGGTGATGCGTGGGCATTTTTTTCCCACTTTTTAAAATCTTTATTATTTACATTTAAATTCTTCAGCTCTCTGAGTCAGCTCTCTCAGGGAGCTTTCATTTCGCACTCCCGCACTCACGCTGACTTCAGCACATGCCCTCCTCCTGCTCCCACCCTGGCAGTGCTCAGCCTTTCAGAGCACCTTTCCGGCTGGCTGGCTGTTAATTGGCCAGACAGTGTGAAATCGCAGTTGGGGGCCAATCACGGTCAGGGGTCCGTTCCCTGGCTGCTCCCTGGCCTGCTGATCGCAGATACCCACCAAACTAAAAATGCTGCCCATAAGTCAGCCTTCAGCTTTCTCATGGCTCCTTCACTTAACATTTCACTATTATTTACATCGGAAACATCCAAGTGACCCACAAAGTGACAAGGTTGACGTGGTGGCCCGCAATCATGGCCACTCCTGTAATGTGCTCCCACTGTGGCAGAGAAGGAGGTGAAGGCATACTACTCACTAGGGCTTGCCTGGGACTCAGATACCTGTGGTGGATTCAACTTTGTCATGGAGGTGCTAGGGAGGCACCTCCAAAGGGTGTGCACTGGCAGCGCTATGGGGCAATCTCTGTCACAGGGCATGACTCCATAGATGCCTCACCCATTAGAGGGACCATGGGGGTGAATGATGGTGATGGAGCCCTGTGAAGGATGGCCTCCTCACCACCATCTGTCGCTCCTCAGCCCTTTCCTGATGCCCTTGTTCTTTGGAAGGAACCACCAGCTGGGGTGCAGCTGGCATCCACTCTACACTTCGTTGCACCATTTGCACCACTGGCCATTTAATGCCAGACTGTGGCATGCATTCTGTACATACTAGTGCGTGTTCCCTGCATTCACTCTGAATGATGCCACATGTGGCTCTCCATGAGGTTGGTCTTTCCCACTGAAGCATCTCATGTACTCAAAGCACTAAGACTTATGGAGCACATGAGATGAACGCTGTCACTCGCATGACTCTGCGTCAGGGCCAGAGGTCCATCAAAGATCTTTTTGACATTCATCAGTGTGTGTTGCAGATCTGAGATGATCCTGCCTGTGTGACAGGAAAGCCTTTTGTATTCCAGTTACAAAGGGCTCCTTGTTTTCGGGGACCCAGACCTATAAGTGACCATACCACCATCCTAGAAGGATCAACATGGATAAAGGATCAAGCCTAAGGTCTCCTGCATTGTAAATCTCAATGTTGAGCAACTAAAGCCATTGGGAGACTGCTTTTAAAGTTTATATCTAGTCCCCAGTGATAATAATCCTTTCAACTTCTCAAACAAAGGCCTCCAAAATGTCTAGCCAAAATTTACCAATGCATCAAAATAACATTGCTTTTTGAAAATGTTTAAAATTATACTAGCAGACATCCAGTGGCATTGCTTATGGGGAGTCTGAGACCTGGAGTACACTTGCAATGGTGAACTGCCAGCCTGGCCTCTTTTCTTTTATGATCACACCTCACTTGCTCCCTTTAGGAATGCAACTGATTATAGTGAGTTGTAATAGGATTATGAACTACTCCATTAAAACAATTCTGAAATCTCCTTAGCTCATATCACTCTCCAAATTTTCAGCTTAGAAATCCATGTTGTGAGGTATTGCGATGTCCGTAATCCATTGAGAAGCAATCAAGAGAAATTGAGAACGTATGGCAGAAAGGGGAAACAATTGGGGAGAAATAAGTTAATGTTTGAGAAGGTATAATCTGATAACGTGAGAGACCTCAAGATGAACCAAATTTAAACATTGTCTGTGAACCAGTAGGAGTTTCCATTTTTGCAAATCACAAGACTCATAACTTTGTGCTCTTATATAATCAGGTTCACTGTTAGTCCAAGTTTGTGAGAAAAATGAATCCTTGCACTTTGAAATTTTAGCACAAAAAAAAATCACTCCATTCAATGTTTATTGAAAATGTCATTCATTGGACTACCAATGAAGAATTACAATAAGCACCAGAAATTTTACAAGGACTGCACCACTCTTCAATATTGCATGGAGATTTGAATAAGAGCATTAAATTTAACTTTCAGTGCTATTACTGTTATTGCTACAAATACACCAATAACTTCCTTCGATATATCACATTTAATGTAGGAAATGTTTCAAAGCACCTCATGGAGCATAATCAAAAATAAAAGCAACTACCCGGGAGAAGAAAATATGCAAATGAATACATCTCTTAAGTTTTATATTTCTTGGACCAATTATAAAAATTGAGATCCTAAATAAATAGAAACTGTTAATTTGGTGTATTAGGTAGTGTTAACCACAAAGTTCTACAAAACCACCTGTGTAGCCGAATAAATGTACACTAAGTTGACTTGAATGGCAAGTCATTGTTGTATAGGTGGGAATTCTATTGTGGGGTCAGTACACTGATGTCATGGGAACTTCCGGGCCCTGACCCCACATCGCGTAAGCATCACGCATGCGCTACGATTTTATGTGAAGTAACTAATTAGCCTACAGTCACGTTTGCTGCCCAATTAATGTGGCAGGCACAAGCCAAGAAGGAGGCAGGGATTAGGCAGTGGTGGGCTCAAATTAAAGCGTGGCCAGTAGTCATCACTCATCCAAGAGATGGAGGAAGGTGTAGAGCAAACGGAAATGAGCAAAGTGTTGGAAAGTTTTGTCAGCAGTGCTATCAAACAGTGCTTACACAGCAATGGCCTGCTCACTGATGCTCATTTTGGGTACTGTAAGGGCCACTCGGCTCTGTCCTCATTACAGCATCAGTCCAAAAATCGACTAAAGAGCTGAGCTCAAGAGGTGAGGTGAGAGTCCTTGATGTCAAGGTAGCATTTGACCAAGTGTGGCATCAAGGAGCCCTAGCAAAATTGAAGTCAAAGGGAATCAGGGGCAAAACTCTCCACTGGTTGGAGTCATACGTAGCACAAAGGAGGATTGAGTGTAAGAGATTCCCAGCATCAGGAATACAGCCTATTTTTTAAAAGTCCTTTTCCTTCCAACATAATGGAGCCATTTTAGTATCAGGCATGTGTATACCAGATGAATTTTCCTGACACAGCATTGGTCAGTACATGAGAAAAGTCATATTCCCCTCATATAACATTACTACAAGAAACATAAAGATCTTAATTTTGCAGTTGCTTTTTCTCCCTAACAGTTTGTAAGGTTTGTCAGCTCATCCATCACGATCAGACAGCCCTCCTGTCAAATGGTGTGATGCATGGCTGCTAATTTACCTACAAAATAAAAGGGCTGAATTTTACTTCCAGGGTCCCAATCCTGATGCCAGGATGAATTTGGAGTTAGGAACCTGCAAGTAGCTGTGGCAGGACCTTGGTGAAGATTTCCGAGGAGGCAGCCAATGATGTAGGTGTCTTCAGGTGTCTAATTAAGGATGGCCAGCTGGCTCTGCAGCTTGGAGGGCCAATGAGAGTGACAAGAGAGATGGGTGCTGCTGTAGGTGGGAGACTGAAAGGGCACCTCAAGGTAGAAGCAGCCTCTAAAGACTTGTAAGTGGTTCAAAATAAAACTTGGCCCCCCCAAGTTACCAGCTACCAGGCCGTCGCTGTGGAGGGGAATCTTTTCACAGGCGGGCCTTAGCTACCTCTGACCCTTCCTGACCTGCCATCAGGAAACTGCCACCATGTCATTAATCTGGTGGGCATGTACTGACCAATGCTGTGTCAGGAAAATTCATCTGGTATGCCTGATACTAAAATGGCTCCATCATGTTGGAAAGAAAAGGACTTTTAAAAGATAGGCTGTATTCCTGCTGTTAAACTCAATTCTCCTTTGTGCTACGTATGACTCCAACCAGTGGAGAGTTTCACCCCTGAGTCCCTTTGATATCAAAGCCTCAATCTTGACTCTAATCTGGTCAAATCACTTGGTCAACCCCACCAGAAGGCAAAGGTGGCAGCATGTCAGCAGATCAGGCCCCAGTCGATAGTGCGAAATTGTCAGCATGCCGTTCCAAACCAGCCTCCACCTCAGGATGAAAATACAGCACAAGGTGATGGCCCAGCAGCACTCTCACCCGTGAGTTAGACGGTCACTCTCATTCCAGAGACATAAGCACATGATCTCAGCTGACACTTCAGTGCTGCACTGTTGAGATGAGACACTAAACATATGGATATAAGATCCCAGAGCATTATTCAAAGGAGAACAGAAAAGTTTGCCCATTGCCTTGGTCAATGCTTATCCCACAACTCACATTACTAAAATAGATTATCTGGTTATTCATTGTTCTTCAAATGACCTGTCTACATGCGTGCTGGCCACCATGAACTCTGATCCACTCACTGAGCACATGCTAGGCATTGCAATGTGAACCCTCCTGATCTTTGTATATATCTCAGGGTCTCACCATGATGTGCACCTGTCAACAGAGCCATAGAGAGGGTATGGGTGATATTTCTTTGTTTCTTGCTATTTTTTTTTGGTGGGAGCAAGGTTGAGGAAATCACAGACTGATAACCCTTAAAGGTTCAGACAACTTGAACTAAAAGTTTTCATTGTGATCTATTACCCAAAGGTTGAACCACTAAAAATTTCATGTCAACTGCTTTTCCACAGATGAATGGTGCACTGGCGCAAAGTTGCTGGCCTGTGTAATTTTAGACAGCTCACCCACAAACAGAAACAAAGTCCAGCCTGATCTATTGTTGTATGTTCCTACAAATTGCTGTTCACAGGGGATGGAGGAGGAGATGTGTGCTAAATGTTGCATTATGCTAGATGAGGTGAGTCAGTGACACATGGATATATTTGGAAGAGACCCCTGCATATCTGGAGAATTATCCTAGTGCTCTGCATGGATTGCTGCTTTTATGTCTTTGAGCTGGATCCAATTTTGCTCAGAAAATGATCATCTACTTAGAAAGAGCTTCAATAAAAATGAGGATGTCACTTACAGTTACTTATGATGTGGATCCCAAAGAAAAGTGAAATGAACCATGAGGACATTATAGGAGAGCAATGGTTTACAAAGAGTTTGCACTGCTATTTAATCAGTGGAATACATCATGCACGCATTTACAATTTAATAGTGAAGACTGAAAACCAGTCACCGACATTTGTACACTTTTCGTGAAGTCATTGTAAAATACTCACTTAAGATGCAAAGGTCACTCAATGCGGCTCCATAGTTTGCATAGTTTTAGTGCTACAGGTGCAGTTTTGGTCCCAAAATGGTGTCAATCGCATGAGTGCGTGCTTCCAGCATGTTTTGTGCCAGGTGTCATTTTTGGGAGCTCTGTAAAGTAGGTGTTACAAGCTGGAAATATGCAGAATAGGCAGATCAATCACTGTATAATTTTTTGACTTTTCCGCTCTTAAACCTTCACTGTGGAACATGCATTCTACAGCAGGAAGAACCCCACCTCTCAACCCCAATCAGTGTTAATTAATTGGATTAATTTCTACTCAGGTTTGTAGAAATGCCTGGTGGTTTGTGGAACTGTTTTAAGTCAGTGAAGTCAAAAGGAGCTGCACATGGAGAAAGCCTCAATCTTGACCCCAATCTGGTCAAATCACTTGTTGCCAGCCATGGGTGTCAATGAAATATAATAATTGTCATAATGTTATTGGAATTTATTGTTAAGTACAGTCATAGTGGAGTCTATGATATGTGTGTGTGTGTATGCGTGTTTTGTGTGTATGTGTGTGTGTGGGTGTATGTGTGTGTGTGTGTGTGTTTGTGGGTGATTTAACTGAATTAAAGGCAGCTGGTCTGAAGGCTTTGATGTATTAAAATAAAAGCTAAGTTTGAAATGTTAAGTAGGTGTAATGGGAACATTTGCATTTTTAAATAAACCA
This sequence comes from Carcharodon carcharias, assembly GCF_017639515.1. Lineage (NCBI taxonomy): Eukaryota > Metazoa > Chordata > Chondrichthyes > Lamniformes > Lamnidae > Carcharodon > Carcharodon carcharias. The sequence continues at coordinate 69,336,097 of NC_054473.1, forward strand.
GGCTAGGTTGATTTCAAAGGAGGGGTGAAATGTGTCACCTAGCCTGGAGAAGTGAAAAACAGTGGCCAGAATTTTATCTTTGGCATGCAGACACACGCCCGACATGCCGGAATATAAAATGATGCGCCATGATGTCAGGCATGTGTCCTGATGTCACTGCGCATCGTCATAATGTTTCATTCGGCGGGCACACGCTGCGCACCCGCTGATAATTGAAAGGCCTATTAAGGCCATTCAGAAGCTAATTAAGTTGAAGTTTCTGCTGCCTGTCCAACCTAAGCGGCCTTTACATTTTTTAGGAAACCTCATCCATGAGTGGGGTGAGGTTTCCTAAAGCTATTTCAAATTACATAAAAGCTTTCCTTTGAAATTAAAAACATGTCCGATCTAATGTGACACAATCATATGAGGGAACATATTTCATTGAATTTTTATTGTATTTATTATTTTTTTCAGCTCTGTGCCTCAGGGAGATTGAAGCACTCTAGCGCATGCATGCTTGAACTGCACACCAGGCCTGCTCTCACTCCTCCCCCTGCCCGCACAGTTTGCACTCAGCGCTACCACTCGTGATCCACACATGACAGGCCTTAATTGGCCTGCCTGCGTGAAAGTGTGGTGTGGAGCCGATCACGGGCGGCTTCCCGACCGCCCCTGCCCGCTCCCATCGAGCCCACCCGACATGGGAAAAATTCAGGCCAGTGTGTTTATTTTTCCCAAAGATTACTGGTAAAATTAGTACCATGAAAGACTTTTATTATCAGAGAGGTAAAGTCCAAAGATATAGTGAAACAATGGGAATTTGCATTCAGAGGGGAAAATATGTATAAATGAGTGAAGGCTGTGGTTAAGGGTGGGCATTTTAAGATCTAACAAGTGTGAAAAGCCTTCAGCATCTACTCCTCACGCTGCTGTCTACAAAGAACTGAGGTTAAGCAAACTCACTTTGAATTTGACTGGTTCAGGGTATTATGTGTCACCTTGCCTTGGTTTTTTAAAATCCATTGGTGGAATTTTCTGTGTAGCGGGCATGATAGGTGGTGTACACGAGCAATATAGCACAATCGATTTCATGATGGCAAGAAGGCAGGTTGCGATCGTCCACTCAGCCACCAATGGTGAGCTGCATTTCCCGCCAACGGTTGTCTGGGAGCTCATTGTAATACATCAGCATATCATTAAAAGGCCATTCCGCCAGGCTCTGGACCCCGGCCGGATCATCCATCCATATCTGTGGGAAAGTACTTTGACGTGTTTCACAACAGCGCACAGGCAGTGCGCACTTGGTGGCCTTCACTTTGGGGGAACTGGAGGTGAGTGAGCAGCATTGTTCTGCAGAGCTTGCCAGGGTCACCTGTTGCTTTGCAGGCTTCAGGTGCACCGGGGGCTGGTGGAGAGGTTCCGCCCTGCCATGGAGGTGACTGTTGTCAGGGTGGTGTCCGGAGGCAACTGCTGCCTAGCCTTGGAGGCGACTGCTGTCGGCAAGGGGCAAGTGGTGGGGTGCAGGGGGACTGCAGCAGAGCGATGGTATAATGAGGCTCATGCTGCAGCTCGCAACTTGGTGGAGCAAACCATTGGGATGCTTAAACTGTGGTTCTTGCGCCTGGACCAGTCTGGCGGAGCCCTGCAATACTGTCCGCAGAGGGTGTCACACATCGCCATCATCTACTGCGGCCTTTACAAACTGGTGCTCCGATGGGGAGGCGAGCTGGCTGAGGCGATGGAGGAGCTGCACATCTCCTCCAATGAGGAGGACGCCTAGGGGGATGTGAGCGTGAGGAGGTCCTTGGAGGCGATGATGACTGGAATGAGGCCTTTGCACAGGCTAGACGAGGCAGGCATGCTCGAGCCCTCATAGCTGCTATATTTGTGGAGGATGATGACGACATGCAGTGAGATGACCCCACAGATCCCTACATCAGATTTGTGAATGTTTGACTCCAGTCTGGCTTATGGCAGCCTGAATACCTTCTGTGAGAATGCTCCTGTCATGAAGACGCACTGGAGGCCCTAATAGTCACTCGATCACAGGAAGACAATAATGACAAGCAGTGAGGGCACTCCATAGATCTTCATATAGTATCTGAGAATGTCTGGCTCTTGTCTGGCTGAGGGCAGCTCGCTTCTGCTCTGTGATCAGGGTCATATCATATCGAGGCAGCCATGAAAATTTAGAAGCAACTGATACTTTGTTCGCCTTCAGCACCTGAGTCCTTCAGGAGCTGGAACACAGCATCAGTGGTCACAGATGCTGAAGACGTGGGGCATAACCCCTCCTTAAAGGTGCTAAGAGCACACTGAGAGTATGAGAGATCTCTGTGTGCCTGCCCACTACATTCTGGCAGCAATGACCAACACTGCTAAGGTGCAGGCATCAGTAATGTATCCAGTGAGTGTGAAGCAGACTTTGGCTTGAAGATTACACACTACACAGGGAAGAGGCCCTGGACTGAGTCACCTGCCTTTATCTTATGCAGAAAGGTTTCATATCTGAGTGACAAGAACACTCACAAGGAGCCATAGGCAGGGAGACATTCTTGGGAGTTTACTGTCAATAGTGAACAGCGAGGTGTGTGTCTCTGCTGGTGGAGGGTGTGGGTGAGCGCTGTGATGGGACTTCAGGGAGGGTGCCTTCAGATTCCTCTTCAGAGGTTTCTTTGGGGCTTGATTGGAGGCCCTGGGTCATGGGCTCTGTCGGCTTTTTGGCAGATGTGCCTGTGAAAGCAAGCGGAGATAATTAGTGCATGGCAGTGGCCTGTGAAAGAGGACACATCACTCATGGTATGATTGCCTGATGGATGTTGCACTGCTGGATCCTCTATTGGTAGAGCAGTGCCGACCTCACCTTCAATGCAGGACCCATCCAGTCATCGCTGGCCAGCTAGATGGCTCTGTTTTCAAAGTCCGTGAGGACCTTGATTTCAGGCATTCCTTTACCAGTCTGCTACTTCTCTCTCTTGTTGTGTGCCAGCTTGTCCTGCATGAATAGAGATGGAGAGAGTGTAAGCTGGATGCCTGCCAGGCCAGATAATATGTCTGGCGTGTGTGGGTGTTGAGAAGTCCCATGGACAGGATGAGGACAAAACGGTATGTGTGAGAGAGTGAATGGTGATGTCCCTTGAACTGGCAGTAAGTGAGGGCCTTGTGGATATGTGATGGGTTTGTGAGTGTGTGAGTTGAGAGTGATGAGAAGAGTGACTGACCCTGACAGATTGGAGGAGATCACTCATGCTCTTGCAGCACTGGGTTGGCTGTCCTCTTCTGCAGGGTATTGGCGCTGGACCACCACAGCCACCACCTCCCAAGCTGCATTGATCACGTTGCTGCCCATCCTGCGGCCAGAGCAGGGGTAGAGCACATCCTGGTGGGCCCCCATGGCATCCAGCAGTCACTCGAGGGACCAGTTGTTGAAGCAGGTGCTGCAGCCTTTTTTCCTTTGCTGGCCATGTCTCCCGGGCAGCGGTGTTGAGCTGGTGGTGATGAGCACTGTGCTGGCAGCTGCCTTTTAAACATAGCAGCTAACATGATGCAACAGCTGGGTGGTGGCAGGCAGGTGAATAAGTGCCTGCCACCATGGAAACAACACGTTACCCAGGATAATATGGAGTGAAAACCCACCATTGCCATCAGTAAATGGAATGCCATTTTGCCCGCCTGTCAGCGCACTTAGGGCAAATTTGGGAAAATTCCACCGTTTGCGTCTTACTGTTGCCTTATTGAAAGTTTAATTTAGTTTTGTACAAAACTTTTGGACTTGGTGGTTTTATTACTACTGAATTCAGGGCACGCATCCCAAAGTTTGCACAAACTCCTGACCTACCAAAATCCAACTTCAACAGAGGCAGCTGGTGATTTAAATGGTCAGCTGCTTCCACAAACCGTGCATGTGTGAACCCCAGCCCAATTCCAGTCAGTCCCACTTCCACAAAAATAGAAAATGCCGTGTTTGAGGGCAGGACTTAGACTTTCCAGCTGTTTCCAGGATTTTTGCCATGATGGTCATGTTGAGAATCTGGGCCAGAGAGTTTAGGGATGGAATACCAAGCTTAGGGTAGAGGCAGCTGAAGGCACAGTGACCAATGATGAAGCAAGAAGCCAGAATTGGAAGAGTGCAGAAATCTCACAGGTTTGTAGGAATGGAGGTAGTTACAGAGATAACTCACTTAAGTAACTCACCTCCTGACTCCCCAAAGACTGTCCACTAACTATAAGGCACAAGTCAGGTGTGTGATGGAATACTCTCCACTTGCCTGGATGAGTGCAGCTCCCACAACACTCAATAAACTGGACACCATCCAGGACAAAGCAGCCCACTTCATTGACACCCCATCCACCACCTTAAACAATCATTCCTTCCACTACAGATGCCCAGGGGCACCAGTGCAGTACAAGGTGCACTGCAGCAACACACCAAGGCATCTAAAAGCTCCCAAACCCATGACCTCTACCAGCTAGAAGGACAAGGGCAGCAGATGCATGGCAACACCACCACCTGCAAGTTCCCTTCCAAGCCACACATCATCCTGGCTTGGAATTGTATTGCTGTTGCTTCACTGTCACTGGGCCAAAATCCTGGAATTCCCTCCCTAACAGCACTATGGGTGTACTTACACCACATGGACTGCAGCAGTTTAAGAAGGCAACTCACCACCACCTTCTCAAGGACAATTGGGGATGGGCAATAAACGCTGGCCTGGCCAGCGACACCCACATCCTGTGAATGAATAAGAAAAAAGATAGGCAGGGCTGAGGTCAGTGAATTTTAAAATCAACATGATTTTGACTGCTTATTTAAAAAAATAACTTCTCTCAATGCAAAGCCGCATTTATAGTTTCTCCCTAATTGCTTTGAGAAGACAGTAATGGAACTGTTCCTTGAACTGCTGCAGTCTTTGCATTATTGTTGCTACCCTGATGGAAGACGTGTTCAATAAATTAACCCTCTGGCACTGAAGGATGGTGTGTGATTTGGAGGAGAACTTAGACATGACAGTGGCGATAGAGATTCAAAAACTGGAAAACGCTGTTAAAGTAACTTTGTTGAGTTACTGCAGTGCGTATTGCAGATAATACATACTGCAGTCACAATGTGCTGCTGGTGGAAGGTTTAGATGTCGTGTACAGTGGCAACAACATTAGTCAAGCACTGTCCTGGATGGCAAAAATGTGAGATCCCAGTCAGCTCTACCTTCTAAAGTTATGCCTGGTGTGAAACTTTTTATTAGATAACAGACAAAGATTTTGTTTTAAAATTATTTTAATTTTTAACAGTTTTATTATCTAAAATTTAAACAATTTTCCTCATGAGAGACAAAAGGTTATGCTTGTCCTGACTCTGAGTTTTTAGCAGGTTAAGGGAAAGGATTGTGAGTGCAGATGAGTGTCTCCACCTAATTGGGGTGAATGGTGGCTTGGAGTGAATGTTGGCTTGCTCACACAGCTGCACTGCTGATCGATGATACACTGCGTCACTTACTGACAGCCATTGGTTTTGAATCAATGTTTACTTTGCTGAGTCTGCTGATAGTTTAACAAGGCAGCCACATGACCAACATACACCACACTGACATGAATGACTAGATCATGAGTGTAGTTTCGCAAACAGGAGTGGAAACATCATTGTGACAGCACACTAGGGGCTTGGGGGGAAAAGAAATGTAACTCCTTACAAGTTGACTGCTTTTCAATTCCTCAGATGATGAAGGAGCACAACGTATTCCTGAAGGTATGAAATCTCACATCTGCTATGCCAGTGATTGAAGGGTAGTTACATTTCAGAAGTTTTAATTTAAACTACACATAATGCCTATTACTCAAACTGATAACTTTCTCAGTCTAACGGTGAAGAAACGACAATAAAAGAAAAGGCATGAAAGATGTCTTTGCATTTATATTTTCTATTATATTATACATTGGCATACAACAAGCCTGGTCAAAATATATACATTCTTCAACCAATACACTATTGAACTGGGTTTGCTGATATCTATATAGTATGTACCATTTCACAGCTTTAGCTGTGATGATTTTGTTGCTTGTTTAGCAATCCAAGACAAACACCGATGTCTCAGTCGTTTGCCTTTACAAGAAAATGATAAGCATGTCTCAGTTCCACAGAAACTTGTTTTACTGTTAAATTTCTTAGATTCCTCGCCGGTACGTGCCGATGGATCAGAGACTGGACAAGTTGGGACCCAGTCCTATCTAAAGTACGAGAACAAGTGCTACATGGTTGGTCACAGGAGCCCATATCCGATAAAATAAAACCATACTTCAACAGAAGACATGAAATAACCAGTCAGGATGGCATCTTATTGTGGGGAGCACAAGTGATGGTTCCTCCAAAGGGAAGGGAGTCACTTTTAGTTGAACTACACAGTGCCTATGCAGGAACTTCCCGAATGAAGACTGTAGCGCACAGCTATCTATGGTGGCCTGGAATGGATGGTGAAATAGAGAGTATGGTAAAGCACTGCGTGCAATGTCAGAAACTGCAAAGGTTGCCAGTGACAGCACCATTACACCCATGGGAGTGGCCGAGTAGACCCTGGGTGCAGTTACACATTGACTATGTTGGACCTTTCCTGGAAACAATGTTTCTTCTCATTATTGACTCTCATTGAAAATGGTTGGTTTATATGAAGTGAAGTCACCAACGTCAGCTGCTACAACTGAGAAACTACGTCGGAGATTTTCCATTCATGGTCTACGAGAAGTAGTCGTTTCCAATAAAAGCACACCATTTACGAGTGCTGAGTTTCAACGATTTATCAGCCTCAACAGTATCACTCATGTAAAAACTGCACCTTACCACCCTTCCTCAAACGTTCTGGCCAACAGGGTGGTTCAAACATTCAAGACAAGCATGAAAAAGCTAACTGGTGATTTCTTGGCTACCAAGCTAGCACGCTTTCTTTTTCATTACAGAACTATCCCTCACACAACAACAGGTGGAATAGTCACGAGAAGAAAGTTACTGTGGGAGAGCCAGCATCCGTGAAAAACTTCGGGGAAGGACCAAAGTGGTTACCGGGTGAAATAAGTGTGGTGACTGGACCTCTATCTTACCATGTGGAGGTGGAAGGCCGGATCATCTGTGAACATGTAGACCATTTAAGGACGAGAGAGACAAATCACCAAGATTTGGTTCCACCAGTGGCCATGACTGGGTCTGCGTTTCCTGTTGAGGAAACTCAGCCCAGGACTGACATGTCTGATGTTCCTGTAAGAGTTGAGGATAGGGAACTGCAATTGCCCACTGAAGCACCTGATGTTCAGGCAACTCTGGAAAAGGAGGTTCCTGACAAAGAATCTGAAGTTGTGGAGCTGCAACATTCCACACATACCAGGAAACCACCTGAATGACTGAACTTGTAAATTCCTTACCCAGTGTAAATATCATGTTGTCTTGAAAAATATGTACTTGCAAATATAATATGTATAGCCGAGTTAAAGGGGGAGGAATGTCATAATTATGGTTTTATTTAGTGTGCAATGTACCTTTAAGAATAATACTTGTTAGGGAAGATCACACGATCTGTAGTAACCAATAGGAGAGTAGGGTGGGCTATCTCAGCAGACAGCATAGAGATAGAGTTGGAGTTGAAAGCACAAGTGTAGTTGCTGCTGAGTATATTGTAAATAAACTTAATGGCCAGAATTTTTGCTTGTCATGTTGGCATGCACCCGACATGCTCGAGCATAAAATGACACGTGATGACTTCGGGCAAGTGTCCTGAAGTTATCGTGCACTCGTGTTATATCTTGGTCAGCAGGCATGCGCGTGAGTCGGCAGCGCGCCTGCCGACAATTAAGTGGCCTATTAAAGCCCTAAATCAATTAAATGAGAGCAATTTTTCGCTACCCATGCAGCTGTTCAGTTGGCGGGTGGGCAAAACGGCCAAGCGGCCTTTGCATTTTTGGTGAAACCTCATCCACGGGCGGGATGAAGTTTCGGCCAATGATTTAAAAAAAAACTTTTTGCACTCCTATTTAGCCTGTTCCCTTTTCATGTTTTCATTATTTTTCGTTTCATTATTTTCAGCGCTGAAAATCTACAACCACTGAGGCAGCTCTGTGCCTCGGGGAGCTTTTACTGCACGCACCTGCACACATGCACGAACCTCCACGCTCGCGCTCCTCCAGCCCCCACCCCGGCAGTGCTGAGCCTTTCTCAGCACGTGTTTCACGCTGGCTGCCCATTAATTGGCCAGCCAGCGTGAAATCACGGTCAGGGCTCGGTCGCGGACAACGGCTGCCTTCCTGACCTGACCCAGGCCTGCCAACAAGGGCAAAATTCTGCCCAATGTTTCCACTTAAGAAGTGACTGCAGTTCAACTCCATTACTAATAGTGCAACTTGGCCACCCTACAACAGCTGTCTTGCCTGATAATGAGTTAAATTGCTTTTAAATCATAGAGTGAACATCACTTAACATTGAGATAAAAGCAAAAAACTGTGGATGCTGGAAATCCAAAACAAAAACAAAAATACCTGGAGTTGTTCATTAAATGGAAACCTTCCATTTTGTAAAAAGCAACCTGACTCTAAAAGAGAAATTATTTCCACGTGAAAACAGTGATATGGAATATTTGTGTGCTTCACCAATGCTGGCTGTTGGTAACAAATAGTGGGAAAACAATTACAATAACCTTTATTTTTTTTAAAATGAGCAAGCGATTTGAAGGACAAAATGGGGCACAGGTTGAAAGGATTAAAAAGCAAGATGAGGTAAATATTGATTTTATTACCCAACATAGCAATCACTTGATTTCCTACGAGGACATGTAACAGACTGGTTGATTCTTACGCTGTCACTGAAAAGAGACAGTAACAATGAAGTTCATTGCAGTATTTATCTTCATGGTCAAAGGGAAAGCTTGACTTACCTGTGTAAGGGGGCTTATGAGTGAAAGATAGCATTCATGCTACATGAATGGCACGTAATAACAATTTCCAACAAGATAAAGCCTAGTTGTCTCCCCTTGATTTTCAACAACACCACGATCACTACCTCCCCAATCCCCGACTCCACCATCAATATCTTGGGGAACATCATTGGTTGGAAGCTGAACTGTGTTGTGATATTGCTTTAATACTGATTAACATACTACTGAATATGTAAATAGTTTAGAACACATCATCACAGGAAATGATGCTACCTAACATGTGATACAATTGTTGGAACAGTGTTAGTCAGCTCTCCTGAGTCTTGTTATTCTTCAATAAAGAACCCTTCATTTAGTTTGCCAATCATCATTACAGTGTTTGTATGTTTGTGTAACAGCCAATAACACAACAGACTGATCTAGCCATATTAGCAAGACAGAGACTGTGATGAGTAGCTTACCTCTTGAACCCCTTAAAACCTCTCCACAAGAGTCGAACCAGTAGCGTAATGGAATACTTACCATTTGCCTATGTGAGTGCAACAAGGGCTGCCCTTCAGAAACTTAACACAAACCAGGGCACAGTTTGATTGGTGCCCTTGCCACTGTCAATATTAACAGCAATTACATTGTTAAAATTTAATGGAAATTACATTGTTAAACAGGTGATGGGTATTTGTACACTTATAAATGAAGATAGCTGGGACACTGGTGGAGTGGACAAGGGTTGATTCTATACTAAGTTAATAAACTCTCTCTCTGTAAGAAGACTCTCTGTCTTAGTTTTGACTTCACCAACTGGCTTCAACCTGTGTAACATCTGTTACTCTGAGTGCAGAGTATAGGATTTATTGGATGCACTGAAGTAACTCATCAAGCTTAGCTGGACTGTATCTTCCTCTACAGTTAAGTACAAAAGCAGCAACGTAACGAGAACATCATCGCTTTCAGTTCACGCACCATCCTGACTAGGACACACATCACCATTCTTTTATTAGATAAAAACAAAAAAACTGCGGATGCTGGAAATCCAAAACAAAAACAGAATTACCTGGAAAAACTCAGCAGGTCTGGCAGCATCGGCAGAGAAGAAAAGAGTTGACGTTTCGAGTCCTCATGACCCTTCGACAGAACTAGTTATGTCGAAGGGTCATGAGGACTCGAAACGTCAACTCTTTTCTTCTCTGCCGATGCTGCCAGACCTGATGAGTTTTTCCAGGTAATTCTGTTTTTGTTTTACCATTCTTTCATTGCCTGGAATCTCCTGCCTAACACTGTCAGGAGCTATCATTACCACAAGGTTGTAGCAGTTCAAGGAGAAGGCCCAGCCCAGCACCACCTCCTCTGGGCAACTTGGGCGGGTAGTAAGTACAATCTTGCCAGCAATGTCTACATGCCAGGAACAATTAAAAAATAAATCCAGTTCAACATTAACTTTTAACGATATTTTGACTATGCAGTTGAATAATCAAATAAATTGATCATTACAGCCTCTTAAAATTATTTTCATCTTGCTCATTTCACTTGAAGTAATTTGAATTTTTATTCCTTTAGTGGGCTAACAAGTACAAAATGTAAATATATTACTGTGGGTAAACTTTAGCAATTCCTTCAATCAATTATTTTTCTTTTAAAAGTTTATTTAAGCACAGCTCCTCAGAAGCATTTCATTTATATTGCACACTAAAGTTCCCGGCTTTAGAGATAATTTAATTAAAACCCATTGCAGCATTATCACTTCGGTCTATGAGAGTATGTGCAGACATTTTCTGATTGACTGTTTCTAACAGAACTCCTGCTTAATGGGAACAAATTTATAGCTTCAGCAGGGGGAGGATTCACAATCAATTCTCAACATTCTTAATTTGCTTTGTATCTTCAGGGTGAAAGCTTTTGACTTTTTTCAAACTGCAGGAGGCATCTAGATAGCATCAACTGTGCCTTAAGCATCGGGAGATGACATGGATGAAGATGTAACACTCTCTCTGTTTTATACGGGCTTGGTGTATCTTTTTCTTTGCAAGTTTCACCAAAGCAGGAATAGGCTTATATTGTCTTGTCCAGTATTCTTCTCTTGTCCCCTGAGGACTCATGCTGGGGCCAAAGCTCCAGCAACAGCCTGGTTCCTTGCCCAAATAATCATTTTTCAGGTACTGGATGGGGAGTTTTTGCCGGCTATTTGCTAATGAAAGGCATCACTGTAAGGATTTCACATAACACTTATGAGCTTGAAGGTAGATTTTTATCTATGTGGTCTAGTTGTTAGGCATCTCAAGGGAGGGAGAACAGAAAGGAAAATCTGTCAGAGAGGACAGCGTATTTGTAAAGCGTCCCGTCCAATTTTGTTTCCACTCATTTAATCAGCAGGAAGACCTGGGTGACTATATTAAAGACCTGTTGTTTCCTCTCTGCACTTCGCTCTGACAATGTTTTATACTCAAGGGGGAGAACACAAGAAACTACCTTGTGTGCTGTTCAGCATGATTCACCAGAAAGTCAGCCAGTGCAGGAAGGCTGAATGCAGATCCCCATCTCAAGCCTTAGAAACACAGAAAGGTTTTCATAACCTCAGATCAGAAGACACTGTTGTACTGTAGGAAACACACAGCCAATATGCATATGAGAATGTCCTGCAAACAGCAATGAGATAATCCTTTGTAAATCTCTCTGAGAGGCTCCTTAAAACCTAATTCTTTAATCAAGATTTTGGTCAACTGTCCTCATAGCTTCTAATGCAGCTCAATAACCAATTGTGTTTGATTATGCTTCTGAGAAGCACCTCAGAACTATTAATATGTTAAAACACCTGCCCCTGGAATGTCGGCCTGGACTTTGTACAAAGGTCCCTAAAGTGGGACTTGAACACACAGCCTTCTAACTCAGAGGCAAGAGTGCTACCAACTGACCCATGGCTCACCCCTGGGTACTTGAGCCAGGGCAATGACAAATAGCTGTTCCATCTGAAATCAGCCCACTCAGCATTGGCCAGGATTGAACCTTGAACCTGCATGGATCACAGCAAAGACACAGATAGGGCAGAATTTTACATCCCATGATGGTGGGTGGGGGGGTGGTGGGGGGGGGGGGGGGGGGGGTGAGGGGGGGGAAGGGGGGAAGGGGGGTGAGGTGCGGTGGGGGTGAGCCCACCATGATCAGGCATGAAATTGCGTGCGATGATGTCAGTCGAGCGTCGCAATATTTTGGTCGGTGGTGTGCGCCGGTGCCATTAATTAAGAGGCAACTTAAGGCCCTTAACAGTCCAATTGATGGTGATTTTCCCTTGCCTGTGCAATTTCGCGCCCATCGCGCAGGCAAAATTGGCAGGCGGCCAGCAGGCATTTTCAAAGATGTCATCCATGGGTGGGATAAAAAGGGTCAGCAGCAGTGTGAGTAGTGAGGAATTTTGGAGATAGTTTGCAGCTGGTTGCTTATTGGTACTCGGCAGCCTCATCTCTGTTTTGGGCTTCATTCTTAGCATTTCCAGGCTTCATTTCAGGACTCATTGGTGTCCGCAGGGAGGCAGGGACACCAGGGATGCCTTGATCCAATGCTCCTTCAGCTAGGTCACCAAAGATCAGCTTCAAACGCATGCCAGGACTGCTGCCTCCATCCTGGATGTCTGAAAGGACCCTTTCATTTGAACACAAAGAACACTCACTGCCTGTGCAATAAAGTTCAGAGCCACTTACATCCAGTATTACATACAGGCACTCCCCGCATCAATGAAGTGAAAAGGTTAAACAAACTCAGGCCATGATCTTATTCCAACAGTTCAATAATATTTACATAAACGTTTCTGGTCTACAACCCCAGACCAATATAGATAAAGAAAATATAATTGAGTATAAAATCACCCGTGACCTGTTCCTCTTGTGTTCATGGTGCCTTTAACTTACCTTTGCGGGTGCTACGTCTAGGTGCTACCCCCTCGCTGGCACTGGCATTGGAGACAGCCTGCTCACTCTGCTGTCCTGTTGGCCTTGATGACCTTGCCCGTCATCCTCTAGCCAGTGGAGCCTGTGCTGGCCCTGCCTGGGAGGAGTGGCCAGTGCCACGGCTGGCATCTCCCCAGCCTCCACCGCCTCATCAGATGACATTGTCACTGACAGAGGGGCGGAGGAGCTGCTGCCGTCATCCGGAGTGCCCTGAGAGGAGCCCGCAGAGATGACAGGCTGCTTGTGCGTCAATGTGAAGTTGCTCTGGACCTCCAAGCTCACCATTGTTGGATGGGCACATAGCTGGGATATTGGTTGTCTCATCCATCTCCCACACTGACACTGACCACCTGAGGCCATTGCCTGTGTGAGGGTTTGCAGGTCCAAGCACAACCCCCGGAACTCCTGATTCTGTTCCTGGAGCTGCCTCTCTATGAGAGTCACCACTCTCTCAATGGAGGAGGTAGTGCACTCGGCCTTGAGGGTCAATGCAGTGCTTATGCTCCGCTTGGACTCCTCCACAATGGAGACCCTGGCACGCACACCCTCATGGATCTCCGCCAGATCCTCCCACACACCCCGATGGACATCCAGCATCTGCCGCCAAATAGACAACAGAGGCTCATCATCAGCTGCCGACCCAGCATTGTCCTGGTCTCCAGCAATCCTCCGACTGCCAGCACCTTAGAAACTTTCTGCCTCCATCTGCACCTCAAGTGAGTTTGAAGTGCCCTCACCAATGTGCACCGAGATACTAGCCGCCGATATGCCCACCGAGGTGCTGGTATCTACACTGGTGCCTGCTTTAGAGAGTGGGTGTATTGCAGGTGCAACAAAAGCTTGGTGGTCCTCCGGTGTCAGGGGTGGCCCTTCAGGGTCCGCAGAGTGAACACCTGCTGGTGAACCTAAAAGGGTGAACAAGGACGTGTCATTAGTTAAAGTCATCACACTGTCACTGAGCATGCCGGGTACCCTGTTGAGACCATGGAGATCTGCATCATGGTACAATCATCTTTCAATGATCAATGGAGATTCCAGGTTCGAGGCTCATGTCAATGAAGAGACTACACTAGAACAGTTGCACAAACCAAAATTTTCACCTCTGTGCACTGCACCCTTAATTTCGTCTGGCACTCCTGCCTCCCCACGCCCGGTTGCACTCGGCACATGCCGGCTCTCCAGCTTCAGGGTGTCTTCATCATATCTCAAGAGGATTAGGAGGCTAGCAGGGCCTCCGCTGGTCCGTGACATTTTAATATTGTCTTCTCCTGAAACAACAGAGGAGCATTGATTAGCCCACTCTCAACCTTCAGCACCATTGCAGCCTGGCCAACCCCACCTAAGGTACACCTCACAGGGCACATCCAAGTCATGGGTCTCGAGCCGCAAGTCACTCAGTCCAAGAGTGCAGGGCTCACCCCCTTGGCCAGCTCCAGCGTTATTGATAGTTGGCACTCAGACTCTAGAACCTCTGAGGTCCACAGCCACACCATAACACTTCTGCACACTGACCAATGCTAACACTGAATCCAACAGGTCATTGAAGTGCTTCCGGCATGGCACTCAGGTGCACCGCACCATGTCATGGCTGCTCACCACTGCTGCCACCTCCTCTCATGCCCTCTTGATGAGGTGCAGTGGCCTCCTCCTCCCATCTCTGGGGACAGGGGTGTCTCTCCTGTCAGCCACCCCCCTCCAGGAGGACAGCGAGACACTCGTCAGAAAAGTGGGGAACCAAGTGCCCACCTGACCTGCCATGTCCAGCCGCACTCAGCTCCATTGCGAGGGTATAGGAGACATCCTCCTGTGGCAGCCTTCAGAGGCTGCCTGGGACACTTTTAAACCAGCCGCTGGGTCACCATTGGACCCGGCAGCCCACAGGTCCCTGTCCCCTCTTGGCCCTTCCTAGCCAGTGTGGAGCTGCGTTTCACACTCGGTGGACCTTAACTGGGACCCGATCGCGAGCGGCAGACCATTTCACAGCCACTCCTGGGCCCGCCCACTGCGCCCACCTGATGACCTCAAAATTCTGCCCATATAGTCCTCCATTCAGCCAATACATATTTAAGAAATTGTGGTGCTGAATAAATAAAAAAAACACTCATCTGCATTTTATAGGATTTTCTAAACAACATTGATGACCTCTCTTTCTAAATACTTTGACTTCCGAACAGTCTTAGCTCAGGCTGCCATGTTGACATTCCTGAGTTGTTAGATGGCATCCTTTGCACCCCCTTATCTCCCAAGTGTTTCGAAAAGAACTTCAGAAGGACATTGACACATTGATGAAGTGGGCAGAAAGGTGGCAGATGAAGTTCTGTGCAGAGAAGTGTGAGGTAATGCACTTTGGTACAAAGAACATGGAGAGATCGTATAAAATAAAGGATACTATTCTAAAGGGTGTGCAGGAACAGAGAGACCTGGGGGTATATGTACATATGTCATTAAAGGTGGCAGGACAGGTAGAGACAGCTGTTTCTAAAGCATACAGTATTCTAGGCTTCATTAATAGGGGTATCTAGTATAAGAACAGGGAGACACTGGTTAGACCTCAGCTGGAGTATTGTGTACAGTTCTGGTCGCCACACTATAGGAAGGATGTGATTGCATTAGAGAGAGTGCAGAAGAGGTTTAGAGAATGTTTCTAGGGATGAAACACTTCAGTTATGAGGAAAGATTGGAGAAGTTGGGGCTGTTTTCCTTGGAGAGGAGAAGGCTAAGAGGAGACCTGATAGAAGTTTTCAAAATCATGAGGGGTCTGGACAGAATAGATAGGGAGAAACTGTTCCTGCTCATAAACAGATTGAGAACCAGAGGGCACAGTTTAAAGTGTTTTGCAAATGCGAGGTGAGAAAAATCTTTTTCACACAGGCAGTAGTTAGGGTCTGGAATGCACTGCCTGGAAGTGTGTGGAGGCAGGTTCAATTGAGGCATTTAAGAGGGTATTGGATGATTATTTAAATAGAAACAATGTGCAGCGTTATGGGGAAAAGGCAGGAGATTGGCACTAGGTTAAAATGCTCAGAGAGCCGGTACAGGCATGACAGGCTGACTGGTCTCCTTCTGCACCGTAACAATTCTGTGATTCTGTAATTATAGCCCACAACATGCAGTGAGGGCACTCCACAGACCTTCACATAGCTCTGTGGTGCCTGTCCACGACATTCTGGCAGCAATGACAAGCACCATCAAGGGGCAGGCATCACTAATGTGCCCAATGAGTGTGAAGCTGAACCATCACTTTGCTCTGAAGGTTACACACTGCACAGGGAAGAGGCCCTGGACTGCCTTTATCTTGTGCAGAAACCAAGGTTTCACATTTGAATGACACAAACACTGCTCATCAGAAAAAGGAGCCATAGGCAGGGAGACATTCTTCGGAGTTTATTTACATTAGTGAACATCATGTATAAGTGATTAACGCCCATTTGCAAACTGTGCAACTATATCTTTTTAACCTTCCTAACCCTGCTCCTACATCTTGGTGCTCCCCTGACATCCAAAGTGGAGGTGGAGGCAGCCTGCTGACTGCTACACCCTGTCGGTGACGACCTTTATGGGTGTCCTCTGAAGGGCTGAGACCTGGTGGGCCCTAGCCTGCTTTGGGTGCCCTGCCATTGGCCAACTGCACCCTCCTTGGCCTGTTAAGCTGGAGCTGCGGGGGTCACAGGCAGGACAAGGGGATTTGGATTGGCCGGACTTTCCCAGAGTCACCTGGGTGGATGGCCCTAGGGTGTGCACCTGCTGATCCTCCTCCCTATGGGTGCCCAAGGGCCCCTGGCTGACTCCTTGAGGAGTAAAGGAAGCTGGAGTGAGATTGAGCTGCCCCACGCCCCTCTTGCATTGACATTGTTGGAGGCAAACTATGGCGTCAGCGATGGAGCTCATCCCATGCAGCAGTGCGAGATTGATATTCTGGATCAAGGTCTTGGCATTGAGAAATGTGCGCACGGCTGCAGTTTAAATGTGGCGCCCAGCGTGAGTAAGCGGCGAGGTAACCATTTGGCGGGCCAATCGGAAGCCTGCCACCAGCGATCCAGTGTGCTTCCCGTGACTGCATAATTTATGAGGTGGGACGGCGACGATATGGTGCCAAAGCCCACCATTGCGACCGGTGGCTAAGACAACTTTTATCATTCCTATTACCGCACTTAGTGGAAATCTGGGACGATCCTGCCAATAGTGTCCTGTCCAACATCCTTCCCTCAATTAATTATTAATGGCTGCCATATTTGGCAGCCCCTCAAAATACAATAATGAATTCATTGTCTGTGAAGCAGTTTGGGATGCAGCAAGGATTATGAGGCACAAAATCAATCCAGGGTCTTATTAAAGAAAAAATTCTCTCTTTTTCAAGATGTTTTATTTTGCCTTTTTAGATGCGAAAAAATCAAAATCAACACCGAAAAGTGGTGAAAATAACTAAGGTTTATGGTAAGGTGGTAAGTCACATCCTTCAGATGAAAGGGTGATTCTTCAAGATAATGCGATGTGGGCTGCACCTCCCAGCCGATAGTAATCAAAAGACCCAGTGAATTCTATTCATATTTCGTTGTCATAGCAAAATACTGCATAAGTTCTGAAAATGTCAAACTGTGATTTTATAATTTTGTGCACAAAACTGGGCCTTAAAAAGATATGTGGAATTTAGGCAATTTCTCTGTAGAAGCCTGATCCCTCACCCAAATCCAATACAAATAAGGCACAAACAGTAATATCATTCTCATCACATATAATTAAGTCTGAAATGGTAAAAATTTGAAAGCTTTGATACTACCTTCAAACAATCTGAAAATTCGGCCGTTTTCCCGCCATCAGTCAGCGGGGAGCTAATTGTAATACATTAGCATATAATTAATAGGCCATCCTGCCAGGGTCTTGGATCCCTGCTGTATTGTCTATCCACACCGGCAGGAAAGCACACCGATGTGTGTCACAACAGCATGCAGGCGACATGCTCTTGGCGGCCTTCACTTTGGGGGAACTGATGTGAGTGAGCAGCAGCATTCTCCACAGTTCGCCTGTTGTTTACAGGCCTCAGGGTTGCTGGGGCAGGTGGGGGGGCAAGGGCAACTGATGCCTGTGGCTTCAGTTTACTTAACTATCTTGTATTAGGGGCCTCACACAGGGCCACATCAGACACACTAATACCGAAGCTTAGAAGTAATGATGGTTAATGGGAATGAAAATTAGGTCTAACTCTCTCTTGATGGGTGCTAATTATGTTGGTTGTCATTATGTGACAGCAAGTCAATCATGGTGAAGGGATGAGTATAGCGATTCTGTGCTGCTTCCCTTAGTCCAAGGGTGACACAAATACCTTTTCCACTGAGACAGAGCTCACAGCCCAGTGGGACGCAAGCAAAGCTGAAGTGCAGCGTCTTTTCTGGGTCAAACTTTGCGTAGATTGAAGACTCTAGCATTATCCAGTGAAACGCATTGAGCAAGGATTGAAACCACTTCAAAGCAAAAGGTGGGGGCAGGGTAGGCAAGGGAAGTGGCCATGCATTAGGGGCACCTGTATAAACTGACCATGCCTCTGCAACTGGGACAGATCAGATGCAGCCACAGTGATATGTTTGGGGTCAGGCCTCCTAGCCTGCCCGCCTATGCAAGCAACATGGAGGCACCAAAGGGCCACCAGGTGCTCCATACCTTACCCGCAACCCCCCCACCACCCCCCCCCCCCCCCACACCGCCACCCTCCTCAACCCCCCAGCACAGACTTCGAGTTCGCCACCACTTTATTGGGCCATGGAGCAGAGTTGGACTGCACACGGTGTACAATCTCCTCACCAACACTGGCCATGTATCAGTCACTGCTGGAGGTGCTCACAGCCCCTTGCATTCTTAGCATCCTGGTTTGGATCAGTGTCCCCCATGTTGCATGTTGACAGGGTAGTCATGCAGCGCATTCATCTCTGGCCATCCGAGGGGTGACCTGCACTCTCTGGGAAGCATTAAGGGGCGGTCACACAGGGCCAGGAAAGGTGCTAAGTACAGCCATGATAATCACATCTCTCGCTGTTTCATGCTGCAGCAGGACCACATCAGGATCATGGATCCTGGTGACCTAGCTGTATGCCTGATGGACTACAGAGAGCGTAGAAAACGGAGGAGAGAGTGACTGAGGCACCTGGCTGTGCAAAGGCAGGAGCAGCAACCTCAGGAAGAAGGGGCAGCAGGGGCTCCCGCACACGCTGCCCTGGAGCAACAATGAGCCATGGCTGGTCGGCATCTAGCAACACCCAGGATCTGTAGACACCGCCTGCCATTCCTGCAGATGACTGAGAACCAGTGTCGCCAATGACTGCGCATGTCTAGGGACCTAGTAGATCACATCTACCATTTACTACAGTACTTGGTGCCAAGGGGACATGGGGGGCATCTGCTGCCAGTTTTTATGCTCAATTCCTATGCCAGTGGCTCCTTTCAGGGCTCCTCAGGTGACCTCTGTGGGGTTTCACAATCCGCCACCCACAAATGCATCCATGAGGTCACGGATGCCATCTTCTCCATGGCACACAACTTTGTGCATTCCGCCCAGGACCGGAACATCCAGGATGCAAGGGCCACTGGATTTTCCCGGATCTCGGGATTCCCACAGGTGTAGGGTGCGATTGACTGCACTCATGTGGTGCTCAGGTCTCCATCACTACACTCAGTGGACTTCATCAACCGCAAGGGCTTCCACTCACTGAATGTGCAGCTGGTGTGCAACCACCAGAAACGCATCCTGCAGGTTTGCGCACAGTTTCCAGGGAGTGTGCACAATGCCTACATTCTGAGTCACTCGCAGGTCCCTGCAGTCTTCCAGAGGCTGCGAGGGACAAGGGCTACCTGCAGAGGATGTGGAGAATGACACCCGTGCAGCGACATCAGACTGCAGCAGAGCGACCCTATAATGAGGCTCATGCAGCAGCTCCCAAATTGGTGGAGCAGACCATCGGGATGCTGAAGATGCGGTTCCAGTGCCTGGACTTGTCTGGTGGTGCCCTGCAATACAGATGATAAGTATGCCTGGCCTGTCTGGGTGGTGAGTGGGCCCATGGACGGGATGCGGACAATGACCATGTGTGTGAAAGAGTGAATGGTGATATCCCTTACACTGGCAATGAGTGAGGGCTCTGTGGATGTGTGATGGGCTTGTGAGTGTGTGCATTGGGAGTAATGAAAAGAATGACTTACCCTGGTGGAACGGAGAATATCATACATCCTTTTGCGGCTCTGGGTGGCTGTCCTCCTCTACAAGGCGTTTGCACTGACCACCGCTGCCACCACCTCCCAAGCTGGTTTGGTGACATTGCTGCCCATCCTGCGGCCAGAGTGGGTGTACAGGACATCCCAGCAGGCCTCCACAGCATCCAGCATTCACTCGAGGGACCCATTGTTGACATGGGGGGCTGCAGTCTTTTTCCTTTGCTGGCCATGTCTCCCAGGCAACGGAAGTGAGCTGGTCATGATGAGCGCTTTGCTGGTGGCTGTTTTTTAAAAATGGCGGCCGGCGTGATGCAACAGCAGGGTGATGGTGAGCGGGCGAATGACAGCCTGCCTGCCATGGAAACGGCATGTTTTGCAGCAGTGAATAAATAATGAGGTGGGCTCGGGACGATACAGCCTGAAGACCTGTCACTTTCGACGGTGGGTAAGACTCCATTTTACCCGCCCTGTACCACACTCAGTGCAATTTTGGGAAAACTCCTCTAACTGTTTATCAGTACAAATATTCTCTTCGCTCAAAACTGAGTTTTTCTTCAATTGAGAAAAAACTCACATTTTCAGCACACTCCAAAACACAGGAGCTGGCATTCAGTGGGATTCCCCTCCCCTCAACCACCCCCCCCACACCCACTCCGCAACACCCCCCCCAACCCAACCCCCGACAGGAACTCACTACAACTGAAAAGCCATTTGCATAAATACCTTTTCACTCCTTTCATCTTAGTTCTCCATTGTCTTTAAATATCCCTCTGAAAACTTAGGTTCCCAAATTTCAAAATCTTTCCTGTTCCAATTTTACCACCATTTCGGGTCAATAAAATTTACAACACCTGTTCCTGTCACCCACAAATCCCCTGTAAAATGCGAAAATCCTTTGGATCCTTTGACACTCCTTTGAAATGCAACAGCTACAAAACAATTTCAAAACTCATCCACAAATGCTAATTTCAGATCTATTCCCTTTCCTTGTAAATTAACACCCACTTTAAGGCCCCATTACAAAATGCAAGAAGATAATACCTTGGGTCTTTCACCCCTTAGATTCTACAGGCAATCTGACCCCAACAATCTCACCTTTGATTAACCCTGGACACACACAGGCGATACTGTGTAAGTTTAGTGGCATCAGCCATCACTTCCATCATTCACAGCTCAACATGTGGATATTCTAAACACTTCAATGAGTTAAAGCAGGAAAAATCCACGACTTACTGCAATACTGCTTTGTGTCTTAGCTTGGTTGTACTGAGCTCTATCCATGATCTGGGCCTCAAGCTAGAAGCATAATCCAGTGCACAATGCATTGCCTGATTTGTTCTGTCTCAGGATATAGATTGTCTCTGCCTGTGAACACATTTTGGAGAAAAACACTCAATACTCAGCCAACTGAATGTTTGTTTATTCCAGTTCATTGCAGTTACTGAAGCCTACTAAGTTCATTGAAACTTTGAACAATGATGACTGAATTTGTTTCATCAACAAGTATGAAGTGGAATAACGGGGTTATAGGTCTCTTTTTACTTTGGTTCTCTGTCTTCACTCTCTTTTTTCCTTTTCTTTCTTTCTTTTCTTTCTCAATCCTTAAATTTCATTGGTTAAGGAATTTGACTGTCAACCACCAAGGTCCCAGCTGCCCCATTATTTGCCTCACCCAGTGGTTATCAGCTTGCAATTCCGGAAATATGCAGGGCAAAGTATCCAGACATGTGTTAAGCAACTTATTTCCACATGCCAAACACCTAATACCTGTTTCAGACAAGTACACTGAACATTTTTATTTTGCTTCCCCTATACGGAGGGTGCTGCACTTCTGCCCCGGAATTGTGTACATGCTTCTTGCCTATCACATGGGGGGCTTAATAGCCTAGTTAGTGTCCAAACAGTGGCAGTAGCGTGTCTGAATTTATAGGCCCTACTGTTTAAATAGCAGCTCCCTTGTGCACAGATCAGTCCAGGCCAGTTCAAAAACCAATTCTAATGATACCAGTTCTACTGGAGTTCCAAATTTTGGGGGATTACAAAGCAGTTCAAAACAGTCCAAGGCTAATTCTACTGGTACCAGTTCTACGTTTTTTTTAGTCTTTTGCCTTTTACAAGCTGTACAGCTGATTTGCTGTATTTGCTTTCTGAATACAGTTTACTAAGCATCCAGCACACGTGTACAATAGAGGCCACTGTGAGAAAAATAACAACAGGTGTCTATGTATAGTTACCTGAAACTCACTGAAATGGTTCAAGGGAAAAAGAACTGATGGAAATCAACAGTTGCAAACCTTGGTGCTTTCAGAATACAGAACACAAGTAATTTGTCATTTAATGCATTAACAAAAGCAGTTCAGGTAATTAGTAGTTTTAATGGTCACAGCAGGCTCTTTGACAGATATGGACCTTTCTCCTAACAGATTCAAATTTATTCATGTATATGCCATCAGCCCTTTGCATGGCAGACATGCTGTGGCACAATGCAGTCCAATAAAGCTGCAGGGTGTTAAATATTTCACTTAACATATGTAAATGTGAAAGTAAAGTCCATTAGTAATGAAATATTGGAAAGGACAAAAAAAACAGACTAATTTAGAGCACACTCTGGTACTCACAGGACAGCTATTGACTTAATCGGAACCCTACCCACCATTATATGGGTGACGTGATTCAAGAAGTAAATTTTCTGGATTCAAAGCAGGTAATAAGTATGAATATCAGCTTGTTGTACAACTGGCTCTCGGGTTTGTAACCATCCCAGACTGACAAAGAGGAGGCTTTCACACTGACAGTTATAATGGTCCCAATCAGGTGAGTTGACTACCCTCAAACCAATTTTGCTGGCCCTGCTTCACAGCATATGACTGCCATATATTGGTGCTTGCATTAAGGAATACCTAAGACTGCATGAATTGGAAACCCCACACTGTAGCAGCAGAACAAGGGTGGCAACAGAATGGGGAGGGGGGATTTAATCACAGAATGGAGATTTAATTGGCGAATGGAGAGTGGGGATTTTGGGGGAGTTTTAACCTCCAAGAACAGTTGGGTTAGGGCTATGCGTGCAATAACTATTGAATTTTGGATTGTGATTACAATCCTGCTTCAATATGCCCCCATGTTCAGCATTTAACAATGGCTCATTTGGAAGCCCACGAGATACCTACTCACTGAAGTTGGGGCTTTAATTACAGCAATTAACTTTCTTATGAGTCGCTAATTAGGGCTTTTAAAATTTAATTTCAGTGACTGTTAAATTTTACATCTCCAGCACGTGTTTCCCAAGGCTTGTGAATCTCGTCAGAGAAATGGAGGCGCAATTGAGCTGCAGATCATGTAGGTATTTCAAATTGTGATTGCCCCATCTGAATAAAAGCTCAGTTATTGCAGCTGGTGTCTCTGTTCCCTCTGGCAAATGTATATAGCAGAGAGTTCTTGTGTTGAGACAGCTTTTCAAAACTTTGGTGCCTCCAAACCTGACAAGATTTGTATGGGATAAAAGCAAAATACTGCGGATGCTGAAAATCTGAAACTGGAAAAACTCAGCAGGTCTGAGAGCATCTGCGGAGAGGAATACAGTTAATGTTTCGAGTCCGTGTGGCTTTTCATCAGAACTAAGGAAATATAGAAATGTGGTGAAATATAAGCTGGTTGAGGGGGGTGGGATAGGTAGAGCTGGATAGAGGGCCAGTGATAGGTGGAGGCAAAGAAGAGATTGCCAAAGATGTCATAGACAAAAGGACAAAGGGGTGTTGACAGTGGTGATATTAGCTAAAGGATGTGCTAATGGTGATATTAAAGGTAGAAAGCAAGACAACCAAGTGACAGATGGCCCACCAGTTCTGTATGGGAGTTGCATTTGACAATGTATCAGAAGAGGGAAAGCATCAGCATTCATAGGAACAGTGACATGCAGTGATGGAATCAGCATGTGGACAGGAGGGAGGTGAACAGGAGGGAGGTGGACAGGAGAGGGCCAAAGGCTGTAGGAGATACCACCTATATAATACTGTACAGACAGAGGCTCTGCTTCCTTGACCTCTCAGTAGAGCAGTACCTCTGCAAGCTGAGGTTGGCACATCACGTCGTCGCAGATATTTGCAGTCGTTTAGAAGAAGATCTGCTCTCTGATAAACCTGGAGGTCACATTCTCCAACTGGCAGTGAAAGTCACCGTGCCACCCCCAACCTTTTTTTGTCTTCCAGGGACGTTACTAGAGACATATCGAGTGTCTCACAGCCCATCACACATAAATCCATGAGGCAAGTGACAGATGGATTGTTCGCCAGGACTAGCAGTAGTGAAAAGTTGCTCAGTGATTATACTAGCTAGGATGAAGCAGGTGAAGAAATTCGCCTCTCTGGTAATCCGACTTGGTAATCCAAGCATTAGCACAGCAAGCAGGAGCCTTTGTAAATGGTAAGTGATTTTCTTTGATCAGTGGTGTGCTACCACAAGAAGAGGTTTATGCAGGTGAGTACCAGGTTGTTGGGTGCTGTCATGATGCCTTTATAATGTGTTAGTCCAACATTGATGATCTTTTCACTCCAAGAAGCAGACTTAAGGGCTGGGTCATAGGCAGCAGGGGATACCCAGCTTAAATATGGTTCATGAGACCTGTGAGGAACCCCATGAGGCCCAGGAGCGCCACAATGAGAGCCACATAACCATCAGGGCTGTCATAGAATGGTGACAATGTTGTCTAGGTGGGTTTGAAGGTTTCCTTCACTACTCATTGCTACTCACTAGAATGATAGCATGTGCGCTATGCCCTGCACAACATTGCGCAACAGAGCAGATTACAGCTGGGGAAGGATGAAGGAGCTCATCACTCATCTTTGGATGAGGAGAATATTGAAGAAGAGGAGGAAGAGGAAAGGTTAGAGGAACATGAAGATAGGGCACCCATTGCCAGACCAGTCACATACGTCACTGCCGGGAATGGCAGGGTGCACGGATAGCTTTAACCTTCAGCTAGCAGTGCCTCACATGGGAAGACATCACAAATTAAAACCTCAGGTTCATTACCACCAACAGATCCATACCCTTACCTTTCCTTTTGCAGTAATCAGTTCTTCAAACAAACATACATCCATTGCATATCCACTAAATATGTCCCTTCAGGTAACGCCACTCAGCATGAAATAAATTGGTACTTGTGGAAGTGGTGCTAATCAATTAATTTTCTGGATCATTATAATGTCTTGGTCAGGTGAGAATTGGTAGAATGGCTTCCTCTCTTTCCACTGCTTGGCTGACCACAACAGATGTCTTTTTAAAGAATTTGCTTGCCAATTCAGTGAGTGGTTAACTGTTTAACTGCTGTGACTGTAAATACACACACAGACAGATTTTCTTGTAAGTTTTAAAAGAAAATGAAATAGGATTTATTTTACTTAACACCAGGTCTAAAAAAAAGATTAAAACACGCCACGTCTCACTCACACATGCATTCAAAGTTCACACACACACCACACATGGACATTACCAAGTGGAAGGGTAGGTTAAATTGCTAAAGAGTCCAAAAAAGGTCAGATGTGTATGAATCCTATAAATTGATAACTTGATGGTTTTATGCTGGGTTCAAAAGTCTTTCCAGATTTTGTGTCGCGACGATTTAAAGTTGTGGATGGACAATTTCTATCTTTTCTCCTGAAGTCAGCAGCTGTTGGGTTTTTTTTTTAAGATGCTGCCTGTGGCATGTGATTGGTTAAACAACAGGCACGGCACAAGCTTGCAGGATTCTGGAGAGAGAGAGTGTGCCCACTCAGGACCTTTCTCATTTAACACTCAGACCATCTCTCCTCTTCATCTGACTGGCCTGGAGAAAACCATTTCTTAAAAGTTGAGTTTGCTCATCACACAATCTCCTTTCAAAAACTGACCAGTTACCCAAACATGGTCATAGCAAGCTGATTCCAGGTTCATTGTTTAGAAATGATTAGATAATGGCCAGAGAGTTCCCTTCTCAGCTAGGGTCCATTGTCCAAAGTGATTGAGCCTAATGGCTTGTTCTACACTCAAATAAATACACAGGAAAAAGCAAAATACTGCAGATGCTGGAAACCTGAAACAAAAACAGAAAATGTTGGAAAGACTGCAGGTCCAACAGCAGCTGTGGAGAGAAAAACAGAGTTAATGTTTAGAATCTGTATGACTTCTTCAGAGCAGGAATACACAGGTGATATCTGTATATTTTGTGAGTGCTCAGGAGATGGATCATTCACACTCACCTAAGTTGATTGCCTCTGGTGGTTTATTTCTAGACAGACAGACTCTGTTTTAATGGCTTTGGAATTTATATGGTACAGCTATGCAAATGTTTAGCCATCTTAGAAGCTGCTGTTTAAGTCATTTTAAAATGTTGTCATCCAGACTGTTTGCTTATCCAGTGGTTTCAGCTTACCCAATGAGGTCATTTTAATTACAAAACATGGGTTTTATAACAACGAGTTAAGGAATCTTAATGATATTTTGTCAAACACAGTGCATTCCAGATCCTAACCGCTCACTACATGACTGCGCATAAACTGCTTGCCACTTAGTTTGAGATAGGAGAATTACTGCCTGAAAACTGTAGGTGGTTATGATCCCCTGCTGAGGCACTATCCCCATCCTCCTCCTTCTTTTCAAGCAGCTTATCCTCCTCTGTGTTGCCTCAGTTCATTCTCCCTGCCACCCTGCAGGCCAAGGTGGTTCAAAACTACAGCATCCATGAGAGAGAGAAAGTGGTCATGGTAGAACCCTTGAAATGAGAACCAAGGCCTTCACCAGGTGCCAAACTATTCCCTTTAGACTTCACTGTTTTGTTGAGTTGTTGCTACCCATGGTGTGTACTGCTTAGACACCATTAGCAGTTTTGTTGAAGTTACCAAGAAGTCTTTACTAACATTACTGAACTATGTACATATTTACAGTCGAAGGTACAGGTATGGAGAGTATTCCATGGCAACTCCTTACTTGTTGCTATTCAGCTCTATACTTAACTCTAGGTCAGGTGTCTTCTTACATCACCGGTGGGTGGTACGGTGCTCAGTCCCAGGTTAACTGGATCCTAACTTTACAGTCACTAACTTTAAATAACAGTAAAAACCACTAAAAACATTATAATTAATTCAGCACTAGGGATGGGTAATAAATGTTGGCCTGGCCAGCAACACCCACATCCCATGAACAAATATAAAAAAAAAACAAGCAATAGAAAGCAATCAATAAGACAATAAGACATAGGAGCAGAAATTAGGCTATTTGGCCCATCGAGTTTACTCCGCCATTCAATCATGACCGATAAGTTTCTCAGTCCCATTCTCCCGCCTTCTCCCCGTAACCTTTGAGCCCCTTACCAATCAAGAACCTATCTATCTTGGTCTTAAGTACACTCAATGACCTGGCCTCTCTTGGCAACTTAGCTGAAAATGGTTAATGCTTCTTTTAAATAGCACTGGTGGGGGTTCCTGATTCTGCTAAACACATGTTCAGCAATGCAACGTTAAGAGAAAGCTAGAGCATTTAGGTCAAAACGCACAGCTAATGTCAAATAAGCATAATGGATGAACTGACATCACAATCTGCCAACTTCCTGTGCACTCTTCCAGCCAGCATGAAAATTACCTACACAAATTGGCATCCA
Source organism: Carcharodon carcharias (assembly GCF_017639515.1). Lineage (NCBI taxonomy): Eukaryota > Metazoa > Chordata > Chondrichthyes > Lamniformes > Lamnidae > Carcharodon > Carcharodon carcharias. The sequence goes on from NC_054473.1 coordinate 69,363,753, forward strand.
GTGCAGCCTACATGACAAGTCCATGGGCAGAATTTTGCCATCGGTGAGCAGGGTGCAGGGCCCGGTCGCCAACATGTAAAATGACGCGGGGTGACGTCGGGGGGAACTCACGACGTCACCCCGTCCCTTTTAAATTTTCAGAAAGGCGGGGGTGCAGCAAAATCAGCTGTGGGCCCACCGACCTGTCAATGGCCAATTGAGGCCATTAACAGGATCATTGAAACAATTAAAGGACCTGCCCATCCAAACTTAAGGTTGGTGGGCAGGCCAGGAGCCCCAGTGGCAAATAGATAAAACATGAAACTTCATCTAGCGGTGAGATGAGGTTTCATGCAGGGTTGCAAAAATTTTAATAAAGTTGTTATGTAAATTATGAACATGTCCCATCTCATGTGACATTGTCACATGAGGGAGACATGTTAGGGATTTTTTTTTCCTATTTTTAATATTTTTCAAAGTGGAAGTGATCTCCCTGAGGCTGCACTTAGCCTCAGGGAGATGTGCGTTCTTTCATGCGCATGCGCGAAAGAGCGCACTCTCGCTTTTAGGGAATCCCCCCCACCTGCACAGGAAGTGCATAGCACTTCCTGCCAGACGTTACGCTGGGTGGGCCTTAATTTGCCCGCCCACGTAAATTGGCGGCGGGGCCAATTCTCTGGCAGGATCAGCTCCCTGCCTGCCGGAGATTGGGTCGGGCCCGCCCACCCAACAGGCAAAAAATTCTGCCCCATGTGTGTGGCATGGATCCAATTTTGAAGCCAACAATAATCATGGTACCAAATTTTGCAACAAACATAATTCACACTCAAAACAAAAACAGAACTACCTGGAAAAACTCAGTAGGTCTAGCAGCATCAGCGGAGAAGAAAAGAGTTGACGTTTCGAGCCCTCATGACCCTTCAACAGAACTAGGTGAATCCAAGGAAGGGGTGAAATATATTTATATTTATATTTCACCCCTTCCTTGGATTCACCTAGTTTTGTTGAAGGGTCATGAGGACTCGAAACGTCAACTCTTTTCTTCTCCACCGTGCTGCCAGACCTGCTGAGTTTTTCCAGGTAATTCTGTTTTTGTTTTGGATTTCCAGCATCCGCAGTTTTTTTGTTTTTATATTTCACATTCAGTAAGATAGGCATAACTGCAAGTTTCTCGATCTGCTCAGAAAGTTAGAATAGAGTTATAACTTTCAACAATTCCAAATTAAGCAAATGTGCATTCTTTTACGGATTTTACTTAATAAAGCAATTGATGGTTGCTTCTGTACATGGTGCTGCAGTGTTAAAGTGCACAATTAGTTAAAGGGACATGCTCCTTATGTCAAATTAAACATTCTCCAAACATTCTAGTCTTTGTATTCAAAGGCAGGTGAAAGTATCAGATGATGTTTAGCACTTTCACTGCAAGTACACCATATCCAAGTAAGACAATCGCACTTTGCCACAAATTATGATGTGTAAAACAAAATGCTCAAATCTCCTTTGGATACTGACTCTCACCCAGTTTCTCCTTAGTTACTCTAACAAAACTTTGGGTAATCAATAACTTTGTCAGTACATGCAGTTTTGAAATTCTTACATGCACAGAGATTCTGACAAGCAAAACTTTTAATTCACAAAACTTTTAATTATATTTTTGTCAGCAAGCTTTTAAGCCTGTCAAAGTGAAAGTGGAAACAAAGCTATCTTCTTCAGCTAAAACTAGCTGGTGGAAAATACTCTTAGTGCTGCTATAAATGATGATCTTACAAACCAGCTGTTTGCTAAGAGCTAATTCAACCCATTTGCACCGGCAACAGTATCAGCCAGCCCTACTCAGTTTTCTATGAGCAGATGCAAATATAGCTGGAAAGCAGTTTTGTGGTATGCTTTGGCTAATAAGTGTTAACACAAGTCTTTTAAGTAAAATGGCAATTAAAATACTAATCCACTTGTTCAAAGCAGTACCCTCTTTCTGGGATATCCTAAGGAAATATTTTGTGACAACAGGCTAGCATTTGCAGAACTCTGCATCCTCCTAATTTAAACAATAATTTAGAAATTTAATTTGAAATATGGACCATGTTCCCTTGACTGCTTGTGCATTATGACATTGTATTACCATGTACAAGAACAAACGTGTCTTCCTTTATTTTTTAAAACCAGTAAAAGAAACATAGGAACATAGGACAAGGAACAGAGGAACTTAAGAGCAAGAGTAGGCCATTCAGCCCTTCAAGCTTGCTCTGCCATTCAATAAGGTCATGGCTGATCTGATTGTGGTTTCAACTTTCCTGCTGCTTCAGCTCTTCCAATTCTTTCCTATTCTCATTAATAGTTTCCTGGAGAATTGCATACTGTTGCCCCTTCTCAGCTAATTCGTTCCTTAACTCGGCCAGAGACAGTCTTAACTCTTCCTTTTCTTCTTCATATCTTTATCGTGGCACAAAATGGGACTTGATCGAATTTTGAAGCGCACAAAAGTCCTTTAATAGATTTTCTATTTCCTTTCGAAGGATGATGACTTCAGCTTGAACTCTGTTCCTGTGTAACACTTCTACGGGCTTCTCCTGTTGGGTCTTTGTGTACTCATTTTTACTCAGCAACACTTCTGGTTTGGAATTGGGGACTTAGCGGGCCCTCAAGATTTATCTCTTCCAGCCAGTTCCTTCTGAGGAGACTCAGTCCCCTGCCTGACGTTACAAAAATGGTACTTTTTCAAACTGCTCCTCATACTGCACTTTGATTTGACATACCCCTTTCACATTTATTTCTTTGCCCGTGTATGTCCTCAGCTTTGTGTCCGAAACTTCTAACTTCAAAGGATGGGTTCCTTTACTCAGATATCTAAATGTATGCTTTCCAATTAAGGACATCAATGCTCCTGTTTCAACTTCCATCTTAATGGGTTATCCAATGCTCATTATGACTACTTGGATTCTTTGATTGGCTTGGTTCTATCCACTTTGAGGTTATATAATGGATGGGTGTCTGATTCTATTTCTTCTGCCTCTTCCATGAGGCATATTGCATGATTTTTCCTTCTGCCTTTATAGTGTTGTTTCAGCCTTTCCCTGCAGTGCCGCATTATGTGGCCATAGCAGTGGCAGAAAAAGCGCTCGACTTGTTTGAGATGTCGTTTGCTCACTGGAAGTCTGGATATATTTCTCATTAATTTTGTGGGTTTTCATTGCAGTAGCATTGTTTCTCAATGGTCTGGAGCTAGACACCGTTTGCCACCTTTCTGTGGCGTCCAAAGTTTTTGTGCCTTTTGTTGCCAGATTGTCCTGCTCGACCAGATGGACAGTGCCATTTTGTGAATGTTTTATAACTTCAGAATTTCTAACAGCACTCTCCATCATGGTAGCTAATTCTAATATCTTATTGAAATCTAGACTAGATTTGGCTAGCAAACACATTTGGATAGTATCATCTCCAATCCTGCATATCAGTTGGTCTCTCAACATATCATTAATGGACATTCCAAATTCACTATGCTCAGTTAATGCCTTTAAAATGGCCACATAGTCAGCTATTGTCTCCCCTGGAAGCTTGTTCCTTGAATTGAACTTGAAGCATTGCGCAGCAACTGAGAGTTTTGGTCTCAGGTGGCTCTGTACAATTTCAATTAACTCGTCGAAAGTCTCCAAGTCTGGGGCGCTAGGTGACGTGAGGCTGTGGATCAGCCCATACATTTTGTTCCCACATGAGAACAAAAGAATCGACCTCTTCTTCTCCTCCCCCGCAATGTCATTAGTGATAAAAAAGAACGCTAGGCATTCGACATACTGAGACCAGTCATCTGCAATGGGGTTGAATGGTTCGACAAGCCCCAACTGCAGCATCGTGAACAACTGCAAGGGAACTGCAGTTCTGATAGGCTTTCCAGATAATGACAAATTTAGCTGTTTAGCTTACTGAGGAGTTGGCCTCTGTCTGGGGTCTCTTATAATTTTCTGTCCATAGTCGTTTTTCATGTATTTATCCATTTGAATGTACTGTTGCTTTAAGAGCAGTCACCGTTTTATTTTTAACTCTGGCTCTGCAGCTGGGTTTTCTCTGCTGGGCTTCATGCTCTTTTTGAGTTTTGATGGGATCCCCGCAATCACGATTCTGCAGGTATTTTTTTTTAATTTTAAACTGCAGCACTGCTTTCTGCTCCAATTGCAGGTTGTCACCTGTTTTGCAAGCTAAGTATAGATGTTGTTTCCAATGCTTTGCTCACCCATCCTGAAATTTATTTAATTTTATTCTTTATCCTCATCACCACTTTAATGTCTTGGCAAGTGAGTTCATTGGCCAACCGAACTCTAACTGCACACCTTCCTATGATCTCATCAATTGCTGCTTGCAATCAATGATGGGGAGAGACTGATGTAAGAATAAATAGTGATGATTTATTGAGACATAGGGCAGAGCACCAGATCATACATGCTCGCTCAGAAACCTCTAGAAATAGATGTACAGTTCCTAGTTGCCTGCACTGTACAATGATTTGTCAGTGCTGTCACATGATCAGTACTCTTGCATTTTCTTAAAGGGACAGGGTACATCACTCTACCACATGGGACTAATTGGATAGCTCTTTCAAAGCACCTGAGCAGGCAGGATGGCTTTCTTCTGTGCTGTATGATTCTCTGAATAAGTTCATCTTCCAAATTTAAAGCATTGGTAACAGGAAAACATATTGCTCCCACCAAGCTCAAATGTATGATCTATACACTGACAGAAATTGGGGACAATTTTAATCTAACCCACCTATTGGAAGCTGTTTGGATCAGCTGCATTGTTGGTGTTATACTTGATTTTACTTCATTGAAGTCATTCAACCCAGCCTCCTTAATTGTCCATTTATTGCCCATCCCTAATTATCCTTGGTCAGAGGGCATTTTAGAGTCAACCACATGGCTGTGGGTGGGTCTGGAGTCACATGTAGACCAGACCAGGTAAGGAGAGCAGACTTTCTTCCTAAAGGACATTAATGAAACAGATGAGTTAATGACAATCGGCAAGGGTTTCATGGTCATCATCAGACTTTTAATTCCAGATTTTTTTTGTTGTTTTCAAATTCCACCATCTGCCATGGTGGGATTTGTACCCAGGTTCCCAGAGCATTATCTACGGTCTCATCTGCCCAACCCTCACAGATGCAGGAATATCTGCGTAGCTCAAAGGCCTTAAATGATGGAATAGGGAGCAGAGGATGTCAATCGTTGTATGGGGAAGAACAGCCTGTGTTACCTTTGCTGTGGATAAATACTGTCTTTCTTACAAAAAGGATGTTACTCAATTTTTTGCATAAACGACCCCACAGAAATATCAAAAAGCACGATAATATTTTAAACAAATACAAAAAGTAAAGTGTATCAGTAAAACCAAATATTTACTGCTTATGGGGAAAGTCAATTGTGCCTAAGAAGCTCGTATTCTTACAATAACAATGGATCAAGAGTTTTTCAGTTTGTCACTGCTATCAATATTTTATTGACTTTCAGCATTTCCCCATTCTTTCTTCAGAAATTGTTTTTGATTTCTATGAGATTTGCAAAATCTTTCATTTAAAGTCATGAGATAAAATACAACCTGATTTTGAGCCCATTCTGGGCACAGGGCCAGCATTTATTGGCAGGCTCGAGCATGCTTAGGATATGCACATTGATCTAACTAATACAAGTACTGTAATGATCCACTTCATGTTGGCAGATGCTTATTGAGCTGCACTTAAACTGATGATTAAAAACTTAAACACAAACTCAACACAGAACAGGCAATATCCAGGCTTCCCAGAGAAGTCCACTTGCTGATCCCCTACTCTTTCAACACACCTTAAACAGCCGAGTGCGGCTGATTGCGTAGACTCTATTTTAAGGCTCTGCTCGGCTAACCAAAGCAATGATACTACATTCAGCAGCTAGCAATTTAAATATGAACAAAGGTGACTACAGCAAAAAGGGGATTTATTAAGCTAAAGTGTTTGCTGTTGAATGACTTATGCACACACTGAGCCCTCTGCAGGGCAGTAGCACTATACCAACTAATCTTCTGCTAGAGTGCTAAATGTGGGAGAGCTGGTTTTCTGAATTGACATCAGATCTGTCTTTTAAGTTGGTCGTGGAATGATTGTTAGCCAGAACATTGGGAGAACTGGCCTGTTCCCTTTAGACTAGTATTAGGATCAGTTAAGTTGCCCTGAGGGCACAGAGAAGTCTGTGTCAAGTTTTGGGGCAGGATTTTTAGTTTGGTGGGCAACCACGATTGGAGGGCCCAGGAGCAGCCGGGGAACGGACCGCTGACTGCGATTGGCCCCTGACTGTGATTTCACGTTGGCTGCCCAATTAACGGTCAGCCATTATGAAGTGCACGCACTGTGAAGTTGGAGGTGGGGGTGGGAGGAGGGTGAGCGCTGAAGTCAGAGCGGACATAGGGGAGCATAGTATGAAAGTTACCTGAAGGCAGAGAGCTGCCTCAGGGAGCTGAAGAATTTAAATGCAATAAAAAAGGATTTTAAAATCTGGAAAAGAAATGCCTACGAATCAGAATCTGTCACCTGAACATATGCAAGACGAACATTCTGTCCAAACATTTTTATTTTTTAAATTTAATAATGGAAACCTCATCCTGTCCTTGGATAATATTTAAGCAACCTTGGATCGGCCACCTGGCCAATTCGCCCGCCTGCCAAATGTTGGATAGGCAATGAAAAATCTCCATTAATTATGCCATTAACGGGTTTAATTGCCCTCTTTATTGCCAGCGGGTGCACTTCCGAGTTTAGCGCATGCCCACTGACTGAAATATCCCACGAGTGCACGATGATGTCAGAATGCTTGCCCGATGTCATCATGCGCTATGTCACGCTCAAGCGGGTCAGGCAGGCGCTCGCACACCGACTGAAAAATTTTGCCCTATGTCTCCTCAAAAAGACAACATTTCCGAGGCAATCCAGCAGTCCCTACATATAGGGCTGCCCACTCTTCATGGTTGCTCTGGAGACACCAGGAATCCTCCTGACACTGCTGCAGCCTACCCAGGCGGAAAATCATAGGGGCATTAAAAAGGAGGCCTTCCTCCCTTTATTCTCTTCCTCTATTAGTTCTTAAAATTATTGGGGATGGGGGAGAAAAAAGCTGTTTGACAGAAGAAGAGATGCCATGATGAAACACACAGAAGGAGCCCAACCAGACTTAGTAACCCTAGTCTAGACTACACTGGGGTATCAGCCTGGTTTATGCACTTAAGTCCCTGGAGTGGGACTTGAAGCTCCGACTTTCTGACCCAGGGACAAGAGTGCTATCCCTGAACAACAGCTGACACAGCCAACTCCGCAGTTTGGATTGATTTGAATTTTTGGAAAAAAGCACAGAAAAATACTTGCACTTTTCCCACGCCACAAAAAGTAAAGTTTTTTGAAGAGGTAATAAACTGAATAACTACTGTCAACCAACTTCTGAGCAGCATAGATTTATACTGGCACATTCGCTTCATCCTTTGTGGCAGCCACTGCTAATTATTATAATACATAGTTCAAGAACGGGAAACAGAGAGCCTATTAATCAGACCAAGTTTTCATTCTGCAAAATAAAATAAGATAGGACAATAAGTACAGGCAGTAAAGAGGGGAAATATTCAAATCTTGGGCAATTGAAAAGCTGCCTTTGGAACAATTTTCCATGCATTATTGCTCAGTAGCTCTCACTAATGTAGAACTTTACCATGTATTATGGCTGAGGCACAATCATATAAATTTACAAGTCAACAGAGAAATCAAGAAAAATTCTGTCAGATGGAGGCCAACAGACAGGGTATGCTGATTACAACTGGTAAGAAGGATACAATTAATGCTGCAAGAGCAAACTTTAGGGGGAACAGTTCCAAGCCAGATCTGAGACCTCATCTAAAATGAAAGAGTGAAATACTGCAGACGCTGAAATAAGAACAGAAAATACTGGAGACACTCGACAAGTCAGACAGCTTCTGTAGAGAGAGAAATAGAGTTAATGGACAGAATTTCAAATGCTGAAAGGTGGGGAATTAGAGCTGCAAAAAGTGGCATCAGGTTGAGAACTCGAGCTCATTGCATCTAATTCCAGCTTTAACCTGGGTGGGTTTGCAGGTGAGTGTGAAACCCCAGTGGAGCTGCCTGGTAAGTGGACTATGGAAATCAGCAGCTAACTGAGGAATTAATCCAGCATTCTGACTTTAAAAGCCAACGCACTTCTTACCTGCTGCACACCCACTGCGTCCCCACCTCAAACTATCCCTCTCAGCCAATGCCCAACGCTTTGTCTTGTGTCCTGACAGATACTGGTGGTGGAAGCAGGTCAATGGATTTCCTTTGTGGTGCTTTCCTGTATGAGTCACCACCAACTGACCAACTGTGTCATTAGTGTGTCCCTGGCGGCCCAGGTAACAATGTATGCATGGCTGCTCTGGCGATGGTTGCACCATCATCATATTCCTTCCTCATCCTCCTATTCCTATTCACTGTTCTCCTCATTCAATAATGTCTGATGAGCTCTTTCATGCTTCTCAATTTGCTATCCTCTCTGTTCACAATGTTACACAGGAATTAGCGCAAGTACAATCATTCTGTAGACCCTCAATGTTGAGTTGTGGAAGTGCCTTTGACATTCCAAAGGATTTCACTGTGACACACTTGGTAATCTTGTGGATCTCATTGCAGTGCCCCTGTGGAAAGAAAGAGAGAGTTAACGTTTCGAGTCCGTATGACTGAGGTTACTAACTCCGTATGACGCTCTGAAGAAGTCATACGGAATTAGTAACCTCAATCATACGGACTCGAAACGTTAACTCTGTCTTTCTCTTCACAGATGCTGTTAGACCTGCTGAGTTTTTCCAGCATTTTCTGTTTGTTTTAGATTTCCAGCATCTGCAGTATTTTGCTTTTAACATAATGCCAGCCCTGGGGCAGGTATGTGTGGTCGACTGCGAGATTCTTGACCTTTCTCCAATAATGGCCCTGGAAGGAATTTGAAGCAAAACAATTGGTGGCAGTGCTGACTTTTGCAGCCACTGGTGATGCATGGCTGTCAGGTCCAATGGAGCAACTCTTCTTCTAGTCAGACTGTTTTGAATTCTGGGTGTTATAAGAACATTATGTTTTAAACTGACTCATTTAATTCAAGATTAAATAGAATAGTTTGGAGTCAGGGATGTGACCTCCTTTGGAATGTTCCCAGAGACAAGTTCATGTGACTTCATATTAAATAAGCCTAGAGACAAGCTGATATGACCTGGTTGCTACAGAGACAGGACCCAGGTGAAAACTTATTGAAAGTAAGGTACAAGCTTTAATAGCTGGACATAAAGGAGGAGGAAGCTCTTTGATGCATATAGACTCGGAAATTCTCCCCCCATTGGGCGGGAAGTGCAGGAGTGGGCGTGGGCAGGCGTGCCTCCGATCAGCGCCCCTGATCAGGGGCGCGCCACCATTTTAAGTGAGTGGGCCAAGTGGATTGCACATGAAAGATGGCACTGATCTCCCAAGTGCTGCCTGAGGGAGATCAGCTCGGAATTAAAATTTTTAAGACAAATGTTTAAAAAACTTCCCTGACATGTCCCCTCATGTGACACTGCCACATGAGTTGGAACGTGTCCATCACTTTACCTCAAACCTTTATTAAATATTTAAAAACACTCCTGAAACCTCAATCTGCCTGTGGATAAGGTTTCATGCTTTTTCCTAAGCCCGCCAGGGCTCCCGGCCTGCCCGCCAATCCTAAGGTTGGACGGGCAGGCCTGTCAATTACCTAAATTGGTTTATTAATGGCCTCAATAGGCCATTGACAGGTCGGCGGATGTATAGCTGACTTGGCTGTGCCCCTGCCTACCTGAAAATGGAAATGACACAGGGTGACGTTGGGAGTTCCACCTGATGTCATGCCGCGTCATTTTACGCATTGGCGAGCAGGCCCCGCCCCTGCTTGCCGACTGGAAGATCCTCCCCTCAGAGATAGCCAAACTGAGAGATTTTGGGGAAGAAGACCCAGAACAGATGCTGTTCTGCCAAGCAAGAAAAAAGGACGTGTTTTAGATTATTCACCAGGCAGAATGCTGGTGAAGTCAGATTCCCAGTTTGAAGAAATGCGGCTTGTAAAATGTCGGGGGAGTTAGTGGCATAGTGGTATTGTTGCTGGACTAGTAATCCAGAGACCCAGGGTTATGCTCTGGGGATCTAGGTTCATATCCTACCATGGCAGATGGTAAAATGTGAATTCAATAAAAAGCTGGAATTAAAAGTCTGATGATAACTGTGAACCATTGCCGATTGCCACAAAAGCCCATATGTCCTTTAGGGAATAAAATCTGCTGTCCTTACCTGATCCGGCCTACATGTGACTCCAGATCCACAACAATGTGGTTGACTTTTAACTGCCCTCTGAATGAAGGTAATTAGGGATGGGCAATAAATGCTGGCCCATGAATGAATTAAAAAACACTACTGGAAGTCCATTTGATTGTGCTTAGAAGGTTGAGTGAAAGGGAATTTGTTTAAAAGGACACTGGAAGATTCAGCTTTGTGGGATAGAGACAAGAGATCCTGCTAAAGCCAAGAGGAACCTAAGGCTTTAAAACAAGACACATCTCTGCTGAGAGTGCAGCGTAATGTACAAACATGGAGGAGAATTTTCCCCTCATCGGGGGGGTTAAGTGGGGGTAGGCAGGGGCGGGCGCAGACCTGATTGGTGCTCCCAATCGGGTCGCACCGCCATTTTATGTGGGTGGGCTACTTAAGGCCCACCCAGCGTAATGTGCAACCAGACATGCTGGGCACAGAGGTGCCTCAGGGAGATTAGTTTAAGTTTTAAAAATCTAAATAAAGAGAAGAAAAAATTTTAAGTCATATCCACTCATGTGATAGTGTCACATGAGCTGGGACATGTCAATGAATTTTTATAAAAAAATTTATTCAATTTATAAACACTTCATGAAACCTCATCCCACCAGTGGATGAGGGTCCATGAAAAATGCGAAGGCTGCCTGGGCTCTTCACCTGCCCATCAACCTTAAGGTTGGATGGGCAGCTTAGTTTATTAGTTTAATTAGTTTTTAAATGGCCTTCATGGCCCTTGACAGTTCGGCAGCCGTGCGGCCGACTTGGCTCACCCCGACTCGCTGAACCGAAAATTCTGGCCATGGTGCCAGTTTTCATTTGCGTTAAGAAGTTACTGGGAAATGCCTCTTCTATAGCTTATTGTACTAGTTGCCTACTGAGTAATGTTTAATCTACATTGATTTTAGTATGTTTGTTACAGTAAAAAATTTAAAAGTGAAATTTTGGCATTCAAGCCTTTGAGTTGGTCACTGGGAAATTTATGTCTCTTTTTATCAGTCTCTATGAGGATGGTAACAAGACACAGATGACTGCAACCACCTGACATGACATCCTGTGCCCCTGAAAGCACTGGACTTTTAGAAGGTCAAGAAAGCTGAACCTCCGTTTGTGTACCATTACATGGCTTGTGTCTCCTGCAACCTCAGTCTCTCTCCTGTCCACTTTCCTCCTCTGCATTCCCCTCCTTTTCACCTCCCTTGAGTGCACCACCCTCCTGTGCATCTCACCTCTATGCACAGCCCCTCCTGTTCACCATCCCGTGTACACCTCTCGCCAAGCATCTCTCTCTTGCAGCTCCCTCCTCTGCAACTCCCTCCTGCGCATCTGTTAATCCCAGCACAGCACATCCTCAGTCACAGCTTTAATGACCCAGATGAGCTGTGGCTTAATCTCACCTCCATTCCTATGATAAGACTCACAAGCCCCCAGAAGACCACACTGGAGATGTGAAATTTAAAAGTCACTGAAATTAAATTTAAAAAGATCTAATTAACATCTTTTAGGGAATTTAATTGCGGTGATAACTAGCGATTACCTGCACTAATTAAGGTTCTAGCTACAGTGAGCAGGTACTTGCAAGCACCCAAATGCACTCCCGCTAAACCTAGAAGTGGGAACATTGGAGCCAGATTGCAGTGGCTGTTCAAGAATCTATTATTTTATTTATCTACCCGCACCAACCTATCCATTCTTAGGGGTTAAACTTTCTCCCACAGCATCTGAAGAAAATATATAGTTCTCATGTGGTCACAAAACAAACAAAAGCTTATTTGTAATATCATTTCAACCTTCAAATCCTGCAATACTTTGAGTCCACCAGTACCTTGCAGCAAGTGTTCCTGCTTTTTATTTCAGCTGGCGTAGAGAAGATGGGCTGAATGGCCTCTTCCTGTGCCATAACTTTTCTATAGTTCTATGGTTCTAATGCTGGTAGATTTGGGATAACTGCCATTTTGAATTGAGATGGGGCTTGCATAATCCATTTTGCATAGATTTTGACTGGAAAATTCTGGCATGGCATAAATCACCTTGCACTATAATTTCCTGGAATACTGGACTCTGGAATATTGGACTCTAGTATAATGATTTAGATGGTGCAGGTATTTAGGAAATTTCAGGGCACTAGTTGTGCTTCATGGTGGATGGCTTCTAATCCAAATCAGTCACAGTAATATATTCCCCAAGTCTTTGTGTGCATCTTGAGCTAGTTGATGAATTGGAAAATTTCACTAAGTTTTGACAGAAGAGGGGTCCGCTGCCCACAGAGCAGGAGGAGGCTCACCAGACAAATTCTGAGAAGCCAATGGGAGTAGCTAACCAGCACTGTAAAGACCAAGTGTAGCCTTGAGGTCCTGGATGCAGTGCCGAAAGAAGTTCAATGAACTCAAATGAATGGTCAAGGTAAGTAAAAGCATCTTTAGATGCCATATCGCGCCACTAATCTCACATTGCTCAATGCACCACATCCCATTACTCGCCTATCAATAATATCAATCATGACTTGTACCTCACATTCATGGCTTCATCTCATCCTCATATACTTAGTACTGCTGCAAGCCCCGCACCTACGTTTCACAGTTTGAACATGATGCTAGCTCTTCAATCATGATGGGCAGGTCACATTACATTGATTGGCACACTTCTCTCTTTCTTGCAAGGCAAGGTAGTGTATAACCGAAGGCAACAACTCCTAACTAACAAGAGTCAGGGACAGCTGCACGTCCTTTCCAATGGAGGAAATGGTCCTCCCCATCACTGGAGTGGCCACCACTGATTTCTCCCTCATCCCACAGTCCCTCCTGATTTACAAGTTGAAGTTGGTGCAAGCATGCACCTCTTGATTTCTGGCCCTCTCCTTAATGCAACTCTACCATTGTGCCTTTATCCTTTCAGATGCCCAAGAACCACAGTCTGGCCGGGAAGTGGTGCATGAACATAAAGTGCAAGAGGAAGAAGTGACTGATGATGAAGAAACACCATCACTTGATCTCAGCCTCGCATCTACCAGTTCAGCCATTGGCACTACTTGCACTCCAGAAGGTATCATAGAAGTGAGATCAGCATGTGGTGAGTCTGGGCATGAGTGATTTTCAGTCACAATAAGGGGAAAGTGTGCTGCAGAGGGCAAGCTCTCCAGAGAGCAAGCTTTGACACAAGTTTTGCTCCCGAGGACTCATATTAGAACTTCAATAGTGTGACCTATAGGAAAATGCTGATGAGAAATGTTTGGCGCATTGACAGGCCTTTCAAGAAGACTGTCATCACAGTCAAGGGGCATGGAGGAGCCTGGCACCAATCTTGGAGCCCATCCTTTCCAATGTGGAAGTGGTGGCCAAATGCCACCACATTCGTGGAACCCAACCACGATGCAGGGTCTGACGCTTGATGCTTCAGCTTCCATTGACACACAGGCAGAAGCCACCCAATATCTGAGTGCTGCAGTGAAAGGACAGGTTTGAATTCATGTACACTTAGCTTGTTAACATGCAAACAAGCAGCATGGCTACCAGCCAAGCTCAGATTGCTGCCGTCATGGCTGCAAGTAACAGATTTCAAATGGGCATGCAGGCTCCCACAGCAGTTCAGCGATCTGTCTTCCAGCAGTTCATTAGTATTGCTGAGGCATCCCTCTGGGGGATTGGCAGTGTTGCCAATGTACCTACTGTCCTCTTCCAGCATCACAGCATTCTCCTCCCACTCCATCAGTTCCCTTGCTGTTGGCTGTCAGCCGGCCCGCTAGTCCAGAATACTGCCACCCAGGCTGAGATTACACAGTCCAAATTGAGGCCTTCCAGGCACAGAGCTGCTCGAGGATGTCCCACAAGGACATCTGCAGTCTCCCCCACTGAAGATCTGCAGCCTTTCACCAGCCATACTGCAGCCACTGGGGCAGCTCTGCACAGGACCACTAGGACAAGTGAAGGCACTCCATAAACAGGCACTAAGGGATCACATATGATGATTAGTTGACATTTCATAGAATATTGGATGGTTTGTTGGATCATGGTTTGTTGGTTTGGAATGGTTGTTCTGTGGTGGTTTTTATTTCAGCATTTGGCCAAGAGAATGATGTGATGGTCCATAATAGAGGGATGGAAAGGCTTGGGACTGATGTTGAATGGGATATTGGGTCTGCTTTCACTGGAGTCAGTTGAACTGATCACAGGCATCTCGGCCAGAAAGTGGATGTGTTAGTTGCCTTCTTCCTTCCTCCTGCTCTTACTTCTGTCCAGATTTTGCAGACATGGGAGAAAATCACTGAGTGAGTGGTTGTTCTTTTTCTTCCAGCTGGTTTGAAGTTTGAGAGGCCGGCTTCCTTCTTGAAGATTTCAAGTGTCAGGGCAAGAATAGGGACCATTTTTGCCAACAGCAGAATAATGTCCCCGGAAGGATTTTCTGCTATTAAAGGAGCAATACATAGTTTTATTCAGAAAGGTCAGTAAATTAAATTCAAGTGCATTTTAACCATGTGCTTCAACTAATTGTGATGGACACCTGTACAGCTCACAGGTTCCCCTGAACTTCCAAGCAAATAAAAGAATTAATATAAGCAATGTGTCAAATTTGAATCAAGCTCCCATTTCAGTTCCCAATACTGCCATAAATTGGGAATGAAAACATTTAAAAAATTGTTAATTATAACTGTAAATGCAAAGGAAATTAGCATATTAATGGAAAGTTCCCAGAAACGCCCAAAAATACCAAGAAAGTTGATTACTTGGGTTAACACAAATATTTACAATGCAATAAATGTCAGTCCAGGAGCCCTTTTTACTCTATTTTCTCTGTTAATTTTTCCATTTCTGTTCTTTCTTAAAGGTGTTAACTTCTTGCTTGGATATAGATCCATGGGTGCCCGTGGTTCTCTGGTTTTGAATAGGTATGTGAGTTTTGCCAATGATTATGTAGGATACATGGCACAGAACCAGGACGTTCAGTCCAACCAATCCATTCCAGGGTTTATACTGCACTCAAACCTCCTCCCATTTTTCCTCATCTAAATCTATCATCCTAACCGCCTATTCCCTTTTCCCTCAAATGATGTATAACCTCCCCTTAACTGCATCTATTCTATTCACTTCAACCACTCCTTGTGGTAGTGAGTTCCACATTCTCACCAATCTTTAGGTGAAGAAGTCTCTTCTGAATTACGATCCCGGACCAGACCCCCAAATTTTGCTACGATTCAGTTAGGGAAAAGTAACTTTTTGTTTAATGTAGACAAAGTTTGAGATCCAAGGTACTTACTAAGAGAATAAAGTTACAAGATTCCACTGTTTTTGAACAAACAAAATAAACTTTACAATACAAAATGAGAAAAGTAAAACAATTTACAATTGTCATCTTATACTGTAACATTCAGAACTAATATGAGGTATTTGAATTAAGAAGCAAACTGTGGTGAAGCACACTACACTGCACAATTTATGATAGATGTGACCAAACCAGGTCCTACAAATTTCTCAGTAACCCACCTAGACATCAGTAAACACTGTGAATCACACAATCCCACTAAAACTCTGTCTCCCTCACAAGCGAGTTCAAGTCTCTGCTTTTGAAGATCTAGCCTGTGAATTCCTTCAAAGCCACTCTGACTTAGACTGCATCAACAACTGCTGAACCTCCAGGGTTTCAATCTTGTCTCCCGAAACAATGTTCCCCTGGATTCCTGAGTCTGCACTCCAGCACTAACTCACAGGCATAACCCTAGCTTTCCATGCTGAGCAGAACAACACCACTCGAAAGGGTTATCTTTGCCTTGCTGGCCTGCAGCATGGAGTCAATGATCTTCCATTGCCTTTTTAGCTCTCCCAGGCTCTCACTACTTGGAATCTGCCAATCCAGCTCCACAGAGCAAACAGCAGCATTTTAGCTGCATGGACCTCTTTTCCTGCCCCTGACTCTCTCTTTCTTGCTGACTAAAACTGACTGACTCTTGAACTTCCTCTTCGCTGACCCTTGAACTGATCTGGGCCTATCAAAACACTCCAAGAGGGTCCTGCCCTTGTAACAAGTATTGGAACATCCTGTGCCCTGAATGTTACAATTTTCATGGGTGTGAGCTTACAGAGCACACAGGGACGAAATAATGGATTTCATGACAATCCCTATTGGATTTCTTATCAGACTATCTTGTATAAGAGTAGGGAAAATTGACAATAGGGCAAACTTAAAGACTTTGTATCTGAATGCACGTAGCATTCGGGATAAAACTAATGAGTTAACAGCGCAAATAGAGATAAATAGGTATGATCTGGTGGCGATTACTGAGACGTAGTTACAGGGGAAACAGGTTTGGGAGTTGAATATCCAAGGGTACTCAGTGTTTCGGAAGGATAGGCAGGAAAGAAATGGAGGTGGTGTAGCTTTGTTATTAAAGGAAGAGATCAGTGCAATGGTAAAGAATGATATAGGTACTAGGGAACAAGTTGTAGAGTCTGGGTAGAAATAAGAAATAGCAAGGGAAAGAAGTCCCTCGTGGGACTAATCTATAGGTCCCCAAACAGTAGGTTAGCAGTAGGGCACAGTATAAACCAGGAAATACTGGGAGCATGTAAAAAAGGCACAGCAATAATCATGGGTGATTTTAATATGCATATAAACTGGACTAATCAAATTGGCAAGGGTAGCCTTGAGGGAGAGTTCATAGAGTGTATTAGATATTGTTTCTTGGAGCAATATGTTGTGGAACCAACCAGGGAGCAGGCTTTCTGGATTTTGTTTTGTGTAATGAGATGGGATTAATTAATGATCTCACAGTAAAGGATCCTCTAGGGAAGAGTGATCATAGCATGAAAGAATTTCAAATTCAGTTTGAGAGTGAGAAACTTGAGTCCCACACTAGCGTTCTGGAGTTAAACACTGGTAACTACGTAGGTATGAGGGCAGATTTGGCCCTAGTGGACTGGGTAGGAAGACTACAAGGTAGGACTGTTGATGAACAGTGGCAGATATTTAAGGAGATATTCAAGTCCTCCCAAGTGAAAATGAGGAAGAAAGATGGTAAGAGGGGGCAAAAAGCATCCATGGCTAAGCAAAGAAGTTAAAGTTAACTTAAAGGCAAAAACTAAGTAAAAACTAAATTGCAAAGGTCAGTGGCAGGCTGGAAGATTGGGAAATTTTTAAAGATCAACAAAGGATTACTAAAAAAATAATAAAAAGCGCAAAGGTAAATTATGAAAGAAAACTAGTGCAAAATGTAAAAACTGATAGCAAAAGCTTCTACAAGTATGTAAAAGGAAATATAGTAGCTCAAGTGAATGTTTGTCCCTTGGAAGATGAGACTGGGGAGTTAATAGTGGGGAACACAGAAATGACAGTGATGCTTAACCAATATTTTGCCTCAGTTTTCACAGTGGAGGACACTAGTACCACCCCAATAGTAACAGGGAGTGCAGAGGATATAGAGAAGGAGGAACTTAGAACAATCACCATTACTCGAGAAAAAGTACTGAACAAACTATTGGGATTAAAGGTTGACAAGTCCCCAGGGCTTGATGGCCTACATCCCAGGATCTTAAAGGAAGTGGCAGTGGAGATAGTGGATGCATTGGCTATAATCCAAAATTCTCTGGATTATGGAAAGATTCCAGTGGCTTGGAAAATGCTAATATAACATCCTTATTTAAAAAGGGGGGAGGCAGAAAGTAGGAAACCATAGACCAGTTAGTTTAACGTCTGTCGTTGGGAAATTGTTGGAATCCATTATTAAGGAAGTAGTAATGGGGCTTTTGGAAAGTCAAAATGTGATCCATCAGAGTCAGCATGGTTTTATGAAGAGTGAATCGTGTTTGACTAATTTGCTAGGGTTCTTTGAAGATATGACAAGCAAAGTGGATAATGGGGGTCCTGTGGATGTAGTATATCTGGACTTCCAGAAGGCCTTTGATAAGGTGCCGCACGAAAGATTAGTACACAAGATAAGATCACACAGAGTTAGGAGTAATATATTATGATATATTAATATATTATATTTTGTTTTTATCTCTGTGTTTAATTGACTGCCACTACTCTTCAAGAAATGCCTACGTCCTTCAAGAAGTTCTGTTCGTCTCTGCGACAAGATTTCCGTATCTCTTTTTTGCCTTGTTCACCTTCATTGCTTTCCATTTCTCTCCTGGTGCTTGACAAGGTATTTACTAAAACCCGCTTTCACAGCCATATCTCCTTTCTCAGTGACCGTCTCCGTCTCCGAATTACCCCACGTGGATTTCAACTGAAATTCCCCCCTCATGTTTCGACCCCACCCAGGATTACAGGTATTTCCGGGACATAAAATGTTTCTCGGACTGCTGTTCCCGTCGCATCCTGAGATCCACACTCAGTGCCATGCGCCGTCATATGAACACACTCGACCTCTCCCTCCAGCCCACCGCTGTACCCTTTTTCAAAGCTGCACGTGCCCCCAGTTTCATTTCATTCTTCGTCTCATCCGACGCCTCAACAAGAAACTTTTTCTCTTTCTCTCAAGCGCTAAGGAACGCAAGCTCCAACAACTCATTGACACCAACACCCATCTAGGACCCTCCACCCCTGCCTGTCCCTCCGTCCCCACCCCATCTTCCAATCCCAGCCCCAGCCTTGTATTCACTATTCCCACTGACATTCCCCTCTCCGATGCTGAACACTCAGTGCTCAGCAAAGGACTTAGTTTCATACCCCTACACCCTCACCTTAATGAATTTCGGGCTCGGCATGATGCTGAACTCTTCTTCCCCCGTCTTCGTCTCCGGGCTCACTTCTTTGGGCAGGAGTCCTCTCCCCATTCAACGGATCCTTTCACCCACCTCCAATATTCTCCCTCCACCTGGACCCCTCCCTCTGGATTCTTACTTGCTCTTGATCTTTTCATTGAGAACTGTCGGCGCGACATTAGTCGTCTCAATTTCTCTGCTCCTCTCACCCATTCTAATCTCTCTCTCGCTGAACTTACTGCACTCCATTCTTTCAGGTCCAACCCTGACATCGTCATCAAACCCACTGACAAGGGTGGTGCTGTTGTTGTCCGGCACACTGACCTCTACCTCGCGGAGGCTGAGCGTCAACTCACAGACACTTCCTCCTACCTCTCCCTGGACCATGACCCCACCACTGAACATCAAGCCATTGTTTCCAGGACTGTCACTGACCTCATCTCCTCTGGGGATCTTCCTCCACAGCTTCCAACCTGATAATCGCCCAACCTCGGACGGCCCGATTCTACCTCCTACCCAAAATCCACAAACAGAACTGTCCCGGTAGACTGATTGTGTCAGCTTGCTCCTGCCCCACAGAACTCATCTTGACTCCCTTCTCTCTCCCCTTGTCCAGTCCCTCCCTACCTACATCCGTGATTCCTCTGACACCTTACGTCACATCAACAATTTCCAGTTCCCTGGCCCCAACCGCTTCCTCTTCACCATGGCCGTCCAATCCGTCTACACCTCCATTCCCCACCAGGATGTTCTGAGGGCTCTTAGATTCTTCCTTGAACAGAGGCCTGAACAATCCCCATCCACCACTACTCTCCTCCGTCTGGCTGAACTTGTTCTCACGCTGAACAATTTCTCCTTCAACTCCTCTCACTTCCTCCAAATAAAAGGTGTGGCTATGGGTACCCGCATGGGCCCCATGCCTGTCTCTTTATGGGGTATGTGGAACATTCCTTGTTGCAGTCCTACTCCGGCCCCCTTCCACAACTCTTTCTCCGGTACATCGATGATTACTTCGGTGCTGCTTCGTGCTCTCGTCAGGACTTGGAAAAATTTATTCATTTTGCTTCCAATCTCCACCCCTCCATCATTATCACATGGTCCATCTCTGACACTTCCCTTCCCTTCCTGGACCTCTCTGTCTCAATCTCTGGTGATAGACTGTCCACCAATATCCATTACAAACCTACTGCCTCCCACAGCTACCTCGAATACAGCTCCTCATGCCCCGCTTCCTGTAAGGACTCCATCCCATTCTCTCAGTTCCTTCGCCTCTGTCGCATCTGTTCCGATGATGCTACCTTCAAAAACAGTTCCTCTGACATGTCCTCCTTCTTCCTTAACCGAGGTTTTCCACCCATGGTCGTTGACAGGGCCCTCAACCGTGTCCGGCCCATCTCCCGCGCATCCGCCCTCATGCCTTCTCCTCCCTCCCAGAAACATGATAGGGTCCCTCTTGTCCTCACTTATCACCCCACCGGCCTCCGCATTCAAAGGATCATCCTCCGCCATTTCCGCCAATTCCAGCATGATGCCACTACCAAACACATCTTCCCTTCACCCCCACTGTCGGCATTCCGTAGGGATCGTTCCCACCGGGACACCCGGGTCCACCTCTCCATCACCCCCTACTCCCAAACCCCCACCTATGGCACCACCCCATGCCCACGCAAAAGATGTAACACCTGCCCCTTCAGTTCCACTCTCCTCACTGGTCAAGGGCCCAAACACTCCTTTCAAGTGAAGCAACATTTCACTTGCATTTCCCCCAACTTAGTCTACTGCATTCATTGCTCCCAATGCGGTCTCCTCTACATTGGAGAGACCAAACTGGGCGACCGCTTTGCAGAACACCTGCAGTCTGTCCGCAAGAATGACCCAAACCTCCCTGTCGCTTGCCATTTCAACACTCCACCCTGCTCTCTTGCCCACATATCTGTCCTTGGCTTGCTGCATTGTTCCAGTGAAGCCCAATGCAAACTGGAGGAACAACACCTCATCTTCCGACTAAGCACTTTACAGCCTTCCGGACTGAATATTGAATTCAACAACTTTAGGTCTTGACCTCCCCCCTCCATCCCCACCCCCTTTCTGTTTCTTCCCCCTTCCTTTTGTTTTTTTCCAATAAATTATATAGATTTTTCTTGTTCCCACCTATTTCCATTATTTTAAAATATTTTTAAATCTTTTATGCTCCCCCCACCCCCACTAGAGCTATACCTTGAGTGCCCTACCATCCATTCTTAATTAGCACATTCATTTAGATAATATCACCAACTTCGACACCTATGTGTTCTTTTGTTCTGCTGTCTCTGACATCTTTTGATGATCTGCTTCTATCACTGCTTTTGCCTACAACCACACCACCCCCCTCCACTTCTCTCCCCCCACCCAACCCCACCCCCCCCCCCCCACCACCTTAAACCAGCTTATATTTCACCCCTTCCTGGGATTCACCTAGTTCTGTCGAAGGGTCATGAGGACTCGAAATGTCAACTCTTTTCTTCTCCGCCGATGCTGCCAGACCTGCTAAGTTTTTCCAGGTAATTCTGTTTTTGTTTTGGATTTCCAGCATCCGCAGTTTTTTGTTTTTTGTTTTTTGTTTTTATCAGTAATATATTAGCTTGGATAGAGGATTGGCTAACCAACAGAAAGCAGAGAGTCAGGATAAATGGATCTTTTTTCTGGATGACAAGCTGTAACTAGTGGGGTGCCACAGGTTCAGTCCTTGGGCCCCGACTATTTACAATCTATATTAATGATTTGGATTCAAGGATAGAAGGTACTATAGCTAAATTTTCAGATGAGACCAAAATAGGTGGGAAAGTAAGTTGCAATGAAGAAATAAGAAATTTCCAAATGGATGTGGACAGCTTAGGTGAATGGGCCAAAATGGCAGATGGATAAGTGTGAGGTTATGCATTTTGGTCAGAGGAATAAAAAGGTGACTTATTATTTAAATGTAGAGAAACTTCAGAATGCTTCAGCGCAGAGGGACTTAGGTGTCCTCGTGCATGAATCGCTGAAAGCTAGTATGCAGGTACAGCAGGTAATAAGGAAGGCAAATGGAATTTTGGCATTTATTGCTAAAGGAATAGAGTGTAAAAATAGGGAAGTGTTGTTGCAACTGTACAATGCATTGGTGAGACTGCATCTGGAGTACTGAGCACAGTTTTGGTCCCCTTACTTGAGGAAGGATGTAGTAGCACTGGAGGCGGTTCAGACGAGGTTCATTAGGTTGATTCCAGAGATGTGGGGCTTGTCTTATGAGGAGAGATTGAACAGTTTAGGCCTATACTCGCTAGAGTTTAAAAGGATCGGAGAAGATCTAGTTGAGGTATATAAGATGCTAAAGGGGATAGATAAAGTAGATGTGGAGCAGATGTTTCCCCTTGTGGGGCGAATGAGAGGCTATAGTTTTAGGCTAAGGGTGGTAGATTTAAATCGGAGATGAGGAGAAATTACTTTTCTTAAAGGGCCGCGAATCTGTGGAATTCACTACCTCAGATTGCAGTGGATGCCGGGATGCTGAATAAATTTAAGGAGGAGATAGACAGATTTTTAATTAGTAATGGGTTGAAAGGTTATGGGGAGAGAGCAGGAAATTGGAGTTGAGACTGAAATGAGATCAACCATGATCGTAATGAATGGTGGGGCAGGCTTGAGGGGCTGAATTACCTACTCCTGCCCCTCGTTGTTATGTTCTTATGTTCTTATTGATGGCCTCTAGTTATGCTCTTCCCACAAGAGAAAGTATTCTCCCTGCATCCATTCTATTAAAATGTTCCATCATTTTAAACACTTTTATTAGGTCACCCCTCGGCCTTCTTTTCTCATGAGAAGGGCGATAGATCTTGTCCTGATGTATATACCCACATACTTCTGGTATCATCCTTGTATATTTTCCCTGCATCCTTTCTGGTGCCTCTCTATCCTTTCTGTAACATGGAGACAAGAACACAGTTTAGTTATTGATGTATTTGTACTCTGAGATCCTTTTGTTCATCCATCCCATGTAAACTTGTATCTTCCAAGTAATAAGTGATCTCCCTGTTCTTCCTCCCAAAATGTACCATTTCACATTTATCCATGTTGAAATTTGTTTGCCAATTATTTGCCGATTCTGCAAGTTTATTTAACGTCCGCCTGTAATTTGTGCAGTCATCGTTAACTATTCCCCACCACTGCCAGCCCCACCCCACCACCGCCCACCTCCACCTCAATTTAGTACCATTAGAAATTGTATTTTTGATTGTAAAACTTTTGGAAGGCGATTTAAACATGGCATTGGACAAGTAGGGGTGAGAAAGCTGCTGCCATGGCCAGCCACATCTTCCCCTCAACCCCCACACACTTGAGACTTCCAGCTGCAATGCTGATGAGTGAGTACACTGGATGCTATTACAGCTTAGGTTGAAGACAGTTACCCCTCTAAGGAGTCTGCAGTTCATGAAGGATGAATGGAACAAATCAAATTAAGATACTGATCAGCCATGGTCTAATTTAACAGACTCAATGGGCTGAATGGCCTAATCCCATTCCTATATCACTTGTACTTTAGAATGGAATTGGTAGCATACATAATGTCCAAACCCTAATTCATCTTTTATCTAGTAAATATGAGCAAATCCCATTGTACACAGATGTCTGGATAAAAGCACCAGTTTTTTTCTGGCTAATCTATTACTCACGATAAGATAATCCATAATGATAGTGGGAGATGGTGGTGGTGGCGGCATAGTGGTATTGTCACTGGACTAGCATTCCAGAGACCTAGGGTAATGCTCTGGACACTGGATTCAAATCCCAGCATGGCAGATGGTGAAATTTGAAATCAATTGAAAGTCTAATCATGACCATTGCTGATTGTTATTAAAACCCATCTGATTCACTAATGTCCTTTATGGAAGGAAACCTGCCATCCTTATCTGGTCTGGCATATATGACCTTACCTCGTCTGACCCACAGCAATGTGGTCTTAAAAATGCCCTCTGAATGAGGGCAATTAGGGATGGGCAATAAATGCTGGCCTAGCCAGTGATGCCCACAAAAATACTAGTCAGAATTTTACATTCTCCTGGGACTGGGCGAAGGGGTGTTAAATCTGGTGGATGGCACAGGATGCCATGCTGATGTCCACCTGTACTTTACCAGTGGCATAGTAAGTGTAGGACCTCGCCTTGGGCCAGCTGAGGCCCTTAATTACTCCTTGTGCTGATCGTATTTTGCCAGTGATGGCGGGTGCCCATGTCATGTCATTAGGCTGTAAGGTATAGCCTGTCAGCCTGGCTATAGGCACAGCTGGGTAGGGGGAGGGTGCCTGCTGTTCAGGCATCCTGTGCCCCACAGAAGGCTGACTTCCAGTGGAAAGGATCAGCACCACTTAAACTGCACCCTCTGGTCTCTCGATCACCACCCACCCCACCTAATGCCCCCTTGCCTGGGCCTGCTTGACTGACCCTGGGCAAGCCTCTCCATTTACTTTGAAATCTGGCCTTCAGTCACACTCCTGCTCAGGGACTGACTGCAATCCCAGCAATGGCCACCGCTCCCAGTGGTGCTGCTGGCTCTAATGAGCTGCAGGGGCATCTGATTGGCCAGTAGCTTTTGGAGGAGTGACATCCCTCCCTCCTGGCAATTGAAGCCACAATCTCAGACAACTAATTGCATGCCAATCATAAAATCCAGTCATGGCTTCCAGGGCCAGCAGAGGCATGATCGCCCCTGGCTTTCCAGCTGTTGGGCCAGGCCACTGCCTCTGTGTAAAATTCAGCCAATTAACTGAGCCAGTGAAGAGCATTGTGATTTTTTTGGGATTTTTCTTATTTATTCATGGGATGCTGTCACCATTTGCCAACATAAAGCAAATTACTTTTTGGAAATATTTATTGATGATTAATATATACCGAAGCTGAAAACATCATTATAATAAGTAGTATGATGAAACTTAACTTTACACAGATTGGGCTAACCTCTTCAGAGCAAATCTCTACCGTTCCTTTAGCAGGTAGCTTTAACAGTGTCTACACCTTGACAGGCTAACTGGTCCTGGTTTGGAAATCAGAGCGTAGTGTCCAACATTAGATGTGATTCTGTGATTGGACAAAATTTGTCTAATAATCCTCATTGTGCTCAGAATTACACTGACAACCAATTTAAGATTATCAGTCAGGTTCGCAGTGTGGCTCACTTACATGTGCTAGAAGCTACATATATTAATACACAGGACCCTGTCCTTTGCAGACAGAAAGAACAGGTACACACATTGCACCTTTTTCAACTGAACAAAATAGGCAACAGCCATTCTCTGGTTCATTCCCAAAGGCAATGCCTTGAACAATCAGAGTCAACCTGCCTGGTTTGATTTTAAACAAAAATTGGCAGTTAACTGTCAGTCATCAGTTAAATAGTACATTCTCCATGTTAATGCCCCTACCAATCAGAGTTCACTTGCCAACCAATTAGCACTCTCTTCTCATGAAATATAAATTGTTGTTCCCTTTATATTTGGTATTCTTGCAAATTGTCCTGATGAATGCTAGGCGAAAAGCTTTGACAAGTCTCTTTTTTCAGCAACACTTAAGTTTGGAACTTTGTTATACTAAATTAGTTGCTTGCTTTAATATTTGATAACTTGATAGCATACTGCATTCATTAACCATCAAAATATCTCTATCCTAACTAGTTAAACAAAATAACTGCAATGGCCTTTTATGTAGCTCTTGTCTTCTATTTTGAAAGTTAGTGGAAAACCAGCTGCCTCCATTTTAGCCAGAACTATTTTAAAGTCCTGTAAAATAAAGACAGAAGTTATTGAATAAAGCCACAAATATGCTGGAAATACACCAAAATAAAAATTACATTTTAATCCATGATCTAGCTTCTTAAAAAATGTTTTCAATATTGCATTAAGAAAATTCACAGTGTGTCTCAGCAATGTGCTTACTGATGGATTAGTTAAATGTCAACCAAAGCTATTAGAGGTCACAATGTACTGATTTAAAATTTATTAAGATCAGGCATCCATCTGTTTTGAAAGGAAGCAATTTTTCTGCTACTAGTTGTTATAATGTTCAATGTCTTGCACCGTTTACACCTGCTCAAAATAATAGCAGCACTTCTGCGATCTGTATTCCACTTTACGCTTGCTCTCTCAGCTAACTTAATTATATCCTATAATAAAGATTCAGCCTTAAACTGCAGTTTTAAAAGTCAGGAATATTTGTAGCTGATTACATTTTTAATTTACTCATCTCAAGATAGACAATCTGCAAACATTGATATCTTTACTTAGTATTTTATAATCTGCTGCATTTCATTGCCATTATAAAGTTTTTCATCAGAGTTGTATTTTTGAAGGGTTATGATACTTGACAGATTACTCTTCAAGAGGACTGGATGGTTCAGTGGACTCAACACTAGACTTTCAATTTGGAACCTGAGTTGTGATCCTCCTCAAATGATGTAATGGACTTCTCCTCTGACTACCAGCTGGAAGGACACTGATAAGTGTAAGGTGAACAATTTTAATTCAGTCCATTGTAATTTTAGAGCATAGTTTAAACACACATCAACACAATGGGCAGTCCTGCTTAGAGATACCACTGGAGACTGCTGTAGTGTAAGGAGAAAATGAGGATGAGAGAATGGGATAGAGGTACACTATAGGGGCTAAATGAAGAAAGCTCTGTCAAACTTAGGTATAGCTTGGTTGCATATAAAATCAAGCTTCTTCCATTCTATTCCAACAGCAAATATAACAATTGCTGGTACTAGATTCCTGAAGGTGTTCCATTTCACCACATTAACATCTCTACCCTGAAGCATGAAACAGTTACAAGATGAGTACCTTTTATTCTGTACACTCAGACTTTATATAGAGCACTTACTGAAATAAAACATAGAAAAACTTGGCTGACAGTGGTAGTAATATAACAGTTATTGAAATTACAGCATACTACATGACAGCCGGTTGAACTCACAACAAGAGGGATCATTCTCAGCTGTTACTTCAGGTCAGCAGAAGAAATTCAGAATCAACCAACCTCGTTTGCTTTTTACAGTGTAAAGTGAGACCATCACTACCCAATTTGAAAAATGCAGTCCGTTCCAAAGGTTTCATGGGCAGCCCCAATCAGAGGCTCTGCGCCCGCTGACCCGTCAAAGGCCTATTAAGGCCATTCAAAAAGGCAATTAAGCAATTACCTGAGCTGCCCGTCCAAACTTGAGGTTGGCGGGCAGGCAAAGAGCCCAGGCAGCCTTTGCATTTATCATAGAACCTTATCCATGGGCAGGATGAGGTTTTATGAATGATTTTAAATTTTCACACAAATGTTTATTAAAATTAATGCACATGTCCCAGCTCATTTGGCAGTTTCACATGAGAGGACATAAAAAATATTTCTCCACTTTATTAACCTTTTAAAACTTAAGACTTATCTCTCTGAGGCACCTCTGTGCCCCAGGGAGATTTCTGCACTCTTTTGCGAGCATGCATGAACAAGAGCACTCCCGACTCAGTGAACCGCCAAAACCCGCACAGGGAGCGCACAGCACTTCCGGGTGCACGTCACACTGGGCGGGCCTTAATTAGCCCGCCAACATAAAATGGCATCACAACCCCCCGACAGGGGGAAAATTCTATCCAAAGTGTTCGAGTTGCACTGATGTTAATGCAAAAGGTGATAAAAAAAGAGTTTTTTTACTTAACCTCAGCTTAATTGTTTGTTTGACAGAAATGCATGCCATTGCTTATCTTTTCTTGTTCAAATTCATTAAATTTAAACCACAGAAATTAATTATGAAGTATATTAATGTATTAACTATGGTTGCTGGCATCATATGGAGTCATATAATACAGACTTGGCCCTAAGTTTTTGGCTGAGACTTTACAAAAAAAAGCTTTGAGCATTTTATTCTGCAAGCTTATATGTGGCATGAATCCTAAACAGCTACTAATTTGGTACTTGGGAGTAATTTGAAGCTAACCTTGCTGATGGGGGAACAGTGAGGACTGCCTAATCTGCCTGTTTTACAGCCTCACTGATTTTACACTTGATTGAAGCCAAAGTAAAATGGGATGGGGTGTCAAACAGGCAGCTGAACTGACCCCAGCTGTTTCCTGCTTGGGCACATTAGGTCAAAATTAGCCCCCTGGTGAGCTCTTGGAAGAGTTCTGACAGTCGCTTGTACCAATGATGCAAGAGTTTTCAGCACCTGATGAGCAACAGACTGTACATTAGGGGCAAATGGTGTGTGAGATGGTGGGTAGCAGGAAAAGACAGAGGATTGAAAGAAGAAAGTCTGGAAACGACAGAAAGAGCTGGTGTTTAGAAAGAACCCATCATGACCTCAGGATGTCCCAAAGTGCTTTACAGCTGATGAAGTACTTTTGAAGTGTAGTCAATATGGGAAATGTGGCTGCCCATTTGCACACAGCAAGATCCCCTCAAACATTACTATGATAATGACCAGATAATCTACGTTTGCTGGTGTCAATTGAGGGATAATTGTTGATCAGGACACCGGTGAGAACTTACTGCCCTTCTTCCAATATGCTGTAGGATCTTTTACATCCACCTGAGAGGGAAGAAGGACCTGGTTTTTTTTTCGAAAGACACCATCCTCACAGCACAACCACACGGGAGTGTCAGCCGCGATTTTGATCAGTTGTTCTTTTATCTTAAACATCTTCCAATTGATCCACATATTTACAAGGTTGCTTCAGTCAGTAGTAAGTGCACAGCACAGATTTGACTGCACAGACATGAAACTAGAAGACTGCCAGGTAGCACTTGTGAAACTAGAGTGACCCTGGGATTAGGAATGAATAAAACAGCCAGAACTCTCACTCCTGTTTATTATAAAGTGACTCTTACTGGAAGTATGTGTGGATGCCATGTGTGAACTTGATCAACTCATTGCTTTATGTTGTCCATGATTGAATCACCTTCTAGTATTCCTGATCAAGCTCATGTATAAAGACCGCTAACTTGGGCAAAGTACCTGACAGCTAATGAACACATAACCTACCAGTAACCACTGTAATATCAGTGGGAAGGGTATGATATTAGCAAACACATCAACAGATACCTAAAAACAGTTTTGTTTGTGTCTTTGACCAGTGAGCTGGAGCATGTTGTGTAGCATTACGGCAGAGTATAACAAAATCACCTTGTACACAAGTCAAGAATCAGGAGAATGCTGCATTCCAATTAGCCAATTAACGAAAGGTTGGTTTTCTATTTTGTGAAGCTAAGGTCAGATGGATTTTTCAGGGAAGGGGTATCTGAAATGTCACTTGTTGAGTTGAATTCCATGCATAATAATAAAGTGTTGTATTTTCACAGGCTATTTATAATATCATTCTCCGGTAATGTTATGCACTGCTTCCATATTACAAGCTGGAATAACAACTATATATTAGAATCACATCCGATGCTCCAGTCAGTGGCCAGCCTTGCATTTTCCAAGCATTTACCTCTGAGCCTTACTGGGTAAAATAGAGCCAATTATGTCTCCAAGTGACATTCATACAGTCTGCAAGAACCAAGCAGAAGGTTATGAAGGTTGTGAATAAACTAAGATCAGTAGGAGTAAGTGCTTCTTCATTATACAGCTGAAATTATTCAGCATACATTAAAGAAAGAAAATGCATTCATTATTGTGCTCATCACATCTTCAGAATATTTCAAAGAACTTTGCAGCCAATGGATTATTTCTGAAGTGCCTTCATCAGTCATACGGTTAAACACAAGAGACAAATCTGGTGGCCAATTTGTACAAAGCAAATTCCCACTAACAGCAAAGGAATGATTGAGCAGTTAATCCATTTTTAATCATGTTGTTTGAGAGATGACTGCCTTCCCATCATTCTTGTCTTCATGGACCTTAACCAGTACTTCAGTCCCAATGTATTCAATATAAAATCTTTTTGTTTCTATCTTCAAATCCCTTCTTCACTGATGCTCAACATTCTCTTTCCGGAATTACTTTCTTTTCTGACTGGGTCCTTTTAGCTCCTGCCTTCCCTTTGACCCACCCGAAGTAATGGAGCTGCCTGGGCCCTGCCCTTCAGAGCCTCTCCTTAAAGCCCTCTGCTTTCTTACTTTTCATACCTCCTTTTAAAAACCCTTTTCCCCAATCTTCAATCGTCCCCTCTTTTCCCAGCTCAAACGTTAAAGGCACTATATAAATGCAAGTTGTTGTACTTTTAGAAATTAATTATTGCTTAATTCATAATTGTTATGCCTTGTCAATCTATATTTCTATTTAAAGTTCTAACCTAAGAAAGAGTTAACAAAGATTCAAAAATTATATAAGTTAGCCTTTGGAATCCAAAGGTTCAAAGATCTATTTCTATTTTCTCCAATAAAGGTTGGTCTTTGTGAAATGATGATTTATCCCTGACATAAAATAGTAGCACCAGTGACTTTCCACAATTGGTACATTTAATTGTTAATATGGAGTGATATGTTGCACACGTCTGTGGTCAACAGGACAAATCCAGTTGCTGTTTCATAAATGCTGAATATGTGGCGTAATTGCAATGAAGCAATCAATTTAATTCAACACAAATTGCCTTAGATAATTGTAGTCACATAATTAAACTCTGGCTGTATTTCTGTTCAAGGAAAAAGTGCTTTAATTAGGCATTTTTTGGTAGATTGTATTCTAGTACTTTTTACCAAATATGTTCTTCCTACATGAATAGCTTGTCAGAAGAAAGCACACAATTGGAACAAAAGTATTTAATTGGAGCACAATAACACACCTAAAATCCTGCCTTTTAATGCTCTTATTAGGAATGTGAGCATGCAGAGCAGATTGTGGCTTTGGGGTCTTGTCTTTTTGCACTTTGATCCTGTTTCACAGACAGTAGGTGGCAGGATGACAGCCCAGTAGTTTTAACATCATTCCAACTGAATTTGGAACTGGGTGCATAGAGGGAGGCAGAATCAACTCAATCAACCACAGGTTAATATTCAAACACAAACTTCTTCATAGCAATTGTGTATTCATGGTGACTACGGGATCCCTAAAATTCTACAATGTGCTATTCCTCTGTTGTCATTTTATTGAAACCATAAATGGCTACATGATCTTCAACAAATCAATCTTTTCCAGCAATGCAAACTTGCAGAATTCCCTTAATCTTCCCTTCCCTTTGTAATCTACAGCAGGATGATGGAGTATGCTTTATTTGCCTGGATGAATGCAGTTGCAACAACACTCACGAGCTTGACACCCTCCAGGACCAATGGTATACTGGACTGGCATTACATCCATCACTGTAAACGTTTGTTCCCTCCAACACTGAATACATCATGGCTACATGGCTACATGGCTACTGGATACATACTGCCTGTAGGATTCTCTGTAGCAATTGGCTAAGGCTTCTATGAGAACACTTCTACAGCCGGCAAACTTCACTACCTAGAACACAAGTGTCTGTATTATCATTGGCATGCCGCCACCTCCAGGTTTCTCTCTAAGCCACACATCATCCTAACTTCAACATTTATCACTGTTCCATCATCGTCCTGGGCCAATATCCTGGAGTTCACTTCTTAACAATATTGCGGTAGTACCTTTGTCACATGAGCTGCAGAGGTCCAAGAAGACCCATCGCTGCCTTCTCAAGGGAAACTAGGCAAGGGCAATAAATGCTGACCTTACCAGTGACAACTAAATTTCAAGAATGAATAAAGAAGCATCTAAGCTTTGGCTCATCATCTTGACAATCCTTTCACTCTTTCAAAGGAGTTGCCCTGGACCATGGGTCTTGATCCTTCACCTAAGTTTCTCAGTTGAAAAAAAATCTTGCCTGGGGTTTGAGCCTCACAGAGCCCCTCAGCCTTTGCCATGCATGACTGGTCTCCTGAGAAATGTTTTAAAACACTGCAGACTGATCTACTTCCATCCATGGAAGAGTGTGGTGGGAGATTAAATAATGTAAAATAAAAACAGAGAGGACTACTGGTGCAATTCAGTTTGGTGCTGCTCTTTGTTTTAATAAAGTGGGTTGTATGGGAAACATTCTCATTTCATTAATATCTGTAAGTCTACACACTTACACAGGACACACTAAAAGCAACAGTTAAGTGCTCTGAGAAGGGAAGATTCTTCCAAAAAAATGGTTTTCTTCATCTCATCTCTTGTGTGAACACCAAGACTGTCTTTATATAACCTCCTGTTGTGATTAATGTGCAACTGAAAGAATCTGCAACTTACATCTGTTTGTAGCAAATTCCTCGGATTTTATTTGTTGAGGAACTTACCGGAACGATAGTCAAACTAATTATTTCTGACAAATATAAACTACAAAACAGCAAACACTTTCTTCACTATCACTGGTATTCTTGATAACATTATCATTTTTATAACATTATTATAAGCTGCTATTTTCCATTAGGGTCAATAATAGTGTGATGATCTACTTTATAATGTGATTCTGTCTACATGCTTCAGTTAACAGAAGCAACAAAAGTTGTTTATGGAACTACTGTAGAATAAAATTATTTGTCCAAGTGTGAATAGGTAGCGGAAACAAAATGACAATCTCAGCCCTGTCAACCCTGCAAAGTCCTCCTTACTAACATCTGGGGGCTAGTGCCAAAATTGGGAGAGCTGTCTCACAGAATAGTCAAGCAACTGCCTGACAGTCATCCTCACTGAATCAAATCTTACAGATTATGTCCCAGACACCACCATCACCATCTCTGGATATGTCCTGTCCCACTGGCAGGACGGGCCTGGCAGAGGTGGCTTACCGGAGGGAGAGAATTGCCCTGGGAGTCCTCAACATCAACTCCGGACCCCATGAATCAGATCAAACATGGGCAAGGAAACCACCTGCTGATTACCGCGTACCACCTTCCCTCAGCTGATGAATCAGTGCTCCTCCATGTTGAACACCACTTGGAGGAAGGACTGAGGGTGGCAAGGGCACAGAATGTACTCTGGGTGGGGGACTTCAATGTCCATCACCAAGAGTGGCTTGGCTGCATCACTACTGGCTGAGTCCTAAATGACATAGCTGCTAGGCTGGGTCTGCGGCAGGTGGTGAGGGGACCAGCAAGAAGGAAAAGTGTACTTGACCTCACCCTCACCAACCTGCCTGCCGTGGATGCATCTGTCCATGACAGTATCGGTAGGAGTGACCACCACACAGTTGTTCACAGTGAGAATACCGTCCATTTTGTTGTGTGCTACTACCAATGTGCTAAATGGGATAAATTTCAAACAGATCTAGCAACTCAAGACTGGACATCCATGAGGCACTGTAGGCAATCAGCAGCAGCAGAATTATACTCGGACATAATTTGTAACCTCATGGCCCAGCGGATCCCCCACTCTACCATTACCATCAAGCCAGGGTATCAATGAAGAGTGCAGGGGGACATGCAAGGAGCAGCACCAGGCATACCTAAAAATGAGGTGTCAGCCTGATGAAGCTATAAAACAGGACTATTTGCGTGCCAAACAGCACAAACAGCTAGTGTTGGACAGAGCTAAATGATCCCACAACCAACAGATCAGATCTAAGCTCTGCAGTTCTGCCACATCCTGTCGTGAATGGTGGTGGATAATTAAACAACTCACTGGAGGAGGAGTTTCCATAAATATCCCCATCCTCAATGATGGAAGAGCCCAGTGCATCAGTGCAAAAGATCAGGCTGAAGCAATTGCAGCGGTCATCAGCCAGAAATGCCAAGTGGATGATCCATCTCGGCCTCCTCCGGAGGTCCCCAGCATCACAGATGCCAATCTTCAGCCAATTTGATTCAGTCTACATGATATCAAGAAATGGCTGAAGGTATTCGATACTGCAAAGGCTATGGGCCCTGACAATATTCCAACAATAGTACTGAAGACTTGTGCTCCATAACTTGCCGTGCCCCTGGCCAAACTGTTCCAGTACAGCTACAACACTGGCATCTACCCCCAGGTATGTCCTGCACACAAAAAGCAGGACAAATCCAACCCAGCCAAACATCACCACATCAGTCTACTCTTGATCATCAATAAAGTAATGGAAGTGTTAATCAACACTGCTATCAAATGGCACTTGCTTAGCAATAACCTGCTCACTGACGCCCAGTTTGGGTTCTGCCAGGGCGTCTCAGCTCCTGACCTCATTACAGCCTTGGTTCAAACATGGACAAAAGAGTTGGACTCCTGAGGTAAGGTGAGAGGGATTGCTCTTGACATCAAGGCAGCATTTGACAGAGTGTGGCACCAAGGAACCCTAGCAAAACTGAAGTCAATGGGAATCATGGAGAAAACTCTCCACTAGTTGGGGTCATACCTAGCACAAAGGAAGATGGTTGTAGTTGTTGTAGATCAGTCATCTCAGTTCCAGGACATCATTGCAGGAGTTCCTCAGGGTAGTGTCCTCGGCTCAACCATCATCAGCTGCTTCATCAATGACCTTCCCTCCATCATAAGGCCAGAAGTGGGGATGTTCGCTGATGATTGCACAATGTTCAGCACCACACACAACTCCTCAGCTAGTGAAGCAATCCATGTCCAACTGCAGCAAGACCTGGACAATATCCAGACTTGGACTGACAAGAGGCAAGTAACATTTGTGCCACACAAGTGTCAGGCAATGACGATCTCCAACAAGAGAGAATCTAACCATCGCCCCGTGATGTTCAATGGCATTACCATCACTGAATCCCCCACTATCAACATCCTGGGTGCTACCATTGACAAGGAACTGAACTGGACTAGCCATATAAATACTGTGGCTACAAGAGCAGGTCAGAGGCTCGGAATTATGTAATGAATAACTCCCCTCCTGACTCCCCAAAGCCTGTCCACCATCTACAAGGCACAAGTCAGGAATGAGATGGGATATTCTTCACTTGACCGGATAAGCGCAGCTCCCACAAGAAACTTGACATCGTTCAGGACAAAGCAGCCCACTTCATTAGTACCACATCAACAAACAATCACTCCCTCCACCATCGACGCACAGTAGCCGCAGCGGGTACCGTCTACAAGATGCACTGCAAGAATTCAACAAGGTTCCATAGACAGCACCTTCCAAACCCACGACCACTACCATGTAGAAGGACAAGGGTAGCATATAGATGGGAACATCACCACTTGGAAGTTCCCTTCCAAGTCAGTCACCATTCTGATTTAGAAATATTTTGTTATTCCTTCACAGTCACTGGGTCAAAATCCTGCAACTTTCTTCGTAGCAGCGCTGAAGGTGTACCTACCCCAATTGGACTGCAGTGGTTCAAGAAGGCAGCTCACCACCACCTTCTCAAGGGCAACAAGGGATGTGCAATAAATCCTGGCCCAGCCAGCAAAGCCCACATCCCATGAATGAATAAAAAAAAAATTTCATAGTTTCAGATGCCAATGATGCCAAGGAACTGTTTATCAGATTTGTGATCGGTGGTGAGGGCTACAAGTTGCTTTGGTGTATCACCCTTCATGAGAAAGACTGCCTCTAATCGCTTGTCAAATGGGGGAAGTAGCTATCAACAGGAATAGTGGGAATAAGAGTAAAAACTCCCTGATTTGAAAAAGAAATTTATTTTTAAGTGAGCTTTTGAAACCAGGGGCAGAGCGGAAGCCAGTCTGTAATTTTGGGAGAGAATTCCAGGTGCATAATAAGGAAGGCAAATGGAATTTTGGCATTTATTGCTAAATGAATAGAATATAAAAATAAGGAAGTGTTCTTACAACTTTACAAGGCATTGGTGAGACTGCACCTGCAGTACTGTGAACAGCTTTGGTCCCCTTACTTGAGGAAGGTGTAGGGGGTGGTGGTGGTGGTGTGTCAGTTTCACCTCTGACTTCTGAGTGGTTTGAATCGCTCCCACTCCCTGCATTCTAGACCTTGGACTTATTTGGGGTTGTGACAAAGTGCAGCAGACAA
This sequence comes from Carcharodon carcharias, assembly GCF_017639515.1. NCBI lineage: Eukaryota > Metazoa > Chordata > Chondrichthyes > Lamniformes > Lamnidae > Carcharodon > Carcharodon carcharias. The sequence goes on from NC_054473.1 coordinate 69,399,679, forward strand.
CTAGTTTTGGTACAAGAAAAAAACTGAGTTTATTGAAGTCACAAATGAACTTATAACATTAGGGTTACACTGATATTATACAGACCTACAAAGTACACTTAGTTAAGAATGGGGAACACACAGCATAACAAGGGAAAATCACGCTACTAATCCCCTTACCCTTGTCCCACCCCCAAAACTTAACTAAATTGAACTAGGAAAGGTGAGGGATCATGCTCACCAACCAGGGTTCCTTGACAGTTCGAAATCTAGCCAGGTAAGCCAGTTGCAGTTTTGGGGTACACTCTTTGTGTCCTCTGAGGCCTACCATCCCCACGTGCTCCTGGTCTGTGGAATCTGCAAAGGTTCTTCAGTTGGGTGGAGGGTGCGGCTGTGGGTGGTCGATCTTCGTGGAGGGCTGCGGTTGCTGCCTTTTTGTCTTCGGTTGAGCCTGTCACCCCGTGCCCCTCGTCATGATGTTGCCTGTGGGCCTGCAAGCCTCCAGATCTTCTCCCTGCTGGGCTCAGCTCCTTGCCTAAACTTGGCTTCAACCGTTTCCCAACTGCTCACTCTCCAGCTCTGCTTTCAAAACCACTCACCCTTCTGTGTCACAGCCCAAAAACCAAACTGCCCAATTCAGATCTGCTGGCCCAGTTATACTGTTTTTTTTTTCGAATTTCTTATCTCAATCCAAATCAAGGTTAGTTCTTTGTTTGATTTTGGTGGGCTTCCCCAGGTGATTGATGTCTCGTTGTTTTTAATGGGCTCACCTGAGGTTTATCAATGTCTTCCTGCTTTGTAACTAGTCTTGAACTGAAAGCCATTGTATGTGTAGAGTATTGATGGGTTTGCATAATTGCATTGATTGTGGTCTTTCTGCCTTAGTAGTTAGTAGCGATTATTTATGCAAGATTTTGATGGGCTTTAGTTTCGTGTTGATTGTTTTAAAGGGAAGAATGCGTATTCTGTCTCCTCTCATTGTCTGGTTTCAGGTAAGAGTTCAAAAGTCATGCCCTTGCTGATGTTATGAAAAATGTGGGAATTTTGAGAACTCTTCAAAGGATGTAGTTGCATTGGAGGTGGTTCAATGGAGGTTCACTAGATTGATTCCAGAGATGTGGGGCTTATCTTATGAAGAGAGATTAAGCAGTTTAGGCCTATACTCGCTTGAGTTAAGGAGGAGAGGAGATCTAATTAAGGTATATAAGATGCTAAAGGGGATAGATAAAGTAGACGTGAAGTGGATGCTTCCCCATGTGGGGCCCTCTAGAATGAGAGGCCATAGTTTTAGGCTAAGGCGTGGTAGATTTAAATCAGAGATGAGGAGGAATTACTTTTCTCAAAGGGTCGTGAATCTGTGGAATTCACTACCTCAGATTGCGGTGGATGCCGGGACGTTGAATAAATTTAAGGAGGAGATAGACAGGTTTTTAATTAGTAATGAGATGAAAGGTCATGGAGAGAGTGCGGGAAATTGGAGTTGAGGCCGAAATGAGATCAGCCATGATCATATTGAATGGTGGGGCAGACTCAAGGGGCTGAATTGCCTACTCCTGCTCCTAGTTCCTATGTTCTTATAAGGCCTCAAAAATTGGTACTTGATGATGGAGCAGTAGAAATAGTGAATGTCACTTGTTGAGATAATTTTCCATGCACCATAAACTGCTCTATCTTCACAGGCTGGTTATATTGTCATCTCCAGTAATGTTATTCATTTACTTCCCTTTTCAGGCTGGAAAGAAAACTATGGTCCAGATTTTCTGGTCTCCAGATAATTGGAGATCAGATGAAGCTGGTAGTTGTGATATGGTACCACTTGGAAGTCCCAATACTAGAACTCAATGGAGGTTGCCCAGGAAGTTTGAACTTCAGAAGGGCAATTCCTATGCTCCCCAGAAGCCTCCATATAATTCTCCCAGCTCTGAATGAGAGTCAGAGATTCTAAACAGTTCTGACTTACTTACCTGGATAGTAATCCAGGAAATGTTAGACAGAAAAAAGGCAATTCTAACTCCTGGGTAACCATACAACTGACCCTTTCCCAGCCACACACATTGAACCCTCATGCTTCCTCACTCAACCCGACAACCCTCCCATCCACCTCCTGACTCAGAGTCCCCACTGCCAGACCTGACTAGCCCCAACACTGACCTACCTCCCTTGATTTCCCAACTTCTCCCTGACCCACCCCCGCATCTTACCCCTACCCGCCACCCGACTCCTCCCCAACCTTGCCGTCACCAACCACGTCTCCAACCATCAACCGGACCTGACCGGACTGAGCAGTTTAGCTCCCAACCCAACATGACTACCCCCTTACCTGATAACCCCTCTTAACCCAACCAAACTACCCCCTGATTCATCCATCCACCCACTAATCTGCCTCCTACCTACCTGCCTACCTTACCACCTCACCCACCCTGCCACCTCATCCACTAACCATTTTCACCCTTTCCACCTGCCATCCTACATACCTGCCATCCTGCCACCCTTCCCACCTGCCACCCTACCACTTACCTCACACACCCACCCTACCTCCTGTTATGATGTGGCAGGTGATCTGTGCCAGGCGGATCAAATCCATCAGGAAACTTGGCTACGCTATCACAATGATTTTGCAATTTGTATTTATTATCAGAAGGCTTATGCACTGAATTCAGAATAATTGAGTCCACTAACACCTTTGGAGGTTTTAAAATTAAGTTAAAACATGTATGAACAAAAGGGAAAAAAATGAAATAATAAACACATACAAGATTGCAGTTACATGGTTACTTCATCTTAATAGGTCCCAAAATTCTTAATTTAGCAGGCTTGCAACAATACAACACCTTTAAGGCAACAGTGCAAGATAGATTTGAAATTATAAAATCAACCCAGCAAGGTTACCACACCAACAATGGAATTCCAAATTCTTGTAACACAATGTTAGTTACTGGACACAGCAGACTTCTGCTAAGGTGGCTGAAGGCTTTTCCTCAAAGGCTGCTTCAAATGGTGTACCTTTTGATCTCTCACAGCCAAACCCCTTACATAGCCTTCTGTCCCTCTTTATATATGTTTTCTCTCTCTTTAATCTGTAAGTTCCATTGTTCTACAGGTCTTTGGAAATTTACTTTTCCTATAATATAAAAATCTTTCATGTTGCCAATATGGCCTCTTTCCTTTTGGGAAAAACAAACATAATAACCTTGCCCTATTTATCTGGTTAGTTGTAAATATCCTACCAATCCTTTGAAACCCAAACATCTTTCTATTTATCTTAAAATGCAAACCTCCTTCACACCCTACATGCTGCCCTCATCCATGTTTACTCATTAGCATTTCAAATGCCTTTTTACACCTAACTTCTTCTGATAATTTTAACTTTGCAGTCTATCTGACTCTAATTCAATTAAACTGTTCACACAGACAGAACCATCCACATTCACACCCATAAACCTATAATAATATTATGATAATATTAGTTTTGCGACACCTCCATCCTTTTGGAAAAATGAACTGTCATAATTTTAAAAGATGGCTTCATTCTCTCAACCTATCTTACTTAATGTACTATTCTTATCTATATACATAAACTATTACATTACCAAGTGCATGCATTAACATGCTATATACAAATCCTTTGTATCAACAGAGATTAATTCAGTCCAGTGTCTAGGTTTTAAATGTTCAATTTCCTTTGAGCTCCAAACTCTTGACAAGGCATCTGCAATTAGGATTTCTCATCCAGCCACATGTATAATCTAAATTAAACAGTTGCAGTAATAAACCCCATCTGAACAGTCTTGCACTACAGTCTCAAAACTTTTCCAGGAACCATAAATGTTTATGGTCTGTGTAAACAATTGTTTCTGATGAATTGCTTACAACATGAACCTCAAAATGCTGCAATGCTAACACCAGACCCAGAGTCTCCTTTTCGATGGTTGAATATCTTCTCTGATGTACATTCAGCTTTCGTGAAAAAATATCCTATTGGCTTCTCATTTCCAGTTTCATCATCTTGTAACAATACAGCACCAATACTTACCTCACTTACATAAACAGCAACTTAAACTTCTTGGCTCAATCAGGCACTGCTAAAATTGGTGTCACAGTCAATACATTTTTCAAACAGTTAAACACCTTCTGATACTACTGTGTCCATTGAAACTTCTTGAAACTTAGTAGTTCAATCAATGGAGCAACCATTACTCCTAAAACTGCTAAAACTTGGGACAAACTTCTGGTAAAATCCACTCATGCCCAGAAATCTCAAAACTTCTCATTTTGTTGTGGGGATGGGAAATTCACAACGGCTTTTACTTTCACATCTCTCGAAGCCACCTTACCATGCCCACTGGTATGGCCTAGATATGTAACTTGCGCTTTTGCAAATTCACTCTTAACCAAGTTCGTTACCAAATTAGCTCCATGCAGTTGATCAAACAATTCTTTCAGATATTGTAATTGCTCCTCCCATGTTTGACAGAAAACTATCAAGTCATCAATTTAAACAACACAATTGTTCAGTTCTGCAATTAATTTGTCAGTCTTTGAAATGTTGCTGGTGCATTCTTCATACCAAATGGCAGACTTTAAACTGATATAGTCCATCTGGCTTCACAAAAGCCAATATCTCCTTTGCTCTCTCCGATAACGCCACTTGCCAATATCCTCTCTAAAGTCAATCTTTGTGGTAAGCTTTGATTGTTCCACTTTCTCAATGCAATCTTCCAACCACAGAATTGGATATGAATCTGCTTTTGTCATTGCATTTAGTTTTCGATAATCCACATACAGTCTTTGTGCCCCATTCAGTTTCCGTGCCATCATAATAGGTGAACTCTAGTTACTACAACTAGACTCAATGATATCATTTTGAAGCATGGATTCAATTTCTATCTGTACGTGTGATAATTTTGCTGGATTTAATCTATAAGGATGCTTCCTTATCAAAAATGAATCACCCACATCATGTGCAGCTAAATCTGTCCTCCCCAGCCTATTCCCACAAATAGCTATGTGTGACTGCAATATCTTCTCCAAATCATTTTGGCACTTGTCTGGAAGGTCACTCAATATTACATTTAAATTCTTAAGTACCTCCTCATTATCCAATTTGATTAGAGGAAAATCAATTTCAGAATCCTCCATTTCTACCTCTTTCTCCGTATTTACTACTAATACCTCATTTCTGTCATATTCCCCGTCAAAGTACTTTTTAAGCATATTTACAAGACACACCCTCTGCTTCTTTCATTCATCTGAAGTATTTATTAAATAATTTATTCACTCAATTTAATTTCAATTCTGAAACTAAACCTTGTCTTTAACAGTTTACCCAGTACTGGTAACAAAACTAACACTTTTTCCCTAGCAACAAAACTATGAGCTCTGGCTCTCTTATCTGCTTTCACTTTCATCACTTGCTGTGATATCTTTAAATGTTCTAACTCACATGTTCTGTTCAATCTTTTTCTGAAGTTTGTCATATAATCCAAGAGAGTAGTTTCTGAATTCTGATACACTAACTTCTCCTGAATCAACTTAAGTGGTCCCCTTACCTCATGACCATAGACTAATTCAAAATGACTAAATCCCGTGGATTCATTAGGAGCATCCCTAATGGCAAATAACAAGAATGGAATCCCCAATCCCAATCCTGTGGATATTCTTGACTATGAGTCCCCACCATGCTTTTCAAAGTTTGATGCTGTCTCTGTAAAACACATTGTGATTCAGGATGATTAGCTGATGACATAAATTGTTTTATCCCCAGGCTGCTAATATCTCTCTTAAGCAGCTGTGACATGAAATTTGAACCCCGATCTGATTGTATTTCTTTCGGTAATCCATATCTTGTAAAAAATGCAGTCAACTCTTCCACAATTCTCTTTGCTGTAACATTCCATAAATGTATTGTTTCCGGAAACCTAGTAGGCATATCCATAACTGTCAGTTAATACTGATTTCCATTTTTAGTCTCAGGGAGGGGCCCTACACAATCAATCAGGACCCTGGAAAAAGACTCCTCAAATGCTTGAATCAGAATTAAATGTGCCGGTTTAATCACTGCTTGAGGTTTTCCTGTCACCTGACATATGAGACATGATCTACAGAAATTGTCTTCATCTTTATGTAATCCAGGCCAATAAAAATGTTTCTGTATTTTTGCCTGAGTCTTCTTCATTCCAAAACGTCCCCCTTTTGGAACTTCATGAGCCACTCTCAATATCTCATTTCTGTATCTGGATGGTATAACTACCTGATGCACTACCATCCATTTCTCATCTGCTGAAGCATGAGATAGCCTCCACTTTCTCAGTAACACGTTCTGGAATACATTCTGCCCCTGCATCCAAATAAGCTGTCTGATGTGACTGCTTTATTCATGGATCCTTCTGCTGTAACTCTACAAATTTAACTAACTAAACACCTCCACTTCATTTTCTTCCACCTTTTCTTCCTGCGCCATCTTTTCAAAAACAGATGTAGTTAATTGGATATCGGAATCTTTTCCCTGCCTTTTCAACTCCTCCTCTTCCTGTTTTAACCTATGAGTCTGTAATCTCATTACTACACAATCTGGAAACAAGGATGTTCTTCCTGCAACACCTCTGTTTAACGCACCTCCACTGGCTGCTTAACTATAGTAGTCATCACAAACATTTGTGACCCAGCTATATCATTACTTAAAATAAGTTGAGCCCCTGCAATAGGCAATTCTTCCACTACTCCAACAATCGTCTCACCTGTTTTCCACTTACTCTTTAAATTTACTTTCTACAATGGAATAGGTTTAGCATCTCCATGAATCCCACTTATTACCACTTTTTTTCCTGCAAGAGTCCCTCTGTACAACAAATAGCACAATCCCATAACATTAGGATTGACTAGTCCCTGTGTCACTTAACATTTAATATCTTTGCCTACTCCACCCTGTATACATGGAAATACTTTTCCTTCACATACAAAATCTTTAAACGCTTCTGTAACCTGCCCTTCAGTGCTTCCTTGGGTAAATTGTGAACACGTTCCTACTTCTTTACCTATCGTTGATTCTTCCTACTTCACCTGTACTCAAACCACTGGCTTTAACTCTGATTCTTGATCTCAGAACCCACAGTACCCTTATTTCCAGAACTTTTCTACATCCCAATTACTGATATAAATTTTCCCTGTAACCTCCACCACATTGACTTTGTTATTATTACAGCTTATTACAATGAAAACACCTCCGATTCTGAGTGTCACTTCTACCCTCAGCACCTTCCTTTCTGGTCTGAGAAAAAACTCCCTGAGAATTTCCAGCTGTGCCTTCTCTTCCCTGACTACCTACCATCCTTTATCTGGATTGAAAAAGGGTGATGAAAGAAAGGTTGAGACTTATGAGCTAACTCATAATCAACAGCTATCTCTGCTGCTTGCCCAGCTGTTTTAACCCCCATTCCTCCACATGGAATTGAATTGTTAAATTCTTCCAAAAGAATTATCTTCTATGAGCTGCATATGTTGTCCCTGCCTTTAATGCCCATATACACCAACCAGAATTATTTTGTTTTCTTCTCTCAAACTCAGTATAAGTCTGACTAGGCTGTTTCCTTATATTCCTATATTTCTGCTTTTACTCCTCAGGAACCAAATTATATGCATTCAAAATAGTATTTTTCACTGCCTCATAATCCATCAATATCTCTTCTGTCGGTGAAGCATAAACCTCATGAGCTCCACCTCCCAACCTAGACTGTAAAAGCAATGTCCAGATTTCTTGAAGGGTTGCAGAGATGAGTCATGGAATTACAGACCAGTCAGTCTCACGTCAGTGGTAGGGAAACTATTGGAGAAAATTCTGAAGGAGAGAATCTAGCTCCACTTGGAAAGGCAAGGTTTGATCAGGGATAGTCAGTATGGCTTTGTCAGAGGGAGGTCATGCCTAACAAATTTGATTGAATTTTTTGAGGAAGTGACCAGGTGTAGATGAGGGTCGTGCAGTTGATGTAGTTTATATGGATTTCAGCACCGCCTTTGACAAGGTCCCACATGGCAGACTTATAAAGAAGGCAATGCACAGGGTAATTTGATAAGGTGGATTTAAAATTGGCTTAGTTGTAGCAGACAGAGGGTGATGACAGAAGGCTGCTTTAATGACTGGAAGCCAGTGTCCAGTGGCGTAGCACAGGGATCTGCGCTAGGTTCCCTATTATTCGTCATTTATATAAACAATATAGATGACTATGTGGGGGGTAGGATTAGTAAATTTGTGGATGACACAAAGATTGGCTGGGTGGTTAACAGTGAGGTTGAGTGTCTTGGGCTACAGGAAGATATAGATGGGATGGTCAAATGGGCAGATAAGTGGCAGATGGAATTTAACCCTGAAAAGTGTGAGGTGATACACTTTGGAAGGAGTAATTTGACAAGGAAGTATTCAATGAACGGCATGACATTAGGAAGTTCTGAGGAACAAAGGGACCTTGGCGTGTGTGTCCATACATCTCTGAAGGCAGAGGGGCATGTTAGGGGGGTGGTGAAAAAGGCATATGGGACACTTACCTTTATCAATCGAGGCATAGATTACAAAAGTAGGGAGATCATATTGGAGTTGTATAGAACCTTGGTGAGGTCACAGCTGGAGTACTGTGTGCAGTTCTGGTCGCCACTTTATAGGAAGGATGTGATTGCACTGGAAGGGTGCAGAGGAGATTCACCAGGATGTTGCCTGGGATGAAACATTTAAATTATGAAGACTCAGGTTGTTTTTGTTGGAGCAGAGAAGACTGCGAGGCGACCTGATCGAGGTGTACAAGATTATGAGGGGCATGGACAGGGTGGATGGGGAACAAAAGTGAGAAAGGGCATTCCAAAGGGAGCATGCAGAATGGCAGGAGAGAGAAACAATACAGGAAAGGGAATTGGAACTGGAGAAATTAGCAATGGAGGAAAGGGAGAAGGAAAGAGAAAGGGAATATCATCTTAAAAAGCTGCAGTTAAAAAAGACTTCTCAGAAGCTGAGGGAGGTCCTGGGATGAAACAACCCCATTGAATTTAAAACCCAATGGGGAGATCACAGAATCACACAGTGCAGAAGAGGCCCTTTGGCCCATCGAGTCTGCACTGTTCCCCTTAATTGAAGGTCAGTCACAAGGGGACACAAGTTCAAGGTGAGGGGCAGGAGGTTTAGGGGGATGTGAGGAAAAACCTTTTTACACAGAGGGTGGTGATGGTCTGGAATGCGCTGCCTGGGAGAGTTGTGGAGGCGGGTTGCCTCACATCCTTTAAAAAGTACCTGGAGGAGCACTTAGCACGTCATAACATTCAAGGCTATGGACCAAGTGCTCGTAAATAGGATTAGGTAGGTAAGTCAGGTGTTTCTCACGTGTCGGTGCAGACTCGATAGGCCGAAGAGCCTCTTCTGCACTGTGTGATTCTGTGATCTCCCCACTGGGTTTTAAGTTGAATGGGGTTGTTTCATCCTAGGACTTCCCTCAGCTTCTGAGAAGTCTTTTTTAACTGCAGCTTTTTAAGATGATATTCCCATTCTCTTTCCTTCTCCCTTTCCTCCATTGCTAATTTCTCCAGTTCCAATTCCCTTTCCTGTATTGTTTCTCTCTCCTGTCATTCCACTTGCTCCCTTTGGAATGCCCTTTCTCACTTTTGTTCCACAACACCTAACTCCTTTTGATAATTTCAACCTTGCAGTTTATCTGACTCCAATTCAATTAAATCAGTCACACAGACATAACCATCAGTACTCACACCCATAAGCCTACAATAATATTATGAAAAGCATAGTTTCGTGACATGCCTTACACACTTGCCCTACCCACCCTACCATCTTACTGCTGTATGTTGTATGTCTGTTCGATAGGTCTCAGGAAGAGGTTCTATGTCTGGTATAGGTTAACATTATCTTTATTGATAACACATAAATATGTATATATACAGGGTTTAGCCCAAGCTATGAGCTGACTCCATGCTTGCTTCTACACAGGTCTCTGTCCAGATGACAATTCTCTCTAGTCTCAGGTCACATGTCTCTTTAAATCACATAGTGGGCGGTTCTGTACTCAATCGCACATTAACACTTGCTATGGCAGATACCCTTGTACTACAATGACCCACTTACCTTACCCACCCTACTCCCTCACCCATTACTCAATATACCCACTTACCCACTTATTTACCCACTCTACCCCCATACCCAATTACATTCCCCCCCCCACCCCCTTACCTACCTTACCCCTTGTACATTTCTTCTCTACGTAGCTTTTCAAAGAAGCTTTGCGAGATTTAAACTCTCTACTTAACAGAATACAGCAGCTGGTGCCATGAAAAGGGAGCATGGTTCAGGCATGAATTCTCTCTGCTGCTCCCTCGGAGGTTTGCTGCACTTAGCCAGCTCCGCAGGATCTTTCATCGGAAGATTGTCAGAAAAAATTGGAGGATGGTAAGTGTGTATTTTTTTGCCAGATGAGGATCAGAAATAGGGGTTCTGACCTCGATTGAAAGATTTGGGCTATCATGTTAGAACAGCATTCAACGTTCCAGTCAATGACCTGCCTTACGTTCCCCACACATTTATCTCTGAGACTTAAATGGCTAAAGTGGAGTCAGGTTTGTTTTCACATGACATGCATGCAAACTTTAGGAAGCAATCAGAAGATTGTGAAGTTGACTCAAAGCCAATAAACCATTGGGCTGAATTTTAAGTTTATGGCGTGTGCCCAACCCGATCAGGCGTGAAATCACACGAGATGACATTGGGCGAGCACCCTGACATCATTGTGCACTCGCGATATTTTCATCAGCCGGTGTGCAGAAAGGTCAGAAGCATGCCCACTGACAATTAAGAGGGTAATTAGGCCAATTAATGGCGCACTTGTCTGCTTTATTTCATAGCCTGTCGAACCTTACGGTTGGCGGACGGGCAAATCGGCTTTACATTTCTCATCAAACCTCATCCAAGGGCAGGATAAGGTTTCCGTTATTAAATAAAATAAAAATAAAAATCTGAGGACTGCATTTTTATCATATATGTTTTCAGGTTCCTGATTATGATGCTTGGACATTTTTTTATGCTTTTTAAATCTTTATTTGAGGATTTTCGGGTCTGCAGCTCCCTGAGGCAGATCTCTGCCTACTGGGAGCTTTCTGACAGCAGTTGCCTGGCCCACGTTGATGTCATCGCCTGCCCTCCTCCAGCCTTACCCCAGCAGCGCTGAGCTTTTCATTGTGCGCCTCATGCTGACTGGCCATTAATTGGCCAACCAGCGTGAAATCGTGGTTGGGGGCAGATCGCGGTTGGCGGTCCGTTTCCTGGCCGATCCCGGGCTCACCGATTGCTCCCGCCTGCTGAGTTAAAAATTCAGGCCTATGATTAGTAGGAGAGTAAAGCTGAAATTATTCATTATACTTTAAAGAAAGACATTGCATTGATTATAGTGCGTATCCTATCTTCAGAATATCCCAAGTAACTTTACAACTCAATGGATTATTTCTCAAGTGCCATCTTATGGATAAACTTGAGAGTCAAACCTGGTCGCCAATTTGGACACAGCAAATTCTCAGTAAGAGCAAATGAATGATATATCAGTTAATCTGTTTTTAATTATGTTGCTTGAAGGATGAGTGCTTCCAGTATCGCTTTTGACTTACACTAGGTCTGGTTTTCCAATGCATTCAATTTCAAATTTTTGTCTCCAGCTTCAAATCCCTTCTTCACAGAAGCGTAACAGCATCTTCCAAATTTACTTTCTCTTCTGAGTGGCCTTAGCTTTTCTTTACCCCTGCTTTTGTGACTGAACTATCTAGGCCCAGCTCACAAGAACACAAAGTCACAAGAGATAGGACCAGGAGTAGACCTAATGACCTGCTGAGCTTGGTCCCACATTCATTATGATTATGGAGGATCTTGGGCTTCAACCTCACTTTCCCCCTGACTCCCCACATTTTTCTTTATTCATTCATGAGATGTGGGCATCACCGGCTAGGCTAGCATTCATTGCCCATTCCCAATTACCCTTCTTAGGAGGGCATTTAAGAAGCAACCACATTGCTGTGGGTCTGGAGTCATGCAGGTCTTACCAGGTAAGGGCGGCAGATTTCCTTCCCTAAAGGACATTAGTGAAACAGATGGGTTTTTACGGCAATCAGCAATGGTTTCATGGTCATCATTAGACTTTCAATTCCAGATTTTTATTAATTTCAAATTTCACCATTGGCTGTGGTGTGATTCGAAACCAGGTCCCCAGAGCATTAGCCTGGGTCTCTGGAATACCAGTCCAGTGACAATATTGCTATGCCACCACTTCCTCACTCCCACGATTCCTTTAGAGATCAAAAATCTGTCTATCCCAGCCTTAAATATAGTCAACGATGGAGCTTCCACAACCCTTTTGGACAGAAAATTCCAAAGATTCACAACCCTTTGAGTGAAGTAAGTTCTCCTCATCTCCATTCTAAATGATCGACCCCTTATCTTGAGACTGTTCTTGTGTTCTAGATTCCCAAGTCAGTGGAAACAATCTCTCAGTATCTATCCTGTCCAGCCCCTCCAAAGTCCTGTATGTTTCAATGAGATTCCCTCTCATTCTTCTAAACTCCAGAGAACATAGGCCCAATTTACACAGCCTCTCATCATAGACGCTGTCATCTCAGACACAAATCTAGTGAACCTTTGCTGTACTGTCTCCAATGCAAGTATATCCTTCCTTAAATATGGACACCAAAACTGCACACAGTATTCCAGATGTGATCTCACCAAAGCCATGTAAAATTGAAGCAAAATTTCTTTATTCCTGTAACCTGATCCCCTTGCAATAAAGGTCAACATGCCATTTGCCTTCCTAATTGTTTGCTACATCTGCATGCTAACCTTTTGAGTTCCTTGCACAAGCACACCCAAGTCCTTCTGAACATCAATAATTACAAGTTTCACACCTTATTAAAAAAAATTCTGCTTTTCTATTCTTGCAACCAAAGTGAATAACCTCGCACTTCCCCAAATTATACTCCATCAGCCATCTTGTGGTTCACTGACTTAATCTGTCTATATCTCTTTGCAGCCTCTCTGTGCCTTCCTCATAGCTTACTGTGGACTCTCTGCAACTGTCTCACTGAAGCTCTCTGCCTCCACACTCTTTTATGTTTTTTAAAATAGACTGCTTAATTTTATTTTGACCCCATCCTTCAGCCACTGATTCTAAACTCTTTCCCCTGACTTAAACATTAAAGGCTGCTATGAATTCAATTCATGGTGTCCCTGGGTGTTGAATTAGCCATCTGTGGAGATTGTAACATTTAAGATACAGGATGTTCCGATGCTTGTTATATTGGTTCCTGTCTAGTAAGAAGGGTGGGACCCTCTGGGAATTTTGTTTGATAGGTCCCCAGATCAATGCAAGACTCAGTGAACAACTATTCTCGAGGCAGTCAGTTTTTGGAGAGTCAGGAACAAGGGGATGAAGCTCCATGCAGCCAAAGTGCTGCTATTAGCTCTGAGGAACTGAGAAGTGGGCTCAAGGGAAGCTGTGGTAATCGAAGAGAGCTCAGAGGAAGCCCTTGGAGTCCTATATAACTGGATACAGCCAGGAGACAGGAGTTCAGAGAAATTCAGGAACAATACCAGCTCAGTGAAGCTAGCTGTCTAGCAAAGAACTGAAATTATGCCAGTGAGTAGGGGCTAAAGTGAAGTCTAGGGAATCAAGGGAGAAGGAGTCTCGGAAGACGAGACTAAAACCTGATGAGGTGGGCCATTGTTAAATCCATCCAAGTGGGAGCAAACTTTGGAGAGAATTCCAAGGAGAGACCTTCAAAGGTGGAGATTGGAAACCCACATGAGAAAGATGAAGTTTCAGTGAGATTGATTGACTTACAGTGGGACTAACATCTCGATAGTTTCTTGAGAAATCCATGGACTCTATCTTGGTTGCATCTGTCATTTACTTTGTAGTGTGGGGTGTTCAACTGCAGTCCATCTGTTAATTTGCATGTACCTTATATTTACCCTGAATGTTAAGAGTATAAGGTACATATTGTAAATTGTTTTATCTTCCTGAACTTGTCCAGTAAATTTTGTTTTTGTTTGTTCAAAACCCATCTTGTGATTTTATTCCAAAAGCTGGTGCCTTGAATCATTTATCTACTTTAAAAAATCATTGTTTGTCCCTAACCCAGACCTCCCCTGGCATGCTCCAGGTTTGGCCAAGGCTCATAACAAGGTGCTAAATAAATGAAAGTTTTTGTACCATTAGAAATTAATAATTGTAATTTCTATGATCGATACTCCAGTTTTAACTTCTAACTAAGGAAAGAGTTTATAAAGATTCAAAAATATATAAATTAGTCTTTAGAATCAAACATTGCTTTACTTTGCGTAATGATGATTCATTCCTGGTATAAAATAATAGCACCAGTGACTGCCTACAATTGGTATATGTAATTACTGATATGGGATGATATGTTACATACATCTGTGGTCAACAGGACAAATCCAGTTGTTATTTTATAAATACTGAATATGTGGTCTAATTGCAATGAAGCAATCAATTTAATTCAAGACAAATTGCCTTAGATAATTGTGGCCACATGATTAGAGGCTGTGACAGTACTTTCAGCTCAAGGAAATATTTGTTTTAATTTGGTATTTTTTTGAAGAATGTGTTCTTTTTTTATTAATGCGCTCTTCCAACAATAGCTTGTTAGAAGAAAGTACGCAATTAGAACAAAGGCATTTAATTAGAGAATGGTACACTCCTGGAATCCCGCCCTCCAGAACAGGCAGAACAGAATTGTGGCTTTGGGGCCCTCCCATTTTTGCACTTTGGTGCTGTTCCTCATGGCATGACAGCGGAGCCAGTAGTTTTAACATCATTTTAACATCTAATTGATGTTGGAACTGAGTCGAGGGGGGAGATGCAGGATCTGCTCAATCGATTGCATTTTAATTTTCAAACAGATTTTTTTAAAACAGTTGCACATTTATGATGAATGGACTCTGCAATTCTACCAAGTGTTACTCCAGCTCTCTTGTCACTGTGTTGAAATCAAAGCTTAATGCATGATTTGCTGTATCTTAATCTTTTTCAGCAACTTAACATTGCAGAATTCCCTCAATGTTCTCTCCCAGCCCTGATAATCTACAGCATGGAATGCTCTCCAATTGCCTGGGTAACACATCTCAACAGCTCACCATCCATGACACAACAGACCATTTAGTTGAAAAATAGAAAGTGCTGGAAAAACTCAGGCAGGTCCGACAGCATCTGCAAAGAGAGAAACAGAGTTAATGTTTAGATCGAGTGTGCACATGGGTGGTGCATGGCAGTGAATGTGGATTTTGGGATGTGGTGAGAACATCAGTCTCAGAAAAGTTGTATGTCTTGTAATCCTGCGTGGATCCAAAACATGGAACTTCAGCTGGAATCTGGATTCTGGAGCCAGAGGCAGTCACTGGAAGGAGATGTGGCTGTGAAAACGAGTTTTGGTAGACATTTTATCAAACACCAGGAGGGAAATGGGAAACAGCGAAAGTGAACAGAGATCCTGTCAGAAAGAAGAGCAGAACTTCTTCACAGTGGGCATCCCTGGAAGAGAAGTAGCAGTGAATTGAACACTAAAAATAAAAGAAAAATACTGCAGATGATGGAAACCTGAAATAAAAATAGAAACTGATGGAAATACTCAGCAGGTCTGGCAGCAACTGAGGACAGAGAAGGGATAGATCTTTCTCTCTCCACAGGTGCTGCCAGACGGTCTTATACTTCTTATGTCAGATTTCCAACCTCCACAGTATTTTGCTTTTATTTAAGTTAATTTGATTTGCAGCCCATGCACCATCTTAAACCTTCACTATGTCCACCACTAGTGCACCAAGGCTACATGTGTATCACTTAAAGGATATTCCCAGAAACTCGCCAATGCTTCGTCAACACTTCCAAAACCTGGGACCTCTGCCAGCTAGAAGACATGGGTGGCAGATGCACGCAAACGCTGTCTCCTCCAAGTTTCCCTTTAGGTCACGCACCATTCTGATTGGGGACCCCTTCATCAACCAAGGCAAATCACCTTCACCTCAAAAACTGCAGTAGTTCAAAAAGAAGACTCAAAATCACCTTCTGAAGGTCAACTAGCGATGAACAATATGGAAGACATGCCAATGATGTCTATATCTTAAGAATGAATATAGAAATACCCAAAGTTGGTATCACCAAATTATTACTCTTGATTTATCTTGTCTGTTATTTCACAGTGCTCGTGTGGAGCATAAACACCGGCAGAGATCAGTTGAAGGTGAATGTTTCCTTGCTGTAAATTCTAAATAATTCTATGTAATTCTTTCTTACTTTGGTATTGCCCTGAAATATGGAGCATGGACCTCCACATAAATTTCTCAATAAACAAAGACATTGTCTGGATTTTCCAGTTTTGCAGTACCAGGCCCACAGACTTTGCTGTGCATGACCAGATCTCTTAGCAATGTTTTAAAATAGCCCAAAGGACTGACCCGCTTCCATCTCTGTGAGCGAACAATGGGCGATTGAGAAGGGGAATATATTAAATAATGTAAGATGAAAATAGAGAGGACTACCGGTGTAACTTAGTTTGGTGCTTTTATTTTTGGATAAGATAGGATGTGAATGGAATCATCCTCAAAATAGAGATGCTAGCTTGGAATAGAGGTGATACCCATTATTATCTGTAGATCTTCATTCTGATATAAAACACACTAAAAGCAATAGTTTAGTGCTCTGAGAAAGATGATTTTGATCAACAAATGGCATTCCTCTTGTGTGAACACCCAAGATTATCTTTACATAACCTCCTGTTGTGTTTAATGTGCAACTAAAACAATCCGCAGCTTACATCTGTTTGCGGCAAATCCCTCAGATGTTATTTGTTGATAAAGTAACTGGAAGGACAGTCAGACTAATTATTTCTGACAGAGTATAAACTACAAAACAGCAAACACTTTCCCCACTATCACCGTTATTCTTGACATGATCATTTTGAGAATGTTAAGCTATTTTTCAGTAGGGTCAATGAAGCTTAATTTTTTTTAACAATGTGATTTTATCTATTTGCTTCTGTTAAGATGAGTAACAGAATTTTTTTTGTATAATTTTCAGAGAATGAAATTACATAAATTTTCCAGCTGGGAATTGAGTCAGAGTTTCAGATTGCATTGATACAGAGGGATAGCGATCGATGATGGGGCTATGAGTTTGTATTGATACATCACCCCTCATGCGAAAGACTACCTCTGAGTGTTTTTCAAAATGATAATGGATGTCAACAGAGGGGAGGAATTAAGAACAAAAGCATGGTTGGAAGGAGAAGCTTCTTTTTAAGGAATCTTTTAGAATTATGGAGAGAGGGAATGAGTAAATGATTTTGGGAGAGAATTGCAAGAGTATCAGAATTCAAACATTGGTAACTGATTATTGAGCAAATGGAGCAGGGAACATTTAATAGTGCAGAGTCATAGAAGATGGAGATGCAGGTTGGGGGTATCATAAGAGCTTAAGAAATAGGAGCATGAGTAGACCATTCGGCCCCTCAAGCCTACCCCGCCATTCAATAATATCATGGCTGATCTGCCCCAAGCCTCAGCTCCTCTTTCGTGCCAGCTCCTCATAGCCCTCAACTCCCTGACATTTCAAAAATCCATCTACACTCTCTTTAAATACTTTCAGTGATCTAGCCTCCACAACTCTCTGTGGCATCGTCATGATGTTCAACTGTGGGGCAGTTGTGGCCCAGGTGCTCTCGTCTCTGTGACAGAAGGCTGTGGGTTCACGTCCCATTCCAGAGACTTGAGCACAAAGTCAAAGCTAACAATCCAGGGTAGTGCTTAATACTGCACTGTGGAGGAGCTGTCTTTCAGATGAGTTGTTAAGCCAATGTCAGATGAAAGGTCATCAATCTGAACTTTGTTTCTCTCTTTACAGATGGCTGAGTATTTCCAGCGTTTTCTGTTTTTATTCATTAGCCAATTATATGGTCACTATCTGCAGGAGTTTGCTGTACGCTAATTGGTTGCCTACTTTACAACAGTAACTGCACTTCAAAAGTACTTTGTTGACTGTAAAATGCTTTGGGAACATGCTGTAGTTGTGAAAGAGAGCCCACAAATGCAGATCTTTCTTTTTCACTCAAATTCGGTGGAAGAATCCAGGGAGGGATTTAGAAGCAAGGATGAGAATTTGAAAGCAACTCACTGGAGCGGACAGCTGTGGAAAAGCCTCAGACTGCAGAACACCAGATCAGCTGGCACTTGTGGAGCTCAGGGAGTAAAGCATTTGTGAACTAAGTCCTCAAGCTGGCAGAAGTGGGAAATAGTGCTTCAGGGTGGAAAAAGGACGTAAGGGTATAAGTGGAAATGTTGCATATCTGAAAAAAGGCAGTTTTGATAATATAGGAATATTTGAGTAAATAAGGGGCTAAATTTTACAGGGAACGAATTACCCGTCCTCCCCCCTCACTCCAGCCGAAAAGGCGATTGGCACTCCGCCAACCAGAAATCCAGCTGCCCCACTGTGATCCTATGGTGGGGACAGCATTCATTTGGTCAGAGTGGGACTTCTGCCCCTCAGGGATGGGAAATCCCAGCTTGGAGAGCTGCCGGCCAATCTGACTGGCCAGCAGCTCTGTAGCCCCAGCAGTGACAGGAGCAAGTACTGGCCGTTGTTTGGTACAGGCAGTCCCTGAAGGTGAAGTGCCATGGATCCCGGAGTTCAGTTAAGTCCAGGGATTTTGGATGGAACAGCCAGGCAGGTCCCAGCGAGGGTGGGGGGCAGGTGTGGTGGGAGTAGTTGAGAAGGTTGGGTTTTAGAGGCTGAGGGGGGGGGGGGGGGGGGGGGGGGGGGGGGTGGTGGTGGTGGCGGGCGCTGTGTGGGGTGGGGATTGAATAAGGAAGCAGTATGAACTACCAGCAACCCATGCAGTGAGAGCTGATGGGCTGCTCACCATTCTCCTGCCTTCCCCCATAGACTGAAAAATTGGGTTGGAGGTGATTTGAAGCCCTTAAGAGACAATTAGTTGGCTACTTAAGGGCCTCAATAGGCCTAAAGCTGGATGGGCTGCCTGATGCCTTACCCGCCCACCATAATTTGGGGAACAGGGCAGGGAGATGGCAGGTTGTCCACCCATTTTCCTTTACGTGCCTGCCCATCTTTAAATATGCTGGTGGAGGTGTGGGGGTGAGGGGGGGAAACGTGCAAAATTCAGCCGAAGAAGTAATTTTGGGACAGAATTTCTGGGGCCAAATATACATGAGAAGAATTTCCAACACTGAACCCTGAGGTAACCCACCAGTACTTCACCTTAATGCAGCATAAGCCCTCTAATGAGTGCATTATATTCTTCCCTTCAGCCAGATTCTCATCCATTCCCATGGTTTATCCTGAATCCCCAAGGCTTTGAGTTTAATTAATCACCTTTTCTGAAAAAATTAATCAAAAGCGATTTGGAAGTCATGGGTTTCCTAAACTCGCCAATGAAGGTGAGGTGGACCAAGCAGGATCTTCCTCTTCTAATTCCATGTTGACTGCTGTTTATGAGCTAATTATGTACAGGTCATCTTCAAGTTTATTCACAATGCTTTGTTCCACTATTTTAGATGGAAAGAAAGTAAGACCAATGTGTTTGCTTTGTTGCCCTTTTCATGAATGTGAGCACCACTTAGCTGGTTTCCAGTCTACTAGTATCTGCCCAGTGTCCAATGATTCCATTATAATCCTTCACCATCCTCTAGTTTCTTTGAGCACTAGGATGAATGCCACCCACAATTTAGGACTGTACAAATTGTTATTATGAGCAAATAGGCCAGATACATTGTACACAGCAGGGGCCTGCAAACAGCAACACGACAAATGGCATGTTGATTTGACTTAGGGCAGAATTTTACATTCAGCATGCGGGGGTGGGCCCGACATGCTGGAAAGTAAAACGACACGCGATGATGTCGGGCGTACATCCGTACGTCACTGCGCACCATCGCGATATTACAGTAGGTGGGCACTATGAGTTTGGAGATGCGCCCGCCATTAATTAACAGGCCAGTTAAGCCCCTTGAGGCACGAATTGTCTTTGATTTTGCGCAGCCCGTGCGATTTTCAGGGTGTCGTACGGGGCGCAATGGGCCGACGGGTAGGCCACATTTTCAAAAACTTCATCCATGGGCGGGATAAGGGGGGTGAGTGAGCTCGCGAATGTGAGTTGTTAGAACTTTAGATTATAACTTACTGCTACGTGTTTGTGTGAACAGGACAACTTCATTTTGTTTCAGAGCTGCAGGCTTCAGTTCAGGATTCTGGAGGAGTCATACCCCAAGTCATACTTGGGGCCTTCCAGGTATCAGTCAGCCTTCCCTTACCCTGGGAATGGGGATTGTGGTCTCCGTTGGAGGCACCTCCTCTGAGGAGGAAGAGAGGGCCAGAAGGGGGAAGAGGTCAGGAGTCCCTATTCATCCTCTAGGGGAGCCACCTGTGGGAGGAGAGGTGCAGGTACAAGGGGCGCAGGGCCAAAAGGAAGTCCAAGGTGGAAGAGGTTGCAGAAGATGCCACCATCCTGCTGCTAGTGTTTACAGGCAGCGATGCAGCTACGTCAATATGTCTGAGGTGCAGTGCTGAAGGAGGCCTCGCCTCTCAAGGGAGACAGTCACCTTCATCTGTCAGATGATCGGCCCTGAGATCAGCTCCACCTGTATGGGTGGACACCCCATGCTAGTGGCGCTGAAGATCACATTTGCCCTCAACTTCTATGCCTCTGGCTCTTTCCAGTAGTCAGTGGATGATCTTTGTGAAGTCTCCCAGTCAGCTGTCCACAGTTGTGTCAAGCTGGTGATAGATGCTCTATTCAGACGTGCATTGACTTTCATTCACCACTGTATGGACGAGACCAGCTAGGTAGAGCGAGCCAGAGGCTTTGCAGCCATTGCCAGCTTCCCCTGTGTCCAGGGTGCTATAGACTGTACACATGTGGACATCAAGGCGTCAGCAGGTGAGCCCGGTGCCTTCGTCAACAGGAAGGGCTTCCACCCCATGAACTTGCAGATAGTGTGTGATCACAGGATGTTGATTCTACAAGTCTGTGCAAGGTACCCAGGCAGCTCCCACAACACCTACATCCTCAGACACTCCCAGGTGCTGAGGCTCTTCAGTGCTCCAGCCCAATTGGATGGATGGCTGCTGAGTTACAAGTGCTATCCCCTCAAAGGGTGGTTCATGATTCCTCTCCAAGAACAAAGGCTGAGCAGTGGTACAATAGGAGCTGCTCCTCTACAAGGGCTGTAGTAGACCGAACCATCAGTCTTCTCAAGATGCGCTTCTGATGCCTGGACCGTTCAGAGGGCGCACTGCAATCCCCTCCAGATCGTGAGTCACTGATAGTGGTTGCATGCTGCGCTCTCCACAATATGCTACTGGAAAGGGGGGTCACAGAGGAGGAAGAAAATGTTGATGCAGCTGCTCTGGCAGCAGACGAGTCCAGTAGTGAGTCCGAGGATGAGCACGGTCAGGAGAACGCTGAGGGGATAGACGCTGACCTGAGCAACCTCCAGGGAGGCAGGGACACCCAGGAGGCTTTGATCCAAAGCTCCTTCAGCTAGCCTACCAAAGATGAACCACCACCACATGCCAGGGCTGCAGGCTCCATACCTGACAGGAACATTGGCCTGGTGAACAACATGCGCTATGTGCCATTTCACTAAAGCTCAATGACAAACAAGTCACTCATAACATCATGGGTTACCCTTCACCTGCAGAACTAATGAAGCACCAAAAGGGTTGTTGAACACAAACACATTTAATGGTGTGGTGCCTGGCATACATAAAACAAATTAAAGGGAAAGGTGTTCTCCATCACTTCTAATAAAAATTAAAGTAAAAGTGGGGGAAAAAATAACACCAGTGATAAGCCTGTGTTGTGCTTAAGATGCTTTAAGTTTTAGTTTGTGGGTGCTACATCTAGGTGCTCCCCTGTTACTGGCACCGGCATTGAAGACAGCCTGGTCACTCTGCTGTCCTGTTGACCTTGATGACATTGGTGGGCATCCTCTGGCCCGTGGAGTCTGTACTGGCCCCACCTGGGAGGAAGTGGCCAGTGGGACGTCTGGCAACTCCCCAGTCACCGCAGCCTCATTGGATGCCACGGTCACTGACAGAGGGGGGGAGGAGCTGCAGCCCTCATCCGGAGTGCCCTGAGAGGAGCCCGCAGAGACGACAAGCACCTCATGTGCCAACAGCAAGTCACTTTGGACCTCCCTGCTTACCACTGATAGATGGGCACTGAGCTGGGATACTGGGTGCCCAAACCATCTCCCACGCTGAAAGTGACCACCTGAGGGCATTGCCGGTTTGAGGGCTTGCAGATCCGAGTGTATCCCCAGGAATCCCTGATTGTTCTCCTGGAGGAGCCGCTCCATGAGAGTCGCCACTCTCTCAAGGGAGGAGGCAGTGCACTCGGCCATGAGGGTCATTGCATTATGCATCCTCCGAATGGACTCCTCCATCATGGAGACCATGGCACGCATTCGCTCATGTATCTCCGCCAGATCCTCCCGCACACCCTGCTGGACATCCAGCATCTGCTGCCTCAGGGACAACTCCAAAGGCACATCATCAGCCACCAACTGATCATGTTCCTAGTTCCCAGCAGTCCCCTAACTGCTGGCACCCTGGGAACTCTCTGCCTCTGCTTGCACCTCAAGTGAGTGTGAAGTGCCCTCACCGATGTACACCAAGATACTATCCGATGATCTAACACCCATCAAGGTGCTGGTGCGTTTTTCTCGTCTGTGTCCTCTGGGGTGTGTGGTGGGTCTTCAGGCTCCTGACCCCAGTGGGCTTCTGGTAAGCCAGAAAGGAAGAACAAGGACATACCATTAGTTGAAGTCATTACACTGTTACTGTGCATGGCTGGCACCTGGATCAGGGTGCCCTCATCTTTCCATTATCAGTGGGGATTCCATGTTCAAGGCTCACATTAGTTTAAAGACTACAGTGGAATGGTTGCTATTACAGACATTCTGACCTCTGTGCACAGCACTCTTACCCCCCCAGTGGCACCCCAACCTCACTGCGGCCAGTTGACCTAAGCACATGGCGCCTCTCCAGCTCCAGGGCCTCCTGCTCGTTTCTGGGCAGGCGTAGAAGATGGGGCGGCCCTCCACCAGTCCATAACCGATCAGCATTATTATGAGATGTCTTCTCCTGAAAGGAACAAGGAACATTGATTAGCCCACTCTGTACCTGCATTGCCTTTGCAGCCTGACCAACCCCACCTGAGGAACACCTCGCAGGGTTCAGCCGATTCGTGACCCTGGACCTCAAAACACTCATTCCAAGCAGCCAGGGCTCACCGACTTGCCCAGCTGCTGCTTCATTGACATTTGCCACTCACGGTCTATGAACTCTGAGGTCCGGGCTGGGGGAACGGGGGTGCTCCTAACTGCTGTGCTAAGTGACTCATGCCAACACGGTACTCACCCTTCCTGATTGCAGGGGATCATTAAAGCGCTTACAGCACTGCACCCATGTGCGCCTCACCGCAACATGGGAGCTGACCCTGGATGCCATCTCCTCCCAGGCATGTTTGGTGAGGTGGGGGAGGCCTCCTCCTCCTGTCCCCGAGGACAAGTATATCCTGGCGTGCTGTTACCTCCTCCAGGAGGGCAGGGAGACATTTGTCAGAAAAACACGGGACTGGCTGCCCCGCTGACCTGCCCTCCCGCCTGCCGTGTTCAGCATTGAGGTTCTCCATATTTAAGGTCCTCCGAATCACTGGCAGTCTTTGCATGGCTGCTGCGGCCGCTTTTGAATCTGCTGGTGGGTCACCATTGGACTAGGCGGACATTGAGCTTCTGCCCCTGCCCGCTGATGCTGGAGTCGCCTTAATTGCCCCCCCCCCCCCCACCCCCGCATAAAATGGTGTGGAGCCGATCGCTGGCAGCAGTCGGGTTCCTAACCACCCCTGCCCGCTCCCACCGAGTCTGCCCAACCAATATGAAATCTTGGCCTTAGCTTTCCTTACTCTGATCCCCTTGTTTTACATGGAATGGAAATGAGATTAATGGGTCTTTAATTGTCTGCTTTGTCATCCTGTTTGTATATGAGCACCACATTAGCCTGGTTTAAATCAAGTGCTACCTCATAATAATTGGCAATGCCTCATGAATCACCTTCCTTGTCTTTCAGAATTCTGCAGTAAATACCATCAAACCCTAGGGAACTATTTGTCTTGAACCCATTTAGTTTGTTCAGGACTTTCATCTCATATATGGTGAAGTTGTTAATTAGACTGGGATATCCTTGCTTAGAGGGAGTTACTTAAGTAGCTAGTTAGACTATGTACTCCCTGTGGTCACCTTGTTTGCATCCTTTATGTTTTTCACCTCTTCTCTGATTCCACGCTTACTGCTGAATTTCTGAAAGAATTTATTGGTGTTTAGCCTCAGCTGATTTACCTTTTCCAGCAATATCCTCGCCCCACTGATCACACGTTTCTACATTTTCCTATATTCATCACAGCACACCCCATTCCCTTTCTTCTTGCAGATTTGTACAGACCATTTTTCTTCTTATTTGTTTGCTACTCGAATTAGGTTCACATTTTTGCTCAGTTGGAGCATGTTGGATTTGGGAATGTTTTAGCCTACATGTTCAGCATTATATCTTTAAAAGTGACAAATATTTATGTTTAATCCTGGAAAATAGTTTTAATATTTGAATCTGCTTTGAACTCTGATTTATCTTTTTCTCTCTCAGACTTATATAGGTTTGGTAAAAGAAACATTTCTTATAAGCTCCTATCAATGCTTAACATAATATGGTTGAAACCTTTAGATAGCTAAATAACTAAAAAAAACCTTTAGATAACTAACTAGTGTCCTTTAGGGAGGGAAATCTGCTGTCCTTACCTGGTCTGGCCTACATGTCACTCCAGACCCACAGAAATGTGGTTGACCCTTAAATGCCCTCTGAACAAGGGCAGTTAGGGATAGACAATAAATGCCAGCCTAGCCAGCGACACCCACTTCCTATGAATGAATAAAAAAAATAGAATCAGCAGTTAATGTACTGTTTTTTTTTTACCTGCTGCTCTTTCTCATCTACTTCATTTGGCCACACTTCAGGATATTTAAAATTGAATATTTTGCTCCATTTTTTTGTCCAGAGCCTCAGCAGATTTGTATGAGTTTGTGGATTGCTTTCAATAAGAATAGATTCGGATTAAATCAAATGAGCAGCTAATCTGGGGGAAGATTTCCTTCTTATGCTATATTTTTTTTCTTTACATCAATTACAGTCAGTTGCGAGGTGGGAGCAGTAAGTTACAAAGGGGCCATGGACAGACTAAGTGAGTCAGCAAAACTAGAGCAGAATGGAATTCAATGTAGAAAAGTGTTCACATTGAATCAGAGAAAGACAAACCAGAATATTTTCTTAATGGGAAAAAGAACTGCAGAGGAGCAAAGAATTTTCAGATGTACAACTCACTAAAAGCTGGTCCACAGGTGCAAAAATTCATCACAATGGCTAATGGAATATTGGCCTTCACCTCGAAAGGATTAGAATTAAAAAGAGATTAAGTTGTGCTTCTGTTATACTGCACCTACATCAGATCCCATGTGGAATATTTCATTTAGTTCAGGACACCACAGGTCTGGAAGGACCAATTGTCTTCGGAGGGGATACAGTTCAGTTTCCCCAGAAAAACACTAGGGCCTGGATTTTCCAGTGGCCTCAGGAAAACCAAACCTACATATTTTTGCACCTCCCAAAATGCATACCCAACCCATGTGTGACTTTGCCTGGGATTTTTGTTTCTTCACACAGGCATGGGGTTGCAGTGCAGTGCGAGCGAGTTCATGGGCATTGTAGGTGTGCATCTGGGCCAGTTAGAAGGCATGCATTGGTTCTCTAACATAGCAGCCCAGCTCCCAACATTGTTAAATGCCCCTAAGTCTAACCCCTTCAAACCCCACCCACCTGCATACAACATCATTCCTCCTCCATGTATTCTTCATAGCCATTCATCAAGCATGCACTATGTACAGGTCTTACGAGCCATGCAATAGCAAAGTAAATTCCTTTAAAATAATTAGGAAAAATTAAAGCTCTAACAATCTAATACAACTCTGAATCCAAACATTCCATCATTGATACTGGGGGGGAAAAAAACATTCCAGTGCTAAAAAAAAACATTGTAAGCCTGTAAAGGTTTATTATGTTTGTAAACAAACAAGAAACAACATGAAAGGCATATTCTGTTGCTACAGCATCTTAAAAGTTTCAGTATTGGATCAATAGATTGCTGAGCTGAAACCATAATTAGCGTTTGGAACCCAGCCAAGCATTCATAATGGCTACAGCCATCATAAAAAATCCAGATACATTGCCTAAAACTGACAGAACAGGATAGTGTCCCATTTCTCATTCAAAGCAAAGTACCTGTCAATCAATGGGGAGGAGCAGGTGCAAATTTCTTTTCAACTTTCAACATCAGTTTTTTTTTCAACAGTCAGAGACATCTATTGATTTAAATCACAGCACTAAACAGGACAGCAGAGATTGACAGGACTTTTTTGTGTATTTTAATGCATTATGGCACTTTCTTCAATGGGAAAAGTACTATAATGCTTGAGAACACTTACACAATTATGGTCAATGTAAGGGTCAACTTACTTCTGCAGGACAGATACTTATAATGAATTGCTGCATTAAAACCACATCTACATTACAACAAAGCATATAATATTGATATTTGGTGGTTTCAAAATATGTTAAACTTACCTTTCAGAATGTTACCAGCTCCTCAGCAGGCTTCCAGTCCACGGTCATAAACTTTCCAAGATGATGCATTTTTTAGGGCTTCCAAAACGCACACCAGCACACAAAAATAATATGCAGGAGGAAATACAATTCTCCTGTGTTCCTCACATTAGTGACCGCAACCTTGGAAGAGGTACGTATACATTTTGCACTCAAGGATTTCCAACCTTTGAAAAGGCCACATGAAAATAGTGTGGGGTCAGGAAGGCAGAGGAAAACTCATATTTCCAGCATTAAAAAAAAGACAAAGTTCAGTGTTTCATGATCCAATTTGCACCTCCATTGGGAGATGAAAATCTGGCCCTAGATCTTAAAGTGTTAAATTTTGAATACAGGTTGCATTAACTTAATTTACACTGCCTTGAGTTTAGAAGGTGGAGACCTGATGTAACTGAGGTATCTAAAATGATGAAGGGATTCACTTGGGTGAGATAAAGAGAAATTATTTCCTCTGGTTGGCTATCCAGATCAAGCCATTTTAATCAAGCCATAAGAACTTTTCACACTAGCAATAGTGAAAATTGAGTATTGCTGAAAAAAGAGATATGTTCAACCTTTTCATCTTGCACTCATCAGAGCACTTCTCAAGAATACCTATATAAGGCGAAAACAACAATTTATATTGTATGAGCAGAGAGTGTTGATTGATTGGCAAGTGGACTCTGACTGTCGATTGGTGCATTCTTCATGGCAATGTCTCTACCAATCAATTTTGAGTTTGGCTAGTAGTGTAAAACCAGTAATATTGGATCAGCCATCTGTTATAGATCTCCCTTGATTTTTATTTGGAAATAAAAATTGAGAGTAATGTATAATAGGTGGTTACAGGTCCAATATTACCCATTTGACATTACTAGCAAAAGTCAAGATTACCCACATTTTCTGGCCACTGTATTGTAAATGCCATCAGGGCCAGGACATAAAGATCCAAGCCTGGTTCTTCCTTATACTCTCCTGTCTCCACTACTGAAATAACTGTTTGGTGAAACATAGCAGTAGACCAGGGTTAGCAGTGGGAATAGATCAATATGGAGGGAGAGCAAGGTGTCTCCTGTCCCTCCAACCTCCCATGATGTCTTACCACCTGTAAATCATTGGCTCAGTGGAGGCCTCAGTGGATAACGTTTTGGTGTCTTTGAGGCCCTTTGGCTTGCAAGGCTTTTCCACCCTCTTCTAGAATGGTAGCAGCTGTCCAGCAGCACCATATGCATCTCTCATGGGCAAATCCCCTCTGGTTGGCAGAATTCCATCATGATCAGATAGTGGCTTCCCACCCAGGAAATTGTTATGGGCATGGATTGAATAGTGAGCCTGTAGTATTGGGATCATTGTGATTGTTTTTTTTTAAAAAGCAATGAAGAACACTATCAAGATCATTTATTGTTGAAAAAAGAAACATTTCTAAGCTTTTCATCTTGCACTCATCAGGAGACTCACAAGAATACCAATATAAGCAGGGAGAAAAACAATTTATACTGTATGTGAAAAGGGTGCTGATTGGTTGGTAAATGATGTTGCCATGGAGAATGCACCACTGATCGTGATTGACAGTTAACTGCCAAACATTGTTTGAAATTTAAACCAGACAGCTTGACCCTGATTGGTCAAGGCATTGCCCTGAGGAATGAGTCAGCAAATGGCTGTCACTTATTTTGTTTAGCTGAAACAGACGCAATGTGTATACATGTTCTTTCTGTCTGCAAAGAATAGGGCCCTGTGTATTAATATAGGTAGCTTTTGTTACACACAAATGCGCCACATTGCGAGCTCAACTGACAATCTTAAATTGGTTGTCAGTGTAATTTTTAGCACACTGAGGATTATTTAGCAAATGTTGTCCAATGACAGAGTCACATCTAATGTCAGACACTGTGTTTTGAGTTTTTCAAACACGGGCTGGTTGGGTACAGTGTGTACCCTGTCCATTGCGAACAGTGGCTGGGACATGTTGTTTGATATGATCCACCAGTCTTTGGGACATATGGCCAACATACGACTAAGAGGGGAATTGAGGAGAAATTTCTTCACCCAGAGGAGGGTGAGATTCTGGAACTCACTGCCTGAAAGGGCAGTTCAGTCAGAAACTCTTGTAACTTTAAAGAAATATTTAGATATTCATTTGCATTTCCAAAGCCTCCAGAGCTATGGGCCAAGTGCTGGAAAATGGGATTAGTGTAGTCAGATCTTTGTTGACTGGTGTGGACACAATGGGCCAAATGGCCTCCTTCTGTGCTGTAAATGTCTATGAGTCTATACCTAGCATCACACTGGCACTGAAATTTCATCAACCACATTAATCAGTTGTTGATAGCCAGAACATCATTTTGGCTTGATGGCAGCATCCTGTCAGTGGCGAATACCACTCGTGTTGTTACTGCATAATAGCAGCATGAAACAGCTAGCTTCACCTGTTGATCACATTTTTGAGGGGAATCTGAAACAGACTGGGCATTTTTCAGGCCGGTTCATGAGTTTGCATGATAAACAGTGCAAAATGATCTGATCAGGGTGGTCATTATCCTGCAGGATGCCTTTGATGTACCCTATTTCAGCATCAAGCTTGCAAAAATATGCAAATGGATTGGGCCCTATTTACAAGGTTGCCAATAAGACCAAACTTATAGCATGTGGATCTGTAAAAATTCCAACACGTATGTTGACCAGTGAAAGTAAACTTGCAGTAGACTGTGACAGAGAACCCCTGGCAGATTTCTCAACTAGTACATCAAGGAAAGGGAGTTCATTTGACTGCTCCATTTCAAAGGTGAACTTGAGCACTGGACAGAGCCCATTAAGACATGTAAGGTAATTGTTACATGTAGCTGCGGATTTAAACATAGCAAAAGTATCATCCATATATCAGAAATATGCGAGGGGTAGGTCTTCAATTCCATTCTCAACAAAGATGTTTGCAAGAGATGGATCTAGAGGGGACCCCATGGCAACACCATCTATTTGGGCATATATGGTACCATTAAAACTGAACTCAACTGTGCATGTTGCCAAGTTCATAAGTTCTTTGAATATTGATTCACACAATGGTGGCAGGTCTAGATCGCCATGATATAGTGCTGCAGCACAAATATCTATGGCTTCCATGAGTGGAACATTGGTGAATAGGCCAGCAATGTCAGATGAGCACATGGATACAGCATTGCCAAAGATGTGCAAGTCCTGTTTGGTTTTTGCAAAGGTGAAGGAGTCCTTCACCGTGTATGTGGAAAACTTGATTAAAACTGATTGTAACAACTTACCCAACCATTTGGCCAATTCATGTTGTGCAGAGCTGGTCATAGATAAGATGGGGCATAGACTGACATCACTTTCGTGTATCTTGGCAGCCCATATATATGCGGACATAGTGAACCATCTGAAGAAACCCTGTCATATTTATTACACAGTAGCTCATCACTCTTACACATGTCCAGAAAGATTTCTTTTTAGCTTACTTTTGAGCAAGAACTTAGACAAATAAAGAACTTGTGATTAGCTGAGGCAGTCGACAGAAGAGAAGAGAATGGGTAGACATATTATACTAGTAATGTCGCTGGGTTATTAATCCAGGGGCCCAGGCTAATGCTCCAAGAACACAGGTTGAAATTCTATCTTGGCAGCCAGTGGAATTTAAATTCAATTTTTCAAATCTGGAATTGAAAGCTAGTCTCAATAATGGTGACCATGAAATTGTCATCAATTGTCATAAAAATGCCTTTGCTTCTCAAATGCCCTTTAGTGAAGGGAATCTGCCATCCTTATCTGGTCTGGCTTTCATGTGACTCCAGAGCCACAGTAACGTAACTCTTAACTGTCCTCTGAAATGGCCTAGCAAGCCGCTCAGTTCAAGGGCAATTAGGGATGGGCAACAACTGCTGGCCTTGCATGTGGGATGTTCCCAGCTCCTCAGCAGATTCCACCCCATGGCCACAACCTTTCCAAGGAGATGCATTTTTTCAGGGCTTCGAAAACCCACACCAGCACGTGAAAATCATATGTGGGAGGAAATACAATTTTCTTGTGATCCTCACATTGGCCCATGAAAAGATGAAGGAAAAAGGTGAAGATGGAAGACATTGGGAACATGGAAAATATGCAGACTAGGTCTGGAATTAAAATAGAAAACACTGACATAACATGGTGGTGGTGTTGAGGGGGTGTGGAGTGTCCTTTGGACATTTTGCCTGTGCATTTCCCTACTGTGGTAGATTGAAGTTTATATATGGCTGGAATAACAGATGGCTTCCCTGCAATTACAGTGATTTTTAAAAATAAGCAATTTGCGTTTTTTAGGGGGCGTTCTGAGGGCTATAAACTGAAACTCTATCTTTGACAATAATTCCATGTGCCAAGGCCTGACTGAAATAATTTAGCAAAAACTGCCAAATATTTACACCAAGACAAAACTAAATAGCAGTTTATACAGAATTTATCGGTACACTACTGCTTTTGATCAGTTATAAACTGTAACATCTGTGGGACACCTATTGCTACCCATTTTGTTTTAAGGTTCATTTTCAGCTGCAGTGTGGGATTCTGTCAGTCAGTGCCCAATTTACACAGCTGTGCTTCAACTGGGACTGCTAAACAATGGATCATAAGAACCTCAGGAAGAAGAGTAAAGAGAAGTCATTTGGGCCATCTAATTGAATCATAGCTGACCTGCACCTCAGTCCCATTTACCTGCTTTTGCTCCATATCTCTCGAAAATCTTGTCCGATAAGAAATTGATTGATCTCAGTCTTGAAAGGCACAATTGACCCATGATTTTAGGAAGACAGTGTCAAATTCCTACTACCCTTTGTGTCAAAAACAGTTTCCTAATTTCACGCGTGCATCTTGTGCTCAATTTCTCCATGAGACAAAATAGTATTCTGCATCTAGTCTATCGAATCCTTTTAATCGCTTACATCTCTTATGCTGAAAAGACCACAACCCAAGCTTTGCAAACCCTGGAAAGAAACTTTGCCAGAAAGTCCCTGGCCCCCATCTCCTGGCAGTTTGAAAGGAGAGAGTGTTTGGAGACATCTGCACTCTCTAAATTTTGAAGTTAACCAACGATAAGCTTTAAAGGCCCGGGCACTTTTTGAGGTTTGAGTCTGTCAAACCAAGTGCAGCGGGGTTTCCAGCCTAATTACACACTTTTCCTCTGAGGTACCCTCACCAACTCCCATTCCTTTTCAGACAAGAACCTGATTATGAAACATTGCAAACCCAGCCTGAATGCAATGTGAATAAACTACAGGATACAGCCCAAAAACGGTGCGTCATTCTCTTCTTATGTAAAGTCTTTTCTTTTTAAATTTATTTTCAAATTGTCCAAACTATGCATTTTCTCCATTTAGTTTCATTCAACTGCGGTTGAAATTTAAGAATAAGTAGCACCGTTCTGCCAAAGTGAATGCACAGCTTCTAAAGATTTCTAGACAGATCAGATGTGACGGGACTAAACAATAGCTGATGAAGATAAGTGAGTGTGGAATAAAATATGATTAAAGTGAGGTTTTTTCTATTCCCTTTCAATTTAAAAATACACAGAACAAACTATTCATCTTCACTGCCTACATAATGAGTCAGTTGATCTGCGAAGAGAGAAAAAAAAAGAGCAGGAAGAAGAAGAAGCCACAAACTGAGAGCTCCCAGAATTGATTAAACAAGCTGAGCTCTTTTCTCTAGAAAAGAGAAGGCTGAGGGGTGACCCCATAGAGGTCTTTAAAATTTCATAGCATAGATGTCGAGAGATGTTTCCACTTTTAGAGAAACCTTGATCTAGGAACCTTAAATATAAGAACTTAAATAAATTCAATAAATTAATTAGAAGAAACCTCTTTACCAGGGAGTGGTAGAACGTGGAACTTTCTACCACAAGAAGTAGTTGAGGAAAATAGCATAAATGTCTTTAAGGGAAGTTGAATAAGTACATGAGGGAGCAAGGAATAGAAGTGTAAGCTGATAGGATTATATGAAGTAGGGTGGGAGGAGGCTCATGTGGAGCGTAAATCCTGACATAAATCAGATGGGCCGAGTGGCCTGTTTCTGTGCTGTTAATACTATGCATTTTTACATGAAAAAAAGTGAACGGAGGGGCTGGTGAAAGCTGCTGTGCAGTCAACGTCATGCAGGATGTTAACATTTTAACAGGGTCTGAAATGGCACAGGGTCAAATGCTGTTCACCTGCCCAGTTCTATTTAACCATTCAGAAGGCGCACACTAAACTTGGAGTCTGGGAACGTACTCAATTATGGGGATGACTTCATACTTTGATGAGACAAGACTAGTGCTGGCAGGATAAAATATTGCTCAGCTATAAAACCTGACCTTGTGATGGTGCCTTGAAATGATGGTCGCAATCTCGCCTCACTGAAGGAGCTGACAGGCCTTAATCACTACGTAAATACAAAGTACAGTGGCCTTCACTGCCAAACCATACATTTCAATATAATTCAAAGTTTGGTTTCAGGCAATTGTTACAGTCTCACACCTTTGTGAAGCCAGGATTTTGCCCATGGAAATACCATTGTCATTGTTACCATTACGGTAGTTTCTTCAATCAGGCCTCAGCAGATGCCCCAAGATGGTGGTGACAGTGGAGGAGGGAAAACGACCCAAAAGAAAATAGGGTGGAATCTTCCGGCCGGTGTGCGGGGGCGGGCTCGACACACCAACGCATAAAATGAGCGATATTTCGGTAGGCAGGTGCGCTCAGGAGCTGGCTTTGCGCCTGCCAAAATGTTAAGGGCCTATTAAGGCCATTAAGAAATTAATTAAAGTATTTAAGAATGCTACCTCTCCAACCTTAAGGTTGACGGGCAAGCGAAAAGCCCAAGTAGCCTTTGTGTTTTTCAGGAAACCTCATCCATGGGCGGGATGAGGTTTCCTGAAGCTTTTATAAAACAAATAAATACATTTTACTTTATTTCACTTGCATTTCCCCCAACTTAGTCTACTGCATTCGTTGCTCCCAATGTGGTCTCCTCTACATTGGAGAGACCAAACGTAAACTGGGCGACCGCTTTGCAGAACACCTGCGGTCTGTCCGCAAGAATGACCCAAACCTCCCTGTCGCTTGCCATTTTAACACTCCACCCTGCTCTCTTGCCCACATGTCTGTCCTTGGCTTGCTGCATTGTTCCAGTGAAGCCCAACGCAAACTGGAGGAACAACACCTCATCTTCCGACTAGGGACTTTACAGCCTTCCGGACTGAATATTGAATTCAACAACTTTAGGTCGTGAGCTCCCTCCCCCATCCCCACCCCCTTTCTGTTTCCCCCTTCCTTTTTTTTTCAATAAATTATAAAGATTTTCCTTTTCCCACCTATTTCCATTATAAAAAAAACCCCACTAGAGCTATACCTTGAGTGCCCTACCATCCATTCTTAATTAGCACATTCGTTTAGATAATATCACCAACTTTAACTTTAACACCTATGTGTTCTATTGTACTATTGTCGTTGACATCTTTTGTTGATCTGCTTCTATCACTGCTTGTTTGTCCCTACAACCACAACCCCCCCCTCTACCTCTCTGTCTCTCTCTCTCTCCGCCCCCCCCACACACACACCTTAAACCAGCTTATATTTCAGCTCTTTCTTGGACTCGAACTCAAGTTCTGTCGAAGGGTCATGAGGACTCGAAACGTCAACTCTTTTCTTCTCCGTCGATGCTGCCAGACCTGCTGAGTTTTTCCAGGTAATTCTGTTTTTGAAATAAATACATTTTCCCATCTTTACAAACATATCCCAACTCATGTGACACAGTCACATGAGGGGACATGTTTGAATACATTTTTAAATTGCTGATTTAATTTTTTTCATTTCCATTCAATCTCCCTGAGGCAGCTCCTTGCCTCAGGGAGATGGTTGTGCTCTTTCACGTGCATGCACGAAAGAGCACTGTCTCCGACTCTCCTTCCTCCCCCCCAGCCCGCACAGGTAGTGCTGAATGCTACGGGCCACGTATTCTGCTGGACAGGCCATAATTGGCCTGC
Organism: Carcharodon carcharias; assembly: GCF_017639515.1. Classification (NCBI taxonomy): domain Eukaryota; kingdom Metazoa; phylum Chordata; class Chondrichthyes; order Lamniformes; family Lamnidae; genus Carcharodon; species Carcharodon carcharias. The sequence goes on from NC_054473.1 coordinate 69,434,458, forward strand.
CTGTGTAAAATGGTAGTGCGCAGCCGATCGCAGGTGGCGATCGGCTCCGTGCCCGCCCCTGCCCACTCCTGGCCAGCCTGCCGAGGAAAAATCCAGGCCATAATGTCATGAAAATGTTACTGTATATAATGTTATTGGAAATTATTTTAAATTGGATTTGTAGTAGGATCTGTGTCTGTGGGTGTGAGTGTGTGTGTCTTAACTGGATTAAAGTCAGCTAGTCTGAGTGCTCTGATGTATAGTAGTTTTGAGTTGTTAAACAGTAAGGTAGAGAGTACATTTGCATTTTGTTGAATAAACTATTCAAAGACTGGGGGTGAAATCTTGCACCTAGCTCAGAGAGACCAAGCAATATGTTTATATCACTAATAAAATTGGTATTATGAAAGGGGTTTTATTGTTAGAAGAGATGGAGTTCAAAGGGCCTGGTGATACAATGAGAATTTTCATTCAAATGGAAGGCTAAATATATACAGAAAAGAGATTTGAGTGTTTAAATCAGAGGCATGTAAGATCTAAGCCATCTGTAAAGACTACAATGGTGCAAAGGAACCGAATTGAAAGGAACCTCATTTTGAATTTGTAAGAAAAAATTTACTTTGCCTGGTGTCTGTTTAAGTCTATGGGTTATTGTTGCCTTGATGAACATTTACCTGGGAGTGGTTAATTTGGGGTTTTGTTTAAAAGTTATTATGGTAGTAATTTGTAGACATGTGTATGTGTTTAATTTCTTATTAAATTAATAAATGTTTAATTTAATTCATATAAAAACCCACTGAAGGTTTGGTGGTTTTATTTTTGAATTCAGAGCTGCATCTCAAACATACCACTTGAAAATATAGGTTATAACTGTTGTTTAAAGTTTCTTTCTGGGATTTTAAATAACTCAACTTTTACCAATTGCCGTATCATAACAATAATAAAAAAACCAAGTTTAAAAAAATCCATATAATCAGAGCTAATAGCAGGTTCTAGTTGCAATTCAAAATCCTAAGTTTTAAATGTTGAGCTGGCCTTTTCCATTACAGTAATTATAGTAATAAGGGCTGGGAGAGTGGGGGAGGTGGCAGGACTTTTGGATTGATGTTTATCACCATAAAAGATTGAGGGTGGAAGTTAGAAAATTATTTTTATGGAGAAGATGATTAAGTCATGGTGAAATGGAAATTCTGCTGGACTTATTTTTCAGACAGGAACTGGATGCCTAAGCCTCCCATTTGGTGGGCAGGAACTACACCGTCATTACAAACTGGAATTGTGCTGCCCATCATGTGGTATAGGCAATAAATGGTATCCAGGACCAGAAGTAAGCAAGAGGTTGTGTGCCTGTTTGGGGCCCCCCTGCAAAACTGGTTAATTTTCCTGCGGCAGTGTTGGAAAATCATGTGGTCTAATAGGCAATTCTTTCTCTTACAGGCTTCTACCAAGAAGTTGGTTGTTAAAATAAGTACCTGATTGTGGAGCTGGCAGGAGTGCTCATCGATCCCGATCCACAATGATCCATGGAATGCTGCCAGCCACTGCTATCCTTCCAACCCCTCCATCTGATTGTGACCTTAATCCTTTGACCCCAACCCACCCCTGTCTTGGCCTCTGATACTCATAGGGAAGAATTTTTGGGCTGCGAGTGGGGGCGGTGCCCGCTCACTGAGGCGTAAAATGATGCATGGTGATATCGGGCGTGTGTCCCAACGTCACCGCGTGTCCTTTAGATTTTCAGTTCGGCGGGCATGCAGCCGACTCAGCCGCTTGCCAGCTGAACTGTTAAAGGCCTATTAAGGCCATTTTAAAAGCTAACAAAGCAATTAGCTGAGCTGCCCATCCAACCTTAAGGTTGGTAGGCAGGAGAAGAGCCCAGGCGGTCTTAGCATTGCTCATGGAGTCTCATCCGCAGTCAGGATGAGGTTTCATGAACATTTTTAAAGTGTTTGAAAAATTTTAAATAACATTAATGGACATGTCCCAGCTCATGTGACAGTTTCACATGAGGGGGCATGTCCTTAACTTTTTTTTACCTTTAATCAATGTTTTATAAGTGAAAGTAATCCCCCTGAGACACCTCTGTGCCTCAGGGAGATTCCTGTACTCTTTCGTGCGAATGCCCCAGCCCCTCCCCCTCCCCCACCACCGCCCACACAACTTCCGGATGTGCGTCACCCATCCACATAAAATGGTGGCACCCAGCCGATCGGGGGTGCCAATCGGCTGCGTGCCCGCCCACACCTTCCCCCGCACAACTCCCCCGATGGAGAGAAAATTCTTTCCTTATACAAGATAATGAGGTTCCAAGTGCTTGAAGTTTCTACTATTGATACTTTAAAGGTTTTGGATGATTGACACTTTTATTGGGTTGTGGTGAAGAGGAGGTTTTCTTTAAGGAAGTGGAAAGTTATCAATGAATGACTGTCTTTTAAAGCTTTTGTTTACACATCCAGCTCTCGCTATGGGGTTTATTGCTTCCATGCAGTGCATAGTGCCTGAACAGGAATGGAAAGGCCATAGCTTGGCCTGGTGGGGGGCTGATAGGCCATAGGGGTGAGTGTGGGAGAATACCTTGTCATAGGGGGTCATGAGGGGCCATTGTGGTGGGGTGGGGAGGGGGGGTTTATCTTGGCATGGGGCAGCATGAGGAGGGCCTTTGGAACTTACCTTTCAAGTGGTTCTCTCATGCAGGTTATGGTTCCTGACTACTCTGAGGAACAACGATGCTTTGAAAAGCTGGGCCAACTTTATGAAAATTTTGGAGGACCAGGACATGCCTATCCCCACAATGGAGCCAACCAGATCGGGGGTGCAGTCTCGGAACCCAAACCAGCTTGCACCCTTTAAGAGCAGCCCTGAAAATCAAGAACTCCAGGAATGGGGTCAGGAATTAGGGAATTGAGGCCCACCACCATTTTTAAAGGGCCTCTCAGTGAAAATCCAGCCCTTTGTCTTCCATAAATTGTCCTTTTGAATCAAGAAGTTATCACTGAAAGATGTAATTAAAGTCCAATTAAATTAACCTAACAACAGCTAGAACCAATCAATAAGCTAGCTAATTGTAACTTGACCTGACATTGTGAGAAGCCAATTAAAACGGATAAAATTCCAAAGCTGAGATATACTCATTTCTAGCCGTGTACTGCAAGTAGCTGAAGAGACAAGACTCTGGTCAAGCATTGCTGTCAAAGAAGAGAAGCTGAATGTTGCACCACTCCAGCCTGATCACCCATTGGAAGTTATAAACATTTGTTTTGGATTGATAACTATATATTTTTCCTTCTGTATTGATTGAGTTACAATTAGAATTGTGTCTGGCTTGGAAAGGAGGTAGTGAATGGATCATAACATCAGACGTGCATTCTGTACATTTGATAAAGAGGGCTTAACTGTACGAACCACCACCTGCATCCACCTCACATCCCTCCACCCTCCCGCCCCACCACCTCCATATATTCAGGCTTAAGGAATTCTATATTTTAACTGTATCAATAAGCAGTTTTTATTTTAAATAAACTCATTTCAATTTACCATCTGAAGAGTCCTGTCTTATATGTCAAAGGTCCATTTGAACCTGGTTGAATTAAATCACAGGTGAACTGGGTTTATTGCTTAAGCAGAATTACAATTTAATATCTCAATATACCCAGCCAAATTCCTTTATCTGACATGTAACCTGTAAACAATGTGGGCTACAAAACTTAACTGGGTACACTCCCACTTCAAGTGACCAGATGCAGAAGTGAGTCCGCTTTCTCAGACTATGCAGAGAGTATCACACCAAGTGATGCATTCATTTACAGAGCAATTGACAGCCAATGACTGTGAGTGCGCGATGATGTCGGGACGCTCGCCCGCCCACCAAGCGAGAAACTTTACCCATGGAACCTTGCTGTGGTTACAAACAGCTAACATAATCTTCAATGTCTATAAGATTGCTATATGACTTATGGCAAGAGACTGGTTAAAAGGTGCAAATTAAATACAGAATTATATCATTTGTTCAGATATGAGAAAATAAATGCAAAGAACTGCATGGGAAATAAGAGTGAAAATATAGAGAAAGGTACTGGCAAAGTTGTCAAATCCTGGACTGATTGACCATTTCAAGAGCCAGATCATCGTGTAAGCACATCCTTAAGAAGATTTTATATCTGAGACTGTCAGGTACAAGGTAGGTTGCAGAAACTAAGGCAAACACAATCTTCCTGCTGTCAAATCAGATTAGTAAACTGGTTCCTCTGTGACTGGTAACCTTTACAATGTCAGAATATCGTTGAATTGGAACCAGAATCACGTGAGGCCAGAAATTCCTGATAATTTCAATCACCCTCAAACTACTGACAAGAGTCTTTTCTCAAACAGGTAATATCACCGATTGTCTGTACATATCAGCAACAGATCTTTATCTTGCACAAACTAAAGTAACGCGTGTGAAAGTACTTGGTTTATTGGTCAAGGGCAGGTAATCCTTTTCCATTTGTAATGACTTGAAGCTTGTTTGGGATGTAATATTGCAACAACTACAACAACCTGCCATTATATAGTGCCTTTACAATAATAAAACATCTCAAGGCATTCCCTTTCTTGAGGTGCAAATATCACTGGCAAGTTATCGTTTGTTTCCCACTCCTTCTGTTTGATACAATTGAGTGACAACTTCAGAGAACAGTTAAGAGTTAACATGGACAAAATTCAATGGCGATTGACATGCACACGTTGCTTTTGATGTAGGCATCAGGCCAACTTTGTGCTGCCTGGTAATTGATGTCATAGTACATCCAGCATTGAATGTGATGTTGAGTGGGCCCAGATTTGTGTGAGGCTAGCACCATTAAAGTTAGTCTGTACTCTTTAAGGTCAACCTGCAGTTCTCTTAATGGGATCTGTTTACAGAATAGAGACTGGACAGAAAGAAAAGTGAATTGTGGTGCAACAGGGGAAAGAGGCAGTTCCAAGGCTCTCTGATGCAGCCCTGGATGCATTAGAGGAGGAGGTGGAGAGAAGGACAGAAGGAGAGACATGGGGGAGAATTTTCCCCATGTCGGGCGGGCTGAGCGGGAGCTGGTGCGGGCGGGTGCAGCCTCGATCACCGGCCCGGTCGGGTCAGCGCCACTATTTTACACAGGTGGGTCAATTAAGGCCCACTCAGCATATTTCTCGACTCCTGAGGGTAGCGGGAGTGGGCGGGTGACAGCAGGCATGCACAGAGCGCCGGGTCCAATGGTGACCCAACGGCCTGTTTAAATGAAGGCCTGACAGCCTTTGCAAAGCTGCTCACAATGGCCGGCAGAAGAGCTCAGCAGAGAGATACTGTGCAGCATGCAAGTTCAAAGAGTAGGCCAGCGGGGCAGGCTAGGCCGGAGGGTAGGCCAGCGGGGCAGGACAGGCCGGGGGGGGCTTTGGGATGCGAGGCAGGCCAGGCTGAAGGGTAGGCCAGTGAGGCAGTGTGCCCCCCATTTCTCAAATGAGTGCCTAGCTGCCGTCCTGGAGGAGATGGCAGCGGCGGGAGGTCCTGCTTCCGAGGGACGGGATGTGGAGGCCCCTCCACCTGACCAAATGTGCATGGGAGGAGGTGGCCGAGAGTGTGAGCTCCCATGATGTGGTGTGGCGCACATGGGTCCAATGCCATAAAAGATTCAACAACCTCCTGCGCTTGGGAAGGGTGAATATCATGTTGGCTGAAGTCATTGAATGCAGCCATCACCCTTTCCCCCAACCACCCCCACACCCACATGCCCCCACCAACTCTGAGTACAGTAACCTCATTGAATCCCTCACAGCTTGGAACCTTCGCTGGGTGTGACAGCAGAGGTTGCCCATGTCCAATTCACCCTGAGAGGGTTGAGCTAGGATGTGTTCTGCATCCGCAGCATGTGTGACACTGACACCCCAAGTATAGAATGGGGGTGAAAATCAAGTGTCTGCACCTAGGCAGAGTGCTGGAACTGGGAAGCCAGGGTGCTAACGTGCTGGGAGGGGAGCTTCCAGTTGGTGGGGCACCAATCCATCTACTGGTGTTTGCGATCCACATGCTTGTGCTTCCTTGCTTAGCAAGGTTACACCTTGTGGTGCCACATGTGATGGAGGCAGCATTTGGGCAATGTGGTGGGGGGGGTGGGTGGTGGTGGGGGGGTTGGCGGCGGTGGGGGGGTGGTCAGCCCTGGCTTGTTTGCATGAGTATGCAGCAGCTGCTGGGTAACGAAGGACTGGAGTCCTGCAATGTCCTACTGCCCACTGGCAGGGATGCGATGGGAATTCAGGTACAGGTTGGACTAATCAATGCTCCTTTCTCCTTTTCAGGAGAAAACTGCGCACAATTCCACCAAGCGGATGTGGACTGGCAGAGGTCAGGCCCAGTTGGCACCTTTTGAGCAGCAGGCCATGGATCTGGAGAGGTGCCATGCCCCCAGGTCCACCGGTGGTAGTGAGGCTGGGGTGCCAAGGGGAGGTATGTTTGCCGAGCACTCAGGTTACCATTTGTGTCATAGAAGCCATGGCACTGCTGAATGCTCAATGATTGAAGTTAGCAACATGGGTTGACCATTGATTATGGGAGGATGAGCACATAATGATCTGGGGGACCAGCAAGCAAGTTGACATTGTCTGCACTGTAACGAATCGAATGTCCTTGTTCTTCCTTTCAGCATCACCTGAGCTGGGCCGGGAGGAAGAGGCAGGGAGCCCACCTCTCACCCTTGAGTGCCACTCCGCAGCATCACACCATCTCTGCCAGGCAGGTACCAGCACAGACACTAGCACCTCAGTGGGAATGAGATCTTTGGGGCATAGCGGTAAGGGTACTTCAGACTCGCTTGAAGTGAGGCCAGAGACAGAGAGTGCCCAGGGTGCCGGCAGTCGGAAGACTGCAGGGGACCAGGCACATGCTTGGTCAGTTGCTGATGATGTGCCTCTGGAGTCATCCGACATGCAGCAGGGTATGTGGGAGGATCTGGCGGAGATACATGAGGCTATGCGTGGCATGGTGCCTGTGCTGGAGGAGTCCACGTGGAGCATTGCCGATGCAATGAGCCTAATGGCTGAGTGCCATGCTTCCTCCATGGAGAGAATGTTGACACTTGTGGAGAGGCAGTTCCAAGAGAACAATCAGGGCCTCCTGGGATTGCGCTCGGACCTGCAAGCCCTCGCAGTGGCATTAACCTTAGCTGGTCATTTCCCATGTGGGAGATGGTTTGGGCACCAAGTATCCCAGCTCAGTGCCCATTTATCTACAGTGAGCAGGGAGGTCCAAAGCGACCTCATGTTGGCACAGCAGCTGCCTGTCATCTCTGTGGGCTCCTCTCAGGGCGCTCCAGATGAAGGCAGCCGCTCCTCCACCCCTCTGCCAGTGACTGTGGGATCTGATGAGGCTGCGATGACTGGGGAGAAGCCAACTGTGGAACTGGCAGCTCCCTCCCAGACGGGGCCAGCACAGGCTCCACGGGCCACAAGACGTCTGCCAAGGTCATCGAAGCCAACAGGACAGTAGAATCAGCAGGCTGTCTCAGATGCCAGTGCCAGTGAGGGGACAGCACCTAGAAGTAGCACCCATAAACGTAAATTTAGACCACCTTAGGCAAACCATGGGTTTCTCATTGGTGCTTTTATGTTGCCCCGTGTTAGTTCATTGAAGATTTGCTGCGATGTGCAACACCTTGTTTTTTTTTTATTTCTGAAGTTACTTTCGTAATCTCAATAAATCTTGACATGTTGCCTTGCCTTACTTCTGCAGGTGGAAGGGAACCCAAGACATTATGAGTGACATTGTTTGACATTGAGCTTTATTGACAAGAGCCTTAGTTAATGTTAGTATCCAGGCTGATTTAGCACTCAGGTATCAAGTGTGGAGCCTGCAGCCCTGGTGTGTGCTGAAGGTCCATCTGTGGTGTGCTAGCTGAAGGTTCTTTGGGTTAAAGACTCCCAGGTGTCCCTGCCTCCCTGGAGTATGCCGGGGTCAGTGTCTATCCCCTCAGCGTTCTCCTGTGTGTGCTCAACCTCGGACTAATTGCTGGACTCATCGTGTGCAGTCGCAGCCTCAGCCACTGTGTCCATGTCTTCCTCTTGCACTGCATCCCCCCTTTCCAACGCCAGATTGTGGAGAGCGCAGCATGAAACTACTATCAGCGACACATGATCTGGGGGGGCGGGGGCACTGTTGCGTGCCCCCAAATGGTCCAGGCATTGGATGCGCATCTTGAGAAAACCAATGGTTTTCTCCACCACAGCCCTTGCGGAGGCATGGCTCCTATTATACTGCTGCTCAGCTTCTGTTCTTGGATCGCGGAGATGAGTCATGAGCCACCTTTTGAGGGAATAGACCTTGTCACCCAGTAGCTATCCATCCAGCCGGCCTGGAGCACTGAAGAGCCCCGGCACCTGGGAGTGTCTGAGGATGTATGCATCATGGGAGCTGCCTGGGTACTTTGCACAGACTTGTAGAATCAGCATCCTGTGGTCACACACTATCTGCACGTTCATGGAGTGAAATCCCTTCCTGTTGATGAAGGCACTGGGCTCACCTGCTGGTGCCTTGATGGCCACATGTGTACAGTCTATAGCACCCTGGGTGCAGGGGGAAGCCAGCAATGGCTGCGAAGCTTCTGGCTCACTGTGTCTGACAGGCTTCGTCCCAGTGGTATCGGATAAAAGTGAATGCATGCCTGAACAGAGCGTCTGTCACTTACATGACATAAGTGTGGACAGCTGATTGGGAGACTCCACAAAGATCACCCACTGACTCCTGGAAAGAGCTGGAGGCAAAGAAGCTGAGGGCAGCTGTGACCTTTAGCGCCACTGGCATGGGGTGTCCACCGACACTGTTTGTGGAGATCTCAGGGCCTATCATCTGACAGATGAGAGACAGAAGCTCCTTCGTCACTGCACCTCAGACATATTGAGGTAGCTGCTTCACCACCTATATACCCTGGCAGCAGGATAGTGGCCCGTTCTGCCTTGGTCTTCCTGTTGGCCCTGCACCCCTTGTGCCTGCGCCTCTCCTCCCAAAGGTGGCTCCCCTGGAGGCTGAATGTGCACTCCTGGCCTCCTCCCCCTTCTGGCCCTCCCTTCCTCCTCATAGGAGATGTCTCCAATGGAGTGCACAACGCCCATTCCCAGTATAAGGGAAGGTTTCCTGAAAGCTGCAGGCCCCTAAAATGATCTTTACTGTAGCATCCTGACCTAAAGGTGGTTATTCCAGTCCAAGCAGCTGGTATGAGTTTTGAAGTATTCCTGCTCACACTGGCAAGTATCAGTAACTTTCACACTTAAACACCTGAAAGATCACATTCGCGACCCCACTCACCCCTCTTTTCTCGCCTGTGGATGAGGTTTATACAATAGTCTCCTGTCCACCTGCCCGTTGCGCCCGCACAACGCCCTGAAGATCGCGCAGGCCCCGAAAAATTGCAGTCAATTGCTGCCTCAACGGCCTTAACTACATGATTAATTAATGGTGGGTGCACATCGGAGAACATCGCTCGCCCGCTTACCTAAGTATCGCGATGACGCACGGTGACTTCGGGATGGTCACCCGACGTCACTGCGCATCATTTTACGCATCGGCATGTAGGGCCTGCCCCTGCACACCAACCGGAAAATCCTGGCCATGATCTATCCAAAGGGGTGCAGGACACTCCAGACAAACTTTCTGAAGGCAGTGGGAGCAAATAGCCGTGGCAGTGAACGACAGGAGTCAAACCTCGAGGTCCTTGATGTGGTGCCACAAAAAGTTGCATGACAGGTCAGTGAATATACCTTCAGAAACCATACCCCACAAACTGCACCAACAGCCTCTACCCCTGCTTAATGCACCACACTCCCATAACTTAGCATCCAATAACCTTTAGGATTCATGATTCATGCCTAACATTCATAGCTTCAGCTCACCCTCACGCACTTAGCACTGCTGCTAGCCTCATACCCACATCTCACCGCTGTACATACTGGCAGCTATTTAGACATGACAGCCCCATCATGCAAACACATAGCCACACTCATTGTGGCACACTTCCTTCTCTTTTGCAATACACATATTGTCGAAATAAAAATTGACTGTTGAAGTTTAAAAATCCCTCCAAAGACAGGTGTCGACTTATACACCAGTCATATAAGTGCCGGCATGGGTGATCACCATCTTTGTCATTCGCCATGAGGGTGTGCTTTGTCTGGGTGGGTCTTAAACTCCAGCGCATCTTTGCAACATAGCCCCCATCACATGCTTGATCCCTTATGATCAGTTATAAGGTACCAGTTAGTAAAACATCCATATGTTGGGTGAAAGGTTGAGGCTGACTACTAAAGCGAGTATGGCATGTCATGAAAAGTGGGAAATGACTCATATGCTGAGTATATACAAAAATGTGATTTTTGGGGGTTGAGAAAATGGGATCATCTTATACGTCAGGTTAACCTATGTGCCACGATCCATGGTAACTGGAGTCAGCAGGATCTAACTGGTTGGGGATAGCCACAGCTGCATGTCCTTATCCCTGTTGAGAAAATGGTGCTCACCATCCTTGCAGTGGCCATTGCTGAACTCATGGTCAGAGTTCGGGTTCCGATCATTGAAGATGAAGGCATCCTCATACCTATTCCTCCTTCTCACATCCCACTTCCTCTTCATACCACATTCTCATCCAATTTACAAGCTGCAGGTGATTTAAGCAGACAACTCTTTCCTTCCTCCCTACAACCCTCGTCACAATCCCTACCCTTGTGCCTTTCTTCTTTCGGACATCCGAACACTGCAGCTTGAGCAGGCAGTGATGAAGCAGCCAGGGATAGAAAAGTAGCACAACAGTGATGGAGAGGATATACTGTCACTTGCTTTGAGCCTTGCAGGCACAAGCCCTGATACTCACAGTGCATGTAATTTAGAGGATAACTTAGAGACAGGATCTGCATGTGGTGAGACACCAGAGAGGAATAGCCTGTCATGAGCTCAAAGGGCAAGGAAAGCACAGGTGCCAGCTTGCCAGAGGGTGAGGTTGAACATGAGTTCTTCTGCAGAGGACCAACAGAACCTGACTGAAGTGCATGGTGCATTGGCAGATCTGCCAGGAAGCCTGCAGGCAATATCAAGGAACATGGATGAGTCTGGCACCAACTTGGCACAGGGCTTTGTGCAGAACTGGAGCCCATCCTTTCCAGTGTGGAAGTGGTGGCCACCTCCATTCATGCAGTTGTGAACTGAACCATGATGCAGCATTTGATTGCTGATGTCCTGGCTCCCACCACAGCATAAGCAGACAATCTCCAGGTGCTGCAGTGACATCTCAAGCTCCTGTTAAGCAAAATCAGCTTGCTGTCTCACACACACACAGACTTCTGGCATCATGGCTGCTGATAGCATGCAGAGCATCACAATAATCCAATAACCCATTCTCCAACAGATTTCCAGGATTGCTGAGGTGCTGCCCCGAGAGAGTGCCAGGGATGCCATGGAGCACCCTCACTCAGGGAGACAGCATTCATCCTCCCACCTCTGCTGCTCTGCCACTCTCCTTGGTAATACGTCTCAGGCAGCCAGACCGCTGTTGCCAATGTTGAATTGGTACAGTTTGACGTTGGGCCTTTTAAGGCTGGAGAACATCTGTAGTCTCCATTAGCAGCCTTCCATCAGCAATGATGCAGCTACTGGTGAGGTACAGTGTAGGAGCACTAAGGAAGGTCCACAGAAGACAGGCACTAAGGGAATGCACTGGGATGATTTAGTTTATGTTAATATGCAATATGACATTATAAATTTGGTTTGGGATGTTTTATTTTGTGCTGGCTTTAATTTTTACATTGTGGCCAAGATGATTCTGTGATGGTCAGTGATATAGGAAAGGGAAGCATTGAGAGAGTGGAGTGCCTTTCAGTTGCAGTATATCTCACAGTTGACATGCAGCACCTGCAAAATGATTTGTGTGCAGTCTCTGGCAAGAGCAAAGCAAATATTTTCATCTCACTTTGCATAGGAAGCCTCAGTGACCTGCTCAATGCAACAATAGATGGCAAACTGAGATGTTGTAAATATCACCAGCTCCAGTCTGGAAGGAACCCGAAGCATAGAAGTCCATGGTCACAGTCTCCTTCACAGACACTGGTAATGCCATCCCCGTCCCTGCTTTGAGGTTGCAGTTGAGACTGCAGCAAATGGCAGATTTTAATGAGGACACCAATGCCTCCCTTAGGCTGAGAGAGAGGCATTGTTCCCTGAACACCCTGGGTGAATATGGCCTCCTACTGAAGAACTTTATCCCCTTCCTCCTCTTCCTTCTTCTGTTAATGGTTCTATTATCTTTACCCCCGACAAGGTAATCCCTCTAACTTATTGCGAGCTTAAAGTCTCAACTAAAAGAGATTTCTAGGTATCAAAGGAACATAGACTTAGGATCCTCAAATACAATTCCTCTCCTCCAAGAGTCTCAAAGCGTACAAAATAATCTTCGGATGGGACATATTTTGAGGCATGTCTTAGTGGACCAACTTCTTTGAAGGTTTACCAATACCAGCTCTTAGAAATTTAAGCAAGACTTCTAGACTAATGTGTCTATGTGGGTTCTTGAGATAGGATGCTTTAGACTTCACCTTTTTGTGTATTTCAAAGATGCATGTCTTTCATTGAAGCAAATTAGCGATTAAAGCTTATACATAGGTTATAGGTAGAACCCTAACTAGACATAACGTCAATAATGTAGGGCAGAATTTTCCCGGTAGCGTGTGGGGCCCGCACATCTGCATGTAAAACGGCACGCTGTGACATCAGGCGAGTGTCCCGACATCATCGTGTGCCATCGTGATATTTCGCTGGACAGGTGCGCAATGATGTCTAATGCGCGCCCTCCATTAATTAACGGGTCACTTAAAGCCCTTTAGTTTTCAATCGACACCGATTTTCAGCACCCATGCAATCTTCAGGTCGGCGCACAGGCACAACGGGCAGGCGGGTGGGACACATTTATATTAAGCTCAGCCAAGGGTGGGATAAGAAGGCTCACTGCAGTCTCGAGAGTGCACAGTCAAATATCTATTTTTGAACGTTTTTGAAACTTGCCTGTCTGATCTGCAGTACTTCAAAACACATACCAGCTGCTTTTTCTGGACTCTTAACCTTCAGGTCAGCACTCTGCAGTGAGGAATCTTTTCTTGGCCTGCAGGTTTCAGGAAGACTTTCCTTAGCTTGGGAATGGAAGCTGAATTGTTGACTGGAGGCAGCTCCTCTGAGTAGGAAGGGAGGGCTAGAAGGGGCAAGGGCGAGGAGGCTAGGAGTGCACATTCAGCCTCCAGGGGAGCCACCTCTGGGAGGACAGGTGCAGGCAGAAGGGGTGCAAGGCCAAGAGGTAGACCAAGGTGGATGGGGCCGCAGAATGCCACTATCCTGCTGCCAGGGTATACAGGCGGCGAAGCAGCTACCTCAATATGTCTGAGGTGCAGTACCAAAGGAGGCTCCATCTCTCAAGGGAGACAGTCAACTATATCTGTCATTTGAAAGAACCTGAGATCTCCACTAACTGTGTCATGCCGATGGCTCTAAAGGTCATAGCTGCCCACAATTTCTATACCTCTGGGTCCTGCTAGGGGTCGGTGGGTGTTCTTTGCGGTGTCTCCCAATCAGCTGTCCACACTTGTGCCAAGCAGGTTACAGACACACTTTTCAGGTGTGCATTGACCTTCATCCACTTCTCTTGGGACCAGGCAAGTCAGACACAGCGAGCTAAAGGCTTCGCGGTCATTGCTGGCTTCCCCCATGTCCAGGGTGCAATAGATTGCACACATGTGACCATCAAGGCATCAGCAGGTGAGCTGATGCCATGAAAGATAGTGTGTGATCACAGGATGCAGGTTTTCCAAGTCTACAAGGTACCCAGGGAGCTCCTATGATGCCTACATCCTCACACTCACAGATGCCGGGTCTCTTCAGTGCTCCAGCCCGGCTGGATGGATGGCTGCTGGGTGACAAGGGCTATCCCCTCAGAAAGTGGCTCGTGACCCCTCTCTGCCATCCAAGAACAGAAGCTGAGCAGCAGTACAATAGGAGTCACGCCTCCACAAGGGCTGTGGTGGAGAGAACCATCGGTCTTCTCAAGATGCGCTTCTGATGCCTGGACCGGCGAGGTGGCGCACTCTAGTACCTCCCAAATCGTGTCTCGACGATAGTGGTTGCACGCTGCGCTCTACACAATCTTGCGCTGGAAAGGGAGGACACAGTGGACGATGAATATGTCGACGCAGTGGCTGCGGCTGCATACGATGAGTCCAACAGTGATTCCAAGGATAAGCACGCACACGGAAAAGCTGAGGAGGCAGACACTGACCCGGGCATACTCCAGGGAGGCAGGAACACTTGGGAGTCTTTAACCCAATGAACCTTCAGCTAGCACAACACAGATGGACTCCAAGACAAGCCTGGGCTGTAGGCTCGATACTCAACACCTAAGCGCAAAATCTGCCAGGTTAGGAACAGTCAATAAGAGCCTTTTTAATAAAGCTGAATGTCCAGCAAAACACTCATTACAGTTTAGGAAACCATACACATGCAGAAGAAAAGAGGCTTCCTCAGCCATGGTGACGTCTGAATTTAACATGTCAAGCAAACCAACTTATTCCAGGGAAAAAAAAAATAGTTTTACAAATCAAAACAAATCATAAGGACCTCATCTCAGGCCAACACAAAAGCACCAGTGGAAAACCCGTGGTGTGCCTAAGCTGCTTTTTGCTTTTGTTTCTGGGTACTACATCTTGGTGCTGCCCCATCGCTTGGAGTGGCATCTGTGACAGGCTGCTGACTCTGCTGTCCTGTTGGCCGCAATGACCTTGGCTGATGTCCTCTGGCCCATGGACCCTGTGTTGGCCCTGCCTGGGAGGGAGCTGCCAGTTCCATGGCTGGCATCTCCCATGGAGATAGTGGCAACTCTCGTGGAGAGGCCCCTCCAGGGGACTCATCAGGGCCAGTCGTCGCAGCCTCACCAGATGAGACAGTCACTGGGAGAGGAGCGGAGGAGCTGCCATCCTCATCCAGAGCACCCTGAGAGGTGCCCGCAGAGACCCCAGGCAGATGCTGCGCTGACATGAGGTCACTTCGGACCTCCCTGCTCACCATGGATGAATGGGCACCGAGCTGGGAAACTTGATGCCCAGACCATCTCCCACACTGGCACTGGCCAGCTGATGTCAATGCTGATGTGAAGGCTTGCTGTTCTGAGCGCATCCCCAGGGAGCCCTGATGGGTCTCCTGGAGGAGCCTCTCCATGAGAGTTGCCACTCTCTCCATGGAGGACACATGGCGCTCGGCCATGAGGCTCATTGCTTCAGCGATCTTCCGCATACAGTCCTCCACCACAGACACCAAGCCAAGCATAGCCTCATGTTTCTCCCCAGATGCTCCCGCACACCCAACCACATTTCCTGCCCCTGCTGCGTCACGGATGACTCCGACTGAGCATGTGCCTGGACCCCTGCAGTCCTCTGGCTTTTGGCGCCCTGGGCACTCTCTGTCTCTGCCAGCACCTGCAGCAACTGTGAAGTGCCGTCACCACTGTGCCCCGGGACACTAGCCGATTCCCACCGAGGTGCTAGTATCTGCGCTGGTGAGACTGGCAGAAATGGTGTAACGCTGGTGAGACTTCAGGCCCCTCAGGTGTGAGAGGGGGTGTCTGTTGCTCCTCCTGGCCCTGCTCCACTGATGCTGAAAGGAAGAACAAGGATATTGGATCAGTTAACGTGGAGATAATGTCAATGCGCATCCCTGTCCCTCGGTTCATTATGTGCTCATCCTTCCATAAGCAATGGTCAAGCCATGTTGCAAAATTAAATAAATTAACAATCAGCAGTGCTATGGCTGTTGGGAGAACAATGTTGACCTCACTGTTGGGCATAAATACCTGGTTGTGGCACCCCAGCCTCACCGACACCAGTGGACCTGGGCGCGTGGTGCCTCTCCAGATCCAGGGCCTCCTGTTCGAAGCGGCTAAGAATGGAGATCTGCGCCTGGCCGTTGCCAGTCCTCGCACGCTCTGCAGCATTATGAGCATTCTTCTGAAAATGAGAGACGAGCATTGAATAGTGCAAATTGCACATGGACTCTCTTTGCAGACGGCCCACCCCAACCAGAGGGGGACATTGCAGGGCTCCAGAGCCTCCTCACCCCACTACACAACTGCTGTTGAACAGTCACACAAAGATGCTAGGCCTGTTCCCCCCGCAGCAACACCTCCACCACCCCCCTCCTCCCCTCCCCTCGCCTCCTTAGCCAAATGCTGCCTATATCACATTAAGCACCACACGGTATATCCTTCCAAAGCAAGGAGGCGCAAGCACATGGAGTGCAGAGTGCAGTAAATGGTTCATTGCCATGTCACCTTGAAGCTCCCCTCCCAGCATGTCATCATCCTAACTTGGACATGTCCTGGAGCACCTAGGTGCAGCTCCTCCAGGTTGTCCCTAAACAAGTTATGTGGGACTAATGTAACACATGCCGCGGGAGCAAAACACATCTCCTCATCACCCTCTCAGGCTGACCCCAACACGGGCAATACCTGCTGGCCCACCCAGTAAAGGACACCATGCCAACAATGATTCAATGCAGTCACTATTACTTGGGGGGATGGGGAGCAGGGGGGTAAGCTGACCTGCTGGGCTACATGACCAATGCCAACATGGTACTCACCCTTCCTGAGTGCAACAAGTCGCTGAAGCGCTTGCAATACTGGATCCAGGTGCACCACACCACGTCGTGAGAGCTCATGACCTCCACCACCTCCTTCCTGGCACGTTTCGTCATATGAGGGGGGCCTCCTCCTCGCATCCTGGGGAACCAGCGCCTCCTGCCACGCTGTCATCTCCTTGAGGAGGGCAGTAAGGCAGTCATCCAAGAAACGAGAGGCACACTAGCCCCCCACCCTATCCTCTGGCCTGGCCTGCTCCACTGGCCTACCCTCCGGACTGGCCTGCTCACCAGAAGCCCTCTGGTGAGTCCTTCCACTTGCCATTGTGAGCAGCCTTGCAAAGGCTGCCAGTGCTTCATTTAAACAGGCCGCCAGGTCGCCATTGAACCCAGCAGACAATGCACTCCCGCCACCGCACGCCCACTCCCGCTGTCCTCGGGAGTCGTGCATTACGCTGGGCGGGCCTTTATCGGCCCACCCGCATAAAATGGCAGCGTGGACCTGATCGCAGGTGGCAATCGGGTCTGCGCCCGCCCGCCCGTGCCTGCTCTGCCCCTCTGTCAACCAGAAAATTCAGCTCATAGTAAAGGTACATGCAATTCTGATTCCACCTTATTAGCAAAGATATTGAAAGATACTCAAACAAATACATGAAAGAAAATTGATGCTCTCAAATCCCAATATGGTTAGAATAGTACCTCTGTGTCAAAAACCAGCGAGGGGGAATTCAACAAAGGAACTCAACCTCTTTGAGTCCCAGAATAACTGAATGCTGACTGATCTGTTTCTGCTAATAGTGTGTATTTTAAAGTCAGTTTAGCTGAGGTAAAACAATGTCTGACTAAAATTACCTCTCACCATGTGTCTGTTTTAAAACTATCCTAGCTGAGCTCAGAAAAGGCTTCTATTATTCATTGTATTCGTGTTGGTGAATACATTATGTTATCTTATCTGAGAGTGACATTGTTCATAATGTTTCAAAAGCAACTTCATTCATGAATTTTAGACTCCAGGTATACACCTGGCTATTCTGGCTATGTCTCAATTTTCACAGACTGAAGGACGTTGTGTTTACTTTATACATATTGGTAATAATTCAAGTTAGCAGCCATTTTCATATCAAGGTAGCCATTTTATACTACCAATTTAGGATTAACAACTTAAAATCTTAGGTTCCTCATTGGATTTGTGAGTTTCATCACACTTCCCCCAGCTACTCAATGTCACCTCTGCTAATTGATCCAGTCATGCTATAGTCCATGGGGAATGCCTATCACTGCATCCATATCTGGGAGAAAATGGCTAGAGCAGTCCTTAAAGGCAGGCTCAAGTCCTTAAGCACATGCCAGACCATTCGCTTTAGATTTCCACCAAGCACTTCTACAATCAGAGCAACAGTCAGTAGAATCGATTAACAACTAACCTGAAAGTAGCTGATGATCCCTGTAAGTTGCACTGGTATGTGGGGGTGGGTGGGTGCGAGGTCCTGGATGGGGAGGTGCACAGGGATCTTTCCTGCTGCTGGATATGTGTTCAGCTGTACATCTTTAAGGAACAACCATTAGCTGGAGAGTTGTGCTCCAAAATGGCAGTGCTGGTATTGAACCATTATTAATCGTTGATTGGTGTCACAATCCACCTACACTGTATACTTTTGGTGTGTGCTCTCTGCGCGTACACTAATGCCCCCAAAAAATGGCATCTGGTGTTGCTCACAATAGATGTTTGTGCACGTGCCATGGAGGGATTTTGGAATCAGGATAGCACTTGCAGCGGTGAGAGTAAACATCCTTACAACATATATGGACACTTCTACAATTCAATGTTCTCAGGACCAGAACTGAACATTGGCCAGTAGGACTAACGATGGTCACCTAATTTGGATTCTCTCTAAACGTGGTTGTCAGGTGGGGGTGTGGGAGTGCTAAATTATCTCATTAATTTATAAGCTAAGTTCAGAAGGATACCCCTGAGAAATATTTTTTAAAATAGAGGATATTTCTATTGTTGCATGCTCACCTTAGTCTCCCTTCATGAGGTGTTTTTCCTAACTGCTCCCAACCTCCAATAGTGCGGCTCATCAGAATTTCAGTGACACCATCCCTATTTCCCTGATCAGCTGATGTTATTTTCAGAGGATTGTCCAGAACTTATTAACAGTCAATGGGAGGAAATTCAGAGACAATAGTAAGATATTTCCTCTGTGCATAATGGGGAAATAAAGTTCAAGAAAAATATAGCAATTCACTATTGGTTTCAATGGTTCACTTAACATTGTCCATAATTGTCTTGACCTAGTATTGATTATTGATTTTTGAAGATAAAAAGTAGGAACAGCAGAAGGCCAGTCATCCCCTCAAGCTTGTTTCACGAATAGGCCTTCGTCTGCATTTTAACTTTATGTACCCACCTCGGCTCCGTAACCGTTAATACTTTTACCAAACAAAAATTTGGTTTTGAAATTTCCAATTGACCCCCATCCTCAACAGCTTTCTGGGCAGAGTGTTCCAGGTTTCCACTACTCTTTGGGTGAAGATGAAAATTAGTAGAGAGCTTCCTTAATTGACCACTTGGAATGATTTGTTTCTGCCTGAATGTTCCCGTTCTTGCCAAATGACATTGACCGTGCTGGGGTATGAACATAGATAACCCTCCAGTCCCACCTCCAGATAACCAATCTTCATGTGCCAGTCTAGCCAGTGAGTGCTAACTGCCTATTAAATTATGAAGGACTTTATTCTCAGCAAGCACCATAACACTTTTACTTTTCAGCAATTGTCATCGGAGAGCTATCAGCAATGCAAGCTCTAGTTGAGTGCCCCAATCTCTTCTTTGATACTGAGGCAAATTAGAATGCTCTTCCAGAACTATAATTAAGGTCATTTAATGCTGAATTGTTGATTATTAATTAACAAGGGGAATCAGGTCTGTCTGGATTAGGATTGCACCAGATGATGTCTTTATATTGGTCTAGAAAGTCTGAAAATTTTAACTTGGGTATCATGAAGTAAGAATGTGACATGAGAAAGTACGTGTAATACAGAGAAATCTTTCCTTCACTGCACATGTAGATTATTCAAAGAAGAACAGATATGTCCTTGCTGGTGTTCTGGCCAGCAGTTACCCCTCACAAAACAAAAATGTCATCACTACAATGGTGTTTTTGGGATCTTTCTATGTGCAAATTGGTTGCTGCTTTTTCACATTAAGGTAGTGATGAGTCTTCAAATAGTACTTCACTGGCTTAAAGCTCTTAGCAATGCCCTGAGGCAATGAAAGGTGCAAAAGAAATGTAAGATTATACCTCCTTGTCCCAGGTTCCCCTGAAAGTGGAAATAGTTTCTCTCTATTAACCCTATAAAGTACTTTCTAAATCCTTAAACCTCCAATCCCTGAACCATTTATATTCCACATCTATTCCATCATCTATTAGTAACACCCTGTTTAGATGCCTCAGGTGACCACACTCATGACATTAAGTTCTCCAAGAGACAGTAGTCAATCAGGTTCTTACAATCCAACAAATGTAATGAAGAAAACAAAAAGGCTAACCACATTTTCCTTTCTTGTGTCTCCTGTGGCTGCTGTATTTTAGGTCAGAGGCTGTGTGGCTAGAATTGAAGATGAGAATTAATTTAAGTTGACATCTGATTTAGATTCTAGCAAGTCATCTATTCCCTGAATGATAATATAAGAATAGAATGATCCTCCGCAACTCTGGTTTTCAAAGTCATTGTGAGTATCAGTGACAATAAATGAAACTCCCTCTACTTCAGAGAACATCTGCATCATTTAGCATGATATCGCATTCCATATTGATCATAGAACTACATAAGTTACAACATGGAAAAGAGAGCTAGCACCCTTCAAGGGATAGGAAGCTGTTAGGAACTGATGGCTGCCAAAGGGAGGAAACATGCTGCCACTAAATTTAGTGATGCCTCCCTCGAGCTCCTACTGGATGCAGTGGAGGCCTACTGCAAAGGCCACAATCCCTGCTCTGGGCAAAGACCAGCAAGCAAAGTCACCAATCCTGCATGGGAGGCAGCAGCAGCAGTGGTTAGCACCAATGTCCTGCAAAAGTGTTCAGCCACTCATGAATGATCTCCTCCATTCTGCCAGGGTAAGTCACTATTCTTATCACTCTCAGTTCACATGCTCACAAACCCACCACACATCCACAGGGATCTCACTCACTGGCAGTTCAAAGGACACCACCATCTATTCTCTCACACAATCCTTCATCTGCCCTGCGGATCGTGTCCTCATCTTGTTGATAGCACCACTTACCAACCACACATTCCAGGCATACATCTCATCTGGCCTGATAGGCTTCCTGCTTATGCTCTCTCCATCTGTGTTCATTGCAGGACAAGCTGGCACACAACAAAATAGAGAGGTCGCAGACTGGTGGAGAAATGTCTGAGTTCAAGGTCCTCATGGATTTTGAAAATAGACTCATGCAGCCGGCTCGCGACTATCTGAACCGTTCCTGTGCTGACAGTGAGGTTGGCAGTGCTCAACCAAGTGAGGATCCAGCAGTGCAACATCCATCAGGCAACCATGCTGTGAGTCAGTCCTTCTGTTCCATAGTCCCCTGCCATGCACTAGTTATCTCTCCATGCCTTCGCAGGCACATCTGGGAAGCAGCTGAGGGGTCCAAGACCCAAGTTCCCAACTCAAACATCTTGGAAGAAAAATCTGATGAACCATCACTGAAGACCTGTCACAGCAGTCTCCTACACCCTCCATCAGTGCAAAGACAAACACCTTGGTGGACCTAGTTTTAGAGTAGCCTTGGGGTCATATCTCCCTGACTGATCCACAACAGGCAGCTGTAGAGACTTCCCAGGTCTCTGGCACCTGAAGGACTGCTGGAGGCCAAAAATCTGCTGAGTCCGAGACAGAAGAGGAGCCTCTGGACTTGGTCATACCTCAGTTGCTGGAGCTGCAAAGGCAAGCTTGGGAACATCAGAAAGGAATGTCGGCTGCAATCCTCAGATTGCAAGGCACAATGGAAGAGTCCATCCACCTTCAGTCTGAAGTGATAGTTCCAGCATGCCAACGCATCATGGTCAACATTGGTAGGATGGTGGCCGTCATGAAGACCTTGGTTGAGGACATCGGTCCTGTACTGCTGTGTGGACTGAACTCCATCACCGACATGGCACTTGGCCTTCAACAGTATCAATATGAGAATGGTGCGGGGTAGCTTGTTCTCACTCCAGCTTCCCATTCTCCTCAAGGGGCTGTCAGGCAACCATAGGGAGGAGGATCAGCAGGTGCACACCCTGGGGCCATCCATCCAGGTGTCTTCAGATGTGCCCAGCCCACCCCACTCCCCTCTTCCTGAGACCCCAGCAGCTCCAGCTCCACAGGCTGAGGAAGGTGCCACTGCCACACAGCAGGACTCTAAAAGCAGGCCGGGGCCCTCCAGGTCTCAGCCCTCCTGAGGACGCCTGTCAAGGTTATCGCAGACTGATCTTGGAGTCAGCAGGTTGCCTCCATCTCCGCTGTGGATATCGGGGGAGCACTAAGTCAGAGTTAGGAAGATTAAGAAGATGTAATTGCAAAGCCTGGGCATGGGTGTTTATCACTTGAACATAATGTTCACTATTGTAAATAAACTCAATAATGTCACCCTGTCTATGGCTCCTTGTTATGATTAGCAGTGTTCGTGTCAGTCAGAAGTGAAAGCTTGGCTCTTACACAAGATAAAAGCAGGTGTCTCAGTCCAGGGCTACCCCTATGCTTTGTGCAACCTTCCCAGCTCACTAATAGTGCGCCTTCAAAGTCACTGGACACATCAGTGATGCCTGTACTTTGATTGGGCTTATCGTTGCTACCAGAATGTCCTGGGCAGGTGCCCTTTTCTCTGTTTGCTCTCAGTACCTTTGAAGTGTGGCTGGTTCCCCATTTCATCAGCATCTGTGTCCGATGACAGTGTGGTCCTGAAGGGTTCAGCTCATGAAGGATGCCATAGGATCAGGAGAACTTAAAGTTTCCCCACTGCATCTCCAGGACATGAACCTGTCCACAGAGCCCAAGCAAAGTACTATCAGTCAGACAGGAGTCAGACATTTACATAAGCTATATGAGGATCTATGGAGTGTCCCCACTGCACGTTGTTATCATCCCCCTGAATATAGGGACTATGGACATCCACTGTCTCTTCATGACAGGAGCCTTATAGCAGAGGGTATGTGCGCTGCCATCAGCTAGACTGGAGTCAAATTTTCACAAATGCAATGTGAGGATCTATGGAGAGTCCTCACTGCATGTCAACATCAAGCTCCACAAATCTAACAGCAACAAAGGCCTCCCGAGCATGTCTGCCTTGTCTGGACAACAGGATGGCCTCATTGCCATCATCTTCACCTTCGAGGATCTCCTCACCCTCATTCCCATTGACAACCTCCTCATCAGAGGAGATGTAAAGCTCTTCTATCTCCTCCTCAGGCAGGCCCTCCCCCCATTGCAGTGCCAGGTTGTGAAGGGGGCTTCAGGCAGCGACGAAATGTGAGCGTCATGGAAATGTAATAATTTTCATAATATTATTGTGATTATTGTAAAGGTAGGTTAATAGTGGGGTTTGGACTAGTTTGTGTGTGTGTGAGGGACTTAACTGAATTAGAGACAACAGAGTAGAAATTCAACAATTGAAAAGGAAACTCTGGGTCTGGTGTTCCCGTTGCAGCATTTTGAGATTTACATTGCAAACAATTTATCAGAAACAATTGTTTATACAGACCACAATCCTTTAAAGTTTCTGAACAAATTTTGAGAAGGAAGTGCAAAGCTATTCAAATGGAGTTTATTACTGCAACCATTTCATCTACAGATTATACATGTGACGGGATAAGAAATTCTAATTGCAGATGCATTGTCAAGAGTTTGAGGTTGAAAAGGACAAATTGGACATTTTTAAACCTGGACACTGGACTGGAATGATTTCTGTTGATATGAAGGATATCTATATATTAGATATATAGTTAAGCTGATGCATGTAATAGATCTGGTAATATAATAGTGTGAGTATCATAGGTGGTAATGTAAGATTGGTTAAGAAAATGAAATTATGCTGGTTCATTTTCCAGTAAGGAGTGGGGTGTCATGAAAATGTAATAATTTTCATAATATTATTGTGATTTATTGTAAAGTAGGTTAGTAGTGGGGTTTGGATTAGTTTCTCTCTGTTTATGTGTGTGTATGTGAGGGATTTAATTGAATTAGAGTCTGGAGCTCTTGAGTGATCCAGAAGGGAAGCTAGGTTTGAAATGCTAAATATGTAAAAATGGCTGAAGTTTTAGAATGTGAGGCGAGAGGAACAATTTCATTTTTAGATAAACCAGAGTTGAGAATTTCAAAGAGATGGTAAGGTGTTATGCCTAGCCAAAAGAAGCTAAGCCAAACAGTGTGTTTATTTTTTCCCAAAAGTTACTGATAATATGAGGATAATATAATGATTTATATTAAGGAAAAAGTAAAGTTGTAAAGACATATTGGAACAATGGAAATTAAATTAAAAAGGGAGAATGTATAAATGTACAAAGTAAATGCGGTCATGTGTAAGAGGGAAGGCATTCTAAGATCTAACAAGTGTGAAGAGACTCTAGCCTTTATGCATCAAGTTGCTGTCTACAGGAACCAAAGCTAAGAAAACTCACTGCGAATATTAATATCCAAGGTATTGTGTGTTTTGCCTGGGTCTGTTGAACTTTGTTTCTTTTTACAGTTGCCTTAATGGAGGTGTATAATGGAGATTAATTAGGGGAGCTAGGATTTATCATAGTAATGATTTGTAGACCTATGTACGTGCTTCAAATCTTTTCTTCTATTAATAAATGTTTAATTTAGTTTTGTAAAAAAAACCTTTGAGACTCTGTAGACTTATTACTATTAAATTAAGGCACACATCTTGAAATAAAATACAAATTGCAAAGAACAGTTGTGGCAGCTGTTTCAAGTCTCCCTCTGGGATTTGAGCAGCTCAGCATTTACTGACCACTGTGCCATAACATTGATACCCTCTGTGGACCGTATTGCAGGCCAACAGACCTGCCACCAGGCACCGGAATCTCACCTTTAATTTCCCAATGGATTGATCCACCAAAGTGCAAGTTGTAGCATGAGCCTTGTTGTGCCTTCTCTCTGCTGCATTCTGAGGCTGCCGCATGGGTATCATGAGCCACGTCCACTGCAGGTAGCCCTTGAAGACACAAATAACTTCCCAGAAATATTAGGTAACCAGGGGTCTAGTGAGAAAGAAGAACTGAAGGAAATTAGTATTACTAAAACAATAGTGCTGGAGAAATTAATGGGACTGAAAGCCGATAAATCCCCAGGGCCCAAAAATCTACATCCCAGGGTATTAAAGGCGGTGGCCATGGAAATAGTGGATGCTTTGGTTGTCACCTCCCAAATTCTGTACATTCTGGAACAGTCCTGCAGATTGGAGGGTGGCAAATGTAATCCCACAATTTAAAAAAGAATGGAGGGAGAAAACAGCAAATTACTGACCGGTTAAACCTAACATCAGTAGTAGGGAAAGTGCTAGAGTCTATTATAAAGAATGTGCTAACAGGAGACTTAGAAAATATCAACCGGATTAGACAAAGTCAGCATGGATCTATGGAAGGGAAATCATGTTTGACAAACTTACTGGAGTTTTTTGAGGACGTAACTAGCAGAATAGATAAGGGAGAAATAGTAGATATGGTGTATTTGGATTTTCAGAAAGCTTTTAATAAAGTCCCACATAAGAGGTTAGTGTGCAAAATTAAAGCACATGAGATTGGAGGTAATATATGGTTAGCAGACAGGAAACAGACAGTGGGAATAAATGGGCCTTTTTCGGAGTGGCAGGCGGTGACTAGTGCTTGGGCCCCAGCTATTCACAATATATATCAATGATTTGGATGAGGGAACCACATGTAATATTTCCAAGTTTGCTGACAACATAAAACTTGGTGAGCGATGAAGAGGGTGTTAAGAGGCTTCAAGGTGATTTAGACAGGTTGAGTGAGTGGGCAAATACATAGCAGATGCAGTATAACATGGATAAGTGTGAAGTTATTCACTTTGGCAGAAAAAACAGGATGTCAGAGTATTATTTAAATAGTGATAGATTGGGAAATGTTGATGTACAAAGGGACCTGGGTGTCCTTGTGCACCAATCACTGAGTGCAAGCATGCAGGTGCAGCAAGCAGTTAAGAAGGCAAATGGTATGTTGCCCTTCATGGCAAGAGGACTTGAGTACAGGAGCGAGGATGTCTTACTGCAGCTGAGACCACACCTGGAGTATTGTGTACAGTTTTGGTCTTCTTACCTAAGGAAGGATATAATTGCCATAGATGGAGTGCAGCGAAGGTTCAACACACTGATTCCTGGGTTGGAAGGATTGTTGTATGAGGAGACATTGGCGGACTAGGCCTGTATTCAGTGGACTCTAGAAGATGGAGAGGCAATCTCATTGAAACATATAGAATTCTGACAGGGATGGACAGACTGGGTGCAGGAATGAAGTTTCCTCTGGTTGAGGGGTCTAGAACAAGGGTCACAGTCTCAGGATATGGGCCAGGCCACTTCCCTCTCCACCTCCCATACATCCCCAGCCCTGCATGGGCTTGTGCACTACCATTAGACCAGGCTGTCTTGACCTTAACCCAACTACAATACAGCCCTTGCCCCAGCATTGCACTGTCAGCCAGCTGGAAAAAAGTGATTTGCCTGTGCCCTCGCCTGAATGCACGGCACCTCTTCCTTGAAGTCGAATGAGTGGCCCTCACAATCGTTGCACATTAGTATGCACTCACCTCCGAGTTTCCCTCAAAATACAGCTCGCCAGGTGCATGCCTTTTAAAGGCTGTTGTGAAACAAGTTGGCATGTGCCTGATGATCCTGCTTTGGTGGATGATTCTGATGGACAGGCAAGATGATGAGATGCAAACTTATTGAAATTAGGCTCTCAACATTGCACGGCCATCAATGGAGGAAGCAAACGATCGCAAACTGGTTTCATGATGGCGTAAAGCCGATTTTTTGGCCTTCTCACCATATTGTCCGCTCATGCCTGCAATGATGCCCAATGTCAATGGGGCCGGACAATTCCAGCCTAGGGCTTGAACACATAGGGCTGAATTTTGCCCTTGACAGGTAGGCGGGCCCGACCGACTCAGCTTAGGGCAGGCAGCCGATCGCCATCGCCGAAACGGACCCCACCGCCATTTTATGTGGGCGGGCCAATTAAGGCCCGCCCAGCGTGATGCCCGACGGGAAGCACTATGCACTCCCTGTGTGGGCTGGGGGGATTCCCCAAATGCGAGAGTGTGCTCTTTTGCGCATGCGCACATCTCCCTGAGATTAAGTGCTGCCTCAGGGAGATTGCTGAAAGGTTGTGAAAGTTTAAAAATAGAAAAATAAAAAAATCATTAACATGTCCCCCTCATGTGAAAATGTCACATGAGATGCGACATGTTAATAAAGTCCACAAAAGCTTTATTAAACTTTTTTAAAGCTGAAATTAAACCTCATCCTGCCAGTGGATGAGGTTTGTTAAAAAATCACTTACCCGCCTGCCCGTTGGGGTCATGCACCGAGCCGAAGTTCGCACGGGCTCCTCAAAATCTTCATTAATTGCCAACTTAAGGGCCTCAACAAGACCTTTAATTAATGGCGGGCATGCATCGTGCTGCATAGCGCGCCCGCCGACCGAAATATCGCAATGCTGCACGCTGATGTCGGGACTCTCGCGTGACGTCAGTGCGCAACATTTTAAGCGCTGACGTGTGGGCTCCGCCACCCACAAGCCAGCCAGAAAATTCAGCCAGCAATCTAAGTTGATGCACCAGTGAAGTAGTGACGGAGTGCTGTCTGTCATCTTCCAGGTGCAGTAGTAAATAGATTCGATATTCCTTCTCAGAGGATATAATTCGACTGTTGGTATTATTTGAAGAAAAGCAGGAGAGTTCTTCTAGTGCCTTGGTCAATATTTATCTGTCAACCAACAAAACTAAACCTATTTCATTTGTTGTTTATCTTATTCCTGACTGTGGGACTGTGCTAAGTATACATTGGCTGTCACATTTTTTTTTAAATTATAGGAGTAATCAGATTTAGCAAGTACTTCATTGGAATTGAAGCACCTTGGGCAGATGGTATATAAAGGCAAATCCCTTCTATGTTTATCTCTTTTTTTGTTTTTTCTTTCCTATCTTTTTTCTTTTCATCCTTCCTTTCCTCGCTTTCTGTCTTTTCTTTCCACTTAATTTGTTATTGGTTTTTATCACTCTATCCACTACATAAAGGTAAAAAAAGGGGAAATTATGTCTCAACTTAACTAAGTAGATTAATAAAACGTTTTCTAGGTTTCTTAGTAGTTTGCCGAAGGAAAGAACCAAGCCATACAATTCAAGAACATGAGTGGTATATTATTTGGTTAGGTTTGCATCTAATTGACAGCTTTTTAAATTTAAGATAGCTATTTACCTCATAGTCACTATCAAACTATTGATTAGCCTACATTTTTCAAGTCAATGTTTGACCTGGATGCTTTAAAAGGAATTAGATAACCCAGGCAACTTGCAGAGCTGGCAAAGGAGGAATGAAAGAACTTTTATGTAAAAAAGCAATTATAGCATGGCTTTAGCGTAGAGCTGCAAATTATTATTTTTTTAAATTTGAAATGCCACTGGAGACATTTACCAGGGAAATGCTCTGGGAACGTGGGTTCAAATCCCACCA
The DNA here is from genome assembly GCF_017639515.1 of Carcharodon carcharias. Lineage (NCBI taxonomy): Eukaryota > Metazoa > Chordata > Chondrichthyes > Lamniformes > Lamnidae > Carcharodon > Carcharodon carcharias. The sequence goes on from NC_054473.1 coordinate 69,462,832, forward strand.
CAACAGCTGGTGAGAGTTAAATTCAATTAATATACCTAAAATATATAGCTAGTCTCAGTGATGGCAACCATGAAACTATCATCGATTGTTGTAAAATCCCATCTGGTTCACTAATACCCTTTAGGGAAGTAAATCTGCCACCCTTACCTAGTCTGACCAACACATGACTGCAGACCCACAGCAATGTGGTTGACTCTTAACTGTCCTCTGAAATGTCGGTGCAAGCTAGTTCAAGGGCAATTAGGGACAGGCAACAGACGCTGGTCTTGCCAGTGATGTCCACAACCCATGAACAAATAAAGAAAAGAGTTTCCAATGTTTAATGACTACTAAAAATTGTTATCTTTTTGCTGTCATTCATTTGTTCTGTCACTATACAATACGTTTGCTTGACAGTTAAAGTCTGGTGTCACTTTCAAAAAAACATTGAGAATCCTGTGGGATACAAGCAATAGTTGAAATAATCTAGCAAATGATTCTCTGTCCATTAACTTGGGTGTGCTGCAATATTCCATCAAAATATCAATGGAAACATTCTCGAGAACATGGTAAATCAGCGATAGGTCTTTGAAACACACAACACACAATTGGTGTTAAAATAAATGTGTTAAGATCAACAACCAAACCCTTTCCAGAAATGGCAACCACAAGCTCTTAAGCTAAAGTGCTTCTTAAAAGAAGAGACTCACCCACTGAAGTAACGCCAGCCATAACACCAAATAAAAAGAGCAAATCTAACTAAGAAGTAAGTCTGTGTACATAACACACATTGAAACTGTGTATTGAAGCTAGATGAGAACACTTGTGAAATAATCTCACTATCTATTTCAAGCAGAATCAAGAAGACTCATCCCAGACCCATTATCTAGAAAGATAATTTATAATAAAAGGAAATGATTTCTTTAAAGCAAAAGCCAGGGGAAATAGGGAAGATCAGTTTCATTGATGGCCTTACTGCAAATCATTGAATGGGGGAAAAGTCAAAAGGATCCTTTGCCACTTGTTGGGAGCCTGGAGTGAATAAGACAATTAGCTGGTTAAGTTTGGGCAGCAAAGCTTGTCTAATGAGGTATAATTTAATTATCACAAGCCAACAACAAGTCTGCATCTCCTGGGTCCTGTGGAAGAGTTGGTTCCCACATCACTGGGGGCTGTAATAGGTCCATATAATCTGGCATTGGTTAGAACATTGAGGATGATGGCATCTTCTTGCCTTATGCCCTTCTTAACTTTCAGTACACCCACATCATGCAGTCCAACATGATGAGCAATCTGTTAATGATGTGATCATGGGCCACTTGCTTCCTCCTACACACCCTTTCCTTGTCCTTTTGATTTCCTGCTTTCAGACACCCAAGAACTGCTAGCCACCTAGGCACAGGAGCCACAGAAGGAGGAAAGAGAGCAACAGCACAGCACTGATGAAGAGACCCTGTCACTTGAAGGCACTCGCAGCCACCAGCTCAGATACTGGCACAGCGTGTAACTTGGATGGCATAGCATAGAATTAGGATCAGCAGGTGATGAGTCATCTGAGTCCCGGAGTGACCTGCAGACAAGCCAATAGTTAGGGATGGCTTGTAAACCAGCTCACAGACACATACTGCTACAGGGGACTCAGATGAGGACTTCAGTGAGGTGGTAAAGAGGAGAGTGCTGATGGACAAGTGCACTGAGATACAGGGTGCATTGGCTGTCCTGACAGACAGTCTCTCATTGTCAAGGAGCATGGAGGTGTCTGACTCCAAATTGGCCAAGGTCATGGCGTGGAGCTTGCCCTCTCTACAGCTCCATCCCTCTGGCATGCTGCAAACACAGAGGCAATGCCACTGTTGCACCTTTTGTGTGAACAGATTTTCCACTCCTCAGTCCCTTGCCTCCGTCACTGTGAGGATAATGCAATACCCCACGGCAAATCCAGTAACTCACTGAAACACCTCCAAAGACATTCACCCCTGACATTTTGCAAAATAAAAAGTCCCAAGAAAGTAGTTTACCTTTAATACGGTGCTTGCATTCTACATAATATTAGTACAGGATCCAATCTTGCAACTTCACTTTCATTTTCTCTTTTGTGAACAACAAAGAGGCTGCCTGCAAATGCATTGCCCAAATTGGTGATCCTGGCATCATAACTCAGCTGGTTGGGCTGGGTGACATTGGGGTAGGTTTTCCAAATCTCCTGGATTGATCCGGAGGGTCTCCAGGAATTTAAGATAAACTTCCAGGACACTGCTGTGTGCAACCCTGGAGAAAAATCATTGGGACATAAAAAGGATTGTTAATTTTTGGCATTTTCCTTGAACATTTCTCTTTACCAGATACAAAAATATTGAAAGTGGGAAATAATGGCTTTTTGGCAGTCAAGCATCACCCAATTGGGCAATGAGCCTTTTGCTTTCCAAAATGGTATCGGAAGGCAGTGGGCGCAAGGATGGCTATAATGGCCAACTAATAACTTGTGTACAGGGGCAAGTCATGTGATGAAACCTCCAGAAATATATTTAATCATAGTTGGCAACCCTACATCAGGGTAGCATTAAATTAATATAGTATAAGGGTCTGGCATAGAAGGTTTAACATGGAACTGGGTACATTTCCCCCACACTGCAATGTAAAGGAACACGTGACTTGAGTTACATGTTGTCTTGTACTGGCCAAAGGCATGTTAGAGGAAACATAGAAACAGCTCCTACCTTAGAATTTATAGGGTAGAATTTTCTGCCTCTTGGGCGGGCAGGCCCGACCCAATCTCCAGCAGGCGCGGTACCGATTCCCGCCAGCGAAGTGAGCTGCACCGCCATTTTACGTGGGCGGGCCAATTAAGGCCCGCCCAGCGTGACTTCCTGCGGGAAACGCTTTGCGCTCCCTGTGCGGGTGAGAGGGAATCCCTGAAATCAAGAGTGCGCTCTTTCGTGCATGTGCACGAAAAAGCACACAACTCCCTGAGGCTAAGTGCAGCCTCAGGGAGACCACCTAGGCTTTGAAAAATATTAAAAATAGAAAAAAAAAATTCCCTAACATGTCCCCCTCATGTGACAATGTCACATGAGTTGGGACATGTTCATAATTTACAGAATAACTTTATTAATATTTTTAAAACCCTGCATGAAGCCTTATCCCTCCGCTGGATGATGTTTCATGTTTTCTCTATTTGCCGCCAGGGCTCCTGGCCGGCCCACCAACCTTAAGGTTGGACGAGCAGGTCCTTTAATTGTTCAAATGATCCTGTCAATGGCCTCAATTGGCCATTGACAGGTCGGCGGGCCCACAGCTGATTTTGCTGCGCCTCCGCCTTCCTGAAAATTTAAATGGGGCGGGGTGACATCGGGTGTTCCGCCCAACATCATCCGGCATCATTTTACATGTCAGCGAGTGGGCCCCGCCCCCTGCTCGCCGACGGCAAAATTCTGCCCATAGTGTATGTGTATATATGTTTATATATATATATACATATATTTGTATATTTTTTGTATCGATAGTCATAGTTAATAAACACTTACTGTTAAACTATACAACATTCAGACCACTTTGTGAGACCTACTGAACTAAATACAACATCTTACAATAACCAACACTGTTATCCTCAAAAAAGATCATGTTGGCTGCATATAAAACAGCTGGTGATTTGGCTGCACATGAAAAGTGGTGCAAAGCACCCATGGTGCTGTTACAAATGACATCACATGAAGCAATTGTGCACTGCTAAGCACCAGGCTGGTTTGATAGGTCAAAATAAGGTTTTATTATTTCTGTCACTCTGGACTTTCATTTTCTATCTGTAAGGTAAAACAGTTAATTGATTTATAACTGGCATTATCTCATTTAAATATTTCAGTGCGCAGTTGGAGAAAGTGGAGAAACATGTGTGAAAGGCATATTATTCAATTAAAATCACAAGGCGTTCTAAAGTTGAAGCATTGAGTTAGGTTATGTTGGAAAGCATGGATGTCTAATAGCTGGATATCCATTTACCGAATCAGGCAGCAAAAGACATTCTGTGAATCACAACTGTTTTATTGTTGAACTGTAGTTCAGTACAATTACCACTTTCCACTCTTCCCTTCTGGATCCTTTCCCCGTCCAGAAGCAAAAAACCTCCCTACTAGGGAAAAACCCAGCTCTTAAGTACAGGCTTTATTGAGCCTGGCCTGCTCTCAATTCACTCTGAAGCTTATCGTGGTTTACTCTCAAAGGGACCTGCATTGCTAAAATTGTCAATGGACACTCCTGAATATAAGGGGAAGAACTTTCTCATCAGCGAACCGGGCCGGGGTCCACACATCTATTAAGGCCTTTTGAAAAAATTAATGGGCTTGTCCCAGCTCATGTGACAGTTTCACATGAGGGGACATGTCCTTAAATTTTTTCTTAGCTTTATTACATTTTTCAAGGCTTAAACTAACCTCGCTGAGGCATGGAGGTGCCTCAGGGAGATTTCTGAGCTCTTTCGCTCGCATGCATGCGAAAGAGTGCAGGCCTCGACTCAGGGAAACCCCCGCCCGCATAGGGAGCGCACGTGACTTCCAGGTATGCATCACACTGGGCGGGCCTTAATTGGCCCGCCCACGTAAAATGGCAGCACGCACCAAATTGGGGTGCTGATCGGGTACGCACTCGCTCCTGCCCGCTCCCGCACAACCCCTCCCCGCACCCGCAGTGGGGGGACAATTCAGCCCAAGATGTTCAGATGACTTACAGGGATGGAATCCAATGCTGTATCAAACAAAACATCTAAGGTGAATCCAAGACATGTAATAATGTATGAAAATGAATCTCAATGCTTTAGCTAATTCCAAATAGCGAGGCTTTAATTGTGTGTTGGTAAATTCTATTCATCCTTGGCTTGTAATATTGCAGTTCTCTGGATAAGAGTGGTTATAAACTTTACTCTTTGTCCTTTTCAATATATCTGCTAATGCACTAGAATTTGCCAACATTTGCCTAGTTGCTCAGTTAATAAAAATAAGAGATGGCACATTATTCAGGGGTGGGATCACTGCCTGGAGTGTTAGGCTGGACAGTCCTTGTACAGTCTTTACTAAACAGCTGGAAAGAATCATATTTCCTCTAGAATTATTGCTATCCTAGCCTTGGAAGGGGTATAGTGCAGATGCATCAGAGTGAAACTAGGACTTAAAGGGTTAAATTGTGAGTACAGGTTACAAAACATGGTTTATATTTCCTTGAATTTAAAAAGGTATAGAGGTGTACTGATTAAGAGATTAAAAATGATAATGGGTTTTGACAGGGTAGATTCTCAGTATCTATTTCCCCTGGTAAGAAAATCCAAAATAAAATGGCAGAATCTTAAAATTGGATCTAAGCCTTTCAGGAATTAAATCAGGAAGCATATTTCCCACTGCCTCTCCCCAAAAGGCTGTGGATACTGAGTGAATTGATGCTTTCAAGTCTTAAATTGCTAGATTTATATCAGTTAAGGGTTTTAAGATATATGGAAAAAGGGTGGGGAAATTGAGTCAAGGTACAATACAATCTGGGCAGGATTTTGAGGTCGTCTGGCGGACGGGCCTGGGAGCAGCTGAGAAATGGTCTACCGCCCAAGATCAGGCCCCGCCCATGATTTGACGTTGGCTGGCCAATTAACGGCCAGCCAGCGTGAAATGTACTCTATGAACCTCAGTGCTGCCGGGGTGGGGGCAGGAAGATGGCGAGCGCTAAAGTCTGTACATGCATGGCGGAGCACGCATTGAAAGCTCCCTGAAGGCACAGAGCACAGAGAAACAAAATTAAGGATTTTTAAATTCCAGAAAAAATGTCCGCACAGTGGACTCACGCACCTTTACATGGAGATTCTAAAAATCCTGCCCAAACATTTATTAAAATTCAATGATCCATCCGTGGATGAGGTTTCCTCAAAAATCGAAAGGCCGCCTGGCCGATTCACCTGCCCACCAACCATAGCATTGGACAGGCAGGGGAAAATACAGGTTAATTAATTGATTAATGGATTTAACAGGTCTCTTAATTGTTGGTGGGTCCGCTGCCAACTCTTATGCGTGCCCGCCGACTGAAATATTGTGTGAGTCTGCAATGATGTTGGGACGCTTGCCTGATGTCAACTCACAATATTTCACGCTCAGACGTGCTGGGCACGTGCTCGCACACCGAGCTGAAAATCCTGGCCATAATCTGATTAAATGATGGAACAGGCTTAAGGGGCTGAATGGCCTACTCCCGTTTCTGCATACTTAAATTCTGACCCTGGCTATTCTATTGATACAGTTATCAGAAAATCCTCCCTGAAAACAAATATAATAACAAGTTATAAGGTACTGGACAGCAGTGGATACGTCCTAATATCTACTCTTTGGTAAAAGTTATACGATGGGTAGTAAGCTAAAGCAAAGTATTGAAATGATCATGCAATGGTGCTTATGCCAGAAGTATAGCTTCAACCAATGGGAAAAAAGCCCATTCAAGCAAATTAAAAGGACTTGGATTACAACAAGTCACATTTTTCAGATATCTACATCCATCCCACCATGCTATTTAAACAAACAACTTGAGTTCTGCTTTATTAAGGACGGGTTGTGTGGGAGAGGGGATTTCTCATGGCTAATGTCCTCATAATTGCTAAAATGAAGATAACTTCTAGTAGTGGTCAAATTTCATTTGGCCTAATCAGTCAGGCTTCCCATTCCTGCCCACTATCTTGTAGGCACTTAGTGACAGCAGGATTGGCCTTGCTTGGCATATTTGTCGATAATTGCTGTCCACATGAACTCACGCACAAAGAATGGCCACTAGATTGAGGAAGTAGAGTGTTGCTGGGACCTGTAGGCTTGGAACTCAGCCAGGTCTCAGTGCATGCAGGGGAGAAGCAAGGAAAAAATGACTGGTTTTGAAAATAAAATATAAAAAATAACAATAGTAATTAGGTTTTGGAGAGGGCACAGGGATTTACTGGAATGATACAAATACTGAGGGACATCAGTTATGTGGAGAGATTGGAGAAGCTGGGATTTTTTTTACCTTAAGGTAGAGAAGGTTAAAGAGGGATTTAATATTCTGCAGACTGATTCCATGAGAATCCACAACCTTGAAATAATGTGATATGAATGTACAAACACACATGTATGAAGTTCCTACTTCTTCTAATTCACTGGAGGTGCTTACCATTTAAAATAATTGGGTTGGCACCTATGTTAAGAGTGGAGGAACGTGTTTCAAACAAAAATACTAATTTAATGCTAATGTCTCACGATTTAACTTGAAAACCTAAGAGTTGGCTCACAACCATCCACATTTGGAACAGAACAATATTGTTCCTCTGTCGGATGGAGTTGAGTTTATTGTCCTTTCCTTTTTCCAGTTCAAACAATCAAGTCATGTACAATTAAAAGGAGGTGATCTAACCCATTTCACCCCAGTGTCTTCCTTTCTACTTTTGTTTTCCTCTTTAATAAGTACCAGTCTTTAATCAGTTGGGTCGGAGATGACTGCAGTTATAAATCTTCACAAAAGCTGTCAAGCACCAGCTGTAACAAGTTCCAATTAGGAGTCTGCCTAGTAACTTTAATCGATTACAGATGGCATGGAAACATTGCTATTTGACTTTATATAACAAACGCCTTATAAATTTCACTTTTACAATCTTTAGCTCACAGTTCCATTTATAAATTTAAATTTTATGGTTGGAAAATAGACTATTGTAACGTTATACAGAATTGTGATGAATGAACAATGGAGCACTGGTCCTTTTTTCTGTTAGGAATTGTGCACAAGACAAGGAGCTTGATTTTTCTTTTATATATGATTACTACAAGTGCTGGCTCTTGTTCAGTTTATATTAACCCATGCATTCAGTGGTTGATGATGCACATAGTATATTCTTGTAATGCTATTTAAAGGTGACAAATTTAATTGTTTAATTTCTACTATTAACTCTTTGTAAACTGAGGTGTTAAGATCCAATGGAACACAGAGATCATTGCAGCAGTAAGTCCACCACAAACTTCAAGGGCAGAATTTTGCCCTTGGCGGATGGACTTGGTGGGGGCTGACGGGGGTGGTCGGGAACCTGACCACCACCCGTGATCGGCGCCACACCATGGTTTCTTGCTGGTGGGCTAATTAAGGCCCGCCCAACATGAAACGTAAGCGGCAGTGCTAAGCGCTGCCTGTGTGGGTGGGGGGTGAATGTGAGCCGGCTTAGTGCAAACTTCATGCATGTGTGTGAATGAGAGCTGCATAATCGCCCTGAGACACAGCGCTGCCTCAGGGAGCTGAAGAGATACATAAAAAAAAATTTTAAAATAAATTTTTTTATAAAACATGTCCCCTCATGTGACTGTTATTAATGAAAAATTAAAGTCTTTATTTTATTTTTACTTGGTAAAGTCCGCTTGGCCTTTTCGCCTGCCTGCCAACCGTTAGGATGGATGGGCAGTGAAAAATATAATTTAATTGATAACTTAATGGCCTTAACAGGCCTTTTAATTGTCAGTGGGCATGCTGCCAACTCCAGCACGTGCCACCAACCAAACTATTGCGCTACTATGTGTTGATGTCGGCACGTTCGGCTGAGATCAACGTGTGTCATTTCATGCTTGGGCGGGATGGGCGCCCGCCCACCCACCGAGAAAATATTTCTGCCCCAAATGTCACAAATTAGTAACTGTTACCTCCAGATTTGAAGAGAGAATTAGATTTTGTTGGAACTTCGATGATTCAAATCAGAATGATTTTGATCCAATTTTGATCCATTTTTAAACGTATGCTTAAAGACAATGGTGATCTGTATGCACTGGAGAGAAACACAATTTTATTTGCTGTATCTATCCAGTGCAGAGATGTGTGATCAAATCTTTTTGACCTTGTAGAATTGAGTCTTCTCTGGCCCAGCTCGGCTAATACCTTAAACTTGCATTCGAGCATTTGAATTTGGGATGATCCAAGGCCTGTATTTATTTAGGTGCTTAATTCCTAAATGGTACATAAAGATCTAATTTTGTAAATAAAATACCTTTACTGCATTGTGCAGTAATATTGAATGAATTGCAGTCCACTCAAGTCATGTTTTTAATCAGTACAAATGTGCGTCGATTTTCAGTTAATGAACTGAAGCTGAATTTATAGTTTGGTGATTCCATTATTAAGTCAAGAATCTGCAACCTACATCCCTTCTATTTTTTTAATGCATTATACTGTGCAATGGGTCCTTGGGTACCAGCTACCCTCATACAGCCACTTGTTGAGTGTGAACCCAGACTAAGACCAGGATTTTGCAGTCCCATCACGGGCGGGATTCACCCCGTCGGCGAGGCGGCACCCCAGCCAGAAGTCCATTGACTTGTGGCAGGACCGGAAGACCGTGGCAACAGGCGGGTGTGGAAAATCCCAAAGTGTTATCATGTAAGTTGACCATGAGGGTATCATAGTAGAGTTTGGGTTCTGTTTTTACCCCATGAATAATGAATAACAGGCCGTTATGAGCTGGTGAGAAGGAGGGAGCTGGCTCCCCTCTATTTAACCTCCTCTGTTGGACACAACAAACGTTTAAGTTTCTTTTTCACGAGGGCATGTCTTTTCCAAATCCAAGTGTATTTAACTATTTAAGCTGCGAACAATAAGGAGCCAATCAAACAAGATTTTCTTGAGTTGAAGAAAGGGCAAATTTATTAACCACTAATTAAAACACAACATCAAGCATGTGACGTTCATTCAGCCATTTGGGCACTCACTCACACACACAAACACGCATACATACACAGACACACATAAACACACAAACACACACACACATATAAACACATAAACATACACACACATATAAACACACGCATATAAACACACACACACACACGCATACACACACACACACAAACACACACACAGATAAACACACAAACACACACACATATAAACACATGCATATAAACACATAAACACACACACATAAACACACACACACATAAACACACACACACAAACACACACACAAACACACAGACACATAAACACACACAAACGCAAACACACACAAACACACAAATACACACACACACAAACACATAAATACGCGCACACAAACACACACACAAACACAAACACACACAAACACACAAACACACAGACACATAGGACACAATATTCCCGTTGGTGAGCGGGGGGGTGGGGCCCGCTTGCCAACGCGTATAATGACACAGGATGACGTTGGGCTGAACTCCCAATGCCCAGCCCGCCCCATTTAAATTTTCAGGTAGGCTGGGGCGCAGCAAAATCAGCTGTGTGCCTGCCGACCTGTCAATGGCCAAAAAAATTATGGACATGTCCCAACTCATGTGACAGTGCAACATGAGGGGACATGTAAGGGAATGTTTTTTTCTATTTTTAATATTTTTGACAGTAGAGGCGATTTCCCTGAGGTGGCACTTGCATGAAAGAGCACACTCTCAGGTTTAGGGAATCCACCCCACCCTCAGAGGGAGCACATGGCACTTCCGTGTGGATATCACGCTGGAAAATGGCGCCTCACCCCCAATCAGAGGTGTCAATTGGAGGTGCACCTGTGCACACCTGCACTTCAACTTCGCCCCCAACAGGGGGAAAATCCTGCCCATAAACACACAAACACACATAAACACACAAACACACACACACACAAACACATACACATACACACATAAACACACAAACACACAAACACATACACACAGGTATCAAAGATAAGGGAAGTTGGAGTCCAATAAAAAAAAGTTTAAAAGAAAATGTTTAAGTGTTCTTTGATTGTTCTTGAGGTGTATACTTTTAAATATTGTGGGTGATTCGGGTTAGCTGGTTTCGTGGATATGGTCAGATGTCGAAGATGTTGCAGTTATTATGAGATCTCAGTTCGCTGGTAGGTTTCTAGTGATGTTGGATTCTGAACCACGTAATACACTTGTTCCAAAACAGAGAGAAAGAGAGTGGGAAAGGGAGAGAACCAAGCTTTCAGCCTGTTTCCTCTGCTGAAAATGTTCTTGCAATTTCTCTATATTGGCTGCAATTTGGCCTTAAAATATTCCACCCATTGTGTATTTCCAAGAGGGTTTGGGTGTGTCTGCCTGTGGCAGCCATTGTTTCAATACTCAGCACTTTGCATTTAATGTCTCTTCCATAGACAGTGATGAGTTTTGACGGGTCTCTGAACGATAGGAAATGTCTCTCTCTTCAAAATCCCCCGAGAGTGATTTGTTTGTTTTTCACCTTCACCTTGGAAATGGCCTTACATTTTTAAGTAGTTTGTTCTGTCTCATTTCAAAGTGTAAAATTTCCAGTCAGCTGAAAGTTGAAAAAATCATATTTTCAAAACTAAAGGGGCACTTGTGGCAAAGCATTTATATAATATTGTAGCCCTTGGGATGTTTCAGAACATTTCATAATCAATGAAACACTTTTGAAGGCCAATCGCCACCTGATATATAGGCCAGTGCAGTAACCTGCTGTGCACAGCAAGGTCCCACAAGCAGTAAAGGCGATTTATGAGCAGTTAATCAGTGTTCAGTGCTGCTGGTTGGAGGAGAAATATTATCTTGTACATCCACTTGAGTAGGTAGACAGGGTCTTGAACTCATATGTAATTCAAAAAGTGGCATCCCCCGATAATGTAGACATTGTTCAATATTGCAGAGAAATATCAGTCTGGAGTACGTGCTGGGGTCCTGGGGTAGAGTTTGAATGGGAATGCTAAAAATCAAGATAAATTCTAGACAGACCCACACTCAGGCAGGCGTCAGGAGTAAGAACCTTGATTAACTTGTTCCTTTCCCTTCTTAACACTGGAATACTAAAATCTCCACTGAGATCAGTGCACAAGGTGGGTTTTGCTTTGCTTTTGAATATTAACCTTCATTCCAATCATTCTTCAATTGCTCAATTCATCTTTCTAATGTGGAGATACCTATAATATGTATGAAACTGAATTCAAAATGACTCAAAATATAATAAAAACCTTAAAAAAAAATGGCGCAATGCATTATTCTCTGTGAGTCTTCTGGTGTTGAGATATCTCTCCCAGTGTTCAGGAAGCTGAAGAATAATTAAACTTTCAGCAGAAGTACCAGACTTGATTAGAACTTCATTTTCAATGGAGCAATTGGGCGAACCTCCAAGAACTCATACGTTTGGGTTGCGTAAAATGTCAAAAATCTTAAACCCGACTCCAAGATCTCACCCAGACTGTCCACTTCCAGTTGTAACGGAGATGAGATGTTGATGGGGTTTGCTCAGCCAACCCACTCATGGGAAGTGGGTTGGTCATTTAAATATTATAATGAAGCCACATGTCTCTGAATTAACCATCATTTTAAATTGAACCCTGGCCAGGTCTCAGGAAACCTGGCAGCTAAAGGGAGGCAAGGAATGCTGGGTGCAAGAGCATTTCCACTTCCCTGCTGGATCCTGATTACCTGCCTAATTCACCACCCTGTCCTTCTGATCGCTAACCCCCACACCCCCCACCCTACTCCCTCCCCCAGCCATCCTGCTGTTAATTTGATTCATTGTCACATTTTTTATTCATTTACAGGTTGTGGATGTTGCTGGCTAGGCCAACATTTATTGCCCATCCCTAGTTGTCCTGAGAATGTGGTGATGAGCCACCTTCTTGACAATTAAATGGCTTGCTAGGCCATTTCAGAGATCAGTTAAGAGTTAACCATATTGCTGTAGGTCTGGAGTCATGTACAGGCCAGGCCACACAAGGACAGCAGGTTTCCTTCTCTAAAGGACATTAGTGAACCAGGTTTTACTAAAATCCAGTAGTTTCATGGTCACCATTACTGATTATAGCATTTTTTTAAAATCCAGATTAATTTAATTCACTGAAGTTAAATTCCAAGCTACAATGGTGGGATTTGAACTCATGCATCTCTGGACCGTTAGTCTGGGACTCTAGATTACTAGTCCAGTAATAAAACTGCTACCGTACTCTGTTCTATTATTGGCATTGACCTCTCAGTTGCCCAAAGTTTGCAGGGTAAATTAGAAACCCTTTCACTTTGAAAGATTTTTAAGGGAAGAGGATGAATAAAGCAAACGTATTTTATTGAGGCATGGAAATAAGTTGGTGGCGCATATAACAGGATTCTGCATGCAACGGATGCACAGCAGGGCCTTCTTTAGTAGTTTGCATTTAACAAAATTGCTAAGGAATGGTCAAATCAACTGCATTTCAGGTTCACAGACAAAAACATCCTAAGTTTATTGTAAGAAAATTACTTACTGCATAACTAGAGATGTATACAATGCAACAGGGAACAGAACACCTGCTTTAACTGCACACATCGTTGGTGGTTTACACATACATTATACATCCCATGGGCCAGCTCATGAAGCCACCGTAACTTTGTTTCAGGGGGTAATGTAACACATGGAAGAATGTTTAGCTCAATCTCTGGCACCTCGTTCAATTTGCTTTAAAGATGTAATTCATCTTTCTTGTGCGCATCTCACTTGGAAGAATAAACACAGCTTACACGTGTTTACGTGGGCCTGCAGTCTGTCTCATTCTTTTTCATCATAAATCTCACTCCAAATGTTTCCTGACATTGACAACTGAAAGAGAGAACTAGCTTGGAATCGAACAAGGATTAGAGATTGTGCTCACATTTATTGGTTTGTGTGAGGGCCTTTAACCCTGTTGTGGAGCTCACTCATCCAGACTTTTGTTGGCACCCGAGAGTGCAGAGATGTTTTCCCTCCCTTCCATTTAGGGGGAGTTTGGACTTTCTGGGCAGTGAAATTGAACTTCGTAAGGCCACTGGGGCTGGAGCTACTGTAGCTCCAAAGTGAAATGATGGCGACTGGGGAGCTTCTGGTCACCTCTGGTGGGGTCTGCACAATACATCTTGACTGACAGAGCGCTAGCACATATGCAACAAGGATGCAGAGTGGGCAGATCATGACATCAATCAGTCTCTAAGGTTGAAATAAAAACAGGAAGTGAGGGTGAAATAAAAACAAGAAGTGCGGGAAAAGCTCAGCAGGTCTGGCAGCATCTGTGAAAAGAGAAACAGAGTTAATATTTTGAACCAAATATGACTCTTCTTCAGAACCGAAGGGAGGTAGAAATGTGACTGGTTTTATGCTGTTGTAAAGAGGGGAAGATAGAACAAAAGGGAAGGTCTAGGATAGGTTACGGGGTGGGAGAGATTAAATAAAAAAATGTAATGGAATAAAAGGCAAAGGGAATGATAATGGTAGTAGTATGGAAGCAAAAAGGTGGTCCAGAGTGAATGTTAATGGCAGAATAATGAACACTCTCTAAGGTTGATTTGCCACATGTTATGTCAATTTGGGCTACACAAGTCCAGCGAAAGCTCTCACATAGTCGCTCCCAGCTGGACATGTACTCAGCATGAGAGTTTCCCTTCCCCGGCAAGCACTCATTTAGGGGATAACCATCCAACTTCCAGGTCTTACATTGCTGGTGTAGAGTTTGTGGAGTGTGGTGCAGACTGGCTGAAACATGTGCCAGCCATACACGCTGCTGGGCCCCCCTGCTGAGAATGCAGCCAGTTAGCAGCGCGTTCCATGAGGGTTGCGTGCTGAAATCATTTAGATGGGGAGGCAGCAGGACATTTGTGTGCTGCCTGCCTCAGAGAAATCAGATGCAGGGTGATACCCCTACCTGGATTTTTTCATATCATTTGGCATCATTTCCTTTAGACAGCGTTCATTTGATGCCAACTGCACTTAATGGCAATCATTTTGCCATAATTTAACACCAATTGTTCTCAAATGCAATTATTTTGTCAGCATTTGATGTCACTTGCACTCAGAATCAATCATCTGGCTATCATTCTACTTCCTTTTCACAGAACCATATTTGTGATTTCAAAAGATAGTTATTAACTGACACTATTGTCATCAATTGCCATCCTGCAGTGATCACAACAAAATATGGTTATATACACAGCCTAAATTTTCTGAAGTCCCAGCTGATTATGTATGTAGTGTGTAGGGTCACAGCCCCCCACACCTTAACCCCAACCTCTCTCCCTCCTCCTCTCTATCCCCCTCCCTCTCACAACACCCCTTATTCCCCTCCCCAATCACTCTCTTATTCCTTTCCCCTTCTCCCCTCCCTTCTTACCCCCACCTACTTCTTTCCTCCCTCTCCCCTCTTCCCCATCCCCCCTTTCTCCTTGTCCCCATTCCTCTTTCCCCCTCCCCACCCCTCCTGCTCCCTCCACTCCCCTCCACATTTTCCCCATTTCTCTTTCCCCCTGTCCCTCCACTACACACATCCCTTCCTCTCTTTCACCCTACCCTCATATCCCTGGCCCCATTCCCTCTTTCCCTTTCCCCTTTTCCAATCTCCCCTCTTCCCCTCCACTCCTTCCCCATCCCCTCTTACCCCCTCCCCTCCTTTCTCCAGCCTCTTCTTCCCCGCTTCCCCATTTTTCCACTCCCTCTTCCCTCTTCCCTCCACTCTTTGCACTCCCCCTCTTTTCCCCATCTCCTCTTTACCTCTCCACTCTTTCCTTCCTCCCATTCTTCACCCTCCTCTAATTTCTTCCTTCCTCCTTCCCCTCCCCTCTTTCCCCCTCCCCTCTTTCCCCTCCCCTCCCTTCCCTTCTTTCCTCATCCCCTCTTTGCCCAGCCCTGTTTTTCCACCCCTCCTTCTTTCCCCTCCCCTCCCCTCTACACCCCTCCCTCTTCCGCCCTTCTCCCTTCCCCTCTTCCCTTCCCCTCTCCCCAGCTCTTCCTCTTCCCCTCCCCTCCCTACTTTCCACCCCACCCCCTTCCCCTCCTCTACCCTCTTTCCACCCCCTCTTTCCCTCCTCCCCTCCTTCCCCTTACCAACCTTCCCCCACCTCCTTCCCTCTCCCATCATTTCCCTGTCCTTTCCCCTCCCCTCCTTCCACCTCCCCCTCCTGCCCGCTCCCCTCCTCCACTCCTTTCCCCTCCCCTCCTCCTTCTCCCTTATCTCCTTCTTCCTCCCCTCATTCCCTCTTTCCATCCGTCCTTCCCCTCCCTGACTCCCCCTCCCCACCTTTCCCTTCTCCTCTTTCAACCTCCCCCCACTTTCCAAGCCCCCTTCCTTCCCCTCCTCCTGCCCCTTCCACTCCTCCCTCTCCCCTCCCGTCTTTCCCCTCCCCTCCTTTCACCCCATCTCCCCCCATCCCTCCTTCCTGTCCCCTTTCCCCCCCCTTCCTGTCCCCTTCCCTCCTCCCTCCCCTTCCCTCTTTCTACCCCTCCCCTCCTTCCCCTCCCTGCTTTCCCCTCTCCACTCTTTCCCCTTTCTACTCTTTCCCCCTCACCTCTTTCCCCTGTGCCCTCTTTCCCCATTCACTCCTTTCTTTTCCCCTCTGTGGTAGGGTGGCTGATTGGTACTATTAATGATAGAGTTGATCGAGAGACACTTCTTGGGTGGAAACATTGGGCAAAAATTTGTGCTGAGTGGGAGGGCACATGCCTGGGCCCGCTTGAGCCTAAAATGACATGCGATAATGTTGGGCGAGCGTCCTGATGTCATCGCGCACTCACACAATATTTTGGTTGGCGGTGCACGTGCGGGAGTTGGCAGCGTACCTGACGACAATTAACAGGCCTTATACTAATCACGTATGCTGTTGCTTTAAGTTAAAGAAAAAGCAGGCCCTGATCCAAATGGCTGAGGAATCTCCTGGAGCATTCCCAACGTTAAAGATATTATACCAAGATTCGAAGGCACTGAGTGAGAAACCACAAGATGGGTGAGCAAAAAAAAAAAGAGTATCTGTACTTCATTATAATATAGGTGGCAGCCCCGCAGGTTCATTAGGTTGAAGAAGCTGGCACACAGCTTGCATGTGAAAAGGGAGCAGCAATCAGGGCAGAAAGCAGTTTTTGTAAGTAGGCCTGGCAATAAAATTGATGCCCTTAATTATTTGCCTTTATAAGAAAATGATGATCACGTTCCAGTTCCACAGGAACTTGTTTTACTGTTAAATTTCTTAGATTCCTCACCAGACTGTGCTTGACAGATGAGAGACTGGACAAGTTGGGACCCACTCCTATCTCAAGTATAAAAACAAGTGCAACATGGGTGGTCACAGGAGCTCGTACCTGATGAAAAGAAACTGTACTTCAACAGAAGAAATGAAATAACCAGTCAGAACGGCATCTTATTGTGGGGAGCACGAGTGATAATTCAGCCAAATGGAAGGGAGCCACTTTTAATTAAACTACACAGTTCCCATCCAGGAATTTCCTGAATGAAGACCATAGCATGCAGCTATCTATGGTGGCCTGGAATGGATGGCAAAATAGAGAGTTTAGTAAAGCACTGTGTGCAATGTCAGCAACTGCAAAAGTTGCCAGTGGCATTTCCAATACATCCATGGGAGTGGCGAGGTAGACCCTGGGTGCGGTTGCACATTGACTACATTAGACCTTTCCTGGGAACAATGTTTCTACTCATTGTCGATGCCCATTCAAAATGGTTAGACATATATGAAGTGAAGTCACCAATGTCAGGTGCTACAATTGAGAAACTACGTCAGTGTTTTGCCATTTATGAACTACCAGAAGTAGTTGTTTCTGATAACAGCATGGCATTTATGAGTGCTGAGTGTCAATGGTTTATCAGCCTCAATGGTGCCACTTATGAGAAAACTGCACCATACCACCCTTCCTCAAACGGTCTGGCCAAAAAGGCGGTTCAAATATTCAAGACAAGCATGAAAAAGCTAACTAGTGATTCCTTGGAACCAAGCTAGCACGCTTTCTTTTTCATTACAGAACCACCCCCCACACAACAACAGATGTTACACCTGCGGAGTTATTGTTGAAACACCGTCTCAGGACGAGATTGAGCTAAATAATGCTGAATTTAGAGGGGAAGGTGGAAAGGATTCAGGGAAGCCAGAAAACTAGACATGACTGGCATAGTCGCAAGAGGGAATTTACTGTGGGACAGCCGGTATACGTGAAAAATTTCGGGGAAGGGCCAAAGTGGTTACCGGTGAAATAAGTGCAGTGACTGGGCCTCTATCTTATCACATGGAGGTGAAAGGCCGGATCATTCATATACATGTGGACCAGCTAAGGAAGAGAGAGACAAATCACCAAGATTTGGTACCACCAGTGACCATGACCAGGCCGGCCTTTCCTGTTGAGGATATTCAACTCTGACATGTCTGATGTTCCTGTAAGAGTTGAGGATACAGAACTGCAAGTGCCTACTGAAGCACCTCATGTTCAGGCAACAACAGAAAAGGAGGTTCCTGACAAAGAATCTGAAGTTGTGGAGCTGCAACGTTCCACACATACCAGGAAACCACCTGAAAGACTGAACTTGTAAATTCCTTACCTAGTGTAAATATTATATTGTCTTGAAAAATATGTACTTGTAAATATAATATGTATAGCTGAGTTAATTGGGGAGGAATGTAGTAATTATGGGTTTATTTATTGTGCAATGTACCTTTAAGAATAATAATTGTTAAGGAATATCACGTGGCTACCTCAGCAGTTGTTGTAGAGTTGGAGTTGGAGTTGAAAGCACATGTGTAGTTGCTGCTGAGTATATTGTAAATAAACAATGTTTCCACCCAAGAAATGCCTGCGGATCAACTCTGTCATTAATAGCACCACTCCCCCACCCTATAACACCTCTTTTCCCCTCCCGTCATTCCCCTTCCCTCTTTCCCCCTTCTCCTTTCCCCTCCTCTCTTTCTCCCTCCCCTCTTTCCCTCCTCCTCCTTCCTTCTTCCCTTCTTTCACTCCTTCCTCTCTTCTGTTCTTTCTTCTTTCAATGACGCACACAGGCCATCGAGATTGAAGCTGAGCTAACTTCATTGATAACACATTCTCCTAACATAAACACATATCTCTGCAGTAACTGAATTCTATCAAGGTAATTGAATTCTATCAAGGTAACTGAATTCTATCAAGACAGGCTCCGGAATGTGCTATCTGACCTTCAACTCCCAGGTCAGGTGACCCCCTACCTAGCACAGAGTACCATATAGTATCTAATACTGGAGCCCACTACCACAATCAGCTATCATCATGACATTTCCTTTTTTAAAAAAACAAACTTTTATAGAACTCAAGTACACAAAGTCTCTTATGTATTCTTTATCACTCAGTACAGGAGAAAACAGAAATTCTTATTGAAAACAAATGAAACGCAGCCCTGCACTGAACCAGAAAGTGTAGCTGAAGATTAAAAACCAGGATGCACCAGTGAAGCAACAGATAACCAGACAAAGCCTGAGAGCCCTGAAAACTATCCAAGGGGTGATAGTGACACAGAGCTGGAGACTCTTCAACAGGGGTTTAGGGTCTGTACGGCACATTCCACCATTTGGTTGGACTGTGGATATTTGGGACTTGACATAGTGTGGCAAAACTCCCAGTCCTGTACAAATTTGTGAAACTCAATGCCTGAGAGCTATGGACCATTATGTGAGATGAGCACTTCAGGTATTCCATAGTGAGCAAAAATGGATTTTAAATGATTTATTACAGTGATGTTCTTACTATCATTTCTCAACAGCACAGACTCAAAAAACATTGAATAATAATCTACTGCTGTAGGTACTTACTGTTCTCTAATGTGAACAAGTCCACTTCAAATTTCTGCCAGGGCCTCCCTGGAACACTGTGTGGTTGAAGTGTTTTTTTGTTGCGATTTACTGTACTTTTGGCACACTGAACACGCATTCACCATTTCCCCGAGTTGTGCTCCCATCCCAGGCCAAAACATTACATCTCGAGCTCTTCTCCTGCGTGTTTCTATGCCGAGGTGACTTTCATGTATGCGTTGCAGCATTTCTTTCCTTGATGTTACAGGAATTATGATGTTTTCTCCCTTGAGAAGTATTCCTTCTGCTGCATGAAAGTTCCAATACTCTTGTACAGCAGAAGGGGCTCCGCTCCGTTGTGTGGGCCAGCCAGTTTGTACAGTCTGCTGCAGTTTTCTCAGAGTGGCATTGTTCTTGGTTGCTTCTCTGATCTCATCCAGTTTGGTTACTTCCTTAGGTATGTTCTTTGTCAGCATGTGAACCGTGCTTCCAATTCTTTATCCTCTTCCTCCGTGGTGGGTAGGTATGCACATGACAGAATGTCTGCAATGTACAGTTTCTTGCCCAGTTTGTATTTAACTCTGAAGTGGTACTTCTGCAGACACTTTAGTAATCATTGGATTCTTGGTCATGCACAGTTCAGGGACTTTTTTTAGTATAGCTTCCAAAGGTTTATGATCAAACTCTACCTCCATGTCTTTGACATAGACATACTGCTGAAGCATTCTAGGCCAACACAATTGCTAGCATTTGTTTCTCTATGTGGACATACCACTCCTGTGTTTCAGTCATTGCCTTTGAAGGGTATGCTACTGCAAGAGGACAGCTCCCAGGCCAGTCTTTGAAGCATCCACTGAGATCTTGACTGGCTGACTGACATCGTAATGCTTAACATTAGTGCCTGGGTTAATGTTCTCTACAGACTGGTCAAAACTTCCTGATGATTTTTTTCCCACTACCATTCCACATAATTTTGTAGCAGTTCTCTGAGAGGTGCTGTCAGGTCTGACATGTTCAGAATAAATTTCCCAAGATAGGTCACCATTCCCAAAAACGTCTCCAAGTCTTTCTTACATCCTGGGGGTGGTATGTTCACGACTGCTTCGACTTTACTCGTGTCTGGCTTCACTTGTTAGCACATGTCCCAAGTACTTGACTTCATGAAGACCTATTTTGTACCTGTCCTTCTTCAACTTGAAGTTCCTTTCTCTAGCTCTGGCCAATAGCTGCCTCCATCTGTGGTTGTATCGTTCTCGTGAGGCTCCCCAGACCAGCACATCGTCGATATAGGTTTCCACACTCTCTAACCCTTCAAACAGCTGCTTCGCTGTTTTGTGGAACACGTCTGGAGCTGGATTAATACAAAAAGGTCAGCATAAAAACTTGTTTCGCCCATATGATGTGTTGAAGGTGCAGAGATAGGAGCTGCGTTCATCCAGCTTGACCTGCAAGAAGCCTGAACTCACATCCAAGACTGAATAGTGTTTAGCATCAGCTAGCTTACATGTGATCTCTTCTACTGTGGGCAACTGGCAATGCTGTCTTTGTACTGCTGAGTTTAGGTCTCTGGGATCCAGACAGACTCATAGATTCCCATCTGACTTTCTACAATTACAATTGGATTAACCCACTTTGTCAGTTCTTCAATTTTCTTGATGATCGGAAGTGTCTCCATTCTGTCCAACTCTGCTTTCTCATCATTCCTGGTTTTTCCTGGGCGGGTGTATTTTGGGTGTCACAGTTTTGTCACTCTTGGTGTGCTCTCCTTTTAGGCAACTAATCCCCTGAAACAAGTTTTTATACTCGCTCCAGGGTGTCATCACTGGTGACAGTCATTATTCTCTTGATTAACTTCTGATTTTCACAAGCTTTAATTCCAAGAATGGGTTTTGCATCAGTTTTTACCACTATGAATGGAAGTGCTTGAGACTGTTTTTGTAGTTCACTTTAAGTGTGCACTTGCCTTCTGCTGCAATTTTTTTGACCTGTATTATTAGGCAGCCTCCTTTTGTTTCTGTTAGTTATTTGTCTTTGCTTATCTTATGATACAGGCTTATTGGAATGACATTTGCTTGTGCACCTGTGTCAAGCTTGAAATTCGCCATCATGTTGGCAATTTTTAAATCGATCTTTCATTCGTCTTCTTTGGAATTTGTTGTTACTGCACCAATGAAAAGTTCTGTTTCAGTGTCTGTGTCATCATCTGCAATTGTATGCATTTTCTTCGATTTACACATGTTAGCGAAGTGACTTAGTTTATCACAGTTCTTGCACTGCTTTCTGTAGGCTGGACAACTACATGGTGAATGCTCTATTCCGCATTGGCTGCATTTAAATGTTTTAATAGCAGTTTCGTTCTTTTTACATTCAGGCTGTCTATTTGTTCTTACCCGGGGCTGTTTCTGTTTAAATGCATCTAACTGCTTGACCATGTGCAACTTATCATCTTCTGTCATCTGTTTAATCTGGCATTTCATTGTCTTTGCCACTCTGCAGATATTTATTGCTTCTCCAGCGTGAGATCAACTTCTCTTAAAAGCCGTTCTCTGAGTGTCATTTTCTATTCCACAAATTATTCTATCTCAGATGAGTGATTCCTCAAGCTCTCCAAATTCACACGATTTGGCTTGTTTTCTCAGCACAGTTATGTACTGACTAATGTTGTCACTGCCTTGCGTGCACGTAAAAAATCTATATCTTTCATATTTGATGTTTTTTTTAGAGCTGCAGCAGGTTTTGACATTTTCCATTATTTCTTTCAAGTCATTTTGTTTCTCATCACTTTCAAACATGAATGTGTTATAGACTTCTAGGTCTTCTTCCCCTGATACATGAAGAAATATGGAAGACTGTACCTGAGGGTCTTTTTTATCACTGCCCATCGCTGTGACGTACACCTTGAATCGCTGCTGGAACCTCCTCCAGTTTTCGGCAAGATTTCCCTCCAAACTGAGCTCAGTCAGTGGTTTCAGAACCTCCATTGCTGCATTTAGTTTACTTCTGACACTATGTCTTGTTTTTGCTTCAATGATGCACACAGGCTGTCAACATTATCGCTAAGCTAAATTTATTGACAACACATTTTCCTAACATAAACACATACCTCTGCACCAATCGGAGATCTCTGTTCACGGGGAGGCTAGAAAGAGGAAGTGATGTTCTCCGGCCAGCCCTGGTGCAGAGTTTCGAGGGGGGGAGAGAGGAGAGAGTTTAGAAACTGAGATTGGGGAGAGTTTAGATCCTGTACCTAGGTGGTGGATGGGTGGAAAGTATAGACCCTGAAATGAAAATCAATTAAGAACTACTGGAGATCAGGTGATGCTTTCAAGCATGTACTGGGTAGGGAATGATTTTTTTGGGAAAAAATGAAAAACTGAATAAATTCAGGTGTTTTTAAGTAATTAATTTCCTTACATTTTTCAATACACGTTGCAGATTGTAAAGAATTTATTTTAATTTTTTTTCTTGGACTGTGGCTTTAAAAGCTACCATGGCTGCACTTGAAAGACATGTTCACTGGAACAGGATGATGAATATCTACAATGTTGCTATCCTGAAACATAGGGTGCCATAAGAGAACAGGTTGGTGCCAGAAGAAGTCCTAGGGGGAACTGACTAACAGCAGCATTTTAATTGGCTCCTGACCAGTGACCAGGGTTTTGTGTGGTAACAGTGCAGGCAGAACAGCTCCTAGCCTGCAAAGAGGGAAGACCTGAAACTTCTCTCTCCTGTGTTTGTAAGATTCCAGCAATTCTGCCATAATAGCAGCTGGCTATCCCTCACATCTCTGTAACCTGCTTTCTCTGAAAACCCCTGCCAAGAGGAAAAGGGGAAAATCACCAGTAGAGACATTGAAAAGCAGGTTTTTTCAACCAGTGAACCACAGACTGAAAGCACTGGGAGACCACCTTGTATCATCAACAACAAACTGCAAGGAATTTGGAAGACATCAATCAAAATCAACACATCTAGTCCTGTACTCTGGACTGGTGCTATTGAACTGTTTTATCTCACTTTTAAAATCCATGCTTTGTGTGTCTTGTGTGTGTGTGTGTGTGTGTGTGTGTAAGGGTTTAAGAAGGGGTAGAGTTTAAGTTATTGAGTTAGAAATTAACAGTGCATTTTTTTGCCACTTGTTAAAGACAATTTGTTCAATAAACAGTTATTTATTTATTAAGTTTACAAACCTGGTGCCCCTAATCTGTTAACCTAAATTAAACAGTTAGAATTGGGGCAATCTGGGATTTGGTCAAACTTTTCACATTTGTTGTGGCTTGGGGAACAGTGGAGCTTGATATTACAATGGACTATCCCCAGGGCATAGTGACAGCATTTGATAGCTTTGAGAGTGCTGGATATAGTTTGAGTGCGCTGGATAGCTTTGAGCTCACTACCAAATTTGATGTCAAATTCATTCCAAGTTAGAGCTTCTGATGTCAAATTGTAATTGAGAGCATTGAGTGCACTTGAAAGCAAAAATGATGTCAAAATTTTCAGGTAGTCTCATGACCCCTAAGCCCAATAATGGGTCTTGTCAAGCATTTCCACTCTGGTCATGACTTAGAGCAGTGATAGAAATAATGGAAAATATGGCTGACTGTTACATGGCCACCAGTCTTGAATTAAGCACCATGCTGCTCTGTTTACTGCCGTCAGTATATAGAGGCAGGGCTGTCCAACAAGAGTAGTAAGATAAATGCAGCATAAAAGGTACATTAAAGTTTATCGATTGAGCAAATGGATGGGGCATTTTCCCACCAAGTTCTTTCAGCCTCCAGTACATCTTAAAGCACATACAAGAACTGTTTCAGTTTCTTGTACCACTAACCCACACCTAATATTCCTCTACCACTGAGAGTTGCATTTTTTAACTTTTCAATTGAAAAATAAAAGAAAATTCCATCCCAGCCTCATCACCATCATTCGGTTGTGTATTGACACATGCTCAGCAACAGGCAGCCATTATTGAACTAACTTTATTTATTCCTTTCCAACTGATCTAGCTGGCAGGTGAAGATCTGGACTGTTCCTGTGCTGACGGTGAGGTTGGCAGCAGCCCAACATCCAAGAGCATGGTCATTTACAGCAAGGGAGTGTGACAGAAACAGTATGGTCATTTACAGTGAGACAGTGTGAGAGAAGCAGTGTGGTCATTTACAGCAAGAGAGTGTGAGAGAAGCAGCGTGGTCATTTACAGTGAGAGAGTGTGAGAGAAGCAGCGTGGTCATTTACAGTGAGGGAGTGTGAGAGAATCAGCAGGGTTATATACAGTGAGAGAGTGAGAGAGAAACAGCGTGGTCATTTACAGTGAGAGAGTGTGAGAGAAACAGCGTAGCCATTTACAGTAAGAAGGTGTGAGAGGAGAGGGGCCTTTAATAGTGAGAGAGTGTGAGAGAAACAGCGGGATCATTTACAGTGAGAAGGTGTGAGAGGTGCGGGGCGTTTAACAGTGAGAGAGTGAGAGAAGAGTGTGAGACCATTAATGAGCATGAGAGGGAAAAGACCATGGAGAGCAGCTGGTTGGTGAGTAGGATTGGTGAGTATTTTTAGTCTTTAAAGTAAGGTAAGGTCTTTAGTTTGTGTTTAGATCTCTAGTCTTTTTTTTCTCTTTTTCTTAAAGATAGCTTGTTAAGTATAAGATTGATACCAGTGCATATAAAAAAAACCTATTATGAAGTGTAAAGAGTGGGGATACTAGAGTAATTAATTAACAAATTGAATAAAATATGATAGTGATGGAAGGACTGGTGGTGTGGTGCTGCTGCAGCATGTGGGATCTGCTGGGCACCAAGGTGGTCAAGAGTGAACATATCTGTACCAAGTGTTTGCAGCTTGAGGAACTTTTGATCTGAGTAAAGGAGCTGGAGTCCGAGCTCCAGATATTGTGCCACATTAGGGATGGGGAAATGGCTCTTTATGTAAATGCATGTAGCATTCAGAACAAAATGAATGAATTAATGGCAGAAATAGAGGCTAATGGGTTTGACCTTATAATCATTACAGAGGTGTGGTTACAAGGAGATCAAAGCTGGGAAATAAATATTCAAGGATATGTGACTTTTTGAAAGGACAGGCAGGAAGGAAAGGGTGGTGGGTAGCTTTGTTAGTACGAGGTGGAATAAGTACGACAGCAAGAATGGATCTTGGATCGGGAGATGTAGAATCCATATGGGTGGAGGTAAGAAATAACAAGTGGAAGAAGACACTGGTGGGAGTAATCTATAGGCCCCGTAACAGTAGCTACACTGTAAGACAGAGAATAAATCAGATGATGAGGGCATGGGAAAAAAAGGCAGTATATTAATCATGGATGACTTTAATCTTCATGTTGATTGGGAAAATCAAATTGGCAGGTGTCACAGAGTTCTGTCATTCTCTCTGTGCGCGCTCAGCACCTTTGAGGTGGGGCTGGCCCCTATCTCTTCAGCCCTGCGACCATTGATGCTGTGCTGCTGAAGGGGACAGGTGCTGAAGACTGACAAAGGATTAGGTGCACTTAAAGTTTCACGGCCGTGTCTCATATGACATGACCCTGATCACAGAGCGCAAGTGAGATGCCTTCAGCCAGACTGGAATCAGATATTCTCAGAGGCTATGTGAAGGTCTATGGAGTGTCCTCACTGCATGTCGTCAGCATTCTCCCAGAATCTAGTGACTGTTAGGGCCTCCACTGTGTCACCATGACATGAGCCTGAGCACTGCGGGTATGTGCGCTGCCATCAGCCACAGAGGGGTCAAACGTTCATAGATGCAAGCTGGGGATGTCAGGACTGTCCTCACTGCATCTCATCATCACCCTCCACGAATCTTGAGGCTATGAGGGCCTCCTGAGCGTGCCTGCCTCGTTTGGCCAGTACGATGGCCTCATCACCAGCACAATGGCCTCATCACCAGTACGATGGCCTCATCACCAGCACAATGACCTCATCACCAGCACGATGACCTCATCACTAGTACGATGGCCTCATCACCAGCACGATGGCCTCATCACCAGCACGATGGCCTCATCACAAGTACGATGGCCTCATCACCAGCATGATGGCCTCATCACCAGCACGATGGCCTCATCACCAGCATGATGGTGTCATCACCTTGCGGACCTCATCATTGTCATCCCCTTCAATATCCTACATGTGAAGCTCCTCCATCTCCTCCTCAGCCAGGTCTACCCCCATTGCAATGCCAGCCTGTGGAGCAGGGCAGCAAGAGGTGATGATGTGTGACACTCTCTGGGGGCTGTATTGCAGTGCTCCACCAGATCTGTTGATGCACGAGAACCACATTTTCATGATGCCTAATGTTTGCTCCACCAAAGTCTGGGTTGCGACATGAGTCTCGTTATACTGTCGCTCTGCAGCAGCCTGAGGCTGTCGCATAGGCGTAATCAGCCATGTCGTCTGGGGGTTGCCCTTGTCCCTGAGGAGCCAACCTGAGCCTCTCTGGACCCTGAAGATGTCAGGAATCTGAGACCTGCTAAAGATGTAGGAGTCATGGATGGTACCTGGGAATCGTGCGCACACCTGTAGGTTGCATTTGTGGTAGTCACACACCAGCCGAACATTCAGTGCCCTTGCAGTTAATGTAGTTGACTGTTTGATGCCATGTAAATCTAAGTGCTATGTGAGTGTAGTCAATGGCACCCTGCACCTGTGGGAAAACCAGAGACCTGCACAAATCCCAGTGCTTTTGCCTTCATGAAGATGGAGTACAGAGCCTCCTGGAAACAATTGTGTATGAAGTTTTGTGAGATCCTGCACAGGTCACCTGGGGATCCCTAGAAGGTGTCCGTGGTGTAAAAATTGAGCACCACGGTCACTTTTACAGCCACTGGCAACAGATGCCCTCCATGGCCCTGTGGCACCAAATTCTGCAGTGGGTAGCATATGTAACTGACCAGTTCCCTAGACATGCACAGTCTTCTGTGACACTAGTTCTCAGTCATCTGCAGGAATAACAGGCACCATCTATAGGCCCTGAGTCTAGCGAGACACCTACGAATAATGGCTCACTATGGATCTTCAGCTGTGTGTGCAACAGGCCCTGCCAGCCCTTCATCTTCAGGGAGGTAATCTTCCCTTTGTTGAGCCAGGTGCCTCTGCCATTCTCAACTTCTTCTTCTCTGGTCTCTGTAAGCCATGAGGCATACCGCTAAATCACCAGGCTCCACGATCCTGATGCTCTCCTCCTGCAGTATCAAAGGGAGAGGTATGTGGGTTAGCATAGGTGTGCTAAGAGCCTCTCTTGGTTAAATCTAAGGCCCCTTCACTCATGCAGCGGAGTGCTGGCCACCACTTGGATGGCCAGTGTGTAGTGTTGCCTTGTGCGTTCCTTCCCACTCTCCAATCCCCGCTCCGGCCTCACCTACACTGTAGCCCTTGCTACGGCACCGCACTGAAAGCCAGCTGGGAAAAAATGACTTGCCTGTCCTCCCGGCGAATCTGCGGCACCTCTTCCTTGATGTCCTATGGACGATACTCGCGAGCATTGCGCAAGGTTGTGTGCACTTCCCATAGAGCACCCTTTGAGATTCAGGTCGCCAGGTGCAGGCCTTTAAAGTCATGAAGCGCGCTGTTCTGAAGTCACACCAATATGGGCAGCAAATTTGATGTAGGGGGGCTCATAATTACATGCAAACATATTAAAATAATATTCCTAATGTGTGGCAGCAGAAAAGGCGGCCCACTATTAATGGGTGAAGCGGATGATCGCAAACTGGTTTGACAACAGCATAAAATCAATTTTTGTCCTTCTCACCATATATTACTCCCATCACCCCGCCTGCCATGACCCCTGATGCTAACGAGGCCAGAAAATTCCGGCCAATGTGTAGGTTTTAACTGTATTGATCCATATGAGAGATTTTAATTGCACTTTGTAATAAAGTTCATTTTATGGTAATTCATATAGAAATATGATTAAGACTTATCATTGCTCTTTGGCTGAAAATATTATCAGACATTGGTGTAGATTTTTAGTTCATTTAAACTGTTACAGGTTCATAATCTTAGCTATGGGTATCAACATTTACAGAGTTCCAAGAATAAATAACAAGCATTCGCCTAAGCACATTTGGTACAAACTCTGTCTCAATTGGATAAATTGAACTTGATACACTCAGGCTCAAAATGCTGAAAATCCTGTTCATTCCTCCAATAAGTTACACTTATTATTGCTTTGCATTGGGCAAAGATTCATTTGTGGCTCACCAGAGTCTGCACAGCACCATAATTTTCTTTGAGCATTAAAACCCAGCAATCAAACACAGACATTCAAATGTTTTATATACTTTGATTTAAATAGAAAATCCTTCATAATTTGAATCCATAAAAGTACTGGCTTAACAGAGAAATAATATTGTTTAGATCTAGACTTTGTGCAATGTGAGTCAGCAGCTCGTTTCACATCTCTCAAGACATAAATGAAAATAAAAATGGAGGGAAATGTAAAATGGGCTGCCAACTTGCTATCACCCAGTACACTGTGCCCCTTTGAACATGTCTTTATCATTGCACCTCTTTAGAAATTCTAAATAGCTTTCACCTCATGTTGAGAAACTGGTCAACGTGTATTATAGAGTTGTCCTCTGTCCTGTTGGAAAGGTGTAAATAAAGTTAGTTCAATAATGGCTGTCTGCAGCTGTATTCTTACACAGTGCAAATACAACAGAAAGATGGTGTCAGGGCTGGGATGGGAATTTTCTTTTCCATTTAATTTGAGAAATTAAGGAATGAAGAACATTGTAACACGTCAAGGAAGTTTGAACAAGTTGAAAGATTGCTCCGTGTGCACATTGTGTTCAGGTACACAGTGAGTCAGCACAGTACACAACTGAGAAAAAGTGGCACTGAAGGCATATTTGGGGGCAATGGGGGAATCTAACCCTAACAAAGAGGACTGATGTGGTTATGAACAAAGGTTACACATTTGCCTTAAAATGAAGATAATAGGTGATGAGAATAAAGTAAATGCTTTCCTCACCAATGAGGATGTTTTCCTCACCCTTTTGAGGCAGTGTCAAACCGGTATTGCCCAAGAGGCCCCAGTGCTGTAGAATCCGTTGAAATTAACGAGATACTAGTCTTATATTATGGCATGACTATGAATGAAATTGAACTTAGAATTATGCCCTGTCAAATGGAAACAGTCACCAAGTGAGAATGTTGTAAGTTACATTCTCAAATTAAAGAAACACTTTTGTCACTGCGGGTATGATGTAAACTTTCGAGATTTCCTGTGAAGACTGATTCATTTTTAGCCGCTGAATTACCTGTGAATTACTTTACATACACAAATAGCATGCCAGTGTCTGTCAGAGAAATTAGTGAAGAAACTCACAAGGATGCAGTGCTAATGAAGTGTCCAATTTTGTCATAAATGGCTAGCCTAAAGAGTGTGATGATGAGAAATTGCAGGAGTATTTCACATGTAGAAATTAACCGAGTACAGGTCAAGGAGGAGGTTTGGTGGTGCAGTGGATAGTGCCCCTGCCTCTGAGCCAGAAGCTCTAGGTTCAAGACCTACTCCAGGATTCAATGGCCTAGTTCATATCATGGCCAAACAGTATCAAGTTGTGAATCCTTCCAACACATACTAATGGCAGGTGAGAAGATTCCTGGTCAGCCATGTGATGGAAAGAAAACTGTAGCCTCTACCATTACTATCCATAGCTCTGGGCTGCAACATGCATGTATAAGTGTATGTAATTACATCAACTCCAATTCCTTTGGGGGCTGACTGACTCAGTTGACTGGATGGCCTGTGAGGATTAGATTGATGCCCACAGCATGGGGTTCAACCCCTGTTCCAGCTGGGGTGAATTTAGGGCCTGCTTCCTTGACCAACCTGTGGTGGCATTGTGGTGCTTTGGGTTGGATCTGTCTTTGGGCAGAGAACTTAAGAAGGTGATGATGATCAAGGCTGTTTCCTATAGGGTTTTAAGAGTAACTTTTCTCCAATGTTTAGAGAGAGATTGTTAGAGGAACTCCATCAAGAGCACACAGGAATTGTACATACGGAAGCAGCATTAAGAAGTTATTTTTGATATCCAAAGATAGATAGAGATATTGAAGAGTTGATGAAACGTTGTGGTGTATCTCAGAAATGAAGTATTTACTTTGTAGCTAAACATCAGGGCACCAACAACCCATAAGGGACTGGCCAACACAAAAATACGTTGGTTAATTTATTGAGGATTTGAGAAACTGGTAGCAGTATTACAAAGTTGGAGAACTTATATATATGTCTGAGTTGGTAGCTTCCCCGGAACAAACTGAGACTAAGTCTGAATCACATGATACACTGCATCATTTCCCCTCCAGTAATGTACACAGAAAAATGGTACCTGAATCTGCATCTGAATTGCTGTAACGTGCAAGGCTATAGACCAGGTATTGGAAAGTAGGATTAAAATGAGCGGATAGTTTCTTTTTTCTCTTTTCGGTTGGCGCTGACATGATGAGCTGAATGGCCTCTTTCTGCACTGCAACTTTTCTATGATTCTGTGGTTCTAAAACATAACCACGCCCATGTAAAGGTGTGCCACAACAAGGTTTAGTTTGCTTAAGCTCAACAGCAATAGCAAAGTAAGAGAAAAGCAAGACAAAGTGAAAAGGAGTCATGATACACCAGGCATGAAACTTAGAGAGTTCAGTGCTAGTTAGAAGACCGTGGCAGAAAAGCCACCAAGGTGATCAGGAGAAGTATGTGATTGGAGTTGTTGTAAAGAGATTATCTAGTGAAGATTGGAGATAGACTCTGCCAGTGTCACAAAGATCATTTGATTGAAAAGAAAATCTGACAAAGGGAGAGCAGGAGAAATCTCCTATAATTCAAATACCTCCTAAAGTCCCAAGTGAAAGTCAGAAAGAAAGTGAAAGTCAAATAGAAAATGAGAGTTTGGCAATATTATAGAGTCCACTAATAGAGTAAAATGAGTCAGGGGCTTTGACTAAGGCAAATCAATCAATCTCACAGCCCTAATCATTCTGCTGGATTTTACCGGAGAGCAAACTGCTCAACACCCACCCACCCTCTGCCCCTGTTTCATGTATAAGGACAGTTGTGCTTCTTCAGCGTGTACTCAGTGAGACCCTTTCTTGAACTGACTAAGTTGTCTGCCCCCAGAGGCAGAATGCCTCATGGCAGAGTCACATGATGATGGCAAGCTAGCTAGTCAGTACAGCACTGCATTTCCAAAACTTAAACATTCCCTTTCTCATATAAAAAAAGATACAAACATCCCCTTTTGCATATTAAAAAAAAGATACAGCATCCCCTTTTTTCCCAGCGAATGAAACATATTTGCATGAGCAATCCTGTGTGATTGTGAGTTGCCCAAGTTACCCACTATATACCCACTGTTCTCATGCATTGACAACTGTTTGGTCTGCTAGTCAGTCTCTGCACATGCATTGGACACACAGGGCTGAATTTTTCCGTTGGTGAGCTGGGGGTGGGGCCCGCTCGCCGATGCGAAAATGATGCGGGGTGACGTCGGGCAGAACCCCCGACATCATCCCACCCCATTTAAATATTCAGGAAGGCAGGGGAACAGTGCGATCAGCTGTCCGCCCACCGATCTGTCAATGGCCAATTGACAGGATAATTAAAACAATTAAAGGCCCTTCCCGTCCAACCTTAAGGTTGGTGGGCAGGCCAGGAGCCCCGGCGGGCTTCTTAACAAACATGAAACCTCATCCACCAGTGGGATGAGGTTTAATAAAGTTTCTGTGACATTTATTAACATGTCCCATCTTGTGTGACATTGTCACATGAGGGGGACATGTTAATGATTTTTTAAATTTTTCTATTTTTAAAGTTTCAAAAACTTTCAGTGATCTCCTGAAGCAGCACTTAGTCTCATGGAGATGTGCGCTCGTTCGCACGCATGCGTGAAAGAACACACTCTCGCTTTTGGGGAATCCCCCACTGCCCTCACAGGAAGCGCTTAGTGCTTCCCATTGGGTGCCATGCAGGGCGGGCCTTAATTGGTGACATTAGCTGTCCTTGTCTGCAGAGTGTCATTCCCATGGTAATTGTTACCTTGGTGACTGTTGTTGTTCCATTGCATTTGTTGGGGACTTGTGGACCTCTGAGATTGATGGTAGTTTTGTACCCGGTACTGCTGGTGAGATCCCTTCTTCCTGACCTGCCGATTGCAGTGAAGGAGCAGCTTTGTTAGTGGAGTGTATATACCTGCAGATGCACCAGTATATCTGTTTGAGCTTTCTCAACTCCCGCTTTGAGTCACCGACTATTGAATTGTGGTTCATTCTTTCCTCCTGAAATGTTTGTTCAGATCTCACACAACTTGGTTCATTGAAGACTTCAGTTTATTGTGCATTTGCAAAGGTATAGACTCAGCTGGGACCTTGCCCTTCAACTTTTCCAGTTCAGCTCTGGTCTGTACATTTTCTTGTAGAACTGCTTCATTTACCTTTGGCTGATGCATTTCATTGCACTGACGTGGTCAGCAACCTTCTTATGGTTCACTTGAATATTGTCTCCATCTTTCTGGGGTCTTCTGTGTCCCTCACTCTGGAGTCTTTTGCTTTCCTTTCTCTGGGGTCTTTTGTTGCCCTTTCTTGCTGGCATGTTCAGGGTTAGCAGCCCAAACTTTAGAGTTGCTCCAGCAAAGATGAGTGGCCTTTGTGGCCATCTATGATCTGGAACTCAAGGCCTTCCTTCTTTCCATTGCATTGGGCTTTCAGACTAAATTGTCCTCTCGGTGTAAGTCTTGTGCCGAAATATAGCCTCAACCTTACTTTTGAGGGTTTCATTGTTGGATTACCATGGTGAGCTACTGTCTGTGAAGGTCATTATGTTGCATGACACACCAGTGTCTATCTGACATTTCTTCCTTGCATGCTACTCTCCTTTTGAGGTCATAATTGTAACAGTCACAAACCACTTGTCACCTATAGACTTGACTAAACCAGCCTTAGTATCACTATAGTTCTTCATGAGACTCACCTGCTGATACCTCTCCAGTGGCCATCTGTTTAGGCTTGGTTTGCTAATGGAAATGGAAGGAAAGACCCAGGCAGAAAGAGAAAGAAACCAGATAGGTTAATTGAAAATATGTAGGAAGGAAGAAGGAAAGGGTGTTCTTTTCATTGCTTCTGTCAAATGATGAGATTTTTGTTAAACACATACTGGTGTTAAGGAAATTAAAATTACATGTAAATTACCCTGGTGGTCTCACTTGTATATGTTTTTTGTTGTGATTACAATAAAATCAAGTTTGAAACCCAACCTTTTAAATTTCAGGTATTGCTGATGTTTGTTTAGTCAGATTGTATCTGGGAAACTTTGTACATGTAGCATTTTACATTTTAATGTTTTATTTTTTAAGTGGGGAGGGAGTGGATTATATTTTGTATCTTACCCCCCCCCCCACCCCCGCAGCCCTCTCTGTTGGGGAGGTGTGAATAAAGTTAATTCATAATGGCTGCCTGCAGCTGAACATGTGTTACTCTTACAACAATGCACAACACTGAGCTTTCTGTCCTTTTGCAGCTCCAGCCTGTGGTAATCATTTCCTCAGAAAACATATAGTCCAGGAATTTGCCCTTGTCAGGTGAGCTTGGCGGAGCTGGATGGGAGCGGTCGGGAAGCCCACAGCAATCGGAGCGGGACCACAATTTCACACTGGCGGGCTAATTAAGGCCCACTCAATGTAAAATGTGTGCTGCAGCGCTCAGCGCTGCATATGTGTCTGTGAGGGGGGAAATGAAGATTTTAAGAAATAAAAATAAACACTTTTAAATTGTTAACAAATGTGCCCTCTCATGTGACTCTGTCACATGAGCAGGGACATGTCATTAATTAAATTTTTAAATTTTTGTTTAATTTATAATATCTGTTGGAAATTTCCTCCTGTCCATGAATGAGGTTTCCTAAAAAATACAAAGGCCGCTTGGCCTTTTCACCTGCTAAGGTTGGGCGGGCAGCGAAAATCTTCTTTCCCTTATTACTTTAATGCCCTTAATAGTCCTTATTGTATGCAGGCGCACTGTCGACTTCCATGAGTGCGCAATGATGTCGGGACGCTCGCCCAACGTCATCGCGCATTTTACACTCATTCGAGTCGAGCACGCACCCGCCTGATGAGCGTAATATCCTGGCCATAAAGCAATTGCTGTCAGGTGTTTTATTGAGATGGATTCCCTATCAGGTTCCTTTTCAATTGTGCTACCTCTGCTGCAGAATTTCATTTGATAACCCACAGGAACCCTTTCAATCAATCTCAAAATGATAATCAAGTAATCAGGTATCAACATCCTGGGGGTTACGATTGACTAGAAACTGAACTGGTCCAGCCATTTAAATACTATGGCTGCAAGAGCAGGTCAGAGGCTAGGAATCCTGTGGGTGAGTAACTCATCTCCTGACTCCCCAAAGCCTGTCCACCATCTACAAGGCACAGGTCAGGAGTGTGATGGAATACTCCCCATTTGCCTGGGTGAGTGCAGCTCCAACAACACTCAAGAAACTTGACACCATCCAGGACAAAGCAGCCCACTTGATTGGTGCCCCTTCCACAAACATTCACTCCCTCTGCCACTGACGCACAGTGGCAACAGTGTGTACCATCTACAAGATGCACTGCAGAAACTCACCAAGGCTCCTTAGACAGTACCTTCCAAACCATGACAACTACCATCTAGAAGGACAAGAGCATCAGACGGATGGGAACACCACCACCTGGAAGTCCCCTTGCAAACCACTCACCATCCTGACTTGGAAATATATCACCGTCGCTGGGCCAAATTCCTGGGACTCCCTCCCTAACAGCACTGTGGGTGTACCTATACCACAGCGACTGTAGTGGTTCAAGAAGGCGGCTCACCACCACCTTCTCAAGGGCAAATAGGAATGGGCAATAAATTCTGGTAGCCAGCATCCACATCCCATAAACAAATAAAAAAAGAATTGTGGAAGAAATCTATTCCCACATTATCCAAGATGTCCAATCTTTTCTAGGGGGCAGATTTTCCAGCGGGCTCTGTTCTGTGTTCAGAGCACACCTACTAAATTCCTTTCCATGCTGTATTAATATATGTGGTAAAGTGTCTATCTAAAACTTCACTGAGGAGAGAAATTGAGTACAAGTTCAACCCATATTGTATTTGAAAACTCGT
Organism: Carcharodon carcharias; assembly: GCF_017639515.1. Taxonomy (NCBI): domain Eukaryota; kingdom Metazoa; phylum Chordata; class Chondrichthyes; order Lamniformes; family Lamnidae; genus Carcharodon; species Carcharodon carcharias. Next base: position 69,498,497 of record NC_054473.1, read on the forward strand.
TTATAGGATTCAGTTGAAATTGGTTGAAGGAATATGGCATTGTAACTTTGGTGATTCTCAGCCAAGCTCACAAATCATTCTACATTATTTCCATCACTTTTTCTCCAGGCTCGATTCTTGCTACTATGCTTTTGTATTTGGTTGGGAGGCCAGTCAGACCTGTGTTCTAGCTGCTGTCAATGCTCTTCCAATTGACTGATGAGACAGGCTTCCACTGGATCGACAGCTACAAGTTAAAGTGACACTAGTCCTTTTAAAAGAGTGGGTGGAAATTTCAATTGATGGCCCCTGCAGAAAAGGCAGGATCATTAGCAGGTTGGGAACATTTTCAGCTTCAGCAGGCTTTACTGTGGCTCTCTAACTGAACCACCTGTCTCTGGGTTCCCCAGCCAATTGGAGAGGGCAAGCAAGATGAGGTGCTCAGCTGTCAAAGGAAATATTTCTAATTAAAGGAACTATGGCAGGCCACAGATTGGCTGGACTACACATAGATTTTTGAAGCTAGAGCTACTACAGGAATGGAGAAGAGACTTGGGAAGGCTGCACTCCAGAGAAGAAGAGGACAGCCTCTCCAACCAAGCAGATGTGGATTGAAGTGGCTGAGGAAGTCAGCAATGGAAATGTGATCCCCCCAACCTGGAGAAAGTGCACCAAGGGGATCCAGGGTCTCAGCAGTGCAGGAAAGGCAAGTGGCGTAACACTTTCAGCTGCCAAGCCGCACATTCTGAATTGCCCAACATTCTCCGGCATGGCACTCCTCAGGTCAACATACCTTGTAATCCACTCATTCCCCACTCTGCAACCTCCTCACCTCCCTATCTGAACAGACAACACTCACATTCACCCAATTGCCATCTTACACCCATGCCTCACAGTCGCCTTCTACATATGTTATCTTTCCCTCCTAGCCAGACAAGCCAAAATGGACATATAACTCTCTGCTTTCTCCCCTTTCAGATGAAGAGAACACATAACTTTAGGGTGGGCAGAGACTTGTGGGGGGACGGGGCATGTGGATTAGAGGGGCAGTCCTCCAGTGACTGAAGCCTCTTTGGCCATTGGCAATTTGTGCCCACCCGGCCCACTGGGAAGGAGGCCTTGTTTCAAGAGGCAGCAGATTTCAGCAGTGACCTATCATGAAAACACTCCTGAGATACTGGTGCTCAGACATATAGAGTGCTGATCCTCTGCCTGTAGGCCATGTTTTAGGGATCTCGCCTCCTTCCACATGGATCTCCATGTCCACTCCCTTTGGTCTGTGGAGCGGCATGTAGCTGAGGAGAAAGCAGATGGTGCTGCTGCTGATGTTGCTGGTGCTGTTGGTGTTGATGTTGCTGCTCCTTTCGTTCCTCATCCAAGGTAGAGCTGCAGAAGCTGCTTTCCTGGCATGGTGAAGGCTGGCAGCAGCAAAGTGCAGCTGAAGGTGAGTGAAGTGCAAGACAGGTGAAGTGACTTCTAAGAAGTTGGAAATCACCTGTCAAGCAAGGGGTGATATGAACAGCAGCCTTTCACCTGGAGTTCTTCAGTTTCACTCATTAAAGGCTTCTAGTTTCATTGAGAAAAGGTCTCCCCCTTGTGCACTCATCATGGTGACACTGATGAGTGACTGAAAGTTCAGGAAATAAGTCCGCTGGCTGCTGATGCCAGAATCCTTGGTTAAAAGAGAACTTACTGATCTAATTGAATATTTGAAAACCTTACCTGATAGATGCATTGGGTTCCCTGCTTCCCTTCAAATGTACCCAGGTGAAATCTGCAAGTGGGTGGGTGGGTGGAGTGGGGGAGTGGATGACTTTACTTTTAGAGGATTTGCCTCCCAACAAGCACTTGTCTTCATTTGCCTGTCAAAATTCCCCTTGGGAGTCCGTTTTTGTAATGTGGTACTGTAAAATAATTGCTCATTATTTAATATAATTTTTAAATTAATGCATTGTTCTTCTTAAATGAAGTAGTATTAGGCACAAGGAATTGGATTACAGACTATTTAATGAATCGTGTCAGAATACATGGCACAACGATACATTTCGCTCCACAGATTTTTTTTCAAGTTCAACAATAAGCAATAGGGGACACTTTGTTTCAATGGCTATTAATAGATAACATCTTTCATATTCTTCTATGTTACGATGCGCTTTAATGTTTTAAGTATGTGGCCAATTGTAATTGAACTTTTTAGATTGGGGAAGGGAGAGTATTAACTGACCTTTTCCTGAAAAATAATGTTTGTTTGTGAAATCTTATGTAAAAGTACAGTTGCACACATGTCCCTGTGCTGTCTTTACCAATACCATTCTGTAACTGACCACATGGAAACCCACTTAAGTATCCTTTGGTAGCCTGTCTTCTATTTTGATCCATATTGGGAATTGGATAGCTTTCTTCAAAAGCTTGCATTGGATACCTAACCAACGGCATGGAGTTATAATGTGGGGTTTCGCTCGATTAACCTGCAAAAGATTAGATGTGGCCAGCTTAGAAGAAAGTAAATACTTGAGAACAACAAGGTTAAAAAAAGATAGCAGTAACCCAACGCAATGGGACAAATAATTGGGCTTCTAGCACTTTAAAGTAAGTTGTCAAATGGCGATGAATAAAACAATATTCAATAGACAAGGTGGTGTTGTTAAAAAGACTTGGCAAAAGAGAAAACGAGCTTGGTTCTGGTGGGAAACAAGAATAACAGGAAAGGACAATTATTAGGAAAATATTTATGTTCAACAGTTGTGCTCATAGGTAGAATTTTTACCTTGGCAGACGGGCATGCGCATGACCCGCTTGAGCATAAAATGATGCCCGCTGATGTTGGGCAAGCATCCCGATGTCAACGTGCAATTGCGCGATATTTTTGTCGGCAGGCATGTGTCAGAGTTGGCAGCACGCCTGCCGTAAATTAAAAGGCCTGTTAAGGCCCTTAACAAGGTAATTGAAACAAATTATTCACTGCAAAAAGGCCAAATGGCCTTTGCATTTTTTTTGAAATCTCATCCATGGGCGGAATGAGGTTTCCAACGTCAAATAAAAATAAAATAAATTTTTTAAAATGTCATTTATAACATGTCCCTACTCATGTGACTCTGTCACATGAGTAGGGGCATGTTTTATAACATTTTAAAAACCTTTATTTCTAATTTTAAAACTCTTCATCTCCCTGAGGCAGCTCCATCGTATTCACCCTCGTCCCCCACCCACAGAGGCAGCAAGGAGCGCTGCCGCTTGCATTTCACGCTGGGCGGGCCTTAATTGGCCTGCAAGTGTGAAAGCGCCATCCGACCCTGATGTGGGTGGCAGTCGGCTTCCCAGCTGCTCCACCCATCCCCTCTGAGCACACCCCAAAAGGGCAAAATTCTGCCCCATGTTCTGCATCTGCATCTAGTTCATGCATTTTCCAAAAGTATTGCATTCTGACTCAAAGATAAAGTGGTCACATTAAGAAGCAAAAACTGATCTGAAAGTTTCCTTGGCTTGGAAACCAATGAGCTAACAAATCTCTCCTCAGCTAACTCTTCTATAAGATCAACTACTCACTAAACCTTTCAAAAAAATGCACTGAGGTGCCTCTCCAATGGATTAGTTAATCAAGGTGTCTTAGAACTGTTTGTTTTCACTGGTTGGTAAAATAATAACAGTAACCATTATAAGGTCAGAAGTGGGGATGTTTGCTGATGATTGCACATTGATCCGCACCATTCGTGAAGACTCAGATACTGAAGCAGTCCATGTCCAAATGCAGCAAAACCTGGACAATATCCAACTTGGGCTGACAAGTGGCAAGTAACATTTGTGCCACACAAGTGCCAGGCAATGACCATGTCCAACAAGTGAGAATCTAATCACCGCTCCTTGAGGTTCAATGGCATTACCATCACTGAATCCCCCACTATCAACATCCTGGGGGTGATCATTGACCAGAAACTGAACTAGACTAGCCACATAAATACTGTGGCTACAAAAGAGCAGGTCAGAGGCTAGGAACCCTGTGATGAGTAACTCACCTCCTGACTCCCCAAAGCCTGTCCACCATCAACAAGGCACAAGTCAGGAGTGTGATGGAATACTCCCCACTTGCCTGAATGAGTGCAGCTCCAACAACATTGAAGAAGCTTGACACCTTCCAGGACAAAGTAACCTGCTTGACTGGCACCACATCCACAAATATTCATTCCGTCCATCACCGATGCACAGTATCAGCAGTGTGTACTATCTACAAGATGTACTGCAGGAATTCACCAAAGCTCCTATGACAACATCTTCTGAACCCACGACCACTACCATCTAGAAGGACAAGGGCAGCAGATAGATGGGAACACCGCCACTTAGAGGTTCCCCTCCAAGTCACTCACCTTCCTGACTTGGAAATATATCACTGTTCCCTCACTGTTGCTGGATTAAAATCCTGGAACTCCCTCCTTCAGAGCACTGTGGCTGTACCTGCACCACATGGACTGCAGCGGTTCAAGACAGCAGCTCACCACCACCTTCTCAAGGGCAACTAGGGATGGGCAATAAATGCTGGCCCAGCCAGCGAACCCACATCCCATGAATGAATTTTTAAAAAGGGCACAGATTTGAGATAATGGTACAAAGAATAAAAGGGGAGGTCAGAAAAATATTCAGTGCATTGGGGATGGTTAGAAAAAAAGACTTGCATTTACCATAGTCATGACCTTTCATGACCACCATCTGTTCCAATACAATTTACAGCTAATGGAGTATTTTTGAAGTGTAGCCACTGTCGTAATGCAAGAACTTTTACAGCCAATTTGCTCACAGTAAACTCCTGCAAACAGCCATGTGACTAGACAAGGGAATCTGTTTTTGTGATGTTTATTGAAGGACGTATACTATCCAGGACAGCAGGGATAAATTCCCTGCTCTTCTTCGAAACAGGGCCTCTAGGGTCTTTTATTTCCACTTTAGAGGGAAGGGAGCTGGGCCTTAGTTTAACCTTTCATCCAAAAAGCAACACCACTTTCTCAGAACGCCTCTGGAAAATTAATTGCGTGCTTAACTCTGGAGTGGGACTTAAACTCAGAGCCTTTGGCCACCAAGTGCGCTACCAACGGAACCACATCTGACGCTAAATATTGAAGAAGCAAACATAAAGTTAAATTATAGGGAACAGGCTTGAGAAATAGAAATATTAAAGGGTACAAGGCACTGGCTGGAGAGTGGGAGTACTTTTGGTGATGCATAAGGAGAAAACACCAGGACAGATTTGCTGAATCAAATGGTTTTTCTGTGTTGTGGCATTCTATGGTTCAAAGAAAAGGTACTGATATCAGGGCTATTAACAATGTATTGCTGCCTTTTCTTGTGCTGTCGATTGTTACTGTGGTAAACTATGAAGCTCTGTGAATGCATGCTCATTAATATTCCTGACAAGTGAAGAAAACATTGTGCCAAGAAGGTTATTCCCTTACTAGAAATGATATATGTAAGAACATGTTAGACATATATAGTATGAAATTTTAAGTGTTACTCTGGGATTCAACTGCGACAATTGCTTCTGAACCTCCCTTTATCTCAAATTAAATTACATGATAACTATAGGGTATTATGGCCTCAGTTGGACAAAAAAATACTTGGTGCAGATATCTCATTCTGCAGGGATTTGCATTCAATCAAACAGATAGCAAATTGAGTGTTCTTTGATAGTCTGGTACACTTCAGATTGGCCTAGTTTCAGCAGGTATCAATCAATACTCCCTGGTCTCTGGTGAAGCACTGAAATGACACTGTAACTGAATGGATAACCTTTTCGTCTTGTCACCTTTGAGTAATTTGTCAATGCTTTACCCATCTAAGTATAGATGAGGACAATGATTTGGCCCCAATTTTCTGACCCACTATGCCATCCAAAATACAGAGTGTTCCTATCACAACATTTTAGAACTAACTGTCAAATTAAAAAGTGATAAAGGCACACCCAAACCTTTTGTTGGTGAGGGCTTTATATGATAGAATTTAAGTGTATTTCTGAATTAATTGATTAAAAACCTTGACATTGAACTTGAAAAATCGGAAACATTTTTCACATGGAATTGGTTTGTAGGGATTAATCAGTTTGCAGCATGGGTATTGATCCATTGAATACAAATATTTCTTGAGTAAAAGATATGTTCACCACTAAAACTCCAATGAAAATGTCAGCTGGTGACAATACTAATCACTGTTCAATCATTGCAGCAGCTCTTCATTCGACTTTCTTATTATACTAGTTTCCTTTTTGTATGGCCATCTCATAAATATGCATCCTCAGTTTAAGAGCATCTCTCACAGCTAAGTTACAAGTCATTGTAGCACAAGTGAAATTGTTATTTAGACTGTGCTAAACCGGGGCTAACACAATGGCTGAACATTTACAGTCCTACAATGGTGGGCTTGGATGTGGGGAGGCCAGGAAAATGGTGGGGAACTGCAGTCTCACTACCACAAAAATTTCTGAGAGCAGCCTCGGAAACAGCCCACCAAAGGTGGCAGGCAACCAATTTGCCTATTGAAGGCCCCAAAATTTTGCTGGCAGCCGGGTGGACCGCCACCACATGAGGATGCTGCAAACCCTCTAGAGGTGGCAACTCCGCAGCAGACTGGGGGACCATTGGAGCCAAAGACTCCACCACCACCACCCATCCCCCAAAGCAGCAGCCACCAGCAGCGAAGGCCATATCCCCTGCCCAGGCATGTTGCCAAAGGGATTTCCTTTTCACTATGGGGGTCTGCCTGCTATCTGCACAACTAAATTTTTAGTTTAAATTTATACATCCAAAGAGGCCTCCATTTTGCAGTGCCCTTCCTTTCTCAAACCTCCCTCAGCAATGCCTGCATCTCCACATCATGGTTACATTTTCCCACATTCATTTTCCAACATCAGTGGGAGTCGAGGGCAAGTCCTCAGTTGCTGGGATCACACCTTATACAACTGATACTGTCCAAGGCCATCGCTGCCAGAGTTCCTCAAGGCATCATTCTCAGCACAGAGACATACACTCACACACACACACAGACACACATACACACACATGCACATGCCCAAGGACTAGGTGCAGGAGTAGGCCATTCAGCCCTTCAAACCCACTCCACCATTCAATAAGATCATGGCTGATCTGACTGTGACCTCGGGTGCACCTTCCTGTCTGCCCTCCATAACCCTTGACTCCCATGCTGATCAAAAATCTGTTTAACTCAGTAGCTCAGTCTTGAGTATATTCAATGACCCAGCCTCCACTGCTCTCTGAGGAAGAGAGTTCCACAGATTAACGACTCTCTGAGATAAAGTCTTAAATGGGAGACCCCTAATTTTTAAACAGTGTTCCCTGGTTCTCAACTCCCCCATGAGGGGAAACACCCTCTCAGCATCCACCCTGTCAAGTCGCCTCAGGATCTTGTATTTTTCAATAAGATCATCTCTCATTCTTCTAAACTCCAATAGGTACAGGCCCAACCTGTCCAACCTGTCCTTAAAAAATAACCTCTTCATCCCATTGCCCATATCACTGAACCATCTACATCAATGCTATAGTTACAAGAGCAGTTTCAGCCACTGCATGTGAACATGAGTGGCTTCACTTTCTGACCTCTCAAAGCCTCTCCCTAAAGAGTCAAATTAGCACAGGGTGGGTAGAACTGCAACAACAACTGCACAAGCAGTTGGACAATTGCAGATAGAACAGTCCATTTGATAATGGATCCTTCCTCTCTGTAATTAGCCATAATGTACAAGCATAGTAGGCATCTTTCTGCTTCAGAGAGATGCAAGTGGTTGGAGCTTGTGCAGCACCGCTCCACATGGCTGACTAGGAATCTCTCCCGCTTTTAACACCTGCCATGGGCATGCTGAAAGGATTAGCAGGTTGATTATCAACCTTTCTGGTCATGTCATGAACGCTCCTTCCATGGCCACCAAGTCCTGGAGTGGGACTTAAATGCAGAGCCTTTGGGGCAGAGACAGAAGCCCTACTCACTGAATCAAGATCAATATCCACCTCACTATCTGTGGCAGATATTATTTAGCTCCAAGATGTCCTATCAGCAGGATGCACTGTGGCAACTCGTCATGCTTACTTCAAAGAGATCCCCTTCCCCACCTCTAGCCCCTTGAAAGGTAAGAGAATCAATGTTAGGTAAACACCAAGACCTTAAGGTCTTCCCCAAATTATGTTCCATCCTATCATGGATGGACATGGCACAATCTGTATCCTGTAATTCCTTACCTAACCTCATCATGGGAACACCACCAGTAATCATCAGTACAACGACTGCAGTGGTTCAAGAAAATGATCACCAATACCATCTCACTGCAACTAGGAATGGGTAATGGATGGGTTTGTGCCAGTGACACCAACACTGTGAGGACAAATGACAAGGGGAGAGATAGGAACATAATAGAAATTGTACAAAAATTAGGGTTAACTTACCTTGTCAGATGTAACTAGTATTCTTCTTAGAGATTGCTCCCCAGTGATGCGGGGGCCCAGAAAGCCATGTGTGCAGGCCAAGCTACTCTGCACCATCGGGTGCCTGCGATCCTGGGGAATCCACATGCACTTTCATCCTGCTTTTTCCTCCTCATATAGAAGAAGACAAAGTCCCCTCCCTCACATATAGGCCTGTGCCCTCCCTGATGCAAAAAAGAATGGTGAGAGGTTACTGATGTTGCCTGCACCTGTCTAGAAGGATTCACTGGTGTAGACTGTTAGGGTGAGGCTAATGTATTTGGGTGACCTGGAGGACCATCCTCACCCTGGCTTTGATGTGCCAAGTCAGCATGAAGGAAGTGGCACAAGCTGGTCAAGCCTATCTTCCATGCACTGCACCTGACTCATGGCTAAGTAGGACTGGTTATTGTAGAAAACCCTTTGTGGATAGGGTCTTTTATAGGGAGCTCTGCTGCTCCACCCTCCTTGCAGAGCTTCCCCTCTCTGCCTCCTCTCCCCAGACTAAGTGCTACTGCAACAATTGCCCCTGTAACTATGGAAGGGAATGGTCTTTCTGCCCTTATTGCAGCAAATATCCTCAAATTGCTCCAACTTTTGATAGTGGTTTTACAAACTTTGCCTTAGAAAGTCAAAAAGACCTCATCTGTTGAATGGCACTTTAAATAGTTCCATAACAATGTCCAACTTGCTTCATTATCCTTGTTTCAGGAGTGATTAACAAAGACGTTGCCTTCAAAAGCAGTGACTGAATTTGGTATCCAGGCTTTTCATCAGTCCGTTCAGCTGATTTGCACATCATAGTTTCTATTCAAAGCCTTTGGGTATGCACAGGGGATGCACCTGCAAGAGCCATTCTAATTCAATGAGGCTATGTGGGCTGTGCATGGAGCAGCCATTGGCGCATTTCACACACGAAAACCTGCGGTAGGCTTAACAGCACTACACTACTTGATTTTATTAACATTTTATTTCTTCAAAAATGCTGCCCGTAAAAGCTTTATGATTGATTCAAATGAATGAAGCCGTCAAAGAGTGTTCATCCCCACTTTCATATTCCACTAATCTTGAGATTGATGGACCAAGGCAAAACCCAATCTTACAACAGAGCATGAGCAACTCAATGTAAGGCCCCCAGTAACCTTTTTTACTGTGCCAATCCTTTAATGAGCACTTCAGTATATTAACAAGCATTTCAAAAGTAGGAGAGGTGCGGCAAATAATTGAAGAGCAGGCAGAACTGCTTCCAAGTAGACCTGATCCATATTTTTAATTCCCATAATTAAAGTTGAGTGTCATTACTGTGTAGGCCTGCCCTTGAAAAGACAAGGTTGTGACTGGATTCACTGATATTTGAAAGACATCAATCCATACTCCTGGTAACTTGACAGATATCAGAGGGGAAGGGAGTGGAGAGGATTATGATTAAAATTGAAACATTTTAGAAGTAACAGCTAAACAGAATTGGATAAATTCCTGTTATTATAGGAACATTGGAACAGGAATCAACCATTCATCCCTTTGCATTTTTTCCACCATTCAATTAGATCAAGTCTCAATGTCATCACCCCTCTTTGATTCCATAACCTTGAATACCCTTTGTCAACAAATGTGCATCAATCATCGTTTTGAAATTTTCGATTGACTTCTAGCCTCAACAACTTTTTGGGGAGAGATTTTCAGAATTCCAGTACCCTTTGTGTGAAGAGGTGCTTCACCAGCTAAACAACCTAGCTCTAATTTTAAGGTTATACAAGGGGGTATATTTCAAGGGGGATCTTCCTGGTAGAGGAAATCGTTTCTCTTCATATACCCTAGCAACTTCTTTAAGAGTCTTAAAAACCTCAATTAAGCCTTCAACCTACTATACTCAAGGGAATGCAAGCTGAGCTGGTACAACCTGACCATATAATTTAACTCTTTCAGTCCTTCTATCATTCTGGTGAATCTGTGCTGCACTCTCTCCAAGACTAAGATATTGTTCCTGAGGTGTCATGTCCAGGTGGGGTCTAACTAGAGCTTTGGGTAACTCTAACATAACTTCTACAGATTTATAAAAGGGAAATTGTGAATGACAAGCCTGTTGTTGAGCTTGTAGCTAGCAGGGTAGATAAGGGGGAACCAGTGCTTGAGGTTTGTTTGGGTTTTCAAAAACCATTCTATAAAGCACGAGATGAGAGGTTATCATTCAAAATTAGGGCTCATGGGATTGGATGTAATATATTAGTATAAATTGCAGACTGTTTAACAAATAGAAAAAAGAGAGTAGGAATAAATGGATCATTTCTGGGTTGGCGGGCTTGCCTAACCAGGGGAGATGGTGGCGTAGTGCTAATGTCACTGGACTATTAATTCAGAAGCACAGGCTAATGTTCTGAGGACATGGGTTCAAATCCTACCACAGCAGGTAGTGGAATTTGAATTCAAGCAATAATCTGGAACTGAAAAGAAAAGCCAGTCTCAGTCATGGTGAGAAAACCCATCTGGTTCACTCATTTCCTTTAGGGGAGGGAAGGCTGTCTGGCCCACATGTGACTCCAGATCCACAGCAATGTGGTTGACTCTTAACTGCTCCATGCCCACTTTCAAGAACAATTATTAACTGGGAAGAAAAAATGATAAGGAGCAGTGATTGAGCCTTGGTTATTTACAATCTATATCAATGACTTAAATAAGGGGAGCTGAGTGGAAAGTATCCAAGCTTGCTGACAATCCAAAGTTGGGAGGGACAGCAAGCTGCACAAAGGTTGCAAAGTGATTTAGAGAGATTGATTGAGTGGGTAAGAACATGGTAGATAGGGTATGAAGTGTGAAATTATCCACTTTGGAAGGAAAAATAGAAGCAAGCGAGAGACAGGAAAATGTTAGCATTCAAAGGTACACAATGGGATAAGAATCAAGAGGTTTTACTGCAATTATCTTTTGTGAGATCACTGTGCAGTTTTTACCTAAAGGAAGATATATTAGATTTAGATGGGGTGCAACAAAGACTCACCAGAGTGCTTTCTATGATGAGGAGATTATCCTATGTGGAGAGGTTGAGTAGACTAAGAACATAGGTACATAAGAACATAGGGAATAGGAACAGGAGTAGACCACACAGCCCCTTGAACCTGATCCAACATTCAGTATGATCATGGCTGATCGCTTGCCTTAACTCCAATTTCCTGCTCGTTCCCCATATCATTTAATTTCCTGAGAGATCAAAAATCTCTGTATCTCAGCCTTGAATATAGTGCATCCATGAAATTTAGAACAAAGAGAGACAATCTCACTGAAACATGTAAGATTTGATAGGGAATTACTGGAAGGATATTTCCCCTGCCTGAGGAGTACAGAACTAAAGGTTACATTGTCAGAATAAGGGGTCATTAGGACAGAGATGAGAAAAAATTTCTTCACACAAACTGTTGTGAATTTTTGAAATTTTCGACCTCCAGAGCTGTGGATGCTCAGTCTTTGAATATATTGAAGATAGAGATAAATGGGGTCCTAAGAAAATCATGATATAGGGAGATAGGGTGGGAAAGTGGAGATGAGGTGGGAGATCAACAATGATTGTATTGAATGGCTGTGCAGCTCAACGTGCCGTATGTCTCTTTCCTGCTTCCATGTCTTAAGTTCTTATCCCTTTGAATTGCAGCCCCCTTGAAATAAAGGCTAATGCTCTGTAAGCCTTTTTAATTATAATTATAATTTAGTGATGTCAGTGACAGAAATATCAGTGCAAATGGCACCATGCCACACTTGCACATTCTTTGCTCCTCTTTGTTGAGACCACCCTCCCCATCACTACCCTGCTCCCACAATCCCAGTTGGCCAGTTGGTGTGAGGAGTGATGTGCTGGAGGAGGTATTGGGAGGCAGAGTGAGGGGGCAGGGGATGCTAATGTGAGACATACATCAGGATGTTGGTAAATGTGCTACTGCACTCACATTTCTTGCTCTTATTAGATCATTTCACTTTCAGCTTGGTATCTAACAGTGTGGCACCACAGTCCGGCCGTCTTGCTTTCACTGGCAAGTTTCTTCCTTCCATCAGTAGTTAATGGGATCTACCTGCAGGCCCTTCTAAATGCCAGATCATGTCCAGGGATGTATCACTAAGAAGGATGCAGACTTGGAATGATGGAGCTCTGTTCTGACAGTCCTGGAATTGAAATCAACTCATGTCGGTCATCACCACATTCACTCAAACTAATTGATTGGAAAACCCCAAATGCAAATGTCACTGGATTAGTAATCCAGTGGCCAAGGCTGGTATTCAAGGGACAGAGGTTCAAACCTCACCATTGCAGCTGATAGTATTTGAATTCAATTAATTAATAAAAATTAATTAATAATTCTGGAATTCAAAACTAATCTCAGTAATGGTGATAATGAAACCATCATCGATTGTTGTAAAGACCCATCTGGTTCACTAATGCCCTTTAGGAAAGGAAATCTGCCATCCTTACTTGATCTGGGCTACCTGTGACTCCAGGTCTACAGCAATGTGGTTGGCTCTTAACCAAAGGTCCACCGATTGACATGTTGTGCTCACTTCCATGCTTCTCATACACTAATTACCCATCCAGTGCATCAAGTTAAAATCACCTCCCTACCGCCCGCCATTTTGTCTATTGCATTGCCATTATCTACCCTTTCTCTTATTTCTTCAAAGAAATCAATGAGGCTTGCCAAGTATGATCTTCCCTTTTTAAATCCATGCTTTTTATTTATTTGTTCTTGGGATGTGAGTGTCACTGGCTAGGCCAGCATTTATTGCCCATCCCCATTGTCCTTGAGGGCATTTAAGAGTCAATCTCATTGTTGGGGGCCTGGAGTCATACCAGATTGGTAAGGACAGCAGATTTCCTTCCTTAAAGGGCATTAATGAACCAGATGGGTTTTTATAACAGTCAGTCCATGGTCATCACTAGACTTTTTGATTACAGATTTTTTATTGAATTCAAATTCTACTCTCCATGGTGGGATTTGAACCCAGGTCCACAGAGCATTACCCTGGGTCTCTGGATTACCAATACCACTACACCACCACCTCCTATCCTTTATCATATTTTCACTTTCTAAATGCTGTTCTATCATAAATTTGAGTAAAGATTCCATCAACTTTAAGATGATTGATCTTTAATTTCATGGACTTGATGTATCTCATTTTTTATATGTAGGAATTATATTAGCTGCCCACAAGTCCGCTGGCACTCTTTCCTTTTCCAAGGAATATAATATATATATATATATATATAAATATAAATATATATGATATTACATATAGTGCCTCTGCTATCTCTTCCCTAGCTTATTTTAAAATGCGCAGTTGTCATCCACCTGAACCAGGGTTTTATCCTCTCTAAGTTACATACACACATATGAATTGGGAAGAGATTAGGCCATTAGGCATCTCAAGCCTGCTCTACTGTTTATAAGATCATGGCCGATCTGATTGTGTGCTTAACTCCATTTTCCTGCCTGTCTCCTATTCCCTTTGACTTGTTTATTGGTCAAGTATCTAACTGTGCCTTAAAAATATTCAGTGACCCAGCCCCCAATGCTGTCTGGTGGAGAGAGCTCCACAGACTCATAACCCCCTGAAAGAAAATAAATTCTCCTCATCTCTGTCTTAAATTGGAGACCCCTCATTTGTAAACTGTGTTCCCTAGTGAGTTTGATTGCTTTATCTCCATCCTTTCAATCTTTATATCTTTTTTGATCTTCTTCTAATTTCGTGTCCACCATATTAGATGAAGGGCGGAGGTTTCTCCTCTGTGGACAAAGTGTGGTGGTGGACAGGAAAAGTGGCTTTATCCCCTCCAACTGCAATGGCTCATTTTCGCATCAGATTGCCCGCCTCTTGTGTCATTAAATAGTCATCAGTTGGAAAGATGCCATTTCACTGGTGGGCGGCCTGTGATTCGCCCACCCCACAGTGACCTCAGCAGGTCCTCACTCGGGACACCGTATTTAAAGTGCAGCTGTGCACAGCTCTTTCAATGTCTGTGGCCCAGGTTTCCCCTGGTAAGCGATGGCCCCAGAAGTAGCAGGAGTGTAGCCTCCAAGCTTAGCGATGCCTCGCTGGGTCACCTTCTGCGTGCTGTCAAGGCCCGCCATGAAATACTCTACCATGGGGATGTCTGGCGGAAGTTCAACAAGGTCACCAGCCCAGCTTGGGAGGAGGTGCCTGTGGCATTGAGCACCGCCTCAGTCTACAGGAGAATAGCAATACAGTGCCGCAAACAGATGAATGATCTCACCCGCACAGCCATTTTGTATGTGTGTGTGTGTGTGTGTGTGTGTGTGTGTGTCTGTGCACAATAGACTGCCAACAAACACACTTGATGTTCTGTTGATAACTCCTTCACCATGAATGTAGGGAAATATTTGATTGTGAATAGGATCGGTGTTTACGGGGATAAATTGCTTTAGGCGATCAAATAGCCCGCAGGACACCATAAGATGAAGCCCTGATCCTAAATAGTGTTCAAAAAATGATGTATTACAGGACAAAATGGGTGATAATCCTTTGCTCCCACTGTGTCCCTGAATAGCATTCAAGCTTCCCCTGTGCCTAATGAAGTGCAGCATTGCAAGTTACTTGCAATTGATTGACTGTAAGTTTGCAGAAAGGTTTTCTCTGATAGCACTAGGTGATGGAGGCCATGTCAAGTACTGCACCTCCTCCCAAGCTGGGTTGGTGACCTTGTTGAACCACCGCCAGACATCCCCGGGGTAGAGTATGTCATGGTGGGCCTCGACAGCATGCAGAAGGTGACCCAGCGAGGCATTGCTAAGCTTGCAGGCTGCACTCTTCCTGCTTTTGGAGCCATCGCTCACCTGGAGCAAACCTGGGCCGCAGACATTGAAAGAGCTGCTCATGGATGCACTTTAAATACGGTGTCCCGAGTGAGGACCTGCTGAGGTCGCTGTGGGGTGGGCGAATTACAGGCTGCCCGCCAGTGAAGTGGCATCTTTCCACTTTCTGAGAGTGATGGTCGTTCTGTACTCTGTGCAGCTGCTGAGATCCCATCTTCTTGATTGGCTGCCTACAGTGAAGAAACAGCTCCTTTTGTTCATATTTGCCTGCGGTTGAGCTGATAAATTTGGATGTTCACTTCCACCGTGTACGATCGAGGTGACAACTTCTCTACACATGTCCCAAGTAATCACGTGGGCTGACTCCAGTTGAGTGCATTGAAGGTTTGTACCCTGACTGGCACTCCAATGTTCAATTCTGGCAATGGTTTGGCAGCCTTGTCAAAATGAAGTTTGGCTTTCTTCCATTTCACCTTGATTTTTTCACTCGTGCCTATTACTGCTTCTGGTTTCAGCAGCTTTTTTGCTATTGGAAGAGTAATTTGCATGCATTGTGACATTAGTCTTTGGACTGGACTACATTCCATCCCTTCAGTCGGTGTGTTTCTCCACTCAGCGATTACCATGCTAGCTTTGCTCAATTTCTTGATGAGTCCTTTGGTGACTTTCACTGCTGCCTCAGCCTTTCCATTTGGTGATAGTGCGGAGATGAGGTGTAGTGTTGAATTTCCCAATCCTTTGTGAAGCAGCTGAATTCTTCACTTGTGAATTGAGGGCCATTGTCATTCATCACAATGTCTGGAATGCCGCATCGATAGAAGTGTGCTTTTAGGCATTCCACTATCCCACCGGTTGTCTTTGAAATCAGCTGGTCTAACTCCCAGTAGATAGAATAGTAGTCTACAGTGACAAGATAATCAGTACCTGCCAAAGTGAAAAGGTCTACTCCCAGCTGCATCCATGGTCTGTTGGGGATGGCATGCATCATTAGCAGTTCACAAGCTTGTTTAGCTTGGGGCTCGTTACAAGCAGTGCACTGGCTGATGTGATCCTTAACTTCATTGCACATGTTTGGTCAGTAGAACACTTCTCTTGCCTTCTTCAGACTCGATTCAATTTCTTGATGGCTTGCATGCACACGCTTCAGCATGTCTCCTCTAACCTCCTTAGGGTGATGACTCTATTTCCTTTGTACAAGATATCACCTTGTGCTGTCAATTCAATTCAGCCCAATATGCTCTTGTGACCACAAGTGTGTCCTTGATGCTCTCAGGCTATCCTTTCTTTACTACTTCTTGCAGCACTTGGAAAGTTGCATCTTGTTGGGTACCTAGCTTAATTCGAGCAAGATGCTTTTCTGTCAGGCTCATTGGCTGGGATTTTACATGCCCATTGGCGTTGGGCATGTTCGGTGGCATGAGTGGACAATACAGCGTGATCGGTTTCACGACAGTGTGAAAACAATTCGCAGTCATCCACTCAGCCTGCCGATGGTGGGTCACGTTCTCCGCTTTCAGACATTGGGAACCTCATTGTAATACATCAGCAAATCATTATTAGGCCTGCCTGCCAGAATTGTCCCACCCTGTTGGCAGGAAAACACGCCCATATGTTTCACAACAGCACATAAGTGACATACACCTGGTGAGCTGCACTTGGCTCAGGACTTCAAGGTTTGTTTGCTTACCTTGCTTCAGGCAGCACTCGCAGTTACCAGTGCCAGACTTCACAGACAGCAGCACATCATTTTTAGGGGGGCTCACGGCAGGTCTCTGCTGACCAGGTTGGCCATATGTGGGTAGCTTTTCAAAAGCTGCAGGGCTAGGGCTTGCTTGGCGAAAGGGAAGAAGTGGCCTCAGGCAAGGGAAGAGGTTGCAGGACAAGGGCTGTGCTAGGGAAAGGGGTATCCCAGGGTATGTGTGGGGGCACATGTTGACCTGTGCAAGTGGACTCAAGATGGTGAGGGCTGAGGAGGCAGTCTCCAGCGGAGATGAGGCCAGATGGAGATGTGAGGTATGTGTGTGAGTATGGATAGGGATGTCCCTTGAGCTGGCAGTGAGTGTTTTGCCAGCGAATGTGTGATAGGCTTGAGTGTGTGAGCTTAGAGTGATGAGATTGTTGTCATACCCTGGTTGCATGGATGAGATCATTCATTCTCTATCTGCATTGGATGGCCAACCTCTACTGTGCAGCATTGCTACTGATCACCACTGCCACCGCCTCCCAAGCCTGGTTGCTCACGCCGCTTCCCATCCTGTGGCCTGAATAAGGGTAGAGGACATTGTGGTAGGCCTCCACAGTGTCCAAAGGACATTCCAGTGATCCGTCACTAAACCTTGGGGCTGCAGTCTTTTTGCCTGGCATGGTCATCTTCTCTGCAGCAGTCATGGGCTGGAAGCGCTGAGGTGTGTGCGTGTGGCTGGATTTTAAATATGGATCCCAGCTTGCTGAATCAGTGAAGTGATGGCGTGGAGGGCGAATGAGGCCCTCCATCGAAATGGCATGTTTCCCGGGAATGCATAACTAATGAGGTGGGTTTGGGACAATACAGCATGAAAAGCTACTATTGCAGCCAACGGGTATGATGCAATTTTACCCATCCAATATCACACTTAGTGCAAATCTGGGACAATTCCACCCGTTGTCTCTGCTGCTTTGATGATTTGGAGCATGTCGTGCTGCCGCTTCACATTGCATTTGAAAGATTTCACATTCTGTTGTAGCATCCTCAACTCTTTTTATTGGGAGAGCTGCTCTCAACAACATGTCTGCAATGTACATCTGTTCCCCTTGCTTGTACGTCATGCCCAAATTATATTTCTGTAAACAGAATAACATTCATTGTAGTCACTTTGGAACAGATACTGGAGGTTTGTGAAAAAATGCTTTAAAATGGCTTGTGGTTGGACTCCACTGTTACTTTGTTTCTCCCAAGCATGTATTGATGAAAATGCTCAGAAGCTAAACAATAGGTGCTTTTTCTCGATCTGAGCGTTAATGCCCTGGATGCAAATACAACTGTTGCCCTTGCTGCATTAGAATTGCTCCGAGACCTGTCTTGCTAGCATCAAACTGCAAGGTGGCTTCCTCATTGACATCATAGCACTTCAGCATTGGCATTGTTATCACTAGCTGTTTGATTTTAATGAACACTACTTCTTGTTCTGTGCCCCAATACCATAGCACTTCCCTGGCAGTGAGCTTGCATTATGGTTGACATTCTGATGACAAATTTAAGCAAAGTTTTTCTGGGTAGTTCATGAATCCAACAAATTGTTGCACCCCTTTCACTTCTGTTGGTCACTGTATCACTGCTACAGCTCTCACCTTTTCAGAATCCGGGTGAAGGCCTTTTTGCTGCCAGTACTTGACCTATGTACTTGGCTTCAGGCATTTTCAGTTCCAATCTTTTCTTGTTTAGCTTCAGGTTTATCTGGTGAGGCCTCTCTAGCAGCCACACTGGATTCTGGTTGTGGCTAGCTATGGCTTCTTCCATAGTACCTCCATGTCCATAGATTAGCAGATTGTCAATTATAGCTTCCAATCCAGGAAGATCACTATCTCATGCTGTCTGTGCTGATACTCTTCTGGAGCCATGGAAATGCTAAACCACATGCACAAACATCTGTATCTCCTGAACAGCGACCACAATGTCATTAGAGAGCAGCTGCTTTCATCCAGCTTCACTTGCCAGTAACCATCCTTGGCATCTTATGTAGTAATGATCTTTGACTTGGCAAGTTGTGGCAAAATTCCTTCAATTATTGGCTTGGAGTAATGGGATCTCTTCAGTGCTTTATTTAGATCCTTTGTGCCTGTGCATACTTTCAGCGTTCCAGGTTGTTTCACTGCTGCCATGTTGCTAATCCAGCCTCTAGGAATTGTCACTTTCTTTATTACTCCCCACTTTTCGAGCTCTTCTATCTTGGTTTTTAATCTTGACTTGAGGGCAACTGGAACTCTTCTCAGCAGATGCTGAATTGGTGTTAAATGTTACATTCTGATGATATTCCCAAGGTAGACATTCAAACCCTGTAAACCATCCTTATACCCCACTAGGATGTGCACATCAGTCAATGGTTTAGTATGTTGTGACATGTTGTAAATCTCTTCTGGCACATTTACAGCTACCAGTCCAAGCTTTAGACTTTCTTTGGCTGAGATAATGACTGTTGCGTACCGTCTATGAGCTGGAATTCCAGATCTGCCTTCTTTCTATTGCAATGAGCTCTCAGACTAATTTCTCCTCTTGGTATGAGTATCGTGCCATCATATAGCCTCAACCTTACATTCAAGGGTTTCCTTTTTGGATTGCCATGTTGACCCACTCCACACTGGTCTGTGAAGGTCATGATGTTGCATGATGTAACAGTGTCTATCTGACACTTCAGGTTCACTTGATGCTCTCCTTCTTTAGTCATCTTTGTAACAGCCACAAACCATTTATCACCTCTGGACATGATGAAACCAACCTGTTGTATGGTGTATAGAAATTTATCAGGCTCTTTGGCTGATGTTTCTCCCGTGGCCACCTGTGTAGGTTTGTTTTGCTTCTTTCTAGCCACACCCTTGTGTGCAAAATGATTTTGTTTCTTGTAGCTAAAACACTGCTTTTCTCACGCTGGACAATCCTTCTCTTCCTTTGTACAATGTCCCTCACAATATTTGCATCCTGCCTTTGTCCATGATTGTTCTGCTCTTTTGGCCTGGAATGTCTATCAGCATAATATTATTCCTGGCCTGTTCTGCCATACGTCTGCTCTAGCTGATGTTTTACAACCTCTGCACTTCAGTTTCTCCTCTCTCAGTAGACTTGCTCTCACAGCAGGACCACCTATGCCTAAGACATTTCTATCTTTAATGAGATTATCCCTTAGTTGCCTGAATTCACAGGATTCTGTGAGTTGTGTTACTGCAGTCATATATTGAACAATGGACCCTTTTTCACCTTGAGCCCTAGCACTGAATACATAGCATTCATAAGTTATGTTCACTTCAAGTTCAAAGCGTACATTCAAGGCTTTCAAAATCTCTACAGTCATTTTTTTCTGTTCTTCAGAGGGATTTATGGTGGAACACAATTTGTAGCAGTAGATCCCCAACAGTGTTAAAAGTGTTGCTACTTGTAATTGCTCTGGCTTGTTAATTAAATCTGTTGTAATCTCGTAGTTTTGCCATTGCAAGTGAAAAAGCTGCTAGTTCTACTGCATAGCACCTTTCATTTGACAGAAGTAAAGAGAGGGAAATTTACAGCCATTTTTGACTCACTCAGTGATTTCTCACAGTCATCAACTTGTGTTTGCTTTTCCTTCTCAGTGGCTTTTTTCAGCAGCTTTTAGCAGGTTTGAACATCTCTGTGTTCCTCTTTCAGTAGCTGTGACCTCTCTACTGATTTTCAGAACTCAATCTCAGCTCCACTTCTGACACCATATTATGAGCTCAAAGAGGACAGTGCTTCTGGTACAATGTCAATATTAGGACCAAATGTAACATGGCTGCTTCCACTTTGGTCCCTCATGGCAGAGGTGACACGACTACATCAAGCCTGGCAAGACCTTTAGTACATGATTGCACTTCAATCTAAAGTGTCTGTGCTGTACATGGCAATGTGGGCTTCCTGGAAAATCACATGTTTTCTGGGCAGCCCAGTAGCAGAGCACTTTTGATACATTGCAAGCTTAGTGCGGCCAGGGGGTGCCTGGAGAGGGAGGTTCTCCTCTATGGCTGAGACCTGAGGAGGGGCCAGCATTAAGTATGGGAGAACTGCGAATGGCTAAAAATTCAGAAGTTATTGGCTTTGGTAAGTTTAGGGTATTAGGGACCGTTTACGGAGCAAGTCACTCAAGAGGTTACCTAAATGGGACTTTCATCTCTGATTCTTCATATCACCAAAGAAAGATTTTATCTACTTTTATCACCTCTCCCAGAAGATCAGATGATTTCAGGTGGGGTATGGAGCCTAAACATTGTGAGACAAATGGGATCACAAATGGATGGGGCAGGCTTTATGGACCAGAGGGTTTTTTCCTGTCTGTATCGTCATAGTAATCAGAGATGCTGGATTGGGCTTTCCTCTCACAATCTGTTGGGTTGAGGTGTTGTCACCTAGTTGCATCAGAAAAAAATAGGGCTGGGAAACCTAGCACCAAATCCCCAAGCCAAATTTGTGCCTCAGTAATTTTTCTCCATTCCGACTCTGGTGGGATCTAAACCATCCTTCCCTTTGCTGCCCCGCTGCATTTAAAGAATAGAGAGACAGTGCCTAGGAAGCCAGCTGATTTCCCAGTCTTTCTGCTGCACTAACACTGAACCTCGATTCTAGCTCATTAGATTGGTCCCTGGGATGAGAGGGTTTTACTATGATGAAAGTCTGAGGGTCTATACTCTATGGAGTTTAGATGAACTAACACGTAGAAGATTCTGGAGAGCTTGACCGGGTGGGCACTGAGAGGTTGTTTCCCATGGCTGGGCAATCTAGAACATGGAGGCACTGTCTCTGGATAAGGGGCCGAAATTTAAGGCTGAGATGGAGAGAAATTTCTTCAGACAAAGGGTTTGTGAACCTTTGAAGTTCTCTACTCAAGAGGGTTGTGGATATGCCATCATTGAGTATATTTATGACTAAGATAGCTAGAATCTTGGTCTCTCAGGAAATCAAGGGGATTGGGGAGTGAGTGGGAAAGTGGAGTTGAAACAGGAGATCAGCCAAGATCGTATTGAATGGCAGAACAAGCTCGATGGGCCCAAAGATCTACCCCTGCTTCTGTGTTTTTATACTCTTATATTCTTATGGCCCACAGCAAGACCAGAACAACGGTGATAGTTCTAACACTGCAGCAGTAGGAAGAGCAGCAAAAGACATAAAGGAGAAAGAGGACATCATTTTGGCCATTTCTTTCTCTTGTCTGCATCCATCCCACTAGCAACTTTGCTACTGGCTCATGTAAACCCATCCTGCAGTAATCTGCTGAAATTTTGAGGTCTCTTTAATGGTTGCTCCTCCCATTTTGCATGCTGCAGTGAGCACTCGTGATTTCCTGAATTCACAGAGGCAGGCTCCCCCTCTTGGAAACGGTCCTGGAATAACGGAACACATATGTTTGGATCAGGATGGCAGGTCAGTCCTTTTTTGGAAGCTAATACTCCCTTCAAGGAAAATCCAGCCCACATTGCAAACAATATCACCACTCAATGTCTCATTGTTTCCCCAGCTCTGGCAATACTACTGCTATAAACATAGACAGTGTAATTGCCCAGTCAGATAATATATCTCCAGAAATTTATACTGGTTGTTGAGCACTTAATGTAATGATTCACCTTACCATCAGTGGAGTAGAGTTCATGACAAAATGTATCTTCACCTTATTCTAGCTAATTGGATGTTATGATGTTATGACGTAGCAGACAATGTGTGCCAGGTGGATCAAATCCACGAGAGAAACTTGATCACGCAGTCACAACGGTTTTGAAATTTGTATTTTATTTCAAGATGCGTGCCCTGAATTCAGTAATGATAAGTCCACCAAGACTCTAGAGATTTTTTTTAGAAAGCTAAATTAAATATTAATTAAGAAAAGAAAAGATGTCAAGCATGTACATAGGTCTATAAATTACTACTATGATAACTGCTAAAATCCCTAATTAATCTGGCTCCCAGTTACACCCCTGTTAAGGCAACAGTAAAATAAAATAGATTTAAATAGATCCAGGCAAGTCAACACAATACCCTGGACAGTGGAATTCAAAGTGGCTTTTCCCAGTTTCATTTTCTGTAGGCAGCAACTTAATGCACAGATACTGGAGACTTTTCACACTTCTGGTAGGTCTTACAGAGCCTTCCTCTATGACACATAGCCTCTTCTCTTTTATATATGTTTCTCCCTTTTAATGCAAATTCCATTGTTCCCATATGTCTTTGGAACTGTACTTTTCTCATAATATAAATCATTGCATGGTACTAATATTATCACTAACCTTTGGGAAAAATAAACACACTGCTTGGCCTAGTTCCTCTGGCTAGGCATAACAACCTACCATCTCTTTGAAATTCAAACTACCCTGATTTATCTAAAAATGCTAATTCTCCTCACCTCACATTCTAAAACGTCAGCCATATTTATGTACTTAGCATTTCAAATCTAACTTCTTTTGATGAAGTCAAAGCTTTCAGACCAGCTGACTCCAATTCAATAACTCACACACACAAACACACATACACACACACACACACACACACACACTATTCCAAACTATGAGAATTATTATACTTTCATGATACATGTGGATGCAGGGAAAAGTGCATGTGAACCTATAAGATAGGAATTGGTACAGGATTTAAGAAGTTATAAATATTTCATCAAAGTTTACACTTAGTGGTTGTATTTGCACTGCAATAAACTGATTAATGTGTTTATATAAAATACCTACTTCTGCTATTAATTATGAATATTGTAAGGACAATTTCAATTCTTTATATTCACATGGTATGTTTCTCTGCAACCTCTTCCAGTTGTATAAAACCCAGCACTCAAACTTTCTGTTCCCTTGAGTACAACATTTTGTGCAACCCACTTTCCTTCTCCACACCATTGGGGAAAAAAAATCCTTCAATTGCTCAATTCTCTGGAATTCCCTTCCTAAGCTCCTCCATGATTCCACTCCTCTCTCTTCCCTTAAGAAACTCATCAAAACTATTGACAAACGTTCAGAATTACTATACCTTTCCATCAATCTATAATCAATCTATAAACAGATTTTAGTTTGCACTGTGTCTTGGGCTAAGGAAGGGGGATGGGAAAACAATTCATGGGCCCAGATCCTTCGAGCAGGGCCTATTTCCAAACCGGATCAGGCAGAAAATTGAATGCTTAACTTTCTCCAATTTTTCCAAGTGATCTTCCGATGGAGGATCCTTCACATCCGACCTGGTGCAGCAAACCTCGTAGGCGCAGAGAATCCACAACAAAGCCATTTGCTCTGTGGCAAAGGAGAAAGCCTTGAAAAGCTGGCTTGACATGGAATAGCCAAATATGCTTAAAATAACAAACAAACCGCTGTTTATTCTCAGATCTCTCATCCCTTCCAGACCCCCCATCCATGACCTGTTGTTGATCTATACTGGTAACAATCGTCCCTTGGTTGAATGCACTGTGCCTGTATAACATCTTGGCCTCAAACACGCTCCAACTGCCCAGCCCAGATCGAAGAAATAAAGAAGCCCAGGCTGAGATTGATCTTAGGCCCTCAGTGCCAGTCAGACAATCTTTTTTGTTTCATTCATGGGATGTGGGCTTCGCTCACTGGGCCAGCATTTATTGCCCATCCCTATTTGATCTTGAGAAGGTGGTGGTGAGCTGCCTTCTTGAACCGCTGCAGTCCATATGGTGTAGGTACATCCACAGTGCTGTTCAGGAGGGAGTTCCAGGACTTTGACCTAGCGACAGTGAAGAAAAGGCGATATATTTCCAAGTCAGGATAGTGAGTGACTTGAAGGGGAACTTCCAGATGGTGGTGTTCCCATCTATCTGCTGCCCCTGTCCTTCTAGATGGTAGTGGTCATGGGTTTGGAAGGTGGTGTCAAAGGTGCCTTTGTGAATTCCTGCAGTGCTTCTTGTAGATGGTACACACTGCTGCTACAATGCGTCGGTGTTGGAGGGAGTCAATGTTTGTGGATGTGATGTCAATCAAGTGGGCTGCTGCTGTGTCCTGGATGGTGTCAATCTTCTTGAGTGTTGCTGGAGCTGCACTCATCCAGGCAAGTGGGGAGTACTCCATCACAACCCCTACTTGTGCCTTGAAGATGGTGGACAGGCTTTGGGCAGTCAGGAGGTGAGTTACTCGTCGCGTGATTCCTAGCATCTAACCTGCTCTTGTAGCCATAGTATTTAAATGGCTAGTCCAGTTCAGTTTCTGGTGAATGGAACACCCAGGATGTTGATAGTGGGGGATTCAATGATGGTAATGCCATTGAACATCAAGGGGCAATGGTTGGATTCTATCTTGTTGGAGATGGCCATTGCCTGACACTTGTATGGCGCAAATGTTACTTGCCATGTATCAGCCCAAGCCTGGATATTGTCCTGGTCTTGTTGCATTTTGACATGGACTGCTTCGGTATCTGAGGAGTCATGAATGAACTTTGTGCAATCAGCAGTGAATGTCCCCAATTCTGACCTTATGATGGAAGGAAAGCCCTTGATGAAGCAGTTGAAGATGGTTGGGCTGAGGACAGTACCCTGAGGAACTCCTGCAGTGACGTCCTGGAACTGAGATGACTGACCTCCAACAACCACAACCATCTTCCTTTGCTAGGTATGACTCCAAGCAGTGTAGAGTTTTCCCCCTGATTCCCATTGGCTCCAGTTTTGCTAGGGCTCCTTGATGCCACACTCGGTCAAATGCTGCCCTGATATCAAGGGCTGTCACTCTCACCTCACCTCGGGAGTTCAGCTGTTTTGCCCACATTTGAACCAAGGCTGTAATGAGGTCAGGAGTGGCCTTGATGGAACCTAAACTGGGCACCAGTGAGCAGGTTATTGCTAAGCAAGTGCTGCTTGATAGCACTGTTGATGACCTCTCTCATTACTTTACTGATGATGGAGAGTAGACTGATGGGGCGGTAATTGGCTGGGTTGGATTTGTCCTGCTTTTTGTGCACAGGACATACCTGGGCAATTTTTCACATAGCCGGGTAGATGCCAGTGTTGTCGTTGTGTTGGAACAGCTTGGCTAGGGGTGCGGCAAGTTCTTGAGCACAAGTCTTCAGTACTATTGCCGGAATATTGTCAGGGCCCATAGCCTTTGTAGTATCCAGTGCCTTCAGCCGTTTCTTGATATCACATGGAGTGAATCGAATCGGCTGAAGATTGGCATCTGGAATGCTGCTGATCTCCACAGGAGACCGAGATAGATCAGCCGCTCAGCACTTCTGGCTGAAGATTGCAGCAAATGCTTCAGCCTTAACTTTTGCACTGACGTGCTGGGAACTGAACTGACACTCACTGTGATGAGATGGCTGCACACAACATCGCACTGAGCCACATGATGCAACATTTGCCGGAGGTGGGAACATAGTGTGAGACCTGATTGACCATCACCCAGGTCAGCATATAGAGGAGGTACAAGAGGAGATGTGGAATGGGTGCAATTCTATTTATGCTATTGATAATTATGTACATTTAGTGAACACCCATGCCACCTTTATGGTCCTAGTGTTTCTTGATCTTCCTAACCCTACCACTACGTCTTGGTACATCCCCTACATCCATAGCAGGGATGGAGGCAGCCTGCTGACTGCTGCACCCTGTTGTCTGTGATGACTTTGGCTGGCATCCTCTGGAGGGCCGAGACCTAGAGGACCCCAGCCTGCTTTGGGTCTCCTGCTGTGGGGCAAGTGCACCCTCTTCAGCCTATGGAGCTGGAGGTGATGGGGTCACAGGAAGCGGGGATTTGGATTGTCTGGGTACTCCTGATGTCACCTGGGTGGATGGCCACGGGTGTTCAGCTGCTGGTTCTTTTCTGTATGGGTGCCCGAAAGCCCCTGGCTGACTCCTTGAGAAGGGGCAGCTGGAGTGAGATCTAGTTGCCCTGGCCCCCTCTTGCATAACCACTGCTGGATGCCACCAATGCGTACAGTGATGGAGTGCAACTCCTGCAGCAGTACAGGTGCTATCTCCTGCACCAAGGTCTCCATGGCAACTGCCATCCTGCAGTGTTGACCTCAGTACACTGACGTTACAATGAAAGCAGATGGACTCCTCCATCGCGTGTTGCAATCTGCGGAATGCATCGGACAATCCTGCCTGATATCCCCGTGACTGTTGCTACAGCTCCAACATTTGAGTTAGGACCAATTCCTTATCATCTGACTGGGACTCAGCAGAATCCTGGCCTCCAGCTGCCCTCTGAGCATTGGTGACCTTGGATGTCCCTGCCTCTGCCAGCTGTGGATCAGAAGCTATGCTGTGCTCACCAGATTGTGACACCAAGCCTGCTCTTGGACTAGGTTCCACTGAGCTGTGTATCTCTGTGCTGGTGGAAGTTGTGGGTGAGCGCTGTGATGGATCTTCCAGCAGCGTGGCATTTGGATCCTCATCTGAGATGTCCTTGGGGCTGGGGATGAGGCTCTGGCTCCTGGTGACCTTGGGGAATTTGATTGTGGTGCCTAGTAAAAAGAGTAGAGATAATTACTGCATGGCAGCACAATCCAATACATAACAATGCACTCACAGTGTTGCTATTTGAAGGAGCAACTGGTGAAAGATCCTCACTTGGGTCTGCGCTGCCAACATCATCGTCATCCCAGCTCAACAACAGATTCCTCACAGGGCATGAGGGCCTTGAGCTCTGGCATCCCACCACCAGTCTGGGGCCTCTCCCTCTTATTGTGGGCAAGCTTGTCCTGCAAGGATGCCTGGCTTGTGTGGGTGCTGAGTGGAGCTGTGGCTGGGATGAGTACACGAGCTGCACAGGATGTGAGCCCAGTTGGAGATACCAAGGCGTGTGTGAGAGAGTGAGTGCCCCTAGAGCTGGCAGTGAGGCACCTGTGGAGACCCATCCTGCTGGGCTTGATGGGCTTGTGAAACTATGAGTTGAGAGTGATGACATGGTTGATTCACCCTAGTGGAAAGGGTGAGGTCATTCACCCTCTTCCTGTGCTGGATGGCTGATCGCTCATAAGCTGAGTTGGCACTCGCCACCCTGGTCACCTCCTCCCAAGCTGCTGTTGAGAAGCTTTTGGACCTCCTTCTGCCATCATGGGGATAGATCCTCGACAATGTTAAGAAGATAACCCAGCAACATGTCACTACATTTGGGGGCTGTATTCTTCTTCCTTTTGGGGGCCATCTCTCTCTGTTGCAGCAGTCCTAGGCTGCAGACATTGAGAAGGCTGTGCGGGTGCGGCTTAAGTATGACGCCCGCTGTGATTATCCACTTAGGCTACAGGGGGGCCAGCGAATCACAGGCCGCCCACCTGTGATATAACGCATTTCCTGTTGATGCATACTTAATGAGGCATGAAGAGTGAAATCAGGCACGAAAACACGCCATTACGTCTGACAGGAAAAATGTTGATTTCCCCACATGCCACTACATTTAGTCTGTGGAGTGGAAAATGTTGCTCATTGCATGGAATTTAACCCAGGTGACAGGGATCTCACCCACTGGTTGGAGAGCTCTCAAAAGGCCTGTGCTGCCTCCTCTGGGGAAGTACCACATTAAGTGCCAGCCAGGCACTTAAGTGGACAGTGGTGGACCTGGGATCAAAGGCCTCAGGGGCCGAAATTCCGCCCTATAAGAGCTGCCATCCAATCAGAGGGCAGCAGCCCTCCATTACAGGCAGTGCCAATGGGAGTAGTGGTGTGACAATGCAGCCACCAGAGGCCCAGGATCAACGATAGGCCCAGGCCACAGGTGAGTGAGACCAGGATAGGGGTTGTGTGGAGGGGGCCACTGGCTAATAGGGGGCAAGGGTGTTGGAGGAAAGAGCAGGGGAGGTGGTTCTCAGAGGTCACCACTTCCTGATGCCAGGTCCCTTGATCATACGCTGAGTACCACCATCCACCCCCTCCCCTGGGAGACCGCAAGTAAACATGGCAGGTTTTTGTTTTTTGGGTGGGATACAAACAAATTGCTCACTTTAGGGCCTCCACTGGTGTCAAGGTGGGAACGCAGTCCATGGACTTTCTCACTCCAGACTTAATCAAGGCAGAGGTAGGAAGGCGGTTGGAGAGCAGGTGGGGGGGAGGTTGATCTCCATCCCGCACCCTCCTGCCTGTTTAAATGCAACCCACCTCCGAGGATGTTAAATGTTGCCTATTTTGACCCTGTATACATATTGGTTCATCGACCAAAGAGGAATAAATTTGTGAGTGCATCTATGATAAATCAAATGTTGACTCATAGGGACTAACTATGACTTTATGTGATAGTGTAAATTGGGATGCCAATTTGCTTTTGCCTGTTTTACACAATGCACAAAGTAATTGTTCTTAAGGGCCTCATGAATATCCAGTCTTGTGGATACTTCCTCTTCCTCAGTGCTTCACAGCGCAGCTCACCGAGCTCACCAGGAGTAGTGGCAGCTCCTGACAATGCACCCACCAGAGTTCAAGGATCAGCAATAGGCTGAGGTCACAGTTGAGAACTAACCAGCTGGAAAACTAGATGGAAAGCATTACTTTATTCATCCCTTTGTAAATGTCTGTCTTTAGCATTTGTGCAAGTAAAAATGACCAGAATACTCCCATGTTTTGTGTCCAGATTGAGAACTCCCCTGGCTGTGCTCTATTCATTGAGCTAGTCTCCACAAAAGTTAGGTTTATGTAATTATAATTAGAGTCATCAGCTCAGCTATTCTGTAGCCCTCAAGTGCTAGTAGTATTCCTTTTTCTAACTTATGTCTATTTTTTGTGGCTGTTGTACTCTTCCTCATCTCCACCCACCAACCCCTGACCCTCATCCCTGCTTCTTTTGCCAATTATCTTAAATCCGTGTCCTTTGGTTACCAGCTCTCCTTTTAATAGAAACAATTTCTCTTTAGCCCTTCCAGAAAAAAAACTTTAGTCAACTGTTTACCACTATTAAACATTCATATAAGCTTCTCAACTCTAAAGAGACTATTCAGAGTCTAATTTCTAGTCTCTCCACATAACTAAAGTCCCACACCTCTGATATAATTTTAGTAAACCTCCTTTGTATCCTCTCCAAATTCTGGACACCCTTTCAAATCTTCGCATCCAGAATTGGACAAAATACTTTAGCTGAGGCCTAACCAGTTACTTACAAACTTTCAACATAAATTATTTATGATTCAGCAAATAAAAGCCATTTTTCATTAATTTGTTATATTTTAGTATCTAAACATATATTTGCGTCTAATAATTTGATACATTTGGCTGTACATATATGTGGATATATTTACACATTTCACAGTATTCCAGTTATTAAGCAGTAACACTGCTGAAAAAAGAGACATGCTGACAAAGCTTTTCGTCTCGTACTCCTCAGGACAGATTCGCAAGAATACCATTTGTAAAGGGAACAACAATTTATGCTGCATGGGAAGAGCTTTCATTGTTCCCTGATGCATTCTCCATGGCAACGCCTCTACTAATCAGAGTCCACTTGCCTACTAATCAGCACTCTCTTCTCGCATAGTATAAATTGTTGTTCCCTTTACAATTGGTATTCTTGCAAATCTGCCCTGATGAATGCAAGACAAAGAGCTTTGACAACTTGTCTCTTTTTTCAGCAGTCCTCAAATTCTGTGCTACTAAATGGGACAATTTAGACAGTAGCGTTTCTCATGTTTATATGTAATCTGATATTTTTTTCTGCCTGCTCGAGATTTTCAATTACATTATTTATAAACATGTTTAAACAATTAATTGACAAGGGAAATATTTGACCTGGGTATTCTGATATTATCTATTTAACCCCCAATTATATAAAGAGGGGCAGGGACTGGTGAGCAATGCACATTTATTGATGTAGTTGGGGTATGTGATATGTGGCACGAATCTGTATTCAATTATTTGTTTTCTCAATTCTTTCCATAAAATATTTTACACTGGGGTAAAACCATGTAAAATCATGAATATGATTTAATTCACATTGGTAGTTCATTCGAACACAGTGCTTGCCTGTAAGTAGACCATGCCAATTGTCTTCAAAAAGTTGTAGAATTCCACAGGGTGCTATGTAAAAGCATGGCTACACCTGAAATGTAATCATTCAATTCTAAGCAGTTAAATATTTTAAAAATCAATATGTCCCACGATATGTTTCTGTGTCATTATTTTTATTTTCTCTGAACATTGACAGCCTTTTTTCACAGACGAAAGATCAGCTCTCTGCTGCAATCTTAACTGTTCCTTGTCCATTCCTCTCAAGTTCTGCCCTTATTCTCTGAAACATGTGGTTAGACACAGCCAGCTATGGCTTCCTGTCAGCAGTCATCTGGTTCTTTGAATGCTTAACCTCTGTAACATTGCACATTCTACTGATTAATGCAGTTATCTGCATGGATGCCACCTATGTAGATTGGAAACCAGAGGAGTGCAAATTTTTGCTACAACGACTGTCCTGTCGTAACTGTAATTTGATGCACAAACATCATTATTGGAGCATATGCTAATTCATCCATTCAAGAAGATGCTCACTGTTATCACCACAGCCAATATTATTTGCTGAGCAAACCAAATCCCAGGTGGAAAATTGCCTTACTAACTTTTTTTTTTGTATTTTGAAAACTACTGATCCCAGAAACATAGAATTCTGGTAACATTTTTAGGATTTTAAAATTAAAAGATTTATTAACAAGAAAAAAACTTAAACACACAAGATTAAAGTCAAACACAGCTCAAACAGACTTACAAAACCCTCCCCCCAAAAAACCCACTCGGTCAGAACACATAAATAAACTACATGGCACTGCTCCCTTGAAGATTTTTAACCATAAAAATCCAGCAATATTACCCCAAGGAAAAACTGCCATCATTTTAGTAAAATGTATGCCACATGACTTCTCACTCTCTTCCACTCTGATGTGGAAATCCAAAAGGAAGTTCAGAAACAGGCTTTCTGAAGACAAAGCCCTGAATTTTCAGCTCCTGGGGTGGCTGTGATCGGCAGGCCCGGGAGCAGTCAGGAAACAGACCACCAGCCACAATTGGCCCCCAATTGCAATTTCACACTGGCTGGTCAATTAGCAGGCAGCCAGTGTGAAGCGTACCCTGAAAAGCTCAGCACTGCCGGTGTGGTGGTGGGAGGAGGGCAGGCGATGACATCAATGTGGGCTTGGGCGAGCGCTAACAGAAAGCTCCCTGACGGCTGAGATCTGCCTCACGGTGCTGAAGACCCAAAATCCAGGAAATAAAGTTCATAAAATCAGGAAAAAAATGTCCAAGCATCACAATCAGGCACCTGAACATATAGATAATAAAAATTCTGTCCACAGATTTCTATTTTTATTTTTTTAATAACAGAAACCTCATCCTGCCCTTGGATGAAGTTTCATGAAAAATATAAAGGCCACCTGGCCGATTTGCCCATCCGCCAACCTTAAGGTTGGATGGGCTACATAAAATAGCAGACAATTGTTAATAGGTTTAATTGCCCTCTTAATTGTCGGCGGGCGACTTTCAACTTTAGCATGCACCCACTGACCGAAATATCATGTTCGACATCGTCTCACAATTTCACGCCCAATCGGGTCAGGCGTGCACCCACCCAATCAGCATAAAATTCAGCCCAAGGACTTTTCTGGCTTGAAACTTCATGGTTACTTCAAATTCACAAATATTGTCAGCACAGAGGTAGTCTCAGGACATCCTACACACAAAGTCAACACAACTCAACTAAACATCTTCCCTTAAATATCTTTTTTTCCTTTCATCTTAGGCTCCATTGTCCTAAGCACCTTTCTGAACTCAACATTTCCAAAATATAAAAATCTTTCGTGTTCTCCTATTGCCTCCACTTTCAGGCCAAATAAAATTTAATAACCTTCTCTTGTTTACTAGTGAAATACTTGTAAGTTGTAGAAGTCCCTTGTCACTTCTAAACTGTCCTTTGAAATTTAACTGCTGAAAAATCAAATCCCCACCTATCACCTAATGCAAATTTTAAATCCCAACCTATTTACTTGTAAATCAACTCCACCTTGAACTTCTCATCACAAATGCATGTATCTAGCTCCTTTAGCTTTTATCTCTCAATTCCCACAGACAAGCTATCTTTGCTAACCTTCCCCCAGTTTAAGTAATCATGGACACACACACACAGCTTTCTTTTACAGAATACTACCATATTCCCTAAAATATTTAAAAAGATAAAATCCATCTTCACAACTCCCTCAGCAGAAAAAAAATGAAACATCATATTTCAGAAAGACATTTTCATTTTCTCAACCCACTTACTATGCTTATCTATACACAAAAAACTATTACACTATGGTGTACATGCATCAACCATGAACATATATACAATTCTTTTGTAAGAATAAAATCCATTCCGGTCCATTCTCAATTTCCCAACATCCTTTTGAATTTAAGCTCTTGACAATGTATCTGCAATTAAATTCCCTTATCCAGCTACATGTATAATTTTTAAATTGAATTCAGAAATAACAAACTCCACAGGAACAGTCTGGCATTTTTATCTCAAAGCTGTTCCAGAATCTTCAAAGAATTGTGGTTCCATATATACAACCGTCTCTGAAGAGTTGTTTGCAACATACACTTTTCAATTCTGCAAAGCTAAAACCAAACTTAAAGGGCAGAATTTTCCGTTGTGGTGGGGGGGGGGTGCGTGGGGTGGAGAGCAGGTGCGGGCAGACACGGACGCAATTGCTGCCCGTGATCGGTTCTGCACCGCCATTTTACGTGGGCGGGCCAATTAAAGCCCACCCAGCGTATTTGCCGACTCCCGTGGATAGCAAGAGTGTGTGGGCAGCAGCGGGTGTGCACCGGCCACTGGGTCCAATAGTGTCCCGACAGTCTATTTTAAAGAAGGCCTAGCAGCTTCCTGTAGACCGGTGACAATGGCCATTTCGAGGGCGCACAACAGGGGGTGTGCTGAGCAGGCCAGGCTGGAGGGAAAGGCAGAGGAGCAGGCCAGGCTGCAGGGTCTGCCACAGGAGCAGGCCAGGCTGCAGGGTAGGCCAGCGGGGGACCATTGTGCCCCTCGCTTTTTAGATGAATGCCTTGCTGCCCTCCTTGAGGAGGTGTCAGCATGGCGGGAGGTGTTGATCCCCCAGGATGGGAGGAGGAGGCCCCCCACATGGCCAAGTGTGCCTGGGAGGAAGTGGCCGAGGTGGTGAGCTCCTGCGAAGTGGTGCAGCGCACCTGGATCCAGTGCCGTAAGCGCTTAAGTGATTTGTTGCACTCTGGCAGGGTGAGTACCATATTGGCATTGGGCATTTAACCCAGCAGGTAGCCTTAGCCTTTCAGGCCCCCTCCCCAAGTCTTACTGTCGTAACTGCATTGAATCATGTTGAGCATTTTTCCTTCGCTGGGTGGGCAAGCAGATAGTGCCCATGCTGAGGTCAGCCTAAATGGTTCATGAGGAGATGAGTTCTCCCCGCACCATCTGTTGCACTTAGTTGCACATGATGAGTCTGGGGGCAAACTGCAGGAGGTGCAGCTAGGCTCATACTCAGAACTCCAACACATGTCCTATTCAGGATGATGAGATGGTGGAAGGGGAGCCTCAAGGTGTTGTACCCAAGAACCATCTGCTGCCCTTGATGCTGCACGTAGTTGCACATTACTTGCTATGGGAGCAAAGACCGTAGGGTTCTTAAAGTGATGTACACAGCATGTGACTAAAGTGGCCATTGGAGGGGTTGGGAGCAGGCATACTATCTTTGTGTGACTGATCAGCAGTAGTGTGGAGAGGAGGCACTTGAGGCCTGATATGACCCACTGTTGTTGGGGTGCGGCGTGCGCGTGCAGAGTTCATGTGCAATTTACTGGAATGGTTTTCTCTCTTTCTCAGGAGAAGAATGTTCATAAAGTGTCAGAGCGTGCCAGGATTGGAGGTGACCAGGCACACCTCCTCATGTTAAGCCGCTTTGAACAGGAGGCCCTGGAGCTTGAGAGGCGCCATGCACCCAGGTCAACTGGTGTCGGTGAGGCTGGGGAGGAACAGCCAGGTATTTGAGACCAACAGTGAGATCTGCAATGTCCTCCCAACATCCATAGCACTGATGATTGTTTGATTTGTTATTGTTGCCACATTGCTTGGTCACAGAGTGATAGAGTCAGAGGTGTGGAGCATAGAAAAAGGCTCTTCGGTCCTTCGAGCATGCATGGGTCAAACACGTACCTAAGTATTCTAATCCCATTTCCCAGCACTATGCCCATGGCCCTGTATGCCATGGCACCACAAGTGCACATCCAAATACTTATTATGTATTAGGAGGGTTTCTGCATCTACCACCCTTTCAGGCAGTGCATTCCACATTCCCACACACTCTGAGTGCAATAGTTGCTCATCATATCCTCTGTAAACCTCCTGCCCCTTACCTTAAATCTATGCCACCTGGTTACTGATCCCTCCGCCAAGGGGAAAAGTTCCTTTCTGTCGTCCCTATCTATGCCCCTCTTAAGTTTATACACCTCAATCATGTCACCCCTCAAACTCCTTTGCTCTGGGGAAATAACCCCAGTCTATGCAATCTCTCCTCATAAGTGAAACTCCCCAGACCAACCAACATCCTGGGAAACGTCTTCTGCACTCTCTCCACTGCAATCACATCGCTCACATAAAGCGCATTTCAGAACTGCACGCAGATCTATAACTGTGGCCTAAACAGCGTTTTCTGCACTTTGAACATTATCTTACTGCTCCTAGGTTCTATGCCTTGGCTAATAAAGGCAAGTATGCCATATTATGTACCTGTCCCGCTACCTTAAGGGACCAGTCGACATGCACACCAAGCTCCCTCTGATCGTCGTTACTTTCCACAGTCCTGCCATTCATCGTGTATTCCTGTGCCTTGTTTGTCCTGCCCAAGTGCATCACCTCACACTTATCCACATTAAATTCCATTTGGCATTCATCAGCCCATCTGACCAGCCCGTCTATATCTGCCTGTAATG
The DNA here is from genome assembly GCF_017639515.1 of Carcharodon carcharias. Lineage (NCBI taxonomy): Eukaryota > Metazoa > Chordata > Chondrichthyes > Lamniformes > Lamnidae > Carcharodon > Carcharodon carcharias. The sequence goes on from NC_054473.1 coordinate 69,534,347, forward strand.
TAAGGCTATCCTCCTCACCATTTACCACCCCACCAACGTTTGTGTCCATTGGCTCTGGAAGATTGAGCGCCTAATGAGCCGGGGGAAAGGGATATAGTTTGTCACTGTGTGCACGTTAACTGATCCTCTGTCCTTCTTTTTCATTTCAGCATCATCAGAGCATGGCCGGCAGGAGGAGCCGCAGTTGCCCCGTCTCACACCTGAGGGCCCACAAGTCTCACCTGCGTCACACCATTTCTGCGAGGCAGGCACCAGCACAGATACTAGCACCTTGGTGGGCATTGGAACATCGGCTAGTGGCCCGGGGCACAGCAGTGAGGGCACTTCACAGTCACTGGAGGAGCTGGCAGAGAGAGTGCCAATGGCGCCAGCAGTCGGAGGACTGCAGGAGATCAGACACATGCTCAGTTAGTGCCTGATGATGTGCCTCTGGAGTCGTCTGCGACACAGCAACTGCAAGAAATGTGGCCGGGCATGCAGGAGCATCTGGGAGTGATACATGAGGCTATGCTTCACTTGGTGTCCGTGGTGGAGGAGTCCATGCAGAGCATCAGTGATGCAATGAGCCTCATGGCAGAGTGTCATGCTTCCTCCGTGGAGAGCGTGGCGTCAAGCAGGTCCTCCTGGGGTTGCGCTCGGACTTGCAAGCCCTCACAGCGCCAGTGGCCACAGCTGGTCAGTGCCAATGTGGGAGATGGTGTGGGCTTCAAGATTCCCAGCTCATTGCCCATCCATCTATGGTGAGCAGGGAAGTCTGGGATGACCTCATATCAGCGCAGCAGCTGCCATTCATATCTGCGGGCTCCTCTCATGGTGTTCTGGATGAGGGCACCAGCTCCTCCGCCCCTTACCCATTGAACGTATCATTCAGTGAGGTCACGATGACTTGGGAGATGGCAGCTGTGAAACTGGCATCTCCCTCCCTCCCAGGCGGGGCCAGCACAGGCTCCTCGGACCAGAGGGTGACTGCCAAGGTCATCAAGACCAACAGGACAGCAGAGTCAGCAGGCTGTATCAGATGCCATTCCCAGCAGTGCGGCAGACGTAACACCCACAAACAGAAATGTAAGGCACATTAGGCACACCACAGGGTTTCTCACTGGTGCTTTAGTGTTGGCCTAAGATTAGTTCCTTAGATTTTATTTTTGCTTGCTTACAGTATTGTTTAATTATTGGGAGAAGACCTGATGTTAAAATTAAAATTCAGATGTGTGACCATGGCTGAGGGTGGCTCAAACGTTCTGTATGTGTATGTTTAAGAAAAATGTTATGAGTGTTTGTTTGGACATTCAAATTTATGTCCAAGGCCCTTAGTTCATGTAGATGACCTGGCAGATTTTGCACTTAGGTGCCGAGTATGGATGCGCCAGGTAAGGCTGGCCCTGCTGATCCATTTGAGTTGTGCTAGCTGAAGGTTCATTGGATTAAAGACTCTCGGGTTTCCCTCCCTCTCTGAAGTATGCCCGGGTCAGCATCTACACCCTCATCATTTCCCTGTGTATGCTCATTCTCAGAATCATTGCTGAATTCATCATGTGCAGTCGCAGCCACTGCATCGACATCTTCATCATTCACTGCATCCCCCCTTTCCAGCGCAAGATTGTGGAGAGCGCAGTATGCAACCACTATCAGCAACACATGATCTGGGGGTTACTAGAGTGCACCCCTTGAGCGACCCAGGTATTGGAAGCGCATCTTGAGAGGATCGATGGTTTTCTCCACCACAGTCCTTGTGGTGCCATAGCTCCTATTGTACCTCTGCTTAGCTTCTGTTCTTGGATGGCGAAGATGCATCATGAGCCACCTTCTGAGGGGATAGCCCTTGTCACCCAGCAGCCATCCATCCAGCCAGGCTGGAGCACTGAAGAGCTCCGGCACCTGGGAGTGTCTGAGGGTGTAGGTGCAATGCAAGCTGCCTGGGTACCTTGCGCAGACTTGTAGAATCAGCATCCTGTGGTCATACACTATCTGCACGTTCATGGAGTGGAAGCCCTTCCTGTTGACGAAGGCACCGGCTCACCTGCTGGCGCCTTGATGGCCACATGTGTACAGTCTATTGCACCCTGGACCTGGGGGAAGCCAGCAATGGCCGCAAAGCCTCTGGCTCACTGTGTCTGGCTGGCCTGGTTCCAGCAGAAGTGGATGAAGGTCAATGCCCGACTGAACAGAGCGTCTGTAACCTGCTTGACACAAGTGGGCACAGCTGATTGGGAGACACAGCAAAGGTCACCCACTGAGCCCTGCAAGGAGCCAGAGGCATAGAATTTGAGGGCAGCTGTGACCTTCAGAGCTGCTGGCATGGGGTGTCCACTCACACAGTTAGCAGAAATCTCAGGCCCAATCATCTGACAGATATAGTTGACTGTCTCCTTTGAGAGTCGGAGCCTTCTTTGGAACTGCACCTCAGACATATTGAGGTAACTGCTTCGCCGTCTGTAAACGCTGGCAGCAGGATACTGGCATCTTCTGCGGTCCCTTCCACCTTGGACTACCTCTTGGCCCTGCACCCCTTGTGCCTGTGGCTGCACTCCCAAAGAAGGCTCCCCTGGAGGCTGAATGTGCACTCCTGGCCTCCTTCCCCTTCTAGCCCTCCCTTCCTCCTCAGAGGAGCTGCTTCCAGTGGACATGTCAGATCCCATACCCAGGCTAAGGGGAGGCTTCTGGAAAGCTACAGGCCTGCAAAAGATTACTGACTGCAGAGTGCTGACCTGAGGGTTAAATGTACACAGAAAGGTGCTGGAATGCGTTTTGAATGATTGTAGACCACGCAGGCAAATTTTAAACACATTCTCCAATAAATACTCCACAAAGCAGATTGACGACTCCACTGAGCCCTCGTATCCTAACCGTAGATGAGGTCCATAAAAAAGTCTCTTACTAGCCTGCCCGTTGCGCCCATGTGGCGGCCCGAAGTTCGCATGGGTACCTAAAAATTGCCGTTAGTTGAGGACTTAAGGGCCTTAACTGGTATGTTAATTAATGGCAGGCGCGCATCAGACTTCATCGCGCGCGCGCCCATCGAAATATCGCGGATAGCACACGGTAGCATCGGGGCACTTGCCCGACGTCACTGCACGTCATTTTATGCGTGGATGTGTAGGCCCACCCCACGCACGTCAAACTGAAAATTCTGCCCAAAATCTCTTTTTCTATAGTTGAATATTTCATCTGATGCACATTGAAGTTCCGCGAGAAATATCCCACTGGTTTCTCAAGTCCCAGTTCACCTTCCTGTAGCAACACATCACCCACACCCACATCACTGGCGTCAGCAGCCATTTTAAACTGCTTTGTATAATCAGATGCTGCTGGAACATGTATAGTGGTTAGTACACCATTCAAGCTTTCAAATGCAGTCTGACACTTCTGTGTCCGTTGGACTCTCCTGTTCTTTTTTAATAATCCAGTCAGTGGGGCAACTACACTGCTGAAATTTGGCACGAATTTCCGATAAAATCCACTCATGCCCAGAAATCTCAAAACTTCCTATTTGGTTGTAGGCACTGGGAACTCTACAATAGCTTTTACTTTTGCATCTTGTGGGGCCACTTGTTACAGGCGGAGGAGGGAAACAAAACTGATCTCATTTATTTTCTCTTCATCTGTAAGCAGAGGTGTTTTAATTTTTGAAATAGGCTATGGCCTGTTTCCTCCAACCTTCTCTTTGTGAAGTTTTACAGTAACTCGCTGCAAACTCTCTTCAGGGTTAAATCAGGATAGTTTATGCACACATTCAAACCCGGGGAATGGTTGAAACTTCATACATGCACAATAAATAGACAGGAAAGAGGAATTTTTACAACTATGAATAACTTAAAAGAAAGAAAGCACCACAGATGTGGATATCAATTTACGTGATTACCGGAATCCACAAAGTCAGAGACCAGTGATGGCTCCTTAATGAAGGAACTACAGTTCAGCTAGTTGAAGCAGGATTTTGTAGAATTCCTTTAAAGTTGATGGTGACGCAGCGAGATAAGTTTGGCATCCAGAGCCTTGGCCTGCTCAGCAGGAAATAGCAGCCATCTTCCAGAGAAACAGGGTTTAAAGAAGCTTAGGCTTGATGCAGACTGCTGGCCAGCCTGGTGTCCTGCTTTGATGTTTTCAGGCAGCATTTTAGACAGCAGACTGAGTTGTAAGTCTTGAAATGTGATATTAAAACTTTCCAAAGGCCAGAAGCTTAGGTCATGTGATGTGGCCCATTAATCAGCCAGTTGCAGGCTAGAAAGTAGTTTCTATGCCTCTGATCAAAATCTGTTGTTTACCTTAGGAGATAGATGGCGGTGTTTTGTGACTCTGCAGGTATAATGAGTTTTGACGGCTCCCCTTTTTTATAGTCCAGGCTGGAGAGACAAGTTGTCTGCTGGTCCCTGGTTTTGTTGGTTGTAATGTGTCCTCACAATGAGAGGTGTGCAATTCCACAAGGATGAGGATTGAACTTTTGTCTTGTAACCGCTGTTGGAAATTTCCAGAAATTGTAGCCAGCTTGTGAATCGTGTGACCTGTAGCAGCCATCGTTTGGGTCAGCCAAGTCCACTTTTTAAATAAGTTAAAAAGGTAAAGTCTGATTTACAGTTTATGATCTCTTTCCTGCCTTGGGGACGTGATGTTAGACTTGGAGGGCTGGTGAGGAGGGAGTTGACTTCCGAGAAATGTGTGCTGAAATTACTGCAGAAACTGATATCTTCCAATGAGACAGTGCTAAATTGATTGAATTTGTTTATGCCACTTGGCGAGCTTGGAAGGATTTGGTAATGTAAAACCTCAATGCAGTAGTGACATTTACAGCCTTGGAAAGGGCCATGCGCGTGGTACAAGTTTGTTGTCCTCAGAGCAGGAAAAGTTACGGAGAGATTTAATGAAGAGTGGAACTATGAGGGGTTTTGATGGAAGCAAGCAAGTGGGTTGGTAATTGGAGATCACAGAATTAAGATAATTGACAAGAAATCCAGAGGGGAAATGCAAAGCTTTTTTTCACACTCATTTATGGTCTGTTCTCCATAGCCCGGAAGGCTACCAGAAGCAAATGCAATAGTAATGTTCAAAAAAGAATTGATACGCACTTGAAAGGGAGAGATTTGCAGGGCAGTAAAATCAATTGGATAGCTCTTTCAAAGGGCCAGCACATATGCGATGGGGTGAATGGCCTTTTTCTGTGCTGTATGATTTTATGGCTCTACGAAGTTGACTGCAGCCTGGCCTCCAGGAAGTGGTACAGTTGTGTGGCAATTTCCTTTAGGAATTGTAGGTGCTTAAAAGAATTCTCCTCTGAAGTGCTGTCCTTATCCAGTTGTTGACTCTTTCCTATCCCTCTAAAGTGGCATAGTGGGTCACCCAGTTAAGGGCACCTAGGGATGGACAATAAATGCCAGCCTTGTCAGTGATGCCCACATCCCAAGAGTGAATAAAGAAGTGCTAAAATGTTAGTAAAGCATGGCATCTCAAATTGAATAATTTTCCATAGTTAATATATATATATTATATATGTATGTGTGTGTGTTTGTGTGTGTGTGTGTGTGTGCGTGTGTACACATCAAAGGGGCTTTGATAGAATTTTAAAATGCATTCATCATGTCATTAAAAATTAATTACTGATGATTAGATCAGAAAAGGACTTGCAAATATTGTGTTTCATGCTATTTCATTAAGAATAGTTCTGAGCAATATCTAAATTACATCACAGTACTGTACACGTATCCAGGCCATAAAAGAACAGAGGCATTGCAGATTTAAATGTAAAAGATATAGCTTGGTTAAAATGCTTGATCAGATTTAAAGATTGATTTCACGTCATCAAGCTAACCTCAGAGGTGATATAAAGCAATTTATAATGAATTGGATGAGGTCTATGTGCACAAATTTGTGCTAAATCTACAATCCAACATCAAAAATCCAGTTGAAGCGTTTACTTGGTAATAATAATAGAGAAAAATGCAGTGTAGAATTGAATTTTTCGTTATATTGACATTTAGTTAACTCCTATTCATAGCTAAGCTCTTGTAAGTGCTTGTTCATTCACTTTGAATGCCTTCTATACTTCATAAAGTTAAACATTTTCTTTTGTTTTATATCGATAAAAAGGAGTTGGATTGGGTCAATGACCTAGAAAGTATTTTACTGTTGTAAAACAACAATAGCAACACATACTTATATAGCACTTATAATGTAACAAAATGTCTCAAGGCAACTCGCATAAGTGTTATAATGCAAAATTGGATACCAAGCCCATAAGTAGATATTAGGGCAGAAGGCCAAAAACTTGTGCAAAGAGGAGAATTTTAAAGAGAGTCTTAAAGGAAGAAATAGAGGTAGCAAGTCAAAAATGCTTAAGGAGGGAATTCCAGAGCTTCAGGCTAACGCTGAAGCAATTAAAATCAGAGACCCTCAAGAGGCCAAAACTAGATGAAGGCAGATATCTTGGAAGTTATGGGGCTGGAGAAGATTCCAGGAATAGGGAGGGGATTAGGCCTTGGAGGGATTTCAAGACTGTGAGGAACCTGGTTTTGGAAAATTTGAAGGACATTGAATTAATTTTTTAAAGTTTACAATATTAATTCAGGCTGTAGGCCATTCTTCAAGATAAATGTCCAGCGGCGAACACCTGGAGAGGGAAGAGATTCTTTGTGTGTTTAAGTTAACAAAAAACTGCTGTTGCCAAGCTAAAGACTCTTGATGATTGGTTAAAAGCATCTGGCCAAAGAGAAGTATTCTTTAAACATCTTAGTCTTTACAATGCTCAGTCAGGGTGTGTGTGTGTGTGTGTGTGTGTGTGTACCTTAGAAGCAAGAAAAAGACAAAAGCAAAACACTGTGGATGCTGGAAATCTGAAATAAAAACAGAACATGCTGGAAAAATTCAGCAGGTCTGACAGCATCTGTGGAGAGAGAGACAGGGTTAACATTTGCAGTCTGTATGATTCTTCTTCAGAGCTAAAGAGAAGTAGAAATGTGATGGAATTTATATTGTTTAAGGGTGTGGGTGATGGTGTGGAGCAGGTGAAGCAGGATAGGAGGTCAGCGATAGGTGGGGGCTAAGGAGAGATTGACCAAGGTATCAGGGACACAAGCCAAAGTGAGTGTTAATGGTAGTGGTGAAGATTGAAGAAGGTGCTGATAGTGGTGTAAAGGTAAGAAATCAGAATTTGTTAATAGCAGAACAGGGGTCAGCACTCTGTGAAAGAGCAACATAGAACGAGTGACAGGTGGCCTTTTTGGGGGTGGGATGGGGGGAGAGGTCTGTGGTTGGGGAACAAGGATAAAAAAGGGATAAAAACGGAGGGTTAAAAAAAGAATAAAACAATGAATAAATGAATAAAAACAAAAATAAGTAAATAAAAAATAAATCTTAAAAAGGATTAAAAATAGGGTGAAGAAGACTCTTCCCTGTTCTCCCAGCCCTACCTTTGTGTTAAACTTTCCTCATAAATGTCTCATCAGGATAACTTATCTGCTTTTTTGAGAGTTCACAAGGTTGTGATAAGTAAGAGTCATCAAGGACAGTTTCACCAAAAAAAAATCCATCTGAAAGAACTTCCAGACCTACTGTGACCAGAATTCTGTTGGATCAACAGCGTTGAGATCTCTACAACTGTTATCCTTTTAAAGAGAGAGTTCCGTACTCCAGCCTCTGCGGGGCTGTGTTTGTTTTGTCCTGTTTTTTGGTTGTGTGTGAGTGTATGAGGGTTTGAATATCTGTTTCTTTTGAAAAGGGGAAACTATTACACTTCTAAACTACAACTTGTACATTAGCCAGTTTATTAAATTGTCTTTAAAAAGTAGTTTGTTTTATAATAAATCATTATTTTTTGTGTTTACTGAAAGAAGCCTGGTTAGAATCTTTTTATGCTGGGAATAACAGTGTAAAAGATAAAAAAAATTGGCCAATTTTGTGGCTGAATTAAACATTTAAACTATTGTTTTGACCTGTGAAGAAGTGGGGCTAGGATTAACTGTGCACTCCTCCCATCATGGTCCATAACAGGACAAGGATGTGAATTTTAAAATCAAGGTGTTGCTCAAATGGGAAGATGAGATGTGGAAGTCACTGGCAAGGCCAGTATTCATTCTCCATTTTTAATTGCCCTTGAGTAGGTTAACCAATGCAGTCCATCTGGTGTAAATACACTCACGGTGTTACTACGGAAGGAGCTCCAGGATTTTGATCCAGCAATTGTGAAGAAATAGCAATGTCTTTCCAAGTCAGGATGGTATCTGATAGGGAGACGGACCTTCAGCTACTAGTATTCCTATGCATCTCCTACTCTTGTTCTTCTAGGTGGTAGAGGTCATGAGTTTAGAAGGTGCTGTCAAATGAGCCATGGCAAGTTGCTGCAGTGCATCTTGTAGATACTGCACACTGCTACCACTGTGCGCTGGTGGTGGAGGGAATGTTAACCTGCACCTCTTAAAGGAGCACTGTCCCTCTTAAAGAAGATGTGCACTTAGACTACAGCAGCTAGTGAAGCAGTCTCAGGAAGGTGAAATAAAGAAGACAGCCAATGGAACAACAAGCCAGAGTGAAGACACCCAGCTTCACTGATATGATGCTGGAGACACTGGTGCAGAAGGTCTAGAGGAGGAAAGAGGTGATGTTTCCATAGGGGCCAGAAGGCCCTTAATGCATACTCTCTAAAGAGAATAGGAGCAGATGGTGACGAAGGTCAATTCCTTGAGTCTAACCCTGAGGACCTGGCTGCAATGCCTCAAAAAGTTCAATGGCCTCAAATGATGGTCAAGGTCAGTGAGTACATCTTCAAATGCCATCTCCTACCTCATACCAGCAACCTCTCTTGCTGCCCAGTGCACCTCAACACTCACCCAGTTGCAATCAGGACTCATGTCTAATGCTCAGGTGCTGCACCTCACGCTCATGCGCTTATTAATCTTCCCAGCCTCACACCCGGCTCTCACAGCTTCCACATACTCCCCTAATCAACTATTGCAGGAACATCACCCAAGTACATTGCAACAAACTCACTGACAGTCTTCTCTTTCTTCCACAGGACAAGGCTGCAGGGAACCAGCTGGGACAGATATGCCTGGAACTCCTGAGCTTTTTGGAGGAGCTAGTTTTCATATTATAGGCAGTCACTGAGGCTGTTGTGTCCAGTGTCATTGAGAGCATTTCATGATTAATGGACGCTCATGCCTTAGGCTGCTCTTTCTCAAAGGCAACTCATCCTGCAATATGACATGAAGTACAAGCTGAAAATGGTCTGACCATGGACCTCCTGATTTCCCTTGCATCCCCAGTTCCCTCACCCCACACCTCTCTTTCTGTAGTTTTGCTTTGAGATATCCAAGTTTTTCTGCCTGGTCTGGCAGCATAACCTTAGCAAAAAGAGTGGGAGCAACAGTATACGCCTGATGAAGAAGCACCATCATTTGATTTGACCATCGCAACCACCAACTCAGGCACTGGCACTGCACATATGTTAGAGTATTGAATCAGGATCAGCATTTGGCGAGTTACCAGGCAGGAATGGGCTGCAGCCAGGCCAGGGGAAGAATGATAGTGTGTGTGTCTGTGTGTGTGTGTCCGTGTGTGTGTGGTGTGTGTGTGGGTGTGCGTGTGGTGTCTGTGTGTGTGGGGGGGGGCTTGTGTTTGTGTGTGTATGAGTGTGTGTGTGTGGATGTGTGTGTTTGTGTGTGTGTGTGTGTCAGGTTCTCAAAGGACAAGGTGACATTTGAGTTCTGCTGCAGAGGACCCAGGTGAGGGTTTAAAATGGGAAAACTCATGCACAAGGAGGTGCTTGGTGCATTGGCAGGTTTGCTACAGAGCCTGTTATCACTGTCAAAGTGCATGGAGGAGTACAGCTACATCTTCTCACAGGGTTTCGTGCAGAGCTTTCCAATTCCATGCCAGAACTCGCAAATCTAACCATGGTGTAGCATCTGGCCGATCGCTCAGATTTCACTGAAGCACAGACAGGCAGAAGCTCAGGTTGAGGTCATGAGACCCGTGCTCGGTGCCATGTAAACTCAGATTACCATTGTCCTGGCTGCAAATTCTACTGCTCAAAGGAACAAGCAGACCCTCACAACAGGGTTGATAAGGCACCACCCTAGGGGATGGGCAATGCCTTCCTGATGCCTGATCCTGCTTACCACTCTCAGGCCAGCATTCAAGCTCTCATCATTGCCACTTTACCAGTGCCCTTGCTGTTGTTTCTAAGCAGCTCAAATTGCAGCCTATTAAGTCCCAGTGTTGCTCAAGGCCATCTTGCAAGGCCATCTGCAGTCTCCCCCAGTGAAAGTCAGCAGGATTCCACTAGTCAAGTTGCAGTGACTAGGATAGCACTACAAAGGGGCACTAGGACAGATAAAGGTGCCTGCAAAATAGACGCTAAGACAATACACAACGGTGAATAGTTCAAGTTATTATTTATTTTTGGAAGTGTTGTTGGATAAAGTGTTCTGGATTTTTTTTGTAGTGTCTTTATTTTTAGGATTTTGGTTAAGAGGACACTGTGATGGTCCTTAACAGAGGGATTGAAAGGGGAATTGTGGAGCAGCAATAGTATGACTGCTGCCAGGATAGTGGAAATTTGCAAACTTAATTCATTGTCCTTTGTCGCATAGCAACTGCATGTTCATAGAATTGGAGCCCTTTTGTGGCCCATCCGCCTATTAATATGTGGAGCCTGCAGAGTATTGTGTGTGCAGTGTGTGCATATTGTGCCTTTGGAAATCATGCTAGCTTGGCAAAGTGCTGCTCACACATCCTACTTGTCTTTGGCAACAGAGAAGACTACGAAGTGTACAAAGTGTCTGTTACCTCTCTGATCCAATGATACAGTCAACTGTGAAATGTTGGCAATGCCACTAGATCCAACCTGGAAGGATTAACTGGTGTAGAACTTGAGGGCCATAGTGATCTTCATGACCATTGGCAGTGCCATCTGTGCCCTGCTCTGCAGCTGTAGGTCTGGTTATAGGAGGTGGCATATGTTGTAATATGTCTTTAAGGGGTTGCAACATGGCATCATTAGAAGGAAGTGTGTCATGGGGTTCAGTTTTAGTCTCGCATTTGCTTTCAGCAGAGCACACCCAAACACATAGTTCTGTAGCTCTGATGTCTTCAAAGCTTCCCTGTGTAGTCACCACGCCACAACTGCATCACTCTCCAGAGCTGTGACTCTGTTGTGGTCTGCTCAAATTGTCGAGGGTCATCTGATGCCAGGTAGCACAATCTAAAACTGTTCACCATGTTGCACTGTACCTAACATTGCTGCCAGGCTGAGCGCTATGTTATAGAAACATAGGGCAGGATTTTCTCATTGGCATGCAGGAGCGGGCTCCGCACACCAACGTGTAAAATGATGCGCAGTAACATCGCAATGTTTCACTGGGCGGGCACGCAATGATCTCCGATGCGGGCTCATCATTAATTAACGGGCCAGTTAAGGCCTTTAAGCCACTAATTGATGCCGATTTTTTGGGGCCTGTGCGATCTTCAGGTCATCGCCCAGGCGCAACGGGCAGGCGGGTAGGCACATTTTTAGAAACCTCATCCACGGGTGGGATAAGAGGGGTGAGTGGGGTCGTGAGTGGTCTTTGGTAGACATTTAATGTTTAAACTTATTGCTACTTGCCTGTGTGAGCAGGAATACTTCAAATCTTTTCACAACTGCTTAGACAGGAATAACAGGTCAGGACTCTGGAATAAACATCAGTGTTGGGGCCATGCTGATTCCAGGAAGCCTTCCCTTAGCCTTGGAATAGGAGATGTACTCTCCACTGGAGAGACCTCTTCTGAGGAGGAAGGGTGCTCCAGAAGGGGGATGAGGCCAGGAACCCATATTCAGCCTCTAAGGGAGCCTTTGGGGAGAGATGCGCAGGCACAAGGGCTGCAGGGCGAAGAGATAGTCCAAGTTGGAAGGGACTGCAAAAGATGCCACGATCCTGCTGCCAGGGTATACAGGCGGCGAAGCAGCTACCTCAATATGTCTAAGGTGCAGTGCTGAAGGAGGCTTCATCTCTCAAGGGAGACAGTGACCTCCATCTGTCAAATGATAGACCCTGAGATCTGCACCAACTGCGTGGGTGGGCATCCCATGCCAGTGGCGTTGAAGGTCACAGCTGCCCTCAACCTCTATGCCTCCGGCTCTTTCCAGGGGTCAGTGGGTGAGCCTTGCGGAGTCTCCCAATCAGCTCTTCATAGTTGTGTCAAACAGGTTACAGATGCTCTGTTCAGGTGTGCATTGACTTTCATCCACTCCCACTGGTTCGAGGCCAGCCAGACACTGTAAGCCAGAGGCTTTGCATTGATTGCTGGCTTCCCCCGTGTCCAGGATGCAATAGACTGTACACATGTGGACATCAAGGTGCCAGCAGGTGAGCCCAGTGCCTTTGTCAACAGGCAGGGATTTCACTCCATGAACATGCAGATAGTGTGTGATCACAGGATGCAGATTCTACAAGTCTGTGCAAGGTACCCAGGCAGCTCCCATGATGCATACATCCTCAGACACTCCAAGGTGCTGGGGCTCTTCAGTGCTCCAGCCCAGCTTGATGGATGGCTGCTGGATGACAAGGGCTATCCCCTCAAAATATGGCTCATGACGCCTCTCCGCCATCCAAGAGCAGCGGCTGAGCAGCGCTACAATAGCAGTCACGGCACCACAAGGGCTGTGGCAGAGAGAACCATCGGTCTGTTCAAGATGTGCTTCCGATGCCTGGGCCTTTCAGGCGGCGCACTCCAGTACCCCCCAGATTTGAGTCACTGATAGTGGTTGCATGCTGCGCTCTCCACAATCTGGCACTGGAAAGGTGGGGGTACAGTGGAGGAAGAAGATATAGATGCAGTTGCTCTGGCAGCAGACAATGAGTCCAGTAGTGAGTCCGAGGACGAGCACGGTGAGGAGAACACTGAAGGAGTAGATGCTGACCTGGGCAAACTCCAGGGAGGCAGGAACACCCGGGAGGCTTTAATCCAAAGAACTTTCAGCTAGCCCACCACAGGTAGACCTCCAACGCATGCCAGGGCTGCAGGCTCCATACTCGTTACCTGAGAGCAACATCTGCCTGATTAGGAACATTACCTATGTGCCTTGTCAATAAATCTCAATGAAAAACAAGTCACTCATAATATCATGAGTTCCTGTCCACCTGCAGATGTAAGAAATCACTCTGAGCCACATTCACATATGAAGCATTTAATGAATTCACAAAATAAAACAGAAAAGAAATTTAATTCAAAGGTGTTCAGCATCACACCAATTTATAATCAACTAATACCAGGGCAACATAAAATCAGAAGTGAGAAGCCCATGGTGTGCCTAAAGTGGCTTAAGCTTATGTTTTCGGGTGCTACGTCTAGGTACCCCCCCAATAGCTGGCACTGGCATCTGAGACAGGCTGCGCACTCTGCTGTCCTGTTGGCCTCGATGACCTTGGTGGACATTCTCTGGCCCGTGGAGCTTTGATGGCCCTGCCTGGGAAAGAGTGGCCAGTGCCATAGCTGGCATCTCCCCAGTCACTGCAGTCTCATCAGATGCCATGGTCACTGGCAGAGGGGCGGAAGGACTGCTACCCTCATCCAGAGCGCCCTGAGAGGAGCCCGCAGAGACAACAGGCAGCTCCTGCGCTGATGTGAGGTTGCTTCAGACCACCCTGCTCACCGTTGACGAATGGACACTGAGCCGGTTTGGTGCCCAATCCATCTCCCACACTGGCAGTGACCAGCTGAGGTCAGTGTTGCTGTGAGGTATTGCAGGTCTGAGCACAATCCCAGGAAACCCTAACTGTTCTCCTGGAGGAGCCTTTCCATGAGAGTCACCATTCTTTCCATGGAGGAAGATTGGCGCTCAGCCATGGGGCTCATTGCATTGCAGATGCTCTGCATGGACTCCTCTAGCAGGGAGACCATGCCACACATTGCCTCATGTATCTCTGCCAAATCCTCCCACAGACCCTGCTGGACTTCCAGCATTCGCTGCCTCATGGACAACTCCAGAGGAACATCATCAGCCATCGACTGAGCATGTTCCTGGTTCCCAGAAGTCCTCCTACTGTTGGCGCCATGGGCACTCTCTGTCTCTGCCTGCACCACAAGCGAGTGTGAAATGCCCTCACTGCTGTGCCTTGGGACACTAGCTGATGGTTTAATTCACACCGAGGTGCTAGTTTCTGCTCTGGTACCTGCCTGGCAGAGATGGTGTGACGCTGGTGCTTCTCATTCTTCTAGGTCCTCAGGTGTGAGAGGCGGCCCCTCTGCCTGCTCCTCCTCCTCCTGGCCTTGTTCTAGTGATGCTGAAAGGAAGACCAAGGACATTTGATTAAATCAGGGTGAGACAATGGGCTGAATTTTGCACTTGATGGGCGGGCGGGCCTGCCAACTCGATGGAGGGCGGGCAGCCGATTGCCGCCGCTGAAACGGGCCGCGCCGCCATTTTGTGCAGGTGGGCCAATTAAGGCCCACCCAGCATGGCACTTCCTGTATGGACGGGGGGGAGGGATTCCCCAAATGCGAGAGTGCGCTCTTTTGTGCACGCGCACGAAATAGTGCACATCTCCCTGAGACTAAGTGCTGCCTCAGGGTGATCACTGAATGGTTTTCAAAGCTTAAAAATAGAAGAAATAAAAAAATCATTAACATGTCCCCCTCATGTGACAATGTCCCATGAGATGAGACATGCTAATGAAGTGCACAAAAATTTTAATAAACTTTTTTAAAACTGACATGAAACCTCATCCCGCTGGTGGATGAGGTTACATGTTTTTTCAGAAGCCCGCCGGGGCTCCTGGCCTTTCTGAGCTGGTGGGCAGGCCCTTTAATTGTTTTGATAATCCTGTCAATGGCCTCAATTGGCCATTGACATGTTGGCGGACAGACAGCTGATCATGCTGTGCCCCCACCTTCCTGAAGATTTAAATGGGGCGGGATGATGCTGGGAATTACCCCCCGACGTCATCCCGCATCATTTTTGCATCGGCGAGCATGCCCCGCCCCCTTCTCGCCAGTGGAAAAGTTCAGCCCAATGTCAATATGCATGCCTGGCCCCCAGATCAGTATGTGCTCGTCCTTCCATAATCAATGGGAAACCCATGTTGGAAGCTTAAATCACTAAATATTCAACAGTGGAATGGCTGCTGGGGCAGACATGGTAACCTCAGTGCACGACACTCTTACCTCCCCCAGGCACCCCAGCCTCACTGCCACTGGTGGACCTGGGTGCATGATGCATCTCCAGCTCCATCGCCTCCTCTTCATATCTGGTTATAATGGTCAACTGGGCCTGGCCTCCGCCAGTCCCCAGGTGCTCTGCGTTATTGTGCGCGAACTTCTCCTGAAAAGGAGAAAGGAGCATTGATTAGTCCACCCTGTACCTGGATTGCCATTGCAGCCCTGTCACCCCCACCTGAGTGAAACATTGCAGGGCTCCAGTGAATTGTCAACCTGCAGCTGCCGCACATTCACACCAAGAAGCCAGGGCTGACCCCCCCAATGACCACATGCTGCCTCCATTATATTTGCCACCCACACGGTTTCACCTTGCAAAGCAAGGGCATACAAGCACGTGGAATGCCAAAGGCAGCAAATGATTGAGTGCCCCGCTTCCTGGAAGTTCCCTTCCCAGCATGTCAGCAGTCTGACCTTGACATGTTTCAGAGTTCGAGAAGAGTGCCCAGGTGCAGATGCTTGAGGTTGCCCCCAAAAACAGTACTGTGAGTGTCAGTCTATCACATGCAGTGGGTGCAGAACCAACTCAGCACAACCCTCTCAGGGTGAGCTAGGCATGGGTAATATCTGCTGTCCCACCCAGTGAGGGACACATGCCGTGAATGATTCAATGCAGTAACTACATTCAGAGTTTGCAGGAGAGGGGGCAGGGGGGAAAGCTGCTGTGTTAAGCAACCCATGCCAACATGTTACTCATCCTTCCTAAGTGCAAGAGATCATTGAAACACTTACAGCACTGAACCCAGGTGCGTCTCACCACATTGTGAGAGTTCACTATCTCTGCCACCTCCTCCCTTGCACGTTTGGTCATTTTGTGGGAGGGCCTCCTCCTCCTGTCCCTGGGAATGAGGAACTCACACCATGCTGCCACCTCCTCGAGGAGGGCAGCAAGGCACTCATCTGAAAAGCAAGGGGCATAGTGCCCCGCTGGCCTGCCCTCCTGCCTGGCCTGCTCACCAGCAGCACACTGGGGAGCCCTTCCACTGGCCGTGATTGGCAGCCTTTGAAAGGCTGGAGGAGCACTCTTTAAGTAGGCCACCGGGTCCGCCATTGGACCCGGTGATCGCAGCAGCCCCGCCGCCACCTGCCCACTCCCGCCGTCCTCAGGAGCTGTGTTTCACACTGGGCGGGCCTTAATTGGCTTGCCCATGTAAAATGGTGGCACGTGGGCAGTGTTCGTCTCTGCGTCCACCTGTGCCCGGTCCCAACCGGCCCACCCGACAGGAAGAAAATTCTCCCCATAGAAAAATAGAAGCAGGAGTAGGTCATTCAGCCCTTCGAGCCTGCTCCGCCATTCAACATGATCATGGCTGACCCTTTGTCTCAACACCATATTCTCGCTCTCTCCTCAAGTGGTGATAGATTGGGAAATGTTGATGTACAAATGGACCTGGGTGTCCTTGTACACCAGTTACTGGAAGCAAACACGCTGATGCAGCAAGCAGTTAAGAAGGCAAATGGTATATTGACTTTCACTGCAAGAGGACTTGAGTAAAGGAGCAAGGATGTCTTACTGAAGCCGTACAAGGCTCCAGTGAATAGGGGCCTAATTGACCAAATCTCTCCTCATACAGCAATCCTAACATCCCAGGAATCAGTCTGGTGAACCTCCTCTGCAACCCCTCTGTGGCAAGTATATCCTTTCTTAGGTAAGGAGACCAAAACTGTACACAATACTCCAGGTGTGGTCTCACCAAGGCCCTATACAGCTGCAGTAAGACATTGTTGCTCCTGTACTTAAGTCCTCTTACAATGAAGGCAAACATACCATTGCCTTCTTAACTGCTTACTGCACCTGCATATTTGCTTTCAGTGATTGGTGTACAAGGACACCCTGGTCCCTTTGTACATCAATATTTCCAAATCTATCACCATTTAAATAATATTTTGACATACTATTTTTCCTACCAAAGATAACTTCACACTTATCCACGTTATACTAAATCTGCCATGTATTTGCCCGCTCACTCAACCTGTATAAATCACCTTAAAGCCTCTTAACCTCTTCCTCATCACTCTCCCTTATCTATTGTGATAGTTACCTCCTCAAAAAACTCCAGTAGGTTTGTCAAACATGATTTCCCTTTCATAAATCCATGTTGACTTTGTCTAATCCCATTGATGTTTTCTAAGTGTCCTCTTATCACATCCTTTATAATGGACTCCAACATTTTCCCCACGACTGATATTAGGTTAACAGGTCTGTAATTCCCTGTTTTCTCCCTCCCTTCTTTTTTAAATAGTGGGGTTACATTTGTCACATTATTAGAATTTATTTATAAAGGTATAAAAGCACAAACCACACATAAGACTTGGGGTAAATAAATTGTGCATTCATTTATTTAGACTCAGCACACGGGAACATATACACATGGATATATAGCTTGCAGACATCAGAGTTGTGTATTTGCTATGCTGAAAGCAAAAATGCAATTAAAACTGGACCGCCTGACACACTTCCTTCTAGTGATGTCATGCTGCAATCCCTTAAAGGCATATTACAACAGCATAGGTCAATGATCAGCACTCAGTGCTGCCTGTGTGGGTGTGGGGAGGAGGACGAGCATGAACTTTGCGCATGCGCACAATTGTGCGCTTCAGAATCTCCCTGAGGCAGAGCTGCCTCAGTGAGATGAAGAGCAAAATTTTGCTCTGGTTGGGTGGGTTCAGCGGGGACTGGCGGGGCGGTTGGGAAACCGAATGCCTCCGCGACTGAGGCTGGAAGGCGATTTCACGCTGGTGGGACAATTAAGGCCCGCTCAGTGTGAAACGCAAGCGACAATGCTCAATTCTGCCTGTGCGATTGTAGGGGAGTGTGTACAGGACGAGCGCAAACTTAGCACTTATGTGTAAGTGTGTGCTTAAGAGAGATGATGCCTCAGGGAGATGAAGAGTTTAAAAAAATGCAGAAATGAAAATTGAGTAAAACATGTTTCCTCATGTGAATCTGCCACATGATCAGGGACATGTCCTTAATTAAAGTTCAAATTTTTTATTTTTATTTGCTTTGGGAAATCTCTCCCACCCTTGGGCAGCGAAAAATTTCGTTCAATTATCTTTGTAGGCCTTTTAATTGTCGGTGGTTGCGCTGTCAACTCTGCCATGCGCCCGCCAACCAAAATATTGTACTATTGCTTTTTGATGTCAGGACACTTGCCCGACATCAACGCGTGTCATTTTATGCTCGAGCGGATCAGGCACGTGCCTGTCAGCTGAGCTAAACATTTTGTCCGAAGAATTGCAAAAAAATAAAGAAATTAAAAATGGTACAACACATGTCCCCTCATGTGGCTTTGTCACATGGGCAGGGACCTGTAATTAATTCAATTTTAAAATTTTTGTTTTATTTTTATTTGCTTTCATCCCGCCCATGGATGAAGTTTCCTAAAAAGTGCAAAGGCCGCTTGGCTTTTTTGCCTGCCTGCCAACCATAAAGTTGGATGGGCAGTGAAAAATGTCAGTCAATTGTCTTTTTAAGGGCCTTAACAGGCGTTTTAATTGTTGGCAGGCGTGCTTCCAATTCCCGTGCATGCCCGCTGACTGATGTATCGCATGTCTGCGTGTTGATGTCAGGACGCTCAGCCAATGTCAACTCACATCATTTTATGCTCGAGCGGGTCTGTCGCATGCCCACCTGCTGAGCTAAAAATGTTGCCCTACGGTTCTAATTGATGGTAACTGAGTAGTGAAATCTGTACTCTGGATACCTTTTATGTATTTTACTGGTTAGCCATCTAGTTAAATTTGTTATATTTGACACTTTGCAATGAGAAAACTTGCTTATTATCTAGCAACTGGGCCTTTCACCAAAATATATCTTCAAGCATTCATGATAACAGACTCTGAATCCCCACATGCTGAGGTGGGTGTGGTAATCCAAACTCAGTAAGCTTCCACCTTCATCGACATGTGATTATGAGCTCATATTCTTTCTGTCTGAAAAGAACAAGCCCTTGTGTATATATATAATGGAAGAAAAATGTACATACATTGCGCCTGTTTCAGCTAAACTAAATAACTGACAGCCATTCGCTGACTCATTCCTCAGGGCAATGCCTTAGCCAATCAAGGTCAAGTTGCCTGGTTCCAATTTCAAACAATGCTTTGCAGTTGACTCTCAGTCACCATCACTGGTGCATTCCCCATGGCAATGCCTTTACCAATCAATCCATTTGCCAACCATTCAGCACTCTCTTCTCGTACAGTATAAATTGTTGTTTTCCTCTTATATTAGTATTCTTGTGAAGTGTCCTGATGAGTGAAAGAAAAAAAGTCTCTCCATGTCTCCTTTTTCAGCAAGGCTCAAGCTCTATCTTTTTTTTAAAACTCATTTTGGGCTGTGGGCATAATTGGCAAGGCCAGCATTTGTTGCCCATCACTAATTGCCCTTGAAGAGGTAGTTTTAAGATGCCTTTTTGATACAACTAACAGGCTTGCTAGGTTATTTCAGAGTCAACCACATTGCTGTGAGTGTGGAAAAACATAGAACAGTCCAGGTAAAGACAACAGGTTTCCTTCACTAAAGGGCTTCAAATGAATCAGATGGGTTTTTATGACAATCCAGTAGTTTCATGATCACCATTACTGAGATTAGCTTTCTATCCCCAATTTATTTAATTAACCAAATTTAAATTCCCCAGCTTTCATGATGGGAATTTAATTCAAGTCACTGAGCTATTAGGCCAGGCCTCTGGATTACTAATACAACAGCAAAATACTGTAGATGCTGGAATCTGAAATAAAGAAACAGAAAATACTGGAAACACTCAACAGGTCTGGCAGCGTCAGTGGAGAGAGAAACAGAGTTAATGTTTCAGGTCATTCTGATAAAAAGCCATTGCCCTGGAACATTGGCTGGGATTTTCAAAGGGCCGCGGGATTGGGAGCTGATGAGGGTAGTCAGGCTTTGAAAATCGTATTCCCAGAGGTTGTCTCAGTATTACAACATCTCTGGGACAGTTTGGAATTCTGTGAGGGCTGGTGGGGGGGGAGGAGGGAATGTAAAATATGCTCACCACCAATTACCTGGCCATTTAGCTCCTTAACGAGACTGTCTGTTCTCAAATGTAATTTTCAAAAGGTTCTCCAGTGAGCCCAACAGTCTGCCGGGTTCGCTGCAGGGGCCCAAATAAATTTATTTGCAGTTGGCTTTGAGACAAATGTGTGGGCCAATGAGCACTGGCACGACAGCTGGCCCTTACCTTGTCACAGAAGCTCCCTGTCTACCCTGTTCTACCACCAGGCACTCCTAGGAGCAACTTGCTCGAATCAGCAAAGCAGTGGCAGTCCCCAACATGGCTGCTGCCTCCCTTTGCCAGGCAGGTATCTCCCATCTCCTGTAGGCACTCGGCACCCTGATTGGACACAGGGCTTGCCTGCTGGCCAATTAGGCTTTCCACATTTAAGAATCGTGTCACAGGAGTGGTGTAGCTCAGGCACAGGGTTGAGACCCGGAATTCATCTGGGCATTGGGTTCCCGACCCTGGATTGAAAACCTGGCCCCGTTAACTCTGCTTCTATTTCCAGAGATGCTGCCAGACCTGCTGCAGCATTTTCTGTTTTCACCTCTGGATTACTAGTCCAGCAACATAACCTCTAAGAAGGATGATGGATGGAAGCTCATGTAAGGCAGAAACGATGTCACGAGCCACTTGGGCTGAATAGTTTGTCCCTGTGCTGTTTTTCTATGTAGTTTGACTCAATATGATGATACAATTTAGAATTCTCATATTCTAATTTGATATAATGACTTTCTTCTCATCACAAGGCAGAGGATTTTTGGAGAATGATGCTTTGAGAGCTCTACAGTCTGTTTCCATAGAGGCAGGCCTGCTTCTCGTGTTTAAACACATCATCATGCAGAACCCGTGCTGGGATCTGCAATTATGTATTCATGAAAAACGGAGAACTGAAATGTTTACCCAGTGGCAATCCTTCATTAGTTATAATTAATGGCTTAATTCCTAACAATTGTTTAATTTGTATGTGTTAGGTAACATTAAACTCAACAAAAGCAGCTTGTTAGCAATATCTATAATCTAGGGTGGCATTGTTCATGTTGGTTATTATTTGGGTGAATTTTGGGAAAAGCTGAACAAACTTTTTTTTTATAGTGCTCCCACTATCTGTTACAACATAACAACAATACGGCTCAGTGACAACACTCTCACTTGTGAGCCAAAAGTTTGATGGGTTCAATCCCTATTAATTTATCTGCTAATAGTCAGACTCTAGGCTGGAATCTTCTTCACTGGCAGGTGGCAAAGTTTGGTGGATTGGTGTCGTGACCGATACCTGATGCCTTCCCACTTGCACTGGAAGTAAGTTCTGGGCAGGAAGGCCCAAGGTCAACCTTCCCACCCTGCCTCCTCTTCAGTCCCTTAAGTGGCAGTAGTCCCAGCACTGATTGTTATGGGATCTCACTTTCTCCCTTCTGCCATTCTGAATAGATACCCTTTATCCCTAACGTCTGCTCTCCGTCTTGCATCCAACTAACTACCCATTCGGCTGCTTGTTCCCTGATTCACATGGTCTGACCTTATTCATTAATCTATTTATGTGACATCTTATTGAAAGCCCTTGGAAATCGAGAAAAATTACATCAGCAACATGACTTTTGTATACTTTATTACCTCAGCAAGAACTCAAAGATCCCATAGCACTATTTTGAAGATGAACAGGATAGTTATCGCCAGAGTCCTGGGCAATATTTATCCCTCAATCATTGTCACTAAAAAACAAAGTATCTGGTCATTTTCAATGTGCTGTTTGTGCGGGTCTTCACACCACAGGACAGTCTGCTTTTAGTTGTGTTTGTTTAGGAATGCATGTTGAACCATGCACTGGAAGATCTCCCCATTCTACCACCAATAGTGCGAACGAATCTATTACATCCGGATGAATCAACTGACAAGGCCTTGGTTTAACCTCTCACAGCAATCCTGACAATGCGGCACTTTCTTAGTACTGCATTCAAGTGTTAGATTATGTACTCAAATCAATTGCAGGCTTTGAACATACAACACTCTGGCTCAAAGACAGCAGTATTATACTGTGTACTCTATCCTTGCAAACTGTAAATAAACCTGAAGTGTATGTAAATATCAAATCGTTAAAAAGGTGTTTTTTTTTGCATACCTTGTATCAGTGATGATAGTTTTGAATCAGTATTGAAAGCCAGTTAGGTATGGTTGTTACATAGGGGAGAATTTTTCCTATGGCGG
Organism: Carcharodon carcharias; assembly: GCF_017639515.1. Lineage (NCBI taxonomy): Eukaryota > Metazoa > Chordata > Chondrichthyes > Lamniformes > Lamnidae > Carcharodon > Carcharodon carcharias. Next base: position 69,556,753 of record NC_054473.1, read on the forward strand.
GTGGGCTGGGCAGGAGCAGGCACGGAGCCGATCGCTGCCCATGATTGGTTGCGTGCCACCATTTCATGCGGGTGGGCCAATTAAGGCCTGTCCATGGTAACGCGTGGCCTGGAGCGCTCACGCTACCTGTGCAGGCGGGTGGAGGAGGGAGAGTCGGGGCCAGCGCTCTTTTGCACATCAACGTGAAAGAGCGCAGCAACCTCCCTGAGGCACAGAGCTGCCTTGGGGAGATTGAATGGTTGTGAAAACTTTTTAATAAATAAAGTGAAAATTTGTGTAAACATGTCCCCTCATGTGACAGTGTCGCATGAGCTGGGACATGTTTGTGAAGTAAGTAAAATTTATTTATTTATTTTAGAAAACCTTCAGGAAAACTCATCCCGCCGGGAATGAGGTTTCCTGAAAAATGAGAAGGCCGCTTGGGCTCTTCGCCTGCCCGCCAACCTTAAGGTTGGACAGGCATCATTATTAACAAGTTAAATTACTTCTTTAATGGCCTTAATAGGCTGTTGACAGTTTAGCGGGTGCACAGCTGCCTCTGGCGTATGCTCGCCGAAAGAAATATCAAAATGACGTGTGATGACATCAGGATGTACGCCCGGCATCATCGCGCATCATTTTATGCGTCGGCATGTTGGGCCTGCCCACGCACGCCAACAGCAATATTCTGCCCATCGAGAACCTTTGATACCCAACGTATATAGCTGGGATAAAGACTTGGTTGGCAAGTGGGGGAGGTGTAGAGTAAAGGGTTAACATCAGAAGCACATCATGCTGGTGTAACTAAGATGTAATGACACATGACTAAGTCACAGAGATTTGGAGGGAGGTGAAGTCATCACATGCAGAGTCCCTAAGATGTACATTGAGCTGCCAATAAATAATAGTTTCAGGAAACTATAGCTTTAAGTAGCTTACTTAAAGAAAGTAAACAAACCCAAAGAACCCCATCTAGTATTTAGTTTTTGGACAGCCTTTTTGTGAGTGTTGTTATTCCTAATCATCTGTTGCTATAGTGCTCCAAATAATTTGTTGCTATGTTGTCCTTACTCATCTGCTACCTGATGAATAACTTGTTTAATAACTTTTCCATTTAGATGCTTGAATGTTGAGTTGTTGTTTAACAGACATATAACAGGTCATATAAGGTTTCAGGTCCTTAAAGAGATTTTTAATATGTTTAGAGTTTATATTCTATTCATCTAAAATCCCACCCCCCCCACCCCCATATTTTGTCTAAAAAAGCTACATGCAAGGAGAGAGAATGCATAATATACTGAATTGCTGTCTTGGGGCTGGAATAACATTGCTGAGACACTCTATCATCAGCCTCCTGCAGGTGCTAAGAAACCTCTTGCGATGATAATGTGGAACCAAGTACATCTCATGCTGTTGGTCATCAACACCATAGCGTCATAAGTCTATATATAAAATGTGCACAAGATTAATTAATAACCCAGCATTTATCTAGGCTCAAACAAACTATAGTATGACTGGAGAACCAAAGCAGTGACCTATTTGGAATGAACATTCAGTGGAGGTGCTGTAGGGTGGCTGAGCTGTTCTATTAATGATAGAGTTAATCTGCAGAAACTTCTTGGGTGGAAACATTAAGTTTATTTACAATATACTCAGCAACAACTACACATGTGCTTTCAGTTCTAACTCTACACTGACTGTTGAGGTAGCCTGTGCTACACTCCTATTGCTTACTACAGATCATGTGATCTTGCCAGCAAGTCTTATTCTTAAAGGTACATTACATACTAAATAAAATGACATTCCTCCCCTTCTAACTCAGCTATACATATTATATTTTCAAGTACATATTTTTCAAATCAACATAATATTTACACTGGATAAGGAATTTACAAGTTCAGTCTTTCAAGTGGTTTCCTGGTATATGTGGAATGTCACAGCTCTACAACTTCAGATTCTTTGTCAGGAACCTCCTTTTCCAGAGTTGCCTGAATATCAATTGCTTCGGTGGGCACTTGCAGTTCTATATCCTCAACATTTACAGGAACATCAGACATGTCAGTCCTGGGTTAGGTATTTTCAACAGGAAATGCAGACCTGGTCATGATCACTGGTGGAACCAAATCTTGGTGAGTTGTCTCTCTCTCCCTTAAATGGTCCACATGTTTACGGATGACCTGGCCTTCCACCTCTATGTGAGAAGATAGAGGTCCAGTCACTGCACTTATTTCACCTGGTATCCACTTTGGACCTCCCCCGAAGTTTTTCATGTAAACCAGCTCTCCCACAGTAAATTTCCTCTCGCAACTATGCCAGTCGTTTCTCATCTTCTAACTTCCCTGGCTCGTTTCCACCTTCGCCTTTAAATTCGGCATTATTGACCTCAATCGCACCTGGGATGGTGTCTCGACAATAACTCCGCAGGTGTGGCACCTGTCGTTGTGTGAGGGGGAGTCCAGTAATGAAAAAGAAAGCATGCTAGCTTGGTTTCCAAGGAATCGCCAGTTAGCTTTTTCATCCCTACCTTGAATGTTTGAACTGCCCTTTCAGCCAGTCCATTTGAGGAAGGGTGGTATGGTCCATTTTTCAAATAAGAGATGCCATTAAGGCTGATAAACCATTGAAACTCAGCACTCGTTAATGCCATGCCATTATCGGAAATGACTACTTCTGGTAGTCCGTGAATGACAAAACTCTGACATAGTTTCTCAATTGTAGAGGCCGACGTTGGTGACTTCACCTCATATACGTCTAACCATTTTCAACGGGAGTTGACAATGAGCAGAAACATCGTTCCCAGGAAAGATCCAACATTGTCAATGTGTAACCACACCCAGGGTCTACCTGGCCACTCCCATGGGTGTAATAGAGCTGTGACTGGCAACTTTTGCAGTTGCTGACATTGCAACTATTTTGCCATCCATTCCAGGACACCATAGATATCTGCAGGCTATAGTCTTCATTCGGAAAATTCCTGGATGGGCATTGTGCAGTTCAATTAAAAGTGGCTCTCTTCCCTTTAGAAGAGCTATCGCTCATGCTCCCCAAAATAAGATGCCATCCTGGCTGGTTATTTCATGTCTTCTGTTGAAGTACAGTTTCATTTCAACAGATATGGGCTCCTGTGACCAACCATGTCGCGCTTGTTCTCATACTTGACGGTCCTAACCTGTCCAATCTCTGATCTGTCGAGCAAGGAATCTAAGAAATTTAACAGTAAAATAAGTTGCTTTGGAACTGGGACATGATCATCATTTTCTCAGAAAGACAAATTACTAAAGGCATTGGCGTTTGCAGTTTGATTGCCAGGCCTATGAATGAAAGTGTGTTCGTATGCTGCCAGAATTAAGTCCCATCATTGTATTCTTGCTGAGGCAATGGGTGGTATAACCTTGTCCTCACTAAATGATCCTAGCGATGGTTTGTGGTCTGAAATGATTGTAAAATGGTGGCCGTGTACGTAATGGTGAAATTTCTTGGCACCAAAGATGATGGACAGGCCTTCTTTCTCTATCTGAGAGTATCATTTTTCTGCTGTGGTGAGCGTTCTTGACACGTAACCTAATGGCCATTCCGTGCTGTCATCCATCTGATGAGAAAGCACTGCTCCCACTCCATAGGGAGATGCATCACATGTCAGCACCGATTCTTTTGTCTGGTCATAATGCAATAATAGATTGAACAAGTGCAACAATTGTTCCACCTTTATGAAAGCTTCTTTCTGGGGCACCTCCCAAGACCAACATTGGTTCTTTTTGAGTAGAGAATGCAGGGGGGCCAGCAGTGTAGACAAATTGGGTAAGAACCGCTCATAATAGTTGATCATTCCCAGGAATGATTTGAACTCTGAGGTGTTCTTTGGTGCAGGTGCCTCTCTTATGGCTCTCACTTTCTCCTCAACCAAGTGGAGGCCCTGTGAATCTACCTGGTGACCCAAATAGATTACTTCCGTCACTTGGAACATGCATTTCTCTTTTTTTAAACGCACTCCAGCTTGCAAGAAACATTTTAAGACTTCTTCTAAGTTTGCCAAATGCTTTTTTTCAGCGAATCCTGTCACCAGTAAACCATTTAAATAGACTACAACCTGGGGCCGTCCCTGCAGTAAGCCTTCAATTGTTCTCTGAACGATGGCACAAGCGGAGGAGACACTGAAAGGCAATCATGTATATTGGTACAACACGTAGTGGGTATTAATTTTGACCAATTCTTATTCTAGTTGTTGATAAGCATGACTCATGTCAAGCTTTGTGTACATTGTCCCTCCTGCCAGCTTGGCATACAGGTCTTCGATATTTGGAATGAGGTGCTTAGCTACTTTATTAACCATCAGTTTGTGGTCTCCACAAATTCAGATACTTTGGTTGGGTTTAAGGATGGGGACTATGGGTGCTGCCCATTCTGAGAACTAAACAGGTTGTATAATGCCCAGTTTCTCTAGTCTGTTTAGCTCAGTGTCGACTTTTTCTCGCAAGGCATATGGCACCGGTCTCGCCTTCATGAAGCGAGGAGCTGCTTCCGGATCCACATGAACTTGGCCTGCAGGCCCTGAATTTTCCCCAGTCGTTCTTGAAGACAGTGGTGTGCTTTCTACTCTGGTAGCCCACTTGCTCTCAATTGGAAAATTTCAGCCCATTCCAACTTAATCTACTTTAACCAATTTTTCCACAGGAGGCTTTGCCCTTCATCTGCTACTACCATCAAGGGTAGCTTTGCTGATTGGCTTCCATAATGGACAGTTACTCTGCTTAGGCTTTTAACTTGAATATCGTCACCCATACATGTTGTTAGCTTGGCATCTGTTCAATCCAAACTTAATTGATGTTCACCATTATTCAAATATCTGAAGGTATGTTCCCCAATTACTGTAGTGGAAGCTCCCGTGTCCGCTTCCATTCTAACAGGTTTGCAATTTACTTTCACTGTGACAAATATTGGTTCCGTCTTTCCAACACATCCTGCACCTTTCAACCTGGGTCCCTATTTCCCCACCCCACCGCCCCTGCCCCCCACCACTGACCAACACCCGGACGCCCTCACTCCACCCTCCCATCTCACCATGCTCTCGCCCCTCAACACCCCCCCTCACACCACTACCACTACCGTACTCCAAGCACCCCATTGCAGCTCCCCACTTGAATCCCACCACCCTCCCCATACCCCAAGCAGCACCTAATTAGCTCAAAAACGATTACAGGGACTTACATTTTTCAAGCAGATATTCAGCCAAGAGCAGTCTCCTAAGAACAGGAATTGCTGCTGCTGACGTCTGGGCAGCTTCGTGGTTCTCTGCCGGGCATTTCAAAAAGAAATCGGAGCCATGAATCTGCCTGAAGGTCGGAAGCAGCAGCAGTTCCTACTCGCAACTACTGTCAGTGTATCTGACCTGAAAGACCAGCTTTAAAAAATCACAACTGCCAGGCTGATGGTTCTGACTTTTTTCAAAAGCTGGTCTTTCAGGTCTGCTGCTCATTCTGGATACTGTTTCCAACATGAACCTGGACTTCCTCTAGCCCATGGGTCCCAGTGTTTGGCATCACCTACACCCCTCCTCTCCAGGGCTCTGCATGTGTGACCTTGCCCTCCATTGAGCTGGCACCTGTGCTATCCTGTCCCCTGCCCTTCCTGCTGTCCACTCATGCCCAGTGTCGTACCATATAAGAATATAAGAACATAAGAACTAGGAGAAGGAGTAGGCAATTCAGCCCCTTAAACCCATTCATTACGATCATGGCTGATCTCATTTCGGCCTCAACTCCAATTTCCTGCCCTCTCCCCATAACCTTTCAAACCGTTACTAATTAAAAATCTGTCTATCTCCTTAAATTTATTCAGCGTCCCGGCATCCACTGCACTCTGAGGTAGTGAATTCCACAGATTCATAACTCTTTGAGAAAAGTAATTCCTCCTCATTTCAAATCTACCACCCCTTAGCCTAAAACTATGGCCTCTCATTTTGGACTGCCCCAGAAAGGGAAACATCCGCTCCACATCTACTTTGTCTATCCCCTTTAGCATCTTATATACCTCAATTAGATCTCCTCTCATCCTTCTAAACTCTAGTGAGTATAGGCCTAAACTGCTCAATCTCTCCTCATAAGACAAGCCCCGCATCTCTGGAATTAATCTAGTGAATCTCCTTTGAACTGCCTGCAATGCAACTACATCCTTCCTCAAGTAAGGGGACAAAAACTATGCACAGTGCTCCAGATGCGGTCTCACCAATGCCTTGTACTGTTACAACAACACTTCCCTATTTTTATACTCTATTCCTTTAGCAATAAATGCCAAAACTCCATTTGCCTTCCTATATGGATATAGAGATCCCACTTCTTTGCTTTCCTGTGAGATATGCTGGTGACCCGCGTTTCAGAGTGATTGATGGCATTTCTTCTTCATCACTCTCTTGCTGCTCTTGCACCTCTTGTTCTTCCACTGCTGCCTAACTAGGTTGTACTTCATGTGTATCTGTTGTGGTGAGGGGAAGAGTGGAAAATAAGAGGTGCACACCTACACAATCTACAGCTTGTAAATCAGAAAAGATTGTGGGCTGAGGGGGATGTACGATGTGAGAAGGTGGATTAAGTGTGAAGATACAATTATCTTCAATTCTTTCAGCTCCACCTCTGGCCATGACCTCTTTTGTGGAAGCTCCAATGACGACAACACTGTCTCCTCTTTGTAGGTTAGATCTTTTGGACATCACTGTTTCCAGCTGGATAGGGGCAACTGCCTTTGAGTTTGTGTCCCCTTGGCCTACATGGGAAAGATGTTGAGGGATGCAATCTGTCAGGGTGATGTGGCTAACATGGTTGAAGAACTGGATGTTTATTTTTTATTTATTCTTTCTTGGGATGTGGGTGTCACTGGCAAGGTCAGCATTTGTTGCCCAGCACTGATTGCCCTTGAACTAAGTGGCTTCCTAGGCCATTTCAGAGGGGCAGTTAAGAATCAACTACATTGCTGTGGGTCTGAGGTCACATGTAGGTCAGATCAGGTAAGAATGGCGGATTTCCTTCCCCAAAGGACTTTAGTGAACCAGATGGGTTTTTACAGCAATCAGTGATGGTTTCATGGTCACCATAACTGAGAATAGCTTTCAATTCTAGATTTTAATAATTGAATTTAAATTCCACAGGTGCCTTGGTGTGATTAAAACTCAAATCCCCAAAGCCTTAGCCTGGGCCCTTAAATTATTAGCTCAGTGATATTACCACAATGCCACCGTCTTTCTAGTGTGCGTGCAAACTGTGAGGTGTGCGTCTGAGGCTTGCACCTCTTGTTCTTCCACTGCTGCCTAACTAGGTTGTACTTCATGTGTATCTATTGTGGTGAGGGGAAGAGTGGAAAGCAAGAGGTGCACACCTACACAATCAGTAACAAAGTTAGCGAGGTTGAGGTGGTCTATGAATGTTAGGTTTGAGTAATGATTGCTAGAGATTGTTGGTAGGTGAATGATGGGGATGAGCTGTATTGAGTCTGAGGTTCGTGGTTCAGTTGTAAGGAAATAATATTTGAAGAGGCTTTCACTGACCTTGACTACTTGTGTGTGATCATTCAACTTCTTACTACACTGCATCCAGATCCTCAGGGCTGGAGTCCTGGCATTGATCGCTATGGATGCCTGGTCCCACTCCTTCGCAAAGTTTTCTAAAGGGCCTCCTGATCCCATATGGATAGATGACATTTCTTGTCCTCTTCACCTCCTCTGCCAGGGCCTCTAGTGCACCATGGGAAACTCTTGGACCCTGCCCTCTGCCATGTTATGTCATTCTTGTGCCTTTTTCACATTAAAATTACTTTTAGAATGTCTTGCAGGACCTCCTTCAGGAAAACACACACCACCCCTTTAAGGAGTTGCAGCCTGATTTTAAGTAGCATGATCTAGTTAGGATGCATGGTGCAGGTTATTCTTGCATCCCAATCCTCACGCCTGTTTTCAGGGATTATTGATTTTGCGGCATTTAAGTTTTAATGTTCATTTTGATATGTATTAAATATTTGGCATTGTTCAGCGCACTAATTTTGTGACTTTGATCCCAAGAATGAAGCGGTAAGTGCAGAAGGCCATATATTCAGCACCACACAGAATGGCAAGAGATTCTACGAAAAACCTATTGTACATTTCAGCATTCTCTCCATTTCTGAAGGGCAATTTTATTTTTGTGAAACATAACTATACTTATTTATGAACACTTCCCTGCAGGTATCGTAAAGCAGGATTTTTTTTTTGCATTGTTCTTGCGCCACAGCACTCATAGCTCAGTTTTATGGGACTCATCAGGAAACTTAAACAACTGTCATAAAAATGTCACCTTTCCCACCTATCCTCACCTGCTGTACCCCTGGGTCATCAGTGTGTGCCATTATAAAAAGCATAGAAAAAAAAAACAAGAGGTAAAGAGAGCAATCAGCCCTTCAAGGCTCATCCTTCATTTACCTTAATTCTCTCTTAATGATATCCATCCATCTTAAAGATCATAATAAGAGATTTAAGATGGACAGTAGATGAGCTGAATTTTGGATGCTTTTTGTGTTCTATCCTCCTATCAATTCTTGAGTAAAGAAGTTTATTCTAATCTATTTGCTTTGAATAAACTTTTCACTAATATAAAGCCAGTCCTATTTCTCTTGGTTTATTTGAAGCAATATTCTGGGTATGGCTACATTGTTTATTGTAACCTAATGGGGGAGGGGCTCCTTTAATGACTTTCTTTCTAATTTATGTTGTTGAAAGGAGTTAGTGAACTGCAGATGATGAAAATTCACAGAGCGTGATAGGTAGGGCACTTGTTCATTTATATAATGGAGCAAAAATGATTTCTGTGGTGTTTTCTGCTGATTTGGAAACATAATTATTTTAAAGCATGCTCCATGACTGAATAGTCCTCTTCACCAGCTTAATATTTTATCATTTATTGTCAATGAAAGAAACTTTCTATTACATCAGGAATGGCTATTTCAACTGGGTCATCCAAGGCTTGGTCATGAAATTGAAAAGGTCCATCACACTCCAGTAAAACACTGTGGTTATCAGAAAGCAAACACATGCTGAAATGATGTGGCGTGTGTCCTGATCTTTGCAGTGATGGTAGCCATCTTATCAACTGATTTCAGTTAATTATCTTGAGTGTTTTGACAAGGTAGGTTTGCCAGTGGGATTTCTGAAAACAAGGCTCCAATTCAGAAGCTGGCTGAACATGTCAGCCAACCTCCCACATGGAATGGGGGAAACAGTGTGACCTAGATTCCTGCATCCAGCAAATTGGTTAAAAAATTGCAATGGAGTCAAATGCTAGCAGGAGCAGCTGGAACTTTTCTGGCATCGTATCCCTGTTGCTGAATGAAATCAGTTTTTGACTTGTTAGTAGGGCATGGCTTCATACAATTTGTTTCACTTCTCGCTTGCCTCCCATATTCAGCAAGTTATTTTCTTCCTTAGGTTCTCCTCCCACCAGCACTGAACATTCCCCACTGAGAAAGGGGGCCTATAATTTATTTTCAGACTGTAGCTTTTTTGAACCAACTGCTAAGAGAATTGTGCAAACAATTATATATGTAATTTACTTCCTTCAGGAGAGCACCTCAAATTTGCTTGGGTCTATCCTAGCCTGGGTAGGACACTGGGACACAAAAGGGGAAGCTTGACTACACCTCATCACCCACTGTTCCTGATAAGGACTCCTTTCCATTCTCCCAGTTCCTTCCTCTCTGTCACATTTGTTCTGATGATGCAACCTTTGATACCAATGTTTCTGACAAGCCTTTCTTTTTCCTCAACTGAGGATTCCATGCACCCCCCCCCAACTCACTGTGGTTGACAGTGCCCTTGACTGTGTCTGTCCTATTTCCCAGAATTCTACTCCCAACCCTTCCCCTCCCCTTGTCCTCATCTTCCACCTCACCAGCTTCCTTATTCAACAGATCATCCTCTGCCATTCCTGCCAGATCCAGTGTGACACCACCAAACACACATACCATCAACCCAACTTTCCACATTTTGAAGAGACTGTTCCCTCTGCGACACCCTGGTCCACTCCTCAATCACCCCCAACACCCTGTCCTCTTCCAATGATACCTTTTCACGTAAATTCAGGGGGTGCAACACCTGCCCTTTTACCTCCCCTGTCCTCAGCATTCAAGGCCAAAAGACTCCTTCTAAGTTAAACAACGTATGTCCTGCAATTTATTATGCTGTATTCACTGCTCACGATGCAGGCTGTGCTACACTGGGGAGACCAAATGCAAATTGGTTGACCGCTTTGAGGAGCAACTCTGTTCAGTCTGCAGGTATGACTCCCAGCTACTGGTTGCCTGTCATTTGAACTCTCCACCTTGCTCTCACACTGACTTCTCTATCCCCAGCTTCCTGCAGTGTTCTGATGGAGCTCAACATAAGCTCAAGGGCACAGCACCTCATCTCTCAGAGGGTTGTGCAACTTTGGAGCTCTCTGTCTCAAAAGGTGGTGGAGGCAGGGTCATTGAATATTTTTAAGTCAGGGGTAAATAGATTCTTGTTGGGCAAGGGAATCAAAGGTTATCAGGGTAGATGGGAATGTGGAACCTGAAACGCAAACAGGTCAGCCATGATCTTATTGAAATACAGAGCAGGCTTGAGGGGCCAAATGGCCTACTTCTGTTCCCGTTTCATATGCTTGTATGTTCATGAGCTGGCTCACTCTCACTGTGCCCTAATGAACATTGCCAGCTCTGGGAATGGCATCTTGAAATGTCACGTTGGTCAGTTCAAGTATTTTTGGGCCTCCACCCCACCTCTATTGCCAACATTGGTAGGGGGAGGAGTGGGGGGCTAGGGGGCCGTCTTCATTGACTAACCTAACAGGTCTTCCCAATTAAGTGCTTTAGTCAACGCTGTCACAGGGCAATAAACAAAGAACTTGCATTTATATAGTGCCTCCTATGCTATCAACACATCTAAATGTGCTTTCACAATCAATGAATTACTATCTAAAATGTAAAGGCGTACCTAGGTCCAGCTTCCCCTTTCTAACCTGTGAGCTGTCATTCCAACCTCAGTCAATGCTTACTGTCATGTCGAGAAGTCCATGAGCTCCTTTTGAACTTAAATCAGATTGCTTAAAAATTCTAAAGTACTGCAGAGGACAGGTCCTGGGCCTCTACGAAAAACAGAAAATGGTGGAAATGCTCAGCACTTGTGGCGAAAGAGAAAAAAGGTTTATGGGGCCATTTTAACCAAAACGAAACTGTGTTTTTTGGAGCGGGTGGGGAGGGGGTGGTTAAAGCTTTAAAAATGAGAAACAAGGCATAAACCTGCCTCTAACCTGTCCATTCCTGACTTTAAAGCAAGGCAGGAAGGTGGATGTGCAACCAGCCTGTTCCAAGAAAGCAATTTAATTGGCAATTTAAATATGATAATGAGGTTTTGAGCCTCGTGCTTCTTTTATCCTTCAACTTTAACTCTGGTTGTGCTGGGTTTCCCCAGCTACATTCAGGTGAGGGCTTACTAAACCCATGAGGTGACGGTCATTACATTTACCTGTTGGGCCTAGTCCACTACCTGGGCAAAGCCCACTTTTGGGCAGCTCCACTGAGCTTCCCCACAACGTCTCTGGCCTCAGCCTTCACCCCATGTTTCCAATTCTTTTCCCACGTTTCCATCCCATGACCCTTCCAGGCCTCCATTCCCTACCCCAGCCTCTGACCTTTCCTCTCAGAAGTCTAACCTTGTCCCCCCATCAAGGCCTCCGACTCCAACTCTCAACACCAGGCTCCAATTTTCCCCCAAACTCCCCCCAAAATATTCACCTCTCTTTGTGGTATCCAACTAAAATGGAGTTTCAAAGCTACAGGGGTGCTGTGCTTCTAGTCAATTTGTATGGTATGTTTGAGTGTTAGTTCAACAGTAAAGCTTTGATAAAATATCATTTGTAATATTTATATACTGTGCTTCTCAAAATGCACATTTTGATTAAAAAAAACAAATTTTACAAATTAATAATCCAAAAAAGTAAATTTGTGCTCTGCGGAGAGCAGATTGTGTGATCTAACTAAAACCCCTGTTCACTTAATTTGCAAGCCTGACCGAGACAGAGCCTATATGGGCCCATGTATTTACATCCCTCAGAGATACTATTACTGGTGCTGCAGACTCATCATGGAAGGCTCTGCTTCAGCTTTTACTGAAGGAGCCACACACTCCTGGCAACTTCAGAATCTCAATAAGAATGGGTACCTTAGTCATGCTTTGTAACATCACTGGCAGGCAGCCCAAGACATTCAGAAATTGCTGGTGCATAGAAGCTATCCTTCTTTTAAAGGTTAGACTTCTAAAGTTTGCATCTTTGTCCCCCTGGTGGGAATTTGGCATCTGATGATCCATTGTCCTTCCACTCAAGCATTCACCAAGAGGCACTGAAGGTATATACACATTTATTTAAATTTGTCACTGCATTTAGTTCAATTACCATGTCAGAGTGCTAGATAATTTATTTGTCCTAGGAACCTGACTTCAAACATCACAAGCAAGATATGCTGACATCTCCATGAACAAAATGTTTGCTTGGGACACAATTTATAGGCATTTGGGATGAATAAGCCAGATGCATCACTTGACTCCAAAAGGTGACTCACACAGTGACGCACCAGAAGCACTGTATTGGTTCTTACTCTCATAGCCTGTCAATACCAACAACTCTGCGCTTTATGCAGACAATCAGTATTTGAACTCTCATCTGCATGTTGGCTGACAACTATGTTATGGCACATCTGATGGCAATTGCTGAGTTGTTCAAATCCCAGAGGGAAACTTGAATCAACTACCACAGCTAATTTTGCAAGTTGTATGTTTCGGGATGTGGACTTTGAATTCAATAGTATAAGACCACCGAGTCTTATAGGTTTTTACAAAACTAGATTAAACATTTATTAACAAGAAAAATGATTTTTAAGCACATACATATATCTACAAATTGCTACTATAATAACCTCTAAGTCCCCTAATTAATCTAACTCATAGTTACACTTTCATTAAGGCAACAGTAAGACACATAGGTTTTAAAGGACCTGGTCAAAGAAACATGATACTGTGAACAATCCAATTCAAAGTGATTTTCCTTAACGTCAGGTTCTTTATAGACAGCAGCTTAAGGCGTAGATGCCGAAGATTTTTCACACTTGCTTGATCTTAAAATGCCTTCCTTTACTCATCCTTCACTCCTTTATATGTATTTTCCTCTTTGAATGCAAATTCCCATTGTTTCACTATGTCTTTGGACTTTATCTTTCTGACAATAAAAAATCTCTCATAGTGCTAATTTTACCAGTAATCTTTGGGAAAAATAAACACACTGTTTCTGAACTTCACTTGGCTAAGTGACACATTTCACCCCTCATGTGAAAACAATCTAGTCTGGTTTATGCAAAAATGCAAATGTTCTTTTACACCTTAAATTCTAAACTTCCCCCATGTTTACCTACATAACATTTCAAACCTAGTTCATCTTCTAATACATAAAAACCTTCAGACTAGCTGCCTTTAATCCAATTAAGTCTCATCCACACACACACACATATAGATACAGATATCTATTTTTTTAAAAGGCCTGCCCAGCCTCACCCCAGAGCATAAGCAGAAATTTCAATTGTTTGATTGCCTTGCATGGCAATGGTGTGAAGGAAGGATGGGGTGTAGCAGCTTGTAGCAGAGACAACACCTTGAGCAACACAGCATGCTTGTGCTGTTATCATGCTTCCTTCACACAATTTACTGCATTTCTGTAATAAGAGCACTTCTTGGGGTTGGAACTTAACTTGAAAGGCGTTTTTTCCTCCAAAAGATTTTCCCTGGCACATTATCTCAGACTGAATTTGCTCTGTGTCTGTCTCGCTCTTGTGCAGATTTGCCAGTGAGGAGAAAGGACCATAAGAGAAAGAACTATGCAAAGACTGTTGGCAGATTTCAGGTTCGTTCAGTTCTCTCACTAATGTCTTATTCTTTCATCGTCACATAAGTCTGATTTTCTTTTATCTCTCAAATTGTTCAAAACACCAATTCCCATCCAGAAAAGAATTTGCAGGTCAGCTGTGGCTCAATTAGTAGTGCCCTTGTCTGAGACAGAAAGCTGTGGGTTCAGGACTTACAGCATGAAAATTCAGGCAGGTAATTCAGTGTTCAACTGAGGGAGAGTGGCAGTGATAGAATTATTCTCTTTCGGATGAGATATCAAACCAAGGCCCTGTCTGCCCTCTCAGGTGAATGTGAAAGATCCCCTGGCACTATTTTAAAGAAGGGTAAGGAAGTTCTCCCTGCTGTCCTGGTATCAAATTATTGTTTGTGGGAACCTACTATTTGCAAATTGGCTGCTGTGTTTCCTACATTACAAACAGTGACAGCACTTCAAAAGTTCTTTATTGGCTGTAAAGTGCTTTGGGACATCTAGAGGTTGTGAAAGGTGCTATATAAATAAAAGTCTTCTTTTAATAATAAACATGTGTCATAACTGTTACAAATCTGGAGTCAACTAGCTGCCACATACACGGTTTTATATGAGGTCATGGAGCAGTATGTGTATCAGTGGAAATTTTGGTAAACCTTCCAATCTTATCCTTCTGTGTTAATACCATTCTATGATTTTAAATTCCCCTATAAATCTGTAATATCCTCAACAAAATCAAGGAAGTTTATCAGGCAGTATCTTCCTAATCTAAATCCAAGTTGGGTGTTTCTTATTAAGCTACTGCTATACAGGTCCCACTAGGCTAACCTTAGAATGATTTTCACTGGAAGTGGATGGATACTTACTTCCCTCAAACCCCAATAGCAGTGGCACATAAAAGAACACATGAGAAGAAAGGAATAGAATGATATGTTGATAGCATGAGATGAAGAATGGTGGGAGGAGACTTATGTGGAGCATAAACTCCCACGTGGGTCAGTTGGGTTGAATGGCCTGTTTCTGTGCTGTAAAACACTATTCCATGTGACATTTTTGACAAAGCTGCAAACTGAATCTTGGATTTTATCTTATCTGGGCCATCTCCTCCAAAGCTGTGGCACCCACCCCTGCAATTCCTGGGGACTCTGGCCTATTTATTCATCCCCTCCTTGCCCCATTTTGGTGGTGGAGTCTTCAGTCATGTCCTACTCTCCAGAATTCCCTCATTAAACATTTCTATCTTTCTACATCCCTCTCTTCCCGTTTAAAACCTTCTCAAAATCTATCTCTTCAACAAAGCTCTCAGTCATCCATCCTAACCCCTCCTTCCAGATTCAATGTCCATTTAACTTATGCCTAACATCAATGTACCACAGGACATCCTTTGCATTATAGACTCCATACAAATGGTTATTGCTTGAAGATTTGTATTAGAGTAGGTCAGGGATCAATGAACGTGTCTGTTTTGAAAAAAGAGGCAAAATTGTCCACTGTCATCCATCCTATTCAATGTCTCTCTGAATGATGTGATAAAAGATAATGTGAGGTTGCATCTCATATTGTCTGGTCTGGACACTTCCAACAACCTTATGCGACTTTAGGTTTTTGCAGATGATTTGCTTTGTTGAGGACCTGTTATAGATATACAGTCTCCATCTTGAACAGTGGACCATAAGGGAACATGTGGGTTGCTATCTACAGGAATAGCATCTTCCTTTGCACTGCGTGAGTGGGTTTCAGTTCTATTGATTAGAATGGACCATTTGACCCAGTGGTTATTTTGTGTTTGTACATGGGGGTCCTAGTGGATTCCAAGTTTAGCCCAGAGACAATTCTTCCAAACCATGCTAAAGAAGAGTGAAAGGCACTTTTCAAAGTTTTTCTCACCTTTCTTCAATAACAGCAAAGTTCCAATGCAGTTTAATACTGTGGCAAATAAGGTAATTGATATAAGGTATCTGTTAAGCCAGCAACTTTATTTACAAGTTTATGTGCCCCACTGCACTCGCAATGTAGTTATTTGATTCCATCAGACATAGGCAAGAACATTCAGTTTCAGTTTCCAAAGAAAAACAAACTGAATTGCAAATTGTGATCCCAGAACAGCAGTTAAAGTATTGGAATGTCATTTAAAAAAAACATAATTTAACTTGTTCAATCAACAGAATGAACTAGTCTTTGTCAAAGGCTTAAATTCTGCAGCAGTGGATTGCTTTTTGAGTTTACCAGTTTTTGGAGGCTATGCCAACTTTTATACATGTCCTCGGTTGTCATGGATAGTCCTGATTATGTAGCCATTCAGAACGCTGTCCTGCAAGAAGTTAACTTCATTAAAATATAACAAACAATTGAGACATCCTTCTGCAAAATCAGAAGGACACCGACTCAGCCTGATTAATTTATCAGGATCATTCTCCAGAAGAACAAGCACAAATTTCAAGAAAATCCATTTCACCATGCTTCGAAGAGAAAGAATAGTAATAAACACAGTCCCATGTAGGCGAACAGCTCAAGTATATGTAAGCAATCTTGTTTTCCACTCCTCCTCCACATCTGCCTCTACTGACAGCTGAACACCCACTAAATAACCCAAAAAATTAAAGAGCTGCAAAACTAATGCAGATTACAGAATCAGTATTACTCCCTAGCCAGATGAAACAAACCTGAGTGTATGTGATAAATTAAATTGGGCCAAACTTGGGAAATTCAGAAAGGGATACATGCAATGTTAATCAACTCTAAAACTAGCACAATGATGATTGGAAATGATGCAAACCACAGCCTACAAAATAACTACCTCATCATAGCCTGCGGTGTAACTATCACACCACACAGGTGCCAGGTAATAACCATCTCCCACAAGAGAGAATCCAACCATCTCCCCATGATATTCAGTGACGTTACTAGTGCTGAATCACCCATTATCAACATCCTGAGGGTTACCATCAACCAGGATTTGAACTGGACCAGCCATATAAATACTGTGGCTACAAGAGCAGGTCAAAGACTGGGAATTCTGCAACAAGTAACTCACCTCCTGACTCCACAAAGCCTGTCCACTTTCTACAAGACACAAATCAAGAGTAAGATGGAACACTTTTTACTTGCCTGGATGGGTGCAGCTCCAACAGCACTCATGAAGCTTGACATCATCCAGGACAAAGCAGCCTGCTTGATCTGCACCCTATTCTCCAATTTATACATTCATCCCTCCACCACCAATGTACTGAGGCAGCATGTGTACCTTTTACAAGATGCTCTGAGGCAACTTACCAAGCCTTCTCCAACAACACCTTCCAAACCTGCAAACTCTGTCATGTAGAAGGACAAAAGCCAGAAATGCATGGGAGCGCCACAGCCTGCAAATTCCCCTCCAAGTCACACATCATCCTGACTTGGAACTATATTGCCGTTCCTTCACTGTTACTGGGTCAAAATTCTGCAACTCCCTTCAGCACTGTCAGACCAGTTGGAAGGCACCAGTTCAAAAAGATGGTTCACCACCACCTTCTCAAGGGCAAATACATATGGGCATGAACCGCTTGCCTAGGCTCATGAAAGGATTTTAAAAACAGTCTGCATATCCCAGCTCCGGCTCAGTGGGTAGGATTCTTACCCCTGTCTCAGCAAATTGTGGGTTCAAGCCCTCCTTCTGTGACTGCAGTGTAGAATCTAGGCAGATAGTTCCGTGCACTGTCAGAGGTGCTGGATTTTGAACACTACAGGCAGAACCATTCAAGATTTGCACTATGTGCAGCAGTGGGTGGGTGAAACCATTTTATCCGTTGGCCGCAATGGCAGCTTTACATGTTGTAATGTCCCAAACCCACCACATTAATTATGTATTCCTGGGAAACACGCCGTTTCCGTTGTGGGCAGGCTTTCAGTTGCCCATCATGCCATAACCTCAACGCTTCAGCCATGCCAAACACCATATTTAAAGTCATGTGCCCTGCTCACACTCTCTCCATCTGTTTTCATGCAGGAGAAGCCTGCTCACATCAGCAGGGAGAGGTCCCAGATAGGGGGTGGAGTGGCCCACATTAGGCCCATCACTCACTTTGAGGAGTGTGCCATCACACTGACTGGTGTGGGCATGAACCGTGCCTGTGGTGACATTGAGGTCAGTGGCGAATGTCCATGTGAGGATCCTGCACCACATCATCCCTCTCTCAACACAACTGTGAGTGCTGTCTCTCTCCTGCTTTTGACTCTGCTGCCATGCACTAATTATCTCTACTTTAGTTCACAGGGAGCTCCGCCAAGTGACTGACACCCTCAGTCAGCCACTCCCTGAGCTCCATCCAGGTCCTCACCTCCAGCCAAAAGGACACCTCCTCTATTGAAGAGCTGTAAATAAGCAGCCTGGAAGACCGGTCACAGCACTTACCCACACCTTCCACCAGCTCAGAGACACACACCTCAGTGGGACCTAGATGTAGAGCCGGCTCAGGTACACAATCTGGTGTTCATCGCACAGACACACAGTAATAGGAGCCAGGTCCATGCGAGCTCCCCGGCACTCGGAGTACTGCTAGGATCAAATATCTGTGAGGTCTGAATCAGATGATGACCCTCTGGATTTGGCCTTCCAACTCATTGTGGAGAGTCAACAGAAGGCACGGGAACATGACACAGAGCTGTTGGAAGCCCTCAGCAAATTGGCACGCGAGTTGGAGCAGTGCATCTGTTTGCTCTCTGATGAAGTGGCACCCTGATGTGCGCATATGAAGGTCTCCATGGGAATGATGGCTGACACCATGGAGACCCTAGTACAGTAGAATGCGGACATGGGCACAGACCTGCACTCCATCACAGAAGCCATGGGTGAGTTCCTGCAGTGGCAACGCGAGAGGGAAAAGTAGCACCTCGATGTCCCTCCAGGTGCTCCTTCTCCTCAAGGAGTCAGACCAGGGCCTTTGGGCACCCAAAGGGAGGAGGAGTGGCAGCTGGATACCCCTGGGTCATCCACTCAGGAATCTCAGAGACTGTCCACTCCCTCTGAGTCCCCTTTGCCTGTGACCCCCTCAGCTTTGTCCTCTGACACCGCAGAGGGAGTAGCTGGCCAGCGAGTAATTCTGGAGGGAGAAGTGTGTGTGAGGCAGGGCATTTCATAGCCTCATGCAAGCACTCTCACAAGCAAGCGGATCCTTCAATATCACACTCACCTCAATGTCCTGAGCATTTTGAGTGCTGCCTGCTGGAGTTCACTTTCAGTTGTTTATTTGAGCTGATCTGCATCTCCGCCCACTCATTGATCACACCCCCATGTAGCACCTGATCGCGCCCACCACAACTCTCATTGCACTTTCAATTTGGACAGCATGATCTGTATTCGGTTTTTCATGCGCTCCTCTGTCTTTTCCCTTCCCCCAGTCACCCATCTCCTTTCCCCCATCACAGTTGATTACCCCCCCAGCATCACCTTCCATCTCCCCTCCGTGACCTACCAGCCGCTGCACTTTTCCTTCAGGGATGTCCAGGTTAAGTGCATATTCCATTCCTTCCCAAAAATCCTAACCCCCACTCCACATTCACCCCCCTAATCTCCTCCTTCCCACCCCCCAGGGCCTGAGTCTGCCTCTGAGTCCCACCAACCACCCTCACCGTCCCTTCCACTGCTACCATTGAACCCTCACCCTCCCACCCTGCTGCCTCACTCTGCCCTCAGTGACTATCATACCATGCCCACCCTCAGTTTGCTCCCCAGGAGGCAGTCATGGACCCGTTAGACCCCTCCCTTGCATATTCACCTGGAACTCCCCCTTTTGGACCGTTTCCTCTGCAGGAACCCTTTCCGCCTCTGGACCTCTTCATCACCTCCCTCCCACCCCAGGACTCCTCCCCCCCGCCCCCCCTTAGTCCTCCAAACCTCTCGGACTCCCCCTGCTTTGCCCCTCCCCACTCCTGACTCCCTCAGACACTCTTACTTAGTCTGCCACCCTTAGTCCTTCCCCCACTGACTCCTTCCTCCAGCCTTACCACTTTCTCCAGTCTCATTTCTTCCTCCAGCCTGACCCCTTCCCCCTTCTTGATGCCTTCCTCCACTCTTAATTCTTCCTCCACCCTTGCTCCTTCCCTTCTCCGCACATTTTCCTCCCTTCAGGTCTCCCTCCCCTCTCTGCATTTCTTCCTCCCCCCTGCTCTCCCTCTCCTCTCCACACTCCTCTCTCCCCCTGGACTTCTCCCCATCTCCGCACTCCTTCCCCCCTCCGAACCCCTTCCTGTACACCTTCCACCCCCTTACACCTACCTCCCCAGTTTCTATCTTCTCCCCTGTTACCCCCTCCTTTCCCCATACTCCCTGCCCCCCAACCTCAACCCCCGACACCTTCATTTCTCACCGACCCAACCTCATCCCCCCGACACATTCATTCCCCCCTCCTAACCTTACCCCCAACATCCCTTCCTCTCCCAGTCAATCCTAGACCTTCCTCTCTGACCCCTTGGATGATCATCCATTGTGAGCACCAAGGGTGACTTTCCAACTTCTGTGAGCTGCTCAGCAGAGCAGCCATGTCCAGGAGAATACACCCAGCATGCCTTGGATGTTCCTCTAGGATCCGGTTGCAGTTGGGCTCCAGCATCTTCTGCTCCTCGGATGTCCGCGATGTGACCAAGGCGCTGGTGGTAAGTCCTGACTTTTGCACGTCACAGTTGTCAAGACATATTCTGCACTGCTGTGTTTTCCCACCGATAAGGGCGGATGATCCAGTGGGGGTGGGGGTGAGGGAGGGGGGTGAATCCAGTGGGTTGGCCATATAATGATATGCTGATGTAGTACAATGAGGTCACTGATGTCCAATGGCGGGGAACGTGGCCCACCGTCTATAGGCCAAGCGGATGATTGCAAACTGGTTTCATGACGTTGTGAAACTGATTTTTGGCCTGCTGGCCATATTGTCCACTCATGCCACCGAGCACACCCATTGCCAGCGGGCATGTTCCCACTAACAACCCTCACCACCCCTTTACCCGTTGCCGTTGAACCCTCATCCTCCCACTCTACCTGTTCCCTCTGCCCCCTGTAGCCTTAACCATACCCTCCTAATCACACCCACCCTGAGCTCGCTCCCCAGGAGTCAACAATTGACTCCACAGACCCCTCCCTGTGAAAACTTTCACCTGAATATTCACCTCCCCTGTCCACCCCCCATCCCACTTCAGATCTGGACATTGTCCCCGCTTCAGACCTGGACATTCCCCTCTCACGCCTTTGCTACCCATTAGTATCTCCTGATGCTTCCCAAGCCACAGCTCGAGGATCCCATTCTCCATGGCGAAGACCCTGGAAGAAGTTTGATCCCTTGTCAAAGTTCCTGGAAAATGGTCTGAAGCCCAGTGAAGTCCCTGGAAAGCCGAAACCTCAGCAAAGTCGAAGTTGCTGTGTGGAGGCCTCCCGCCTTCTGAAAGCTGCTCTGTGGAAAAGCCAGGTAGACAAAGCTCCACCCTCTTGCAATGCAAGTGTTTCTCCAGGATCTGGTAGCTGTAGGACTCTATCATCTTCTTCGGATGTCCACGAGCAGAGCAAGGCCCTAAAGGTAACTTTGCACATCACGCTGGTCCAGACATGTCCTGGATGGTGTGTTTTCCCACTGGCGCCACGGAGAATCAGGCACGGGGGTAAGACTGCAGTCAGGTCTTCATTTGCATCCCATTGGTGGGGTGAAAATCACTTTCATGCCGGCCTCCGGCGGGATTCCCAATCCGCCAAGGTGGGCAGCATCGGAAGATCCTGCTGTCATTTCTTGTCACCGTGAAACTGATTTTTGGACCTCCCACTGAACTCGCCCCTCCTGTTTAATGTTTAATCTCACCAGCAGGGGCATGGGAGAGTTCCACCCTAAGATTTCAATTAGGTTAGCAGTAATGATTATGTTAAAAGGGAAGAATTTAGTAACCTGTGTTACTGCAGAACTAGAAAAGTACAGGGCTTAGGTTTGCAAAGCATCTATGATGATAACATCTTCCATGTTCCAGCAGCAGATAAGCCTGGTTTATTTTTCATGGGCTTGTACATCAGCCCATGCAGAGTCATTCTGCTACAGACTGTTTACAACCCATGGACTGCTCTACATGTTGAAAATTCATGCTGCACATTTGCCAACTGGTGGGCAGGCTGCTCGTTATGAATCAAGATGTACAGTGCCAGCCTTTTCTTACAAATTGACTGTCCTTAAAGACCAGTTGAGAATAGTCCCCACTCATTATGCACATGGCTTTTCATTTTAAGTGCTTTACATGTGATTCTGTGTTTAATACATCTGCACGCGCATGCAAGACATAATATATGCAGCACAAAACTCAGGGCTGTGAAGAACTTGCAATAATAACCTTTTTATCTTCTCTGTTCCAGGCCACTATAAAAATGAGTTGTGACAAAGACGCTGACAGATATTGTAGCAAAAGGAATTTTTTCAATGCTGAAAATTGTGCCCTGAATATTTGATACCTAAACACTGTAAAATGACTTTTTTTGTAGCCCGAAAGAAAAGGTGTCTTAAGTATTTTGAAAGGCACTCAATCATTTAGATGTGCCAGATATGAGATATCTGTTTTCATATATTTGTTTTATCTTTTAACTTGGTTTAAAACCAAAATACTTTAAAGTTGTGACAATTGTCACTTTTAAGATGTGTGGTATTTCCAATGAAAACTGTAAAACTGAATTTCGCTACTCACAAATGTTTCAAATCCTGTTAAGTGATGTGCCCCTCTTTAAAAGCTTCATGTGAACAGGTTTTTGTGAGGACTATAACCCTTTGAAATGCAGCAACTTGCATTGTGTGGAGGCAAGAAATGCTTCAAAAGTTGAACAAGAACTATATCCATCAACAAAAGAAATATAGCTGGAATATTTTAAACTGTTCTATAGTTACCATCAGGCTGAATATATTATTACTTCCTGCTGATAGACGGTACACACTGCTGCCACTGTGCGTCGGTGTTAGTGAGAATGAATGTTTAAGTTGTTAGATGGAATGTCAATCAAGCAGGCTGCTTTGTCCTGGATGGTGTCAAACTTCTTGAGCGTTGTTGGAGCTGCACTCATCCAGGCAAGTGGAGAATATTCCACCACACTCCTGACTTCTGCCATGTAGATGATGGACAGGCTTTGGGAGTCAGGAGGTGAATTACTCACCATGGAACTCTCAGCTTCTGACCTGCTCTTGTAGCCACTAAGCTGGTCCAGTTCAGTTTCTGAGCAAAGCTAACTTCCCAGATATCGATAGTGGGATATCCAGTGATGGTAATGCAATTGACTGTCTAGGAGAAATGGCTAGATTCTCTCTTGTTCAAAATGGTCATTGCCTGGCATCTGTTTGGCACAAATGTTATTTACAACTTATCAGTTCAAGCCTGAATGTTGTACAGGACTTCCTATATGTGGATATAAACCACTTCATTCACTGAAGAACTACAATGGGACTGAACAATCATCAGTGAAGTTCCCTACATCTGACCTTATGATGGAAGGAAGGTCATTGATGAAGCAGCTGAAGATGGTTGGGACAAGGACACAACCCTGAGGAATTCCTGCAATGATATCCTGGAGCTGAGGCGATTGGCCTACAACAACTGCAACCATCTTCCTTTGTGCTTGGTATGACTCCAACCAATGGAGCGTTTCCCTCTGATTCCCATTGACTTTAATTTTGCTAGGCTCCTTGATGCCACACAGTTAAATGCTGCCTTGCTGTCAAGGGCAGTCACTCTCACTTCACCTTTGAAATTCAGCTCTTTCATCCATTTTTGGTCCAGGGCTCTAAGGATAACAGGAACTGAGTGGCACTGGCGGAACCCAAACTGAGCATTGGTGAGCAGGCTATTATTAAGGTAGTGCTACTTTGATAGTATTGTCAATGACACCTTCCATCAGTGAATGAAGTAGTTTGTACCTTCGTACAGCAAGTCCCGGACAATATTCAGGCTTGGGCTGATTAGTTGTAAATAACATTTGTGCCAAACAAGTGCCAGGCAATGACCATCTGGAACAAGAGAGAATCTAGCCATCTCTCCTAGACAGTCAATTGCATTACCATTGCTGAATATCCCACTACTGACATTTGGGAAGTTAGCATTGTTCAGAAACTGAACTGGACCAGCTTAGTGGCTACATGAGCAGGTCAGAGGCTGAGAGTTCCATGGCGAATAATTCACCTCCTGACTCCCAAAACCTGTCCATCATGTACATGACACAAGTCAGGAGTGTGATGCAATACTCCCCTTTGTTGATAACTGAGAGTATACTGATGGGACGGTATTGGCAGGATTGGATTTTTCCTGTTTTTTTGCAAATCGAGTATACCTGAGCAATTTTCCACAATTGTTAAGTAAAAGGCAAAGCCATATTTGGAAGTGAGGTAGGTATTTGTATGTTTTGCTCACTAACCTTAGCCTTCCATTTAATACCATCACCTTGTTTGCTGTCTGTTCTCCATCCTTCACCTTTGTCTCCATCGGATGACTTCTCAGTTCCATTCCTACCTCTCTCCTGCAATGGCAAAATTTTCCCCCTCCTAACATGACAGCATCACTTTGGCAGTTGCCCAAGATTCTACCCTCGACCCTCTCCTTTTTCTTCACTGTATTATTCCCTCAGACAATACAATCTGTTGGGCAGGGATAAACTCCACATGTATACTGGTTTCTCCTGGTTACCACCATACTGTCCAGCTACTTCTCCAACTTAACACTGACTAGGTGAAAACCATCCTGCAGCTCCAGTCCAAATCTCCCCACCTTAACCAATGATTGTATTCATCTAAAACAAAAACAGAATTACCTGGAAAAACTCAGCAGGTCTGGCAGCATCGGCGGAGAAGAAAAGAGTTGACGTTTCGAGTCCTCATGACCCTTCGACAGAACTTGAGTTCGAGTCCAAGGAAGAGTTGAAATATAAGCTGGTTTAAGTTGTGTGTGTGGGGGACGGAGAGATAGAGAGACAGAGAGGTGGAGGGGGGGGATGTGGTTGTAGGGACAAACAAGCAGTGATAGAAGCAGATCATCAAAAGATGTCAACGACAATAGTACAATAGAACACATAGGTGTTAAAGTTAAAGTTGGTGATATTATCTAAACAAATGTGCTAATTAAGAATGGATGGTAGGGCACTCAAGGTATAGCTCTAGTGGGGTTTTTTATTTTTTTATATCATGGAAATAGGTGGGAAAAGGAAAATCATTATAATTTATTGGAAAAAAAAAGGGAAGGGGGAAACAGAAAGGGGGTGGGGATGGGGGAGGGAGCTCATGACCTAAAGTTGTTGAATTCAATATTCAGTCCGGAAGGCTGTAAAGTGCCTAGTCGGAAGATGAGGTGTTGTTCCTCCAGTTTGCGTTGGGCTTCACTGGAACAATGCAGCAAGCCAAGGACAGACATGTGGACAAGAGAGCAGGGTGGAGTGTTGAAATGGCAAGCGACAGGGAGGTTTGGGTCATTCTTGCGGACAGAACGCAGGTGTTCTGCAAAGCGGTCGCCCAGTTTATGTTTGGTCTCTCCAATGTAGAGGAGACCACATTGGGAGCAACGAATGCAGTAGACTAAGTTGGGGGAAATGCAAGTGAAATGCTGCTTCACTTGAAAGGAGTGTTTGGGTCCTTGGACGGTGAGGAGAGAGGAAGTGAAGGGGCAGGTGTTGCATCTTTTGCGTGGGCATGGGGTAGTGCCATAGGAGGGGGTTGAGGAGTAGGGGGTGATGGAGGAGTGGACCAGGGTGTCCCGGAGGGAGCGATCCCTACGGAATGCCGATAGGGGGGGTGAAGGGAAGATGTGTTTGGTGGTGGCATCATGCTGGAGTTGGCGGAAATGGCGGAGGATGATCCTTTGAATGCGGAGGCTGGTGGGGTGATAAGTGAGGACAAGGGGGACCCTATCATGTTTCTGGGAGGGAGGAGAAGGCGTGAGGGCGGATGCACGGGACATGGGCCGGACACGGTTGAGGGCCCTGTCAATGACCGTGGTGGAAAACCTCGGTTAAGGAAGAAGGAATGTCAGAGGAACTGTTTTTGAAGGTAGCATCATCGGAACAGATGCGACGGAGGCGAAGGAACTGAGAGAATGGGATGGAGTCCTTACAGGAAGCGGGGTGTGAGGAGATGTAGTCGAGATAGCTGTGGGAGTCGGTGGGTTTGTAATGGATATTGGTGGACAGTCTATCACCAGAGATTGAGACAGAGAGGTCAAGGAAGGGAAGGGAAGTGTCAGAGATGGACCACGTGAAAATGATGGAGGGGTGGAGATTGGAAGCAAAATTAATACATTTTTCCAAGTCCCGACGAGAGCATGAAGCGGCACCGAAGTAATCATCGATGTACCGGAGAAAGAGTTGTGGAAGGGGGCCAGAGTAGGACTGCAACAAGGAATGTTCCACATACCCCATAAAGAGACAGGCATAGCTGGGGCCCATGCGGGTACCCATAGCCACACCTTTTATTTGGAGGAAGTGAGAGGAGTTGAAGGAGAAATTGTTCAGCGTGAGAACAAGTTCAGCCAGACGGAGGAGAGTAGTGGTGGATGGGGATTGTTCGGGCCTCTGTTCGAGGAAGAAGCTAAGGGCCCTCAGACCATCCTGGTGGGGGATGGAGGTGTAGAGGGATTGGACGTCCATGGTGAAGAGGAAGCGGTTGGGGCCAGGGAACTGGAAATTGTTGATGTGACGTAAGGTGTCAGAGGAATCACGGATGTAGGTGGGAAGGGACTGGACAAGGGGAGAGAGAAGGGAGTCAAGATAACGAGAAATGAGTTCTGTGGGGCAGGAACAAGCTGAGACGATCGGTCTATTGGGGCAGTTCTGTTTGTGGATTTTGGGTAGGAGATAGAAGCGGGCCGTCCGAGGTTGGGCGACTATCAGGTTGGAAGTTGTGGGATGGAGATCCCCAGAGGAGATGAGGTCAGTGACAGTCCTGGAAACAATGGCTTGATGTTCAGTGGTGGGGTCATGGTCCAGGGAGAGGTAGGAGGAAGTGTCTGCGAGTTGACGCTCAGCGTCCGCGAGGTAGAGGTCAGTGCGCCAGACAACAACAGCACCACCCTTGTCAGCGGGTTTGATGACAATGTCAGGGTTGGACCTGAGAGAATGGAGTGCAGTAAGTTCAGAGAGAGACAGGTTAGAATGGGTGAGAGGAGCAGAGAAATTGAGACGACTAATGTCGCGCCGACAGTTCTCAATGAAAAGATCGAGAGAAGGTAAGAATCCAGAGGGAGGGGTCCAGGTGGAGGGAGAATATTGGAGATGGGTAAAAGGATCCGTTGAACTGGGAGAGGACTCCTGCCCAAAGAAGTGAGCCCGGAGACAAAGACGGCGGAAGAAGAGTTCAGTATCATGCCGAGCCCGAAATTCATTGAGGTGAGGGCGTAAGGGTATGAAACTAAGTCCTTTGCTGAGCACTGAACGTTCAGTATCGGAGAGGGGAAGGTCAGGGGGTATAGTGAATACACGGCTGGGGTTGGGATTGGAAGAAAGTGTGGGGACGGAGGGACAGGCAGGGGTGGAGGATCCTAGATGGGTGATGAGTTGTTGGAGCTTGCGTTCCTTAGCACTTGAGAGAAAGAGAAAAAGCTTCTTGTTGAGGCGTCGGATGAGCCGAAGGCTAAAATGAAACTGGGGGCAAGCGCAGCTTTGAACAAGGGTACTGCGGTGCTGCTGGAGGGAGAGGTCGAGTGTGTTCATATGGCGGCGCATGGCACTGAGTGTGGATTTCAGAATGTGACGGGAACAGCAGTCTGAGAAACGTTTTATGTCCCGGAGATACCTGTAATCCTGGGTGGGTTCGAAACATGAGGGGTGGAATTTCAGTTGAAATCCACGTGGGGTAAGTCGGAGATGGAGACAGTCACTGAGAAAGGAGATATGGCTGTGAAAGCGGGTTTTAGTAAACACCTTGTCAAACACTAGGAGGGAAATGGAAAGCAATGAAGGTGAGCAAGACAACAGAGAGATACGGAAATCTTGTCACAGAGAGGAACAGAACTTCTTCAAGGAGGTAGACATTTCTTGAAGAGCAGTGGCTGTCAATTAAACACAGAGATAAAAACAAAAAAACTGCGGATGCTGGAAATCCAAAACAAAAACAGAATTACCTGGAAAAACTCAGCAGGTCTGGCATCTGCCTGTCTGTTTACCTGGGGTGAATCTCAGGTATATTTAACCCTGAGATAACCTTTAAACTCCAAATGCTGAATTAGAAGTCTCACAGCTATTATGACACTGGATTTTTATAAAATTATTATGGTTTAAACAATCTCCTTTCATATATGGTAAAATGGAATAGTTTCACCAGTAGTTGCCATGATAGTGGAAGTCATAGACTCATAAACATCTACAGCACAGAAGGAGACCATTCAGCCCATTGTTTCTGCACCAGTCAACAAAGATCTGACTACACTAATCCCATTTTCCAGCGTTTGGCCCATAGCCCTGGAGGCTATGGCGATGCAAATGAATATCTAAATACTCTTTAAATTTTATGAAAGTTTCTGACTCAACCGCCCTTTCATGCAGTGAGTTCCAGACGCCCACCACCCTCTGGGTGAAAAAAATTTTCCTCAACTCCCCTCTTAGCCTTCTACCTCTTACCTTACATCTCTGCCCCCTGGTTATTGTCCCTCACCTAATGGAAAAAGTGCCTTCCTATCTACCCTATCTATGCCTCTCATAATCTTATACACCTCTATCTGGTCTCCTCTCCAACTTCACTGCTCCAAGGAAAACAACCCCAGCCTATCTATCCTTTTCTAATAGCTCAGACCCTCCAGCCCAGGCAGCATCCTGGTAAATCTCTGCACCCTCTCCAGTGCAATCACATCCTTCCTATAACGTGGTGACCAGAACTGCACACAGTACTCCAGTTGTGGCCAAACCATCATTTTATACAATTCCAGCATAACCTCCCTGCTCTTGTATTCTATGTCTCGGCTAATAAAGTCAAGTATCCCATATGCATTCTTAACTACCTTATCTACCTGTCCTGCTACCTTTGGGGATCTGTGGATATGCACACCAAGGCCCCTCTGATTTTCAGTGCTTTCCAGGGTCCTACCATTAATAGTGCAATCCCTTGCCTTGTTAGCCTTCCCCAAGTGGGCTCACACTTTTCTGGATTGAATTCCATTTGTCACTGCTCTGCCCACCTGACCAGTCCATTGATATCCTCCTGCAGTTGACGGCTATCCTCCTCGCTATTTACCATCCTACCAATTGCCGTGTCATCCACAAACTTCTTGATCATACCCGCTACATTTAAGTCCAAATCATTTATGTACACCACAAACAGCAAGGGCCCCAGCACCAAGCCCTGTGGAACCCCACTGGAAACAGACTTCCAGTCACAGAAACATCCCTCTAACATCACCCTCTGTTCCCTGTCTCTCAGCCAATTTTGGATCCAACGTGCCACTTTGCCTTGGATCCCAGAGGCTTTTACTTTCTTGACCAGTCCGCCATAAAGGACCTTATCCAAAGCCTTTCTAAAGTCTACATAGACCATATCAAATGCATTACCCTCATCAATACCCCTGGTTACCTCCTCAAAAAATTCGATCAAATTTGTCAAACACGAGCTTCCCTTAACAAATCCATGCTGACTATCGCTGATTAATCTGTGTCTCTCCAAGTGCAGTTGTATTCTGTCCCTCAGGATTAATTCTAGTAACTTCCCCACCACCGAAGTTAGGCCAACTGGCTTTTAATTTTCTGGTCTATCTCTTCCTCCCTTTTTTAATAAATGGGACAACGTTAGCAATCCTCCAGTCCTCTGGCACTTCACCTGTGGCCAGAGACGATTTGAAAATTACTACCAGGGCCCATGATATCTCTTCCCTTGCCTTCCTCAACAACCTGGGATACATCTCACCCGGGCCTGCAGATTTATCCATTTTTAAGGCCGCTAAACCCATTAGTACCCCCTCTCTCTCTATGTTAATTTCACAGTCCTCCACCCTGATGTCTATACCTGAGTCATCCTTTTCCATTCTGAAGATGGACATAAAGTATTCATTCAGGACTTCACCCATGTCTTTTGGGTCCACATACAGATTACCTCTATGGTCCCTAATTGGCCCTATTCTTTTCCTAGTTATTCTCTTGCTCTTTATATATTTAAAAAACCCCTTTGGTTTTCTTTCATTCTACCCATGACTCTATTAGCTTTCCTAATCTCCTTTTTAAGTTTCCCTCTGAACATTTTATACTCCTCTAAGGACTCTGCCGTATTGAGACCGTGGTATCTGCCATAAGCTTCTCTTTTTTTCTTAATCCTAACCTTTATGTCCCTTGACATCCAGGGTTCTCTGGACTTGGTACCCCTCTTTGTCTTTACGGGAACATATTTGCCCTGTAATCTCGCTATTTCCTCCTTGAATGCCTCCCACTGCTCTGACACAATTTTATCTGTAAGTAGCTGATCCAAGTCCACTTGGGCCAAATTGCATCTCATCTTAGTAAAATTAGCCTTTCCCCAGTTTAGAACTTTCATTCCTGGCCCAATCTTATCCTTTTCCATAACTGTCCTAGATCTAATGAGTTATGGTCACTATCTCCAAAATGCTCCCTTAACTGATATGCCTACCAACTGCTCGGGCTCATTTCTGAATATTAGGGTCCTTCCTTGTTGGGCTTTCTACGTACTGGAGAAAAAAGTTCTCCTGGTTGCAACTTAAGAATTTTGCTCCCTCCCTAACTTGTACACTGAAACTATCCCAATTAATATTTTAATCCCATATTTTATTGCCTTATTATTCTTACACTTCTCTGAAATTTGATTACATATTTGATCCTTTATCTCTCCTTGATTGTTTGGGGGCCTGTAGTACACACCCAACAACATGTTTGACCCTTTTGTGTTTTTTACTTCTACCCATATGGCTTCATTTGATGATCCTTCCAAGATATCATCCCTCCTCACTGCTATAATTGATTCCTTGATCAATATTGCTAACCCTCCTCCTCTTCTATCCCCCCTCTATCTCGTCTGAATACCCTATAACCAGATATGTTGAGCTGCCAATCCTGCCCTTATTTTAGCCAAGTCTCGGTCATAGGTATAATATCATACTCCCATATGCCTACCTGTGCCCTCAGCTCGTCTGTCTTATTATATCAGGCTACTTGTCAATTCGATCATGCTCAGAAGATTGAGTGAAGGGACTTTGTTTAAAAGGACACTGGAAGTTTGCCCTCATTGGGCAGGAAGAAGAAATCCTGTTAAAGCTGGGGGGAGCTTGGGAATTTATACGCAAGACTACTTTCCTGCTAAGAGTGTGATGTGATGTGATATGTAGGAGATGAAAGGGAGGGGGAAACTTAAAACAAAGATTATCACCAGGGAAAGAGCACTGAGAAAGCTATTAGAGCTAAAAGCTGACAAGTCACCAGGTCCTGATGGACTTCACCCTGTGGAGATAGTAGTTGTATTTTTCTGAAAATCCTAGATTCTGGATAGCTCCCATCAGATTGGAAAATAGCAAATGTAACTCCTCTATTCAAGTAAGGACAGAGGCAGAAAGCAAGAAACTGCAGGCCAGTTAGTCTAACAGCTGTCATAGGGAAAATGCTAGAATTTATCAATAAGGAGGTTATAGCAGGGCATTTAGATAATCAGGCAGTCAACATGATTTTGTGAAATCATGTCTGACTAATTTATTAGAGTTCTTTGAGGAAGTAATAAATAATGGGGATAAAGAGGAACCTGTAGATGTGGTGTACTTGGATTTCCAAAAGGCACTTGATAATGTGCTACATCAAAGGTTACTACATGAAATAAGAGTCCACGGTCTAGAGGGTAATAATTAGCATGGATAGAGGATTGGTTGACAAACGGGAAGCAAAGAGCGGGGATAAATGCGTCATTTTCAGCTTGGCAAGCTGCAACAAGTGGAGTGACACAGGGATCAGTACTGGGGCCTCAGCTATTTACAATTTATATAAATGACTTGGATGAAGGGACCAAATGTATGGTTGCTAAATTTGCTGATGACACAAAGATAAGTAGGAAAGTAAATTCTGAGGAGGATATTAAGAGTTTATAAAGGGATATAGATAAGTTAAGCAAGTGGGCAAAAAATGTGGCAGATGGAGTTTGATGTGGGAAAATGTGAACTTGTCCACTTTGGCAGGAAGTACAGAAGAGCAGCATATTATTTAAACGGACAGCAATTGCAGAACTCTGCGGTTAAGGGGGATATGAGTGTCTTGATACATGAATCACAAAAAGTTAGTTTGCAGGTACCATAAGTTATTAAGTTACTAAGAAGGCAAATGGAATGTTGTTGTTTATTGCAAGGGGAATGGAATATAACAATAGGAAACGTTTGCTACAATTGTACAGGGCATTGGTGAAACCATATCTGGAGTACTGTGAAGAAGGGTCATATGGACTCAAAATGTTAACTTTGTTTTTCTCTCTACAGATGCTGTCAGATCTGCCGAGATTTCCCGGTATTTTCTGTTTTTGTTTCTGGAGCACTGTGTACAGTTTTGGTTTCCTTACTTGAGAGAGGACACAATTGCATTAAAAGCAGTACAATGAAAGAGCACTCGACTGATTCCTGGGATGAAGGGGTTGTCTTATGAGAAAAGGTTGGACAGGTGGGGCATGTATCCATTGGAATTCAGAAGAATTAGAGGTGATCTTCTTGAAGCATATAAGATCCTAAGGGGACTTGACAGAGTGGATACTGAAAGTATGTTTTCTCTTATGATAAAGACTAGGACTAGGGGACACAATTTTAAAATAAAAGTGTTCCCATTTAAGATGGAGATAAGCACCATTTTGTTTTCTCTCAGGGGGTCATTAGTATGTAGAATTCTCTTCCCTGGAGAGTGGCAGAGGCTGGGCCACTGAATATTTTTAAGGCTGAGTTAAATAGATTTTCGATTAACTGTGGCGGGGAGGGAGGTCAAAGGATATAAGGGGTAGATAGGAAAGCGGATTTGAGGCCACAATTAGATTAGGCATGATCTTATCAGATGGTAGAACCATTCAGGGGCCAAATGGTGTACTCCTACCCCAATCCTATATGTTCATTAAAACATGGTTTTGGGTTTTTGGTTGTGCAAAGAACTGGATGAGAAAAGTACCTTTTCAGTGGGTTAGTGTATTAGTTTCCTGCTAAGTAATGTTTAGTCAGGTTTGACTTTAGTTTGTTTGTTACAGTAAAAGGCTTAAAATTTTAAATCTTTTGTGATACTTTGAGTTGATCACTGGGAAATACTAATCTCTTTTTTATGGTTATTGGTTTCTAAGGGGATTGTAACAGAGTGAAGAGACTTGAAGAAATGCAAGAGTTAAATGAATGGGTAATGTACATCATAAACTGGTAATGTGTAATGAATAGTCAGTGAATCTTCTGTGCTTTGTTTGCTTCCAGAAGTAAGCAGTTTATTTAATTTAGACTATAAGCATTCAACGAAAGGAACACATTTTACTGAACATAAGAGAAGCAAGGGATTACATTCATATTTTGTTCACAGAGTATTGGATTTGGAGATTACAGCCCCATCTGCCACATCGCCTATTGACTCCTCGAGAAACATTCCTTCAGGAACAGCATGAGGGAGTCATTTTGGTATCATGAGTAAAAGAAATTTGCATCTGCACTTTGTGCATGCTCCTCGCTACCCCAAAACATTTATTTTAAAAGTAAAGACATTGTGCAGACTTTGCTTGGGCCAATTGTTATTTGTTTCCTTGGGGCTCATGCACAGAACTCCTGAAAAAAAAGGGATAAGTTTGCACTGAGATTCTGTATCAATAAAAATCTCAAACAATACTTGTTGTATCATAAGTCATGGATGTCTCTGCAAAATTGTATCATGCTGTTTGCATCTATCCAATTAATACATTTTCATTAGACATCTCCATATTTGGTGGTTTTGACAGGGCAACTCTGGGTTGCCAGAAGTAAGATGCTGCAAGCAATCATGTTATTGTACCTCATCTGAACTGGGCGAAATCATCCCAGATTTGCACTAAGTGCGACAATGGCCAAGTAAAACTATGGGCTGCTGGATTTTAACACTGTATCATCCCAAACCCACCACATTATTTATGCATCCCTAGGAAACACGCCATTTCCATGGCGGTGGGCTCTCATTTTCCCATTACGCTATCACCTCGCCGCTTCATCATGCTGGGCACCACATTTAAAGTGCAGTTGCGCACACACATCTCAGTGCTTTCAGGCCACAACTGCTGAGAGAAGATGTCCACGAAAGGCAAGAAGACTGCAGCCCCCAGGTTTAGCGACGCATCACTGGAACGCTTCTTGGATTCCGTGGAGTTCTGCCACAATTCCCTCTACCCTCAATCTGGCCGCAGGATGGGCAGCGGCATGACCAACCAGGCTTGGGAGGCAGTGGCAGTGGTGGTCAGTGCCATTGCCCTGCAAAAGTGGATAGCCACCTAGTGCCACCACAGGATGAATGGTCTCATCCGTTCCACCAAATTAATTTACTCTTCCCATCACTCTTAACTCACAATCATAAACTCATCACACATTCACAGGGATGTAACACCTCAAGGGACAACACCACTAACTCTCACATATACCCTCACATCCCCATCAGGCTCATATCCTCTTGAGCTCACACCCTCATCCCTGTCCTCTTTCTGCACTCTTCCTCCCCCTGGACACCCTCCCCACTCTGTAACCTTTCATCCCCCCGATACCCTTCCCTCTCCGCAACGCTTCCTCCCGCTGGACACCCTGCCCTCTCCACACAAAGCACTGCCATGTGTCCTGCTCATACTCTCTCCATCTGTTTCCATGCAGGGGAAGCCTGCTCACATCAGCAGGAAGAGGTCCCAGACCTGGGGTGGAATGGCCCACATTAGGCCCCTCGCTCACTTTGAGGAGTGTACCATCGTGCTGACTGGTGAGGATGTGGACCATGCCTGTGACGACAGTGAGGTCAGTGGCAAAAACCCACATGAGGATCCTGCACCACATCATCCGTCTCTCAACGCAACTGTGAGTGCTCTCTCTCCTGCTTTTGATTCTGCTGCCATGCACTAATTATCTCTACTTTGGTTCACAGGGAGCTCTGCCAAGCGACCGGCACCCTCAGCCAGCCAATCCCTCAGCTCCATCCACGTTCTCACCTCCAGTCAAGAGGACTCCCCCTCCACTGAAGAGATGGAAATGAGCAGCCCGAAAGGCCCGTCATGAAGATGAAGTAGCTGGACTTGAATAATTCTGGAGGGAAAACTTTGTGTGTGTGTGTGTGTGTGTGTGTGTGTGTGTGTGTGTGTGCGTGTGTTGGGGGGTAGGGCCTTTTGGAGCCTCATGCAAGCACTCTCACACACGCGGGTCCTTCACGTTTCACACTCACTTCGATGTCCTGAGCATTTTCAGTGCTGGCTGCTGGGGTTCACCTTCAGTTGTCCATCTGAGCTGAGCTGCATCTCTGCCCAACCCACTGATCACACTCTCATGCAGCACATGATCTTGCCCACTACGGCTCTCGTTTCACTTTGAATTTAGACAGCATGGTGCTAATTCGGTTTTACTTTAGCTCCCCCAACCTCTACCCTCCCCAAGTCATATATTTCCTTTCCACTATCACAGTTAATCCCCCCACCACCGCATCACATTCCACCTCCTCTCCAATACCTGCCAGCCCCAATCCTTTTCCTTCGGGGATGTCTTGGTGAATGTGTATGTTCCCTTCCTTCCCGTTAATCCCACCCCCATCAACATTCACCTCCCAGACCTCCTCCTTTCCACCCCTAGGGTCTGTGTCTGCCTCCGGGTCCCAGTAACCACCCTTGCTGTCCCTCCTATCGCTTATGTTGACCCCTCACCATCCCACCCTGCTGCCTCAGTCTGCCCCTGGTCATTCTCACCCTTCCTCCATACCATGCCCACCCTTCGCTCACTCCCCAGGAGGCCAACATGGACCTATCTGACCCCTCCCATAAACATTCACCTGCACATCCCCACCTCTGCACCCCTTTCCCCATCTGCAATCCTTCCCTCCCAGAACCCCTTCTGCTGGAGCTCCTTTCCACCCTGGATCCCCTAACCCACCCCCAGTCCTCCCACACCTCCCCCAGACTTCTCACCCTGCTTAGTCCCTCCCCCTTCCCAACACCTTCCTCCACCTTTACTTCTTCCTCCAGCCTCACTCCTTCCTCCAGCCTTATTCCGATCCCCTTAATGACTCCTTCCTCCACTCTTACTTCCTCTTCCACCCTTATTCCCTCCCCTCTATGCACCCGTTCCTCACCCCAGACGCCCTCCTCTTTCTGCACCCCTTCCTCCCCCGGACACCCTCCCCACTCTGTAACCTTTCATCCCCCCAATACCCTTCCCTCTCCGCAACCCTTCCTCCCGCTGGACACCCTGCCCTCTCCGCACTCCTTCCCTTATACATTCAACTCCCCCTTACACCTACCTCCTCAGTTGCCATCTTCTTCCTTATTACCCCTTCCCCCCATTCTACCTCTCCCCTCCCAACCTTCCCACCAACACTTTCATTCACCCCCCTGTCCCAGCCTCCCCCCATCATGACACCTTGCCTCCACCCCCAAACTCCCCCCATCCTGACACCTTCATCCCCCGCACCAACTTCATCCCCCCAACATCACTTCCTCTTCCAGCTGATCGTAACCCTTCCTCTCCCACCTCGGATCATCATCTCTTATGAGCATCAACGGTGACTTTCAAACTTCCGTGAGCTGCTTCGCAGCAGGACCATGTCCATGAGAAACCACGCGGCATGCCATGGACGTTCCTCCAGTTTGCCGTTGATGTTGGGTTCCAACATCTTCTGCTCCTCGTGTGTCCACAATGTGAGCAAAGCTCTGGCCGTAAGTCCTGTCTTCTGCACATCACACTTGTCAAGAGGCGTTCTACACCAGCGTTTTGTCCCACCCACGTGAGCGGACCATCCAGCTGTGGGGGATGATTCCAGCGGGCAGGCCCAATGATGATATACTAATGTATTACAATGAGGTTCCCGATGTCCGATGGCAGGGAATGCAGCCCACCATCGGCGGGGGCTGAGCGGACAATCGCAAACTGGTTTCACGCTGTCATTAGACTGATGGCATCACATTGTCCACTCACACCACTGAACATGCCTGGCGCCAGCGGGCACGGAAAATCCAGCCTCACTTTTCCCTCTTCACAATCATTTTTCCCTTTTCCACTACCGAGCTTCTCTCACTTGCTTTCCAACTTCCATGAAGTCTAACTTTGTTGCAGTAGGGCAGAAGAGTCTGAGTCACAGCCACCATCAACATTACTCTTTATCAAGAGACAAGACCTGTACTTTGTGGGCAGGGCAAAAGTAAATGTCACATTTTGACACATTTTAAATTGAATTGCACAGAATGATGCCACTGTGGAGTTTGGAATTGAAGTCAGTGACTCAAGTCAGCGGGCCTTGCATCCCCCATGAGAATGCTGTCAGATTTTGGACTGCTTAGCATGACTTAAGAATGAATTTTACTGGCACAGTGCATTGCTGGTATTTGCATTGTCATTGAACTCATTCCAGGATTGATCCCAAGGAACCTTTGATGGGTTTATAAATATGAAAAAAAATTCATGTACCCCTTGAGTTGAACGTTTCAGTCAAAAGTCTCCTTTTCTTTTATTATGAATGTGTGTCCTTTAATGATGCATATTTCTCCTCATAGTGAAGGACAGTGATAAAGTATAGTGATCCCTTTGGATGGCCTTTGTAATTACCACATTTCATCGCATTAAGCTATGTCTGATTAAAAGGTGACAAAGAGGCCTCCGCTGGCTGACAGAGATGAATTTATGTTGGGTGATCTGCATGCTACTGTCATAATGTTTAATTTTTGAGGCAGTTGTTACCAGAGTTATTTACCAAGTGTCTATTGAATACACAGATTATGACATCTGCATTAATGGAATTTTCCAGCAATGTGCCCAGCCCCACACCTCTGCAAACACATCCAGCCACTACATTGATGTTAGCCTTACCAGATAAATTTGTAGGCTCGTGCTGCTCTTTTAGACTTGATTTTTTTTTAAAGAGGTCAGGAGAATGAGACCTTGTAAACTTGTACAGTAGAAATATAGGCCTTGATTTTTAAACACTTCCCATTTCCCACTGTTCAGCTCCAATTGGGAGGGCTAATGATTGGGTCAAGGGGTTAATTCCGCACCCTGTGTCACTTTACCTTCACCAACTTTTATGGGGGCTAAGGCTCCCACTACACACAGGTGGGGGACGGGTGGTGTCACCTTTAAATTCAAGGCTGGCAATGCTATAACCACACAGATGCCACAAAGTGATTTTACTGTTGTGCAAAGGCAGGGAGGCCCACATTGCATGGAACCTGACAACCACCCATGGGAAGAGAGGCCTGGAGAGGCCTGGAGAGGTTGAGGTTAGTTTTGTAAACTAACTTCTGTGGGAATTCCCTGTGGCCCAGGAGGAGCTAAAGTGCTTCATCTCACCCACCCAACCAGCCCTATCCCCCCACCCCACACCAGATCCTGTATGGAGTCTTTAGGCCTGCCCAGCTGCAGCTTTTCCTCTCCCAATTCATATTGGAATCAGCTGCTATTCTCCCAGGATTCTGGGTCCTAAGGACTAAATGGTGATTTCCAGCAATGATGAATGCAGGAAATCTTTATAAGCGGATTGAAATAGCATGGAAGGAACTTGGAAGGGATGGTGCAAGCTGTGAGGTGGAGGTACCTAAGAGTGATGTGTTATGGTTGGTTATTCAGAAGGTATCTTTTGGTGCTCTTGAGCCAGCTTGGTACACCAAGCAGGACTATTCATTCAAGTTGCTGGATACACTGGTGGGAGAACGCTTCAGGCACCCAGGTTCCCAATGACCCCAGTGATGTTCAGCCCATCCCTCAATCTGTTGACCTTTGGGAGCAAGAACTCATCACTCTTCACCCACCTGCTGGTCCAGCAGGGCACATGCATGTGGTGATTCCACAGAAGATGTTCAGCGCATGCCATCTCCTCCTAGGTTGGGATAGGGTAATTTTTGATTTTAATAAGTGGGAGGTGCACAAGCTGAATGCCTGACACTCCTCCAATAAAGAATCTCTTTGTCACTGATGTTCTTAACATCTGTAACACTTGGCCCATTTGATCCTCAGGAAGGGTCTACCAGTCAATCAGATCCCTTACCATGAATAGCACTTCATCAGGAAATACAAGAAGGTGCCCTCCAGGCTCATCCAACATCAAGACAGTTCCAGCAATCTTCTATGCAAGTGGAACATGAGCAAGTTAATACATACAATTACAATAGCTCAAAGGCCATACCTCAGATTCACTGGTCTTCCAAAAATTTGGGGATGTGGGAATGGGGTTTGGATGGTGTTTGGGGAGTGGATAGAGTCAGTGGTGTGGTGGATGACAAGGATCCTGAGGGCAGAAGTGGTGAGGGAGTGCAATCTGTTCAGTTTAAATAAACATCTTGTGGAACCATCAGGATCAGGCCAGCTGTATGTTGCTGGAAATAGAGGAGAGAGCGAGAGGGGGACCCTGGGACAGGCACTCAGCAGCAGCTAGAGGAGAGAGCGAGAGGAGTGTCCTCTGCAGTCACCGTCGCCGAGTGAAAAAAAGAGTGACAGGAAAACCGTAAGTTCATTGGTTGGTAAGTAACTGCTAGGAAATTTAAAAACAAATTAAAAACTAATTAAATAAAATAGAGATGCAGGGCCAGGCGATGTGTTGTAGCTGCATGATGTGGTTCCTAGTGACCACATCTGTAGCAAGTGTTGGTTGCTCAAGGAACTCCAGCTCAGAGTTGATGAGCTGGAGTCTGAGCTTCAGACACTGTGACACAACAGGGAGGGGGAGAATTACCTGGCCAGTGGTCAGGGACAGGAGGGTGTGACTATGAGGGAGGCAGGTAGAGGGATCCAGGAAGTAGCACTGCAGGAGCCTCAGCCCTTGCCCTTATCCAACACGTTTGAGATTCTTGCTCCCTGTGTGGACGAGAGCGGGGACTGTAGGGAGGATGAGCAAACTGACCATAGCAACGTGGTACAGGGAGCCACTCAAGAGGAGAAAAGAGAAATGTAGTTGTAGTCGGGGATAGTATAGTTATGGGAATAGATATTGTTCTCTGTAGCCAGGATCGAGATTCCCAAAGGCTGTGTTGCCTACCTGGTGCCAGGGTTAAAGACATCTCATCTGGGCTGCAGAGGAACTTAGAGTTGGAGGGGAAAGATCCAGCTGTTGTGGTGCATGTAGGTACCAACGATATAGGTAGAAGAAGGAAAGAGGTTCTGCTGAGGGAATATGAGCAGCTAGGGGCTAAATTAAAAAGCAGAACCAAAAAGG
Source organism: Carcharodon carcharias (assembly GCF_017639515.1). NCBI lineage: Eukaryota > Metazoa > Chordata > Chondrichthyes > Lamniformes > Lamnidae > Carcharodon > Carcharodon carcharias. The sequence goes on from NC_054473.1 coordinate 69,596,944, forward strand.
TGATAATCTCTGGATTACTACCTGCGCCACGAGCTAATTGGCACAGGGTCAATAAGATTCAAGAGGTAAATGCGTGGCTCAAAGATTGGTGTGGGATAATTGGGTTCGAATTCATGGGACATTGGCACCAGTACTGGGGAAAGAGGGAGCTATTCCGTTCATATGGGCTCCACTTGAATCATGCTGGGACCAGTGTCCTGGCAAATCGCATAACTAGGGTTGTAGATAGGGCTTTAAACTAAATAGTTGGTGGGGGGGGGTGTGTGTGTGTGTGCGTGTGTGTGTGTGTGTGTGTGTGTGTGTGTGCACGGTGGGAGGGTTCAGTTGCATGAAAATATAAAAAAATCAAAGTTTAAGGAGAGGGTAAGGGTGCAGGTTAGTGACAAGGCTGATTGCTATCAAAAAGTGCAAGGACGGGACAGAGTGTGTGAACGCCATATTGCACCAAAGAATCATATAGGAGTAGGGAAAATTGACAATAGGGCCAATTTAAAGGCTTTGTACCTGAATGCACGTAGCATTCGGAATAAAACTAATGAGTTAACAGCACAAATAGAAACAAATAGGTATGATTTGGTGGCGATTACAGAGATGTGGTTACAGGGAGAACAGGTTTGGGAGTTGAATATCCAAGGGTACTCAGTGTTTCGGAAGAATAGGCAGGAAAGAAAAAGAGGTGGTGTATCTTTGTTAGTAAAGGAAGGGATCAGTGCTATAGTAAGGAATGATATAGGCACTGGAGAGCAAGATGTAGAGACAGCCTGGGTAGAAATCAGAAATAGCAAGGGAAAGAAGGTGGGAGTAATCTATAGGTCTCCAAACAGTAGTTTAGCAGTAGGGCACAGTATAAACCAAGAAATACTGGGAGCATATAAGAAAGGCAGGCAATAATCATGGGTGATTTTAATATGCATATAGACTGGACTAATCAAATTGGCAATGGTAGCCTCGAGGGAGAGTTCATTGAGTGTATTAGAGATTGTTTCTTGGAGCAATATGTTGCGGAACCAACCAGGGAGCAGGCTATTCTGGATTTGGTTTTGTGTACTGAGATGGGATTGATTAATGATCTCATAGTAAAGGATCCTCTAGGGATGAGTGATCATAGCATGATAGAATTTCATGTTCAGTTTGAGAGCAAGAAACCTGAGTCCCATACTGGTGCTCTGGACTTGAACAAAGGTAACTACATAGGTATGAGGGCAGATTTGGCCCTAGTGGACTGGGCAAGAAGACTACAAGGTAGGACAATTGATGAACAGTGGCAGATATTTAAGGAGATATTCAATTACTCCCAAGTAAAATATATTCCAAAGAGGAAGAAAGATGGTAAGAGAGGGGAAAAGCATCCATACTTAAAGGCAAAAACTAAGACATACCAAATTGCAAAGGTCAACGGCAGGCTGGAAGATTGGGAAACTTTTAAAGATCAACAAAGGGTTATTAAAAAAATAATAAAAAAAGCAAAGGTAAATTTTGAAAGAAAAGTGGCGCAAAATGTAAAAACTGATAGCAAAAGCTTCTACGAGTATATAAAAGGAAAGGGAGTAGCTAAAGTTAATGTTGGTCCCTTGGAGGACGAGACTGGGGAGTTAATAGTGGAGAACACAGAAATGACAGTGACGCTTAATCAATATTTTGCCTCAGTTTTCACAGTGGAGGACATTAGTACCACCCCAATAGTAACAGGTAGTGCAGAGGATATAGAGAAGGAGGAACTTAGAACAATCACCATTACTAGAGAAAAAGTACTGAGCAAATTATTGGGATTAAAAGATGACAAGTCCCCAGGACCTGATGGCCTACATCCCAGGGTCTTAATGGAAGTGGCAATGAAAATAGTGGCTATAATCTTCCAAAATTCCCTGGATTCTGGAAAGGTTCCAGTGGATTGGAAAAATGCTAATATAACGCCCTTATTCAAAGAGGTGGGGAGGCAGAAAGTCGGAAACTGCAGACCAGTTAGTTTAACATCTGTCATTGGGAAATTGTTGGAACCCATTATTAACAAAATAGTAATGGGGCATTTGGAAAGTCAAAATGCAATCCATCAAAGTCAGCATGGTTTTATGAAGAGTAAATCTTGTTTGACTAACTTGCTAGAGCTCTTTGAAGATGTGACAAGCAAAGTGGATAATGGGGTTCCTGTAGATGTATATCTGGATTTCGAGAAGGCCTTTGATAAGGTGCCGCACAAAAGTTTAATACACAAGATAAGATTACATGGAGTTAGGGATAACATATTAGCTTGGATAGAGGATTGGCTAACCAACAGAAAGCAGAGAGTCAGGATAAATGCGTCTTTTTACTGGATGGCAAGCTGTAACTAGTGGGTGCCACAGGGTTTGGTCCTTGGGCCCCAGCTATTTACAATCTGTATTAATGATTTGGATTCAGGGATAGAAGGTAATATAACTAAATTTTCAGATGACACCAAAATAGGTGGGAAAGTGAGTTGCAAGGCAGAAATAAGAAATTTCCAAATGGATATGGACAGGTTAGGTGAATGGGCCAAAATTTGGCAGATGGAGTTTAATGTGGATAAGTGTGAGGTTTTGGTTGGAAGAATGCATTGGGTGGCCAAACTCTTCTGTGCAGTGTTGGCACTGACCACCACTGCCACTGATTCCCAAGCCGGAGTAGATTGGTAGAGATTGCTGGACCTCCTGCAGCCAGAGCAGGGGTGGAGGATATCACAGTGGGCCTCCAAAAGGCATTCCAGTGATGGGTCACTGAACTCTTCCTGGCTTTCAGGGCCATGTCTTCACTGGAGCAGCCCTGGGCTGCAAACATTGAGAAACGTGTGCACAGCTGTAGTTTAGAAATGGCCCCTGGAGTGAGGAAACGGTGAAGTAACGGCATGGCGGATGGTTCAGGAGCTGTCCACCAGCGATAGGGCATGTTTACTGTGGCTGCATAATCAATAACGCAGGAAGCGGAAGATATGGCACAAAAACCCATCATTGCAGCTGGTGGGTAAAACGTCGCTATTCACGCCTGCTGCCACACTTTATGCAATTCTGGAATGATTCTGCTAATAACTTTAGCTGCACTGTTAATATTGGAAGCAGTGGTCAGTGGTCTTTTTAATTGGAGTAGAATTGATTAAAGTGTTCTTATTCAGTATACTTTCTTTTCAGGTGTACCTTTGTTTTTAGAATTGTCAAGGAAATGGGCTTGACTTCTCTCTCCTCCCTGGAAAGGTTTCCTTGATTGCAGCTGCAATCAATGCACTGGAGCAATGGATTAATACACATCACCGCTCCATAGATATTCATGTAACAGGACATGAGAGGGACTGTAAAAGTAACCATCAGCATTAAATGAGCATGTGGGATGCTGATTCACTATTGCCTGCTTTGTGCTAGCAATTTTTGAAGCTGGGCAGAATTTTACGCCTTGCAGGTGGCCACGCTCCTGACCCGAATGGACATGAAATTAGAGTGAGATGATGTCAGGCGAGCATCCTGACATCATCTCACACGCGAACATGCTTCAGGTTGGCGGGTGCGCACGGCAGAAGGAAGCACACCCACCGACGGTTAAGCAGGCAATTGAGGCAATTGAAAGTGACTTTTTGTGGCCCATCCACTTTTACGGTTGGCGGATGGGCCAATTGGCCAAGCGGCCTTTACATTTTTACTCAAACCTCAATCCAAGGTGGGATGAAATATCTGTGAGGAAATAAAATGAAAAGAGAAATCTGGGGACTGTCTCTTTTTATGAGTTGCTTGATTGTGCTGCATGCATTTTTTGTTGTTTTGTCTATTCTGTGGAGGTCTGCAGCTCCCTGAGTCACCTGTCTGCCTTCAGGGAGCTCACTGGAAGTGCTCACCAGCACCCACGATGACATCAGCACCTGCCCCCACCCACAGTGCTGAACCATTCTCAGTGTGCGTTCCATGCTGGCTGGCAGTTAATTGGTCAGCCAGCATGAAATCGTGGTCGGGGACCTGTTTTCCGTGCACTCCCGAGCCCACATGATCAGCGAGAGTAAAGTTGAGACCTTGAGGATTTTTCTATTTTGTTACCACAGAACTTCACGATCTGGATTTTGTGATGGTAAAGGCTTGCTTTCACAATTACAGGATGTCCAAAGTGCATTTCAGTCAATGAAGCACTTTTGAAGTGTAGTCACTATCGCAATGTAGGAAATGTGGCAGCCAATTTGTGCAAGCAAGGGTCCCACAAATAGCAATGTGATAATGGCAAGATAATCTGTTTTAGATATTGACTGAGGGATAAATATTGGCCAGGTCACTCGGTTAACTCCCCTGTGTTTCTTCAAAATGGTGCCAAGGAGCCTTTTACGCCTGCCTAAGAGATGGCGGTGAAACTGTCAGCATTCGCCGTCACTACTCCACTGAAACATACAGCAACATTTGGAGAGTGGCAAGTGTGCGGAATAATGTGGAGCCATAGAGGCACCACATCACCCACCACCCCCCTCCCCATCCCATCCCACCAAGATTAAAATCAATGGAAATCAACTGGAATTGGTGAGAATTTCCACTCATACTCAGTTAGCTTCACTGTAAAAGCCCTTGAAAAAGTCACACCTTGCTGAAAGAGGTGTGACTAGGCTTTTAGCATGATACTTAGTTCATAATAACTGCTCGTCAACCTCACTGGCCCTGAGAAGCTAATTTGTGAAATGTCAAATTTCCACATAATGATAAAAAATTTCACTGTTTTTAAAAAATATATTTTCCCTAAAAAAAATTTTCCTTAATTTTAGCTTCTATCTGAATCCAATTAGAATCATTCATTTCATTACCTGAAAATTAAAATGGATTCAAAGGATATTAACTGCTTCTAATTTCTTGGTTTGCTCTGTGTGAATACTTCAATGAACTTGGCTGCTTTTTTTAGCTGACATTACTGCTGCTGCACATCAAGGCATCCCTTTGACTTGGCGTCAGGTTTAAACTCTCATTGGGAATTGGGGAAGCCACACCAAAGAGATCACTAGATCTTTGTGACAGCTTTCTTTGAGGTTACCGGTGAGCACTGTTCCTTCACCACTAACTGCAAAATCTAGGCTGTTATCATAGATTAAGACATCTCTCAAGACATTTGAAAGGTTAATAGTTATTCCTTTTTTTAATCATTCAATCTTGGATAACAATAGATCATGAAGTAAGGTGAAATAAAAGCTCCTGACACTTAGTACTTCTTTTATCCACTGGCCCTTCATGTGGCGAGTGTTGGGTAGGAACCATGTGTTAAACTTAAGCTGCACATTAATATCACAGTGGTAAATTGGCATTATTGAGTTCAAATTGGCATTAGATGGTAAAATTAGACATCAATATGAGTTATGGGATTGATGGCTAAATCATATTTATATTTCAGCAGATAGTTGGCTACTGGTAAAACTTAAATATATTTCCACAACCTTTCATATTTTATGCATTTTTTAACTGAAGTATCGAAGCATGATCAATGCTTAAAGCCAATTCTTGACTCATTGGACCAAATCTTCTGATTGGGATTGGAACCATTTCCGAACCTGATCAGACAAAAAAATACCCATTCACCTTCCAGCAGTTTTTTAGGCAATCTCCCGATGGAGGCTCCTTCCAAGCTGACTCAGCACAGGAAATGTGGAATGGGGCAGTGGAGAGAATTTGTGCAGAATCTATGCCCCCTTTTTATAGCACTAGCTGCCATACCCTGGTAAGTAAAGCATTTAAATGTCCCAAAGGTTCTTTGCAAAGTCCTGGAGAGAAGATCAGTAGGTAAGGGGGTAGGATGGGTAAGGTAAGTGTGTAAGGGGGTTGGGTGGGTAAAGGGATGAGGGGGTAAAGTGTGTAAGGGAGTAGGGTGGGTAAGTAAGTGCTTAATGGTTAGGGTGAGTAAGGTAAATGGGTAAGGGTGTAGGGTGGGAAAGGGGGTAGGGTGAGGAAGGTAAAGGGAATAAAGGGTAGGGTGAATAAGGTAAGAGGGTAAGTGGGTAGAGTGGCTAAGGGGGTAGGCGTCCTGAAGATCTGGGCCATATCAAACCTGGGGAACATTATATATCGTTCAATGTTTCAAGGAAAGAGGAAAGAGATTAATCTTCTAATCAGCCAGCACTTTGATCATGTAACAGCCTAAATTCACATTAACGATTTCTGTCCTGACCTCAAGGATTCATGAAATAACCAATTTGGAGCTTGATATGAATAGTTTAAGTTTTGTTTGTAGATAATAATGTATTTTCAGCAGAGAATAATGCCCTGCCCCAACAGCATTGATACCAAACTGCACCTATCTCATGTTTCGGGGGGTGGAGTTTGGAGTGGAATTTTCTCTCTACACTAGCTTTAGGTGAAACTGTGAATCTTTTTTTTCATTATCTAGCATGTCCAGCTTCTGAGAACATTGCTGATAGCTTAAAATTTAATTCATTTTGCACTTGGACTGTTACTACAATTATGATTACTGATCCAGTTGAGCATTCCCTTGTTAAATCACTTGTATCTCATCCCGCTATTTGTTCTTCATATCAAGTTATTCATAATGGAAAGCTTGGTGAAGTAGTCCAGTCAGTTGAATGTTGATATATGGACTAATGAAGATGTTGTTTTTGGCTCAATGTCTTCATTAATGTTTCAACATATCAACTATTGTAAGTCACTAAATGGCGGTGCTGTTTCCTTCCCTATTCTGATTTCAAGATTTTGTTTGAAAGAATAGATCAGTCATCTCTAAAAGCTGGATTCTTTGATAGATGAGGAACACTTAGCCTTTCACACGTCAATGACAATGTTTCAAACAGTTATCTGGTGTCAAGCCACACATGGATAAAAACTGATCCTTTGTCGGGAATACTATCCCATTTTGGTCACTGTATCTATTAAAAAAAAGTCTGCATTGGACAAGATGCAATGAATAATGGGCAGGGCAAAGTGAGGGACCAATAACTCGTGTAAGGACAGGGTTACAATATTGAATTTTGTTTTCATGTGAGCAGGTGATATGATTTAAGCCTTTAACAAGAAAGGAGTAACCCTTTCGAGTACAAACCCGTTTCCATCTGTTTCAGATGAAGTTATATTGTTTCATAGTTTGCCATTGTGAGATTTGAACACTTGATCTTGGGGTTACAAACCCAGTACCATAACCACTTGGCTATTTAGGCCAAGCAAGCCTACTGCACCTGGTATTCCCAGGCAGTCTCCCATCCAAGTACTAACCAGGCCTGAGTCTGCTTAGCTTCCGAGATCAGACGAGATCGGGCGTTTTCAGACTAGTATGGCCGCAGGCACAAGAAAGGAGTAGTTGATGAAATAGGAGCAAGCAGTTTTTTTTATCTCAATTGTGATCATGAGACTAAAGGATATGGATTTCAAGTGATTTGTGTGCAGTGGGCATCAATCAAAGTCAGTTAGTAATTCACTGAACTCTTTGAAAAAGCAGTTGGAGTTTTTCTGCAAGGAGTGGGATTGAAGGTTATAAAGAAAGATTTAGACTAATGTAAATAAACACCATGGCATATTACTCAGCATATGACAAGAGTATGTGGAGGAAAGTTTTTTTTTACTTAATGGAAACTTTTACCTGGCATGAGCTATCTATGTGGCATCATTTTGGACGTTTTATGAAATAGTCTTGTCTGATACATCGGAGGAATTAAGTTTGTTGGGTTAAAGTGCCCTTTCTCACTCCATGGTTCTCTCAGGGATTTTTCAAACTTTTTTTTTTGACAAGTACAGCATCATTTCATAGGATGCAAGTAGAGATGCAAACAAACCTCAAATGGTATTACATTTTTGGAATGCATATGCTGGGGGTAGGAGGGGGTGGGGGGTATGAGGTCCGCCTTATGTAGTTTGATGTAAACAGCATATTCATTTGAACAACTTCAGTTCTGTCTGCACCCAGAATGAAAACAAAACCAGTAAAAATAGGGAAATAAGAATACTGGTCCGAACTGGCTTTGTATACCTTAAAGTGGAACATCAGTAAAAACTGGGAAATAAGAGTATTGGTCTGAACTGTTTTTTTCCTTCTGGGCAGTTGAATCGCAATGCCTTCAGTACAATTATTCTTACAATTAAGCTAATAATGTGAGTGATGACTACACACGTGCTTCATATTAATGACTTCCCATAAAAAAATCAAATATTAATAAAGAACAATTTTCCGATGGTAATCCAGGAACCATTTCTGCTGGGATTCATTATAATCAGCAAAATATTTTTGTTGCATGATTTTCCCTCTCAAATGGACAGGATTTTCATCCTCGAGGCAGGTGTGGGAATTGGGAAAATTCCCAGCTTGGCCTCCCCACCTGGAGACAAAGTGTCCTCAAGGACAGGATTTTCATTGGGAGGGTGCAGGTGCGGGCTGAAGTTAGGCCAGATAACCAGGGAAAAAGCTCAGAGGCAGCCACATGGTTAGCATAACCTCCTTGCTTTTGTACTCTATGCCTCTGCTAATAAAGCCAAGAATCCCATTTTTTTTGGACCCCACTATTTCTGGATTACAGAGGTGAGGATGGATTCTGCAGGGTTGGTATTATGATCCCATTCTCCCAGACGGAAGCTGCAGATGAACGAAGCACAGGACAGTGAATCAGAGCTACAACTTTCTTCGCCCTTTGAGCACAGTTTCCCTACTTTGATCATGGGGTCACAGAATCAAGCCTAACATTTTTCCTTTTAACAGAGTTAAATATGAGGTGTTAATATATGCTCACACCATGCAAGCCATTTACTTTACTTTCTAGCTTACCGAGTTCCACTTTTCACTATTTTTCTTGTTGTACAGTAGTAAATGACCATGCTCAACTGTTTTCAAAACTCCCAGAATGAAAAAGGAGAATTATGATGATTTTGGGAAAAAAAGCAATTGAAAGGGTCTATGTATAAATGATTTCCAAAGCTTCTGTTTTGTGTTAAGGATATGCAAAATCTCAAAGACTTTAATATTTTTCTTCTTCATAAATAGGAGAAATGGAAGCCCCACAGAGGCAGGATGAGCTATGGTAGCAATGATAATTAGCATCTAATACATCTTGTGCAAGAGCTACATTTGTGAAAATGTAATTGATTCTGGAATAGGCATCATGCAGGGCAGAGCTAAATGAAAGCGCTTTCCTTTGGGTTTTTTAAGTGCCAGGTTGCAATTGGATGGATGTATTAACACCCTACTGCTGAATATACCTTTACTGAATATGCTTTAATATTCAGATCAGACCTCCGCTCATCATTTTTGATACCTGAGGGAAATGGATGTGACCATGAAGAGCCTAGCTAAGGAAGTTTCATTAGGTGGATTTGTAAAGTATTAATTTCTAACTATAGCAGCCAATGATTCTCTCTCCTATCATAAATGGATGGAGATTTACGGATCATAACCCTTTTCTGTGCATTGAAATCTACTGATTGCATTCCAGCTTTTTTGCAATTTTTTCTGCTACGTCCAGAGGAAAATGTCAGTTGTTCTGTCTCCTTCATTCCCTACCGTCCAATTGTGCCACACATACCTTTAGAAACTGTTGCCACATTTAGGGGTGAATTTCCTCAATGTCTTTACCACATTAGCCTGCGGCACCAGCCAGCAACTTTTATACAAACAAGCTCAGTAGTAATGAGGGTGACTATCATTCTCAACCTTTATAGCTCAAGCTCCTTTATTGTACTTTTCAGATTCTGCTAACAGCATTTTCTAGCAATGATACAATTTACCCGTATTCTAATAATGATCTTTCTCAATGTCCTAACCTGTTGAAAGTAGTCATTTGGTAGAACAGAACTTGAGTATTGCTGAAAAAAGAGACATGTCGAGGCTTTTCATCTTGCACTCATCAGGACACTTTGCAAGAATACCAATATAAGGGGAAAACAACAATATTTACTGTATGTGAAGAGACTCTTATATTGGTATTCTTGCGGTGCCCTGATGAGTACAAGATGAAAAGTTTCATCATGTCTCTTTTTTCAGAAATATGATCGAAAGTACATTAAAATTGAAATCATGGAGATCAGTTTGGAACCTGTTAAGCCTTATTGTAGTTTGAAGTATTTATATTATATATATAATAATACAAGTGTTGACAGGGTGAAAGATTATTGCAAATTTTCAGTTCCACTATTTCTTGAACATGCATATGTTCTGTGTTAATGGGCTAGAAAGTTAATTTTACCCTGTAAAACACTATATTTGTGTGATCTCTGCTGCAATTGTAGATGGTTGCTAGAAGGGATCAGTAAAAATAATTTGCATGAACATTTTGACAGAGAAAGCTTAAAGAGGGACTTTCAACCTGGCTTGCGTAAATCGCACTGGGGGAACTGACTGTCAACTTGCAGCTGATACCAAGATTTGTGCAAATGTTAAGGTCTAGACCCATGTCTTGCAGTTGTCAGATAAATGTTCTGTTATACAAAAGAATAGGTCTCCTCTGTGATAGTAGTATAGAGTGGGATGCCCCTGGGAAAATTGGTACCTGCTTCTAATCACTGTTACAATACTGAAGGGAGTGGGGCAGTGGTATGAAAATCTCTGAGCTCTGACCCAGTAGCAGAAGTCAAAGTCAAGTGTGGGTCTTGCATGCCCTAAATTTAACACCATCATGTGGAAAAGGAACCAAGGATTTATACAATGTATGAACTTCTTACAGTCCATGTTATGAAATTACATAGCAAAAGGAAATAGAGCATTAAGGCGTGTTGCCAGAACAATCCAATATGAAACAAAAAAGCCCCACACAGTCCTTAAGTAATCTGGTTAGGCTTCATCCAGCATACCATTTGGGGTGGAATCGCCCCGAGAATTGTACTAAGTGCGGTAATGGATGCACCGTATTGTCTGCTTCCTGCCTTAATTATGTAGCCACAGGAAACATGCCATCTCACTGGTGGGCAGTCTCTGAATTGCCTGCCATGCCATTACCTCACCGTTTCCCCACTTCGGGTGCCATATCTAAACTGCAACCGCACACATAGTTCCCAATGCTTGCAACTCTGGACTGCTCCTGAAAGCCAAGAAGAGTTCAATGGCCCACCACTGGGAATGCCTTTTGGAGGCCCACTGTGATGTTCTCCACCCTTGTGCTCTGGCCACAGGATATACAGCAACCTCACCACTCTGGCTTGGGAAATGGTGGCAGTGGCGGTCAGTGCCAATGCTGCACAGGAGACGTTGGCCATCCAGTGTAGAAAGAGGGAGGATGAACAATCTCATCTGTGCAGCCAGGGTAAGGCAACCACCTCATCACTCTAAACTCACACACTCACAAGCCCATCACAGATTCACTGGCATCTCACTCTTTGCCAGCTCAAAGAACATCACCACTCACTCTCTCACACACACCCTCACATCTCCATTTGGCCTCATCTCCTCTGGAGACTGCCTGCTCAGCCCTCACCATCTCGAGGCCACTTGCGCAGATAAACTTGTGCCTCCACACACACCTTGGGATACCCCTCTTTCCCAGCACTGCCCTGCAGCCTCTTCCCTTGCCTGAGGCCACTTCTCCCCATTCCCCAACCAAGCCCTAACCCTGCAGCTGTTGAAAAACTATCCCCACTTTATGGCTGGTCTGGCAGGTAGAGATCTGCCCATGAGGTCCCCTAAAAGTGATTTGGTGCTGCCTGTGAATCCTGGCGCTGCTGACTGCAAGTGCCGCCCAAAGCAGGGGTAGGCAAACAAACCTGGAAGTCATGAGTGAAGTGCAGCTTGCCAGTTGTGAAATACGCCGGCATACAAACACGCCAACTTATCCGGGTGATCCAGTGTTGGGGTTTAATTCCAGTAAGCAGGGCTTATAGTGGTATGCTAATGTATTGAAATTAGGTTCTTAACGTGTGGCATCATTGACGTGGATGATGGCAAACTGGCTTCATGATGGTGTAAAACTTATTTTTGACCTTCTCAACATATTGTCCGCTCATGCCTACCATGCCACCATGCCAATGGGAATCTGAAATTCAGCCTTGGTCTTCTCACATGGTTGTTTACATAGGCACACTGGAAGTGGTTCAGAGGTGAGCCGCCAGATCCCCTCCTGGCTTAAAAGCCCAGAGTCACAATGACAGGGTTAGAGAGGTGGGCCTTTTAAATTTGAAAGCGTGTACACCTATTGTAAACAGTCAATTTTCATCCAAGTAAAATGGTGCAAAATCAGGTGGAGCCTATCTACATCAGGTGACCAGTATGCTTCGTCCACTTAGCACTCAGATGCCGAGAGAAAAATTACAACCATTATATTTACATTGTGAAATGCTCAGGTATGTACTCAGCAAGTTCTCTAATTCACAATGAGTCTTTCTAATGAGAATTGCTAATAATACACTAAGAGATGATACCCCCAGAAAATAGACACAAAGGGACGCAATCATCCCTCCCTGCCCTGAATTCCGTGGTAGGGTCAGAAAGTCGGAGTGACTCCCGCTGCGGAACAGGGCAGGCTGTTGTGCACAACTGTGTACTCCCTGCCTCATTATTTATGCTTGTGTGCGGTTCACGATGAGTCTTGTGGCAGGGCGGACATTACTGTCAAGTCCAGCATTTCTATTGCCATACCCTTGAGAAGCAGGTGGGTTATTGCCTTATTGAACTGATGCAGTCCACGTGGCATACTGTTAGTGTGGCAACTGCAGCATTTTGACCCAGCCACAGTGAAGGTATAGCCCCAGGCTGGGGAAGAGGGCAACTTGCAGGTGGTGCTGTTTTCATGCATCTGCCAACACTTCTAGGTGGCAAAGCTTGCAGGGTTGGAAGGTGCTCCTGAAGGAGCTTTGGTGACTTGCTGCAGTGCATCTGTAGATGGTACACACTGCTGCTACTGTGCATAGACGGTGGAGGGGGTGAATGTTGAGGGTGGTGAATAGAGTGTTAATCAAGCGGGCTGCTTTGTCCTGGATGGTGTCAAGCTTCTTGAGTGTTGTGGGAGCTGCACCCATCCAGGCAAGTGGAGGATATTCCATCCTGACTTGTGCCATGCAGTTGATGGTCAGGTTTTTGGGAATCATCAGGTCAGCTATTACACAGGATTAGCAGCCTATGACCTGCTTTTTCATCATACCTGCTCACAATCCATCCAACTTGTCTTTGTGCAGCCTGCAACAAGAGGTACAGAGAGAGTGATGTCTGAGCTCAGGCCCCGCATTCCATTCGAGCAGCAGGCTGCCGAACGGGCAGGGGAGGATAGTGGTTGTGCCTGTGCTGACAGCGAAGTCTAGCTCCCCCAAGCATCTGATGAGGAAGCATGCATAATCCTGAGAGCCTCAGAAAATCAAGGTGAATGATGAGCCAGCCAGGACAGTCACTCATTCTCTCTTCTCTCCATTCTAGGTGCCAGCAGGAAAAGGGCGAGTCCGGCCCTCACACCTGAAGTAAGCCCCAGCCCCCTGGACACATCGGAGGACTACTTCATGCTTGGAGAGCCATCACAGGGTTCACCTGCCCCCTCCACCAGCCCAGAGACACACACCGCCTGGCTCACACTCTGGTGGTCACCTCACAGACATGTCCACAGCAGGCGGAGAAAGTGACCGCCAAGATCTCTGGCACTCTGAGAACTGCTGGGGAAGAGGCCCCTGCTAAGTCAGAGGCAGATGATGAGCCTCTGGAAGCTGCCATGGAAGAGATGCTGGAGTGTCAAGAGGACAGAGTGGAACAGCAAGCAGAGGTGTCAGAGGCTCTCAGCAGAGTGGCACAAGAGACAGAGAAGTGTGTCTGTGTGTGAATTGTGGAGAATGGTGGACACCATGGAGAACCTGGTCCAGCAGAACACACAGTTTCTGCTGGATATGCAATCAGACCTGCACTCCATCTCTCTAGCCATGGATCAGCTTCTGCAGTGGCTACGTGAGAGGGAGACAGGCACTCTACCTCTCTTCAGGTGCCCCTTCTTCTCAAAGAGTCAAGGAAGGGTCCTCGGGCACCAAAAGGGAGGAAGATCATCAGGTAGACACCCTGGGGACACCACCCAGGGCACTCCAAGGATGTCCAGGCATTCCAAACTCCTTCTGCCTTTGACCCCAGAGGCCTCGGAGGGTGGACGTGCCCCTCAGCAAGTGACCCAAAGGAGGCCAAGGCCCTCCAGGTCTCAGACCTCCAGAGGGTGCCCACCAAAGTCATCACAGGCAAGGGGGCATGGGGGTCAGAAGGCTGCCTGCACCCCTGCTGCAGATATCCAGAGTGCACCTTGATGAACTGGTGGAGTGAGGAAAATTAAGAAGTTTTGAATTAATACTGATGGCATGGGTGTACAATCATTGCATATAGTTTTGGCACTTTTAGATATGTGTTATCTTGCACTGCACTGATTGGACGTCTCCAGGATTCATTCTTGTTTCTAGTTGCTTTAATAGTCATGCGCACTCCACCCCTTCCAGGGGAAGCCAAGGATGGGTCCTCCTCCCCTTAATAGATGGCTGCGCACGGAGATATGACTCTTTGACAAGGGTGATGACTGTCATGTGCAAGAGGCCTCCCACTCACACTATTCCACTTGTGTCCACTGCCCTCAAGAATCTTTGGAAAGACCTTGTCACAATGGAAAGACTAATCACAGGAGCCCTTGTCAGGAGGTCCATTCCCCCAGGAGAATGGAGGTCTGCAGTTGCGACTTGGCTACCAATCATATGCTTGCCCCTTGTAGGCATCTCCCTCCATCCCTTCTTCTCTAACTCTGACTGGAGCCAATAGCAAATGGCTCAGAGTGAATAGCAACTATACTGCTTGCTGGGATCTCGATGTAGTGAGAAACCTCTGGGCCAGAGCAACTGCTGTGTGGCCCTCACAAACAATGAGGATTTTGCAAAGCAAAAGGCTCTTATGCAGTCTCCACATGATTGTCAGGGTACCCTTTTAGTTGCCCAGTTGTGCTGATCTCCAGCTCCATACACTTGAGAAGGCCCTGCCCCCACCTCAATGGTTTACAGTTGGACATCGTGGGTGTTGCCTTGGTCTGCAGCAGGCTCTGTCTCAGGATGGTGCGTATCATTATCAGATTGTCTCCACCACCTTTTACCCTGCCCCTGTCACCCACCAACTTCTCCCCATCACCATCAAACTCCGCCAATGCCACCTTCACTCTCCGCTTGAGAATTCCCTCATCACCCTGGACCCTATCACTGTCAATTTGGACATGCCTACCCTCCCTGCTCAGCCCACCCCAGTGACCGTGCCCATGCCTACCCCCGATCCTCCCTACTCTCATAATCCATGCCACCATGCTTATCACCCTCAATGACCTTCCAGATGAAAACTAAACACTCCATGCCCAAATCCTGACCCTACTACCCAACCGTATCTCACTTTGCCCTCTCACAGTCACTGCTCCTTCCTATCATTGGCACCCTCAGTTCTGCCTCCAGGATTCCAAGATCAACTCAGCTGACTCCTCCGTCTGAAACACTCTGGTCCCAATTCCCCCGCCCCACTCACCGCCCCCACCTTCCCCTTCATGCTTTCCTCCTTCTCCCTTCCTTTTCATGCATTCCTTCCCTCAATCCACCCACTAATCCCACCTTTGTGCCTTCTACCTATGCCCCTTTTGTCCACTTCAAACTCCCTTCCCCTTTGTGTGATCCATCCACCCCACCCCTCGTGTCTTTCACCCAGCCCCAATCTGTCTCCTCCTTAACCACCGCCTCCCCATCTTGTGACTTCTAACCACCCCTCCTTGGTCTCATCTGGACCCCCCACCCTCATTTGTGTCTTCTGTGTGCACCATACCTGCAGTCAGCCAAGTGGCCTTTGCATTTTTGGCAAAATCTCATCCACAGGCAGGATGAGGTTTCGACCAGTGAGTTAAAAATGAATAAAAACTTTTAAAACTCACAGTCACGTGAGGGGACACGTTTCCATTATTTTTAATATCTTTATTTTTACTGTTCAAAACCTTCAGCTCCCTGAGGCAGCTCTGTGCCTCAGGGACTTTTATTGTGCGTACCCACGCACATGCATGAACTTCAGCACTTGCGCTCCTCCCACCCCTCCCTGGCAGCGCTGCAGCACTGTTTCATGCTGGCTGGCCATTAATTGGCCAGCTAGTGTGAAATCAAGGTCAGGGCCCAATCGCGGGTGGTGGTCAGCTTCATGACCACTCCTGGGCCCACCCACCGTGCCACCCAGTGAGGGCAACATTCTGCGCAAAAAGAACATAGGGTGGAATTTTACACCCGTGAGATTTTGCAGCCCTGTTGAAGTCAATTGGCAGAGTTTTCACCTTGGCAGGTGGGCACGCACCCTTCCCGTTCGAGCTTGAAATGACACGCGATAATGCTGGGCGAGTGTCTCGAAGTCAACACGCAGTCGCCCAATAGCTTGGTCGGCGGGCGCACGCGGGAATCAGCGGCGTTCCCACCAACAATTAGAAGATCTATTAAGGCCATTAAAGCATTAACTTAACTTAAATTTTTCACTGCCCGTCTAACATTACGGTTGGCAGGCCCGCGAAAAGGCCAAGCGGCCTTTGCACTTCTTAGGAAACCTCATCCACTGGTCGGATATGGTTTCCAACAGCAAATAAAAATAAAGTTAAAAAGTTTACATCTCATTCGTAGCATCTCCCTGCTCATGTGACAGAGTCGCATGAGTAGACATTTTTTTTAACATTTAAAAATTCTTTAGTTTTGTTTTTCAGAACTTTTCATCTCTCTGAGGCAGCTCTGTGCCTCAGGGAGATTTTCCAGCATGTACCTACATGCATGGGCACAGTTCCCCGCTCGCCCTCCTACCTCCATCACCCACATAGGCAGCACTGAGCGCCAATGGACTTTTGAATCGTTCACTGCGTTTTCCAGACCCCACCCCACCGGGCGGGGCCCGAACATTCCACCCATAGAGAAATGAGAAACATAATAATGAATAATCAGCACAGACTTGAAAAAAGGTAAACTTTGCTTGATCAGCTTTATTGAAATTTTTGAGGAGGTAACAAAGAGAGTAGACAATGGTAATGTTGTGTATGTAATTTATCTGGATTCTTAGAAGGTTCCTCAATAAGGTGCCCCATAATAGGCCAATGAATACGATCAGAGAATGTGGAATCAGGGGACAAGTGGCAGAATGGATTGCTATTTGGCTTCAAGACTGAAAGCAGAAGGTGGGAATAAAGGGTAGTTATTCATTCGAACATACGAGCATACGAATTAGGAGCAGAAGTAGGCACTCGGCCCCTGGAGCCTGCTCCGCCATTCCATGAGATCATGGCTGATTTGATTTTAACCTCACCTTCCTGCCTACCCCTGATAACCTCTCGACCCCTTGCTTACCAAGAATCTATCTCCCTCAGCCATAAAGATATTCAAGGGCTCTACCTCAACAACCTTTTGAGGGAGAAAATTCCAAAGTCTCGCAACCCTTTGAGAAAAAATTATTTCCCTCATCTCTGTCCAAAATGGACAATGCCTTATTTTGAAACAGTTACCCCAAATCCTGGATTCTCCCACAAAAGGGTCATTATTCGGAGTGGTAGAAGATAGGAAATGTTGTTCCACAAGGATCAGTGCTGGGATCATTGCTGTTCGCAATTTATATTAAAATTTGTGGAATCAAAGACACTGTTGCTAAATTTGCAATGACACCAAATTAGCGGGGCAAGGGGTGGCATTGCATGGTGGAGTGGACTAGTGGTAGTCAATACTGAGGAGGAGTGCAAGAAACTATAGGAGGACATTAATATACTTGCAGAATGGGCAAATAATTGGCAAATTAAGTTCAACAGAGATAAATGTGAGGTAGCACATTTTGGTATTCTCTTATTCTCTATTTAAAGCGACTGAGGGGGTGACTTAATGGAAGTCTTTAAAATTATGAAATGTTTCATTTGAGTGGATACATAGAGAATGTTTCCTCTTGTGGGGAAGAGTATAACTAGAGGCCATCGATATGAGACAGTCACCAAGAAATCCAATGGGAAATTCAAAAGAAATTCCTTCACCCAAAGAGTGGTGATGCTGTGAAAATTGCTACTACAGAGAGCGGTTGAAATGAATAGTATGGATGCACTTAAGGGGAAAGTAAATAAGCATATGAGGGAGAAGGAAATAGATGGTTACAATTATTGATTTAGATGAGAAAAATGGGAAGACTTGAGTGGAGCATAAACAGTGACCTGGCCTGCTTGGGCCGAATAGCCTGTTTTTGATCTGTATATTCTCTTTAATCATATGCATCATGACACTAGTGTGCAGCCAGTGGTAAATGTGCTATGGAATGGCTGCATGCATCAGCCAGGAACCCAGAATTGTGATAAGCTTGCACCAGTTAAAGCTAATCTGCACCTCTGAAAAGGGAGGTGCACTGTGGCCGAAGTAGATGTTGTAAAGCTGATTCTGCCCTGGGAAAGATACAAAGCTAATACAACATGGAAGAGCGTGGGCTCCAACATTTTCCAACGAAGGAGGACTTGGTCAGGAAGGTGTAGAGGAGGAGAGATCACTCTATCCACAAAGGTACAAGGATATGGTCATCTTCAAATGATTCAGTGCTGCTGGTGGCCACAGTCTTAGAAATGGCCCTACCCATCCTGAGCAGCACCTTCTTCTTCGTGAGGATTAGAATATGTAGGCTTGCAAGTTCCCTGCCAGTTTGCTATTGCTGCCTCAGGTTAAGTGCAACCTTTTCCTCTAAAAGAGCCAAGTGTCATATAATCTGATGTGGTTATTAAGGTTGCATAGCTGGTAGCTTTTGCAAAATGTACGAAGCATAAGAGGTTTTCAGCAGTGCTCAGTGTGTAAGGGTGAAATGAAGCATATGAATGTTAGGTATGAATTCTGATTGTTAGAGATTTTTAGTCAGTGGGTGGTGTGTGCACAGTGAATTGAGAAGTAGGGGAGGCCAGTTGCACAGTTGGCAGGACGTGGCATTTGAAATTTCACTGACCTTGATCGTTTATGTAAGGTCATTAAGCTGCTTCCTACACTGCATCCATGTTCTTGGAGATTACTCCTGGCAATAACTTCCTCTGCTGTCTCTGCCATTACATTTTGAGCATTGTAAATGGAGGGCCCCCTGCCCCACTTCCCCCACTGAAGACAGATATGGGACATCTCTGCGCCATACCGCTTCTTCAACCAAGACCTTCAGTGCAGCATCCATAAAGCTTTGTGCTTGCTCCCTTACATGGCCAACCATTCTTCACTCTTTCCCAGATCAGCTGCACTTGTAGAATATTTCCAAGCACCTCTTCCAACCACAACGCACCTACCTTTTAAGAGATGCAGGCTGACTTTAACTAATGCAGGTTAGCTTTAAATACTGCTCAGCATGTATGCAGTTGGCAGTTTTGGAATGCTGCCTATGTTCCACTAAAGGGACACAGATTAATTGAGCATCATGATCCCTATGCCCATTTTTTGGAGTTAACAAATTTAATTACCAGTGAATTAGCAAGAGAAAAGTCATATCAGAATGTTGGATGTGGCACTTTATCAGAACTGGAAACTGGTAGATAAAGAAAGTAACTTATTTAAGCTCTGCAGATGAGTGGCCCTAATAACATATTGAGCATTTTTTTTTATTCATTCATGGTGTGTGTGGGCTTCACTGGCTAGGCCTTGAGGAGGTGATGGTGACCTGCCTTCTTGAACCACTGCAGTCCATGTGGTGTAGGTACACACACAGTGCTGTTAGGAAGGGAGTACCAAGATTTTGACCCAGGAACAGCAAAGGAATGGTGATATAGTTCCAAGTCAGGATGGTGAGTTACTTGGAGGGGCACAGCAATGTTAATTGTGGAAGTTCAGGCTCATTCATAACTTAACCTGGCATGGGACATTTTTCTACTTTAAGGCATTATATATACACAACTTGTAATTGGTTTTCAAATGACATATAATCCAACACATTTCAGGTACAGTCACAGAAAATAAACAAGCTGTTTATAAAACAGAATTTTTTTTAGGATTGCAGAATTTTGGCACACAATTTCATTTCAGTGGAACAATGTCAGTACAACAGTGATACTGTCCCAATAAAATGCAATGTGCTGTCTGGCAATTGAGATGCGATTTGTGATATGTCCTAATACTTAAGGCTGTGCAAAGAAAATTGAATGTGTAAATAAATGGAAAATGAAAATAAGACTATTACAATTTAGAATAAAATCTTTAGGAGGTTCAGGGTAAAATCTGCATTTGGACCTCAGCATTTAATTTGTGCGTCCCTGTGGTAATTATAGTTTGAGAAAATGTTGGACTATAGCTTTAAGAATAATCCAATACTATAAGTTCACATGATCTGTGTAAACCAATGTGTTAGCAGTGCAGCAAACATCTACAGAGGAAAGTACTTCTTTAATTACGGAGTTTGATGAACGTGTAATTGCTACTGCTGTTTTATGAATAAAGCCAAATGTTTCCACTAAGAAAAGTTGTCTGAAGATCAGCTCTATAATAAACTGGTGATGAGGATAAATCAGATTTGGCGCTTACCTCGCCTATCAATTGTGAGTATCTAAGTTAGTTAAAAATAACAGAAAGTATACTCATCCGAAATGCCACAGTTTGGCAGGATTGATCCTTTTGTGCCAGCCACGGATGATTGGTCTCAGTATGTAGAATGTCTGGCATTCTTCTTTCAAGCAAACAAAATCAGGGGGGAAGAGAAGAGGAGAACAATCCTCCTGAATACTTTTGGGAGCAAAACCTACAATTTGATTCGAAGCTTGACAGCCCCCAGTGCCCCAGGTTCAAAGACTTTCAGTGAGTTAGTGATTGGCAATTTAAAAAAGTAGAATGTTATTTTTGTCACAGGAGTGGACACATAATGAGACAGTGCAAAGTGAGATTTAAACAGGCTTCCAAACAACAAATGAAGTCCAATGAAGTCTATGGTGCAGAAGAGCCTGAAACAACCAATTCTGACATTTATTCATTATTCAACATGAAAGCTAGGAAGATAGAGCCAATAGTTATTACAGTGCATTAAAAATGGAAGTAGACATGAGCTTCCACAACTGTAATAAGAGAACACACTTTCAGATATTTAAATAAAGGTGATTGACAATTAACTTTGGAACAAACATCCACCAAGTTGAAAATGTACACAGGCGAAGAAATCCAGGTTAAGGGTAACACCAGAGCAGCTGTTCATTATAGAAACCAATCAGCACAGCTACCAGTGATGGTGGTAGAAGGTGAAGGGCCAAGCCATCTACGGTGTGATTGGTTAAAGGAGATTAAATTAAACTGGTCCAAAATCTTCCAGTTGACAGCCAGAGCTGCTAAAAAAAATGACACCTTCTTCGAGGATGAACTGGGAAAAATCTAAGGCCTACAGGTCAAGATTTACATGGACCCAGAAGCAACCCCTCGCTTCTTGAAAGTAAGACCGGTGCCATACACCCTGAAAGAGAAAGTTGACACTGAGCTGAACTGGTTAGAGAGGCTGGGTGTCATAAAAGCAGCTCAGTTCTCAGAGTGGGCAGCACCCATAGTCCCTGCCTTTAAAACAAGGCCAGATCATCCGGCTCTGCGGGGACTATAAACTAATGATCAACAGAGCAGCCTAACTGGACAGGTATCCTATTCCCAAGATTGAAGATCTATATGCCAAACTAGCAGGAGGGGCAACGTATACAAAGTTTGGCATGTGTCACATATATCAGCAACTGGAGCTGGGTAATGCCTACTGGGAATTTGTAACCATCAATACCCACAAAGGGTTATTCCAGTATACACACCACTTCGGTATTTCCTCAGCCTGTGCCATTTTTCTAAGGACAATGGAGAGCTTACTGCAGGGACTACCTCAGGTTGTGGTCTACCTGGACAATGTACTGATAACTGGATTCACAGAAAAGGAACACTTGGCTAACCTAGAGGAAGTCCTGAAACGATTTTTAGAAGCATGAGTTCATCTGAAGAAGGAAAAATGCACTTTTCAAGCAAATGAAGTCATTTATTTGGTCCACCAGGTAAATGCTCAAGGGTTACACCCATTTGAAGAGAAGGTTAAAGCAATAAGAGAGGTAGGTACCTGCGCACAAGAACACCTCTGAACTTAAATCATTTTTATGGATGAAAAACAATTATGGGTAATTTTTACTAAGTTTATCCACAGTTCTGGTCCCTCTATAATCACTGCTAAGAAAAGAACCAGCATTGGTTTTGGAAGGCACCCCAAAAAGAAGCCTTCATGAAAGTAAAACAGCTCTTATACTCTTCAAATTTGTTAGTGCATTATGAGCAGATGAAGGAATTGGTGCTAACCTGCAATACATCCCCCTATGGAGTGGGAGCAGTACCATCTCATAAAATGGATGATGACATAAAGAGGCCAATAGGCTATGAATCCAGGACACTTACCACAGCTGAAAAAGGATATTCTCAGATCGAAAAGGAAGGTCTATGGATTATTTTTGGCATAAAAAAACTCCACTGATATGTGTACTGGTGACATTTCACAATAGTATCAGACAACAAACCACTTTTGGGTTCGTTTAGTATGGAAAAGGCCATACTGCCCATAGCCTCCACAAGAATACAAAGATGGACCCTAATTTTGGCAGCATATGAGTACATCTTTGTGCATAGACCAGGGATTCATGTAGTAAATGCCAATGCCCTCCACAGGAACTTGTATTAGTGATGACTTTTCTAAATTCCTTGCCAATCTGTGCCAAGCAGATAAGAAACTGGTCATGATCCAGTCATGTCTTGACTATGAGATCACGTGTTACATAGTTGGTCCCAGGAGCCATTCTCTGATGAATTGAAACTGTCCTTCGATCGAAGACACAAGATGAGCAGTCAAGATAGTATTCTATTATGGGGTGCACAGGTAATAGTTCCTCCTCAGGGAAGGGAACACTTTTAGTAGAGCTGCACAGTGCCCATTCAGGCATCTCCCGAATGAAGACGATAGTGCGGAGTTATCTTTGGTGGCTGGGGATGGACAGCGATATTGAAAAGGTGGTAAAACACTGTGTGCCATGTCAGCAGTTGCAAAAGTTGCCAGTGGCAGCCCAATCACACCCATGCGAATGGCCTGGTAAACCCTGGGTGTGATTGCACATTGACTACATTGGGCCTTTCTTTGAGACCTGATTATACTTGCTCATTCCAAATGGTTAGATGTTTATGAGGTAAGGTCACCAACGCCAGGCGCTATTATTGAAAAATTACACCAGAGCTTCGCCACCCACGGATTGCTGGAGGTAGTTGTCTTGGATAATGGTACTGTATTTACAAGTGCTCAGCTCCAATAATTTATCAGCCTCAGCGGTATCAATGACGTGAAGGCTGCACAGTACCATCCATCATCAAATGGACTGGTGGAAAGGAAAGAACAAACTTTTAAGGCGGGAATGAAAAAGTTAACACATGATTCATTAGAGACCAAACTTACTTGTTTTCTATTTCACTACAAAACAACCTCCCACACTACGACAGGAGCAACAACTGTAGAATTACTGATGAGGTACCGTCTTCAGACATGGCTGAGCCTAATATTTCCCAATTTGGAGGGGAAGGTAGAGAAAAGTCAAGAGAATCAAAAAGTGACTCATGATTTGCATAAGCGTGAGAGACAAGTTACTATTGGAGAAGCAGTATATTAAGGAATTTCGGTGGAGGACCAAAGTGGTTACCTGGTAAAATCAGTTCACTGAGCAGACCATAGTCATATCATGTGGAAGTGGAGGTCCGGATCACCTGTAAGCACGTGGATCATTTAAGAAAAAGAGAGATACCACAGCAAGATGTTGTTCCGCCTGTAACAATGAATGAACCATTGGTTCTTGTTGAAGATGCTCAACCAAGGACAGACATGCCCAATGTTTCTGTTGGAGTGGAAGACACTGAACTGCATGTGCCTAATAAGGTACCTGATGTTAATGTGGTTTCCCACAAAATAATCTGAAGTTGTGTAGCTACGATGTTCCAAACAGATCAGAAAACCATCTGAAAGACTGAACTTGTAATTTCATGACCTTTGTAAATATTGTAATGTCATGAGATAAATATCCTTGTAAATACAAAATGTACAGAAAAGTTAAAGGGGGAGAAATGTAATAATGATAGTTTTGTAAAATGTTGGAAGGTAGCTTTAAGAATAATCCTGTGCTGTAAGGTCACATGATCTGTGTAAACCAATGTGTTAGCAGCGCGGGTGCCTCTATGGAGGAGAGTACTTCTTTAGTTATGGAGCTTCCTGAACGTTTGTAGTTGCTACAGCTGTCTTGTAAATAAAGCCAAATGTTTCCATTAAGAAAAGTTGTCTGAGGTTCAATTCTATAACAGTCCGATTCATTATTTTATGTAAAGATTAGGAGTTCAATTTGCTATATTTACTACAGAATGAGAGTCAGTGAATTTTGTAGACTCTATCACCCCTAGAGACATAAACTGAGCATTACAACAGAACCGAGCAATAAAAGTCTGAACATTGACACTTTTAACATTGTTAAAACCACAATCAGTGCAAAATGAAAGTCAGACAGCTTCTATAATGGGTGATCGATCCACTCTGCTGTTTTACTGTCCACAGTCATCAGCTGGACTCCAATTTTGCCATCAACACCTTAGCTTATAGTAAAGCTTTATTCCCAATCATTGGAGCTGAGAATTGCCAATGATAACTGTCAGGAGTAAAGCATGAGCCAGCTGTACCGTTTCAACACAAAACAATATGCTTTGTTCTCAGGAGCCTTACTGTGCTTTCTAAGCAGGGGGGTTAGATCACCTTGCTTGGTTCAGACTGTCAACACCTGCAGCTGAGCTAGCCAGAATTCATCTTGCTTTGGTAGTCAAGGTATCTGTATATCATATTCAGATTCCAACCAAACATACTGAAGCCTAGCCTAGTGTGAATTCTGTATTCTTAGAAGAATCGTTATCAATCTCTATGAAATAAAAAAAAAGACAGCTGCAAAAGCAACAAATTTCATTTGTATAATACCCTTTACATAGAAAAATGTCCCAAAGCCTAGGCATGATCAAAATAGGGTGCCAAGCCAAATAAAAGATATAAGGTTGGTGTGGGGGGAGGTGGGGGGTGGTGGCACTGGGGGATCTAAAGCTTGGCTAAAGAGACCGTTTTTAAGGATGGTCTTATGGAAAGATATGGAGAGGTTTGAGGAAGTTCCACAACATAGTATCCTGGTGCCTGAAAGCAGTCACTTGCAACTGATGTGTCCACAGAGCACAACTAACAAGTCTTAAATCCATTTGGCTGAATGGGCAGCTCTCTATACTGCATGGCAGAAACCGTGAAAAAACTCAGCAGGTCTGGCAGCATCGGCGGAGAAGAAAAGAGTCAATGTTTCGAGTCCTCATGACCCTTCATTAGAACTGTTCTGTGGAAGGGTCATGAGGACTCGAAACGTCGACTCTTTTCTTCTCCGCCGATGCTGCCAGACCTGCTGAGTTTTTCCAGGTAATTCTGTTTTTGTTTTGGATTTCCAGCATCTGCAATTTTTTGTTTTTATGGCAGAAACCTTATGCTTAACTATTTATTTACTTTCAAGGCTTTGAACTCTCTGTTGGCATATTTTCTCTATTGTCTAGGTGTTAAGATGTACAATGCATGTACAAACCAATGCATCTAACACTCCAATTACAGCCAGCCAGCTCTTTTTAAATCTTTCTTACTGCAGGCAAGAACGTCATTACACTGGTCTTCAAGCAAACAGTTGAGTACAAGGAGTCGACGGCCAGGATTTTCTGACCCCGTTGGTGTCAGGTGTCATGTTGGGTGTGAGCAGACAATATGGCGAGGAGGCTAAAAATCGGTTTTATGTCCTCATGAAACCAGTTTGTGATCGTCCGCTCCACCCGCCAATGGTGGGCCGCATTACTCACCACCGCATGTCGGGAACCTAATTTCAGTACATTAGCATCTCATTATAAGTACTGCTCACCGGAATCAAGACCCCACGCTGGATCATCCAGGCAAGTTGGTGTGTAGTGTTTCACAACTGTACACAAGCGATGTGCACCTGGTGGGCTGCACTTTGGTCGGGACTTAGAGGTTTGTTTGCCTACCTTGCTTCGGGCAGCACTCATAGTCATCAGCACCAGGCTTTACAGGCAGCACCACATCACCTTTAGTTGGGCGGGGGGGGGGGTTCACGGGCAGGTCTCTATCTACCAGGCCAGCCATAAGGTGGGGGTGGCTTTTCAATGGCTGCAGGGCCAGGCCTTGCTTGGAAAGGGAGAGAAGTGGCCTCAGGCAAGGGAAGAGGCTGCAGGGCGAGGACTGTACTGGGGAAAGGGGTATTCCGGGATCCCAGGGTGTGTGTGGGGACAGATGTTGATCTGTACAAATGGCCTCAAGATGGTGAGGGCTGAGGAGGCAGTCTCCAGAAGAGATGAGGCCAGATGGAGATGTGAGGGTGTGCATGACAGAGTGAGTGGTGAAATCCCTTGAGCTGGCAGTGAGTGAGATCCCAGTGAAGGTGTGATGGCCTTGTGAGTGTGTGTGTTTAGAGTGAGAGAAGGTTGCCTTTTCCTTGTTACACGGATGAGATCATTCATCCTTTTTCTGTACTGGAGACTGACCTCTTGTGTGCAACATTGGCACCATTTACCACCTCTGCCACCGCCTCCCAAGCTGGAGTGGTGAGACTGATGGGCCTCCTGCAGCCAGAGCTGGGGTAGAGGGCATCATAGTGGGCCTCCACAGTGTCCAGAATGTGTCCCAGGGATACGTCATCGAATGGGAGAGCTGCACTTTTCTTGGCTTTCGGGACCAAGTCTTCACCGGGGCCCTTCTGGGCTGCAGGCATTCAGAAGTGTGCATGCAGCTGCAGTTTAAATATGGTGCCCTGTGTGAGGAAGTGACAAAGTAAGGGCATGGCAAGCAAATCAGAGGCCGCCCGTCAGCAAGATGGTGTGTTTCCTGTTGTACTGTGGTTGCATAATTAATGAGATGATACGGTGCGTAAAGCCATTGCTTCTGGTGGGTAAAACATCCTTTTCCTGCCTGTTACAACATTCAGTGCAAATCTGGGACGATTCCGCCAAACATGTCATTCATGGGCAACATCGACAATTATGACACCCCTGCACTCTTCCAGGAATAATAAGCTGCTGAAAAGCCATGGCTGTTAAAGGGAGGAAATATGCTGCCCACAGATTTAACGACGTCCCCCTCAAGTGCCTACTGGATGCAGTGGAGGTGCCCACTGCAATGTCCTCAACCCTGGTCTGAGTGAAGGCTAGCAAGCAAGGTCACCAATCTAGCATTGGAGGTGGTGGCAGCGGGGGTCAGCCCAATACCCTGCAGAAGAGGACAGCCGCTTAGTGCCAATACAGGGTGAATGGTCTTATCCATTCTGCCAGGTTAACTCACTCTCCTCATCACTCTCAACTTACACACTCACAAACCCATCACACATCCACAGAGATCTTACACCTCAAGGGACAACACCACTAACTCTCACACACACCCTCATATCTCCATCAGGCTCATACCCCTCAAACTCATGTCCTCATCCTATCCATGGCTCTGCTCGCCACACAAACATTCCACACAGTGCCATGTGTCCTGTTCACACCCTCTCCATGTTTTCGTGCAGGAGAAGCTGGCTCACAACAGAGAAAGGTCCTAGGCTGGGGCTGGAGGACCCACATTATGCCTCTCGCTCACTTTGGTGAACGTGCCATCACACTGACTGGGGAGGATGTGGACCATGCCTGTGGTGACGGTGAGGTCAGCAGAACCAACGTGAGGATCCTGCACCACATCATCCCTCTCTCAACTGCTTTTGACTCTGCTGCCATGCACTAATTATCTCTACTTTGGTTCACAGGGAGCTCCACCAAGCGACCGACACCCTCAGCCAGCCAGTCCCTCAGCTCCATCCAGGTCCTCACCTCCAGCCAAGCGGACACCTCCTCCATTGAAGAGCTAGAAATAAGGAGCCTGGAAGACCTGCCACAGTGCTTACCCACACCCTCCACCAGTGCAGAGATACACAACCCGGTGGAACCTAGACCTAGAGCAAGATTGGGTTCACAATCTGTTGGTCACTGCATGGACACGTGTCTCCAGCAGAAGGAGGCAGGTTCAGCTGAGCTCCCCGGCACTCGGAGGACTGCTGGGGAAGAGACATCTGTGAGGTCTGAGTCAGATGACAGACCTCTGGATTCGGCCTTCCAACTCATCATGGAGAGTCAGCAGAAGGCGGGGAACATCATGCACAGCTGTTGGAAGCCCTCAACAGAGTGGCACGCGAATCAGATGCATGCATCTGGCTGCTGTCTGATGAAGTAGAGCCCACATGTGCCTGCATGTAGGTCTCCATGGGAGGGATGGCAGACACCATGGAGAGCTTTGTCAAGCAGAATGCGGAGAAGCGCACAGAATTGCACTCCATCATGGTAGCTAGAAGTGAGTTCCTGCAGTGGCAATGCGAGAGGGAAACAGGGCATCTCGATGTCTCTCCAGGTGCTCCTTCCCCTCAAGGAGTAAGGCCGGGCCCCTGGGCACCCGAAGGGAGGAAGAGCGGCAGCTGGACACCCCTGGGCCATCCTCTCAGGAATCTCAGAAGCTGTCTACTCCCTCTGAGTCCCTTTTGCCTGTGACCCCCTCAGCCTCGTCCTCTGTCACCACAGAGGGAGCAGCTGGCCCACAGGAGGACAGTCAAAGCAAGCTGGAGCCCTCAAGGCCTCAGCTCTCCAGAGGACACCAAAGTCATCAGAGGCAACAGGGCCAAACATTGCATAAACTGTCTCCACCCCTGCTGCAGATGTCAGGGCAGCACCTAGAAGTTAGGGCTAGAAAAATTAAGAAATTCTGTTTACAGTGGTTGAGCAGGTGAACTCATCTTATCATTTTTTAATCTAAAATTATATTCACCTTCACTGAATAATGTGAAGCGGTGTATTTTGGTTTCATTGACACGCTTTGTGAGTATTCCCCCTGCATCACCCCCTCCAAACTAACAGTTCAGTTGCATGCAGCCGGCCCACAAGTGATTCTGGAGAGAGAAGTGTGTGTGTGTGTCTCCCATGCACACAGATCCTTCTTCCGTCACACTCATCTCACTGCCCTGAGCATTTTCAATGCTGCCTGTTGGGGATCTCTCTTTCAGTTGTCTATCTGAGCTGACCTATATCTCCGCCCACTGAACACACTCCCATGCAGCACCTGTGCCCAGCACAAGGCTCCTTTCGCTTTCAGTTTTAGGAGCATGGTATGGGTAAAATTTGTCTTCAGCTCTCCAGTGCTCTCCCCTCCCCCAGGCACCCAAGTCCTTTCTCCCATCATTTTTGACCCCACCCCCCGGACATGCCCTTCCACCTTCCCACCACCACCTGCCAGCCAGAACCCTTTACTTTCCGGGATGCCCAGGTGAATGTGTATGTTCCCTACCTTCCTGGGAATCCCACCCCCATCCACATTGATCTTCCTGACCTCCTCCTTCCCACCCCCAGGGACAGTGCCTATCTCTTAGGCCCCACCAACCACCCTCACCATCCCTTCTACCGTTGCACGCTCACCCTTCCACCCTGCACGCTCACCCTTCCACCCTACCCGCTCACTCGGCCCTCTCTCATTCTCACCTTTTGCTCCTACCGCATCTACCCTCATTTCACTCCCAAGGAGGCAGTCATCGACTCCACTGACCTGTCTCTTGTAAGTTCATCTGGACATCCTCCCCATACTTCTTCCTCCACATTTACTACTTACTCCACCCTTAGTCCTTCCCCCCTATGGACTCCTTCCCTCTGGAAACATCTTCCTTCTCCCAGACTCCTTCCTCACCCTCAGAACTCTTTTCTCCCCTGGAGTCCTGCCCTACTCCAAATTCATTCCTCCCCCCCAAAGTCCTGCCCCCCCCCCGAACCCCTTCATCCTCCTTACAACTACCTCCCCAGTACACCTCCCTTCCCCCGCAACCTCAGCCCCCTGACACCATTGTTCCCTCCTCCCAACCTCACCCCCGACATCATCATTGCCCCCTCCAAACCTTACCCCTCCAACACCATCAACCCCCTCCTGTCAACCTCACCACCCCTCACATGAAATGCCTTCCTTTCCCAATCAAACCTACACCTTCCTCTCCACCCCCTCGATGATCATCCATTGCAGACCATGGTCAAGACACTGATGTCTCGAAGCAGACCCTTAACAGTGACCTTCCACCTTCCATAAGCTGCTTTGCAGTGGAGCCATGTCCATGAGAATCCATCCAGCATGCGATGCACATTCCTCCAGTGTCCCATTGCTATCGGGCTCCAGCATCTTCTGCTCCTCAGTTGTCAACAATGTGAGCAAGGCCCTGATGGCAAGTCTTGACTTCTGCAAGTCACACTTGTCAAATCGTGTTCTGCGCATGCTTGATTTCCCGCTGACATAGGCAATAAGTTTGACATGGGGGATGACTCTGGTGAGCTGGGCTTATAATGATATACAGATGTATTAGAATGAAGTTCCCAATGGTGTGATGGCAGCAATCTCAGTCCACCATTGATGGGCGGAGCGGATGGTTACGAGTTGGTTTCATGATTGCTTGAAACTGATTTTTGGCCTTTCGGCGATATTGTGCACTTATACTCAATGCCGGCAGGTAGGAAAATTCTGGCCTAAGTTTCTCTGGAAGATGATTTCTTGTAAAGTACAACAAGCTTCCAGTAGCTGATCATGTGACCAAGCTGCCTGGGAGAAAAACAATAGTTAAAAAAGGTAAACAAGAAGTTAATTACAGAGGGGAGGAGGGGATTGATT
This sequence comes from Carcharodon carcharias, assembly GCF_017639515.1. Classification (NCBI taxonomy): domain Eukaryota; kingdom Metazoa; phylum Chordata; class Chondrichthyes; order Lamniformes; family Lamnidae; genus Carcharodon; species Carcharodon carcharias. The sequence continues at coordinate 69,627,568 of NC_054473.1, forward strand.
TGTGCATGTGTTCTGTTTTCAAGCAGCTTAGTTTTGCTTAGAACAAGTTGATGGCAGGTAAAACTTCCTCCCAGCAGAATTCCGTTGAAATTCTGTGTGCTGGCTAAAAGAGTTTAAAAACCCTTGATAACTGAAAGACTGTACTAACAGTGAGTTGGACATCTGGGATAGCTAAGCTGTGATGAGAGAGAGAGAGAGAGAGAGACAGAGAATGTTCCTGGATGCAAGCCTCCAGACTTAAAGAATGTTAGAACCAGGAGAATTCTGCCCTGAGGTGGCTATGCTTAAGGTGCTAGCAATGCCTGTGTTGAACTTAGGAGTCTACAACTATGGGATGATTGGAGGACGTTTGAAAGGACAACATTACCAGACTGAAGTAGAAGGCCTAATAAATCTCAACTCTTATAAAAGTCTTTGAGATAGTACTCAGGCTAAATGGTTAATCTTCCAATTTCTGATAAGTGACTGACTTGAGTTTTGTTTTGGTGGGGGAAGTGGTGTAATTCAAATATGTGTAGAAGGAAATGTGAGTTAAGAAGTTTGGTTTTGAGTATAAGTAACAGTGTTCATTATACTTTTAATATCTTTAATGTAATTGAATATTTAAGATACAGTGTAGTTATTAGCATGCATGTTCTTTGACTTTTATATATTAAAATTCTAATATTACAAACAGTGAATCTTCAGGCTTCATTCAGATTTCTAAAAAAAAATTGAAATGTTATTGTTCTCTATGGAGATCATAACAACCTCATAAAATGAATAAGAGGGAATGTTGATTGGTTGTAAACCAGCTTCTCTCCATTCTGCTTGGTGGTTTTTTAGTACCATCTAAGGGTTATTGGTGCAGATGTGCTGTGATTGGTTAATACCTTTCTGTGGCTGCTGATGAAGCCATAGCCTCATAAGATAAGAATCCAATCCAATTTGTACTAAATATATATTGACTTTAAAATAATAACTGTGTATAAGTGTGTGCATGCACATGCATGTTTCTGATGATGTCTGTGTGAATGCTGTCTGCATGTGCAAGTGTGTGATAAGTTGCATGCTTGCATAAATGCATGTGTGTGTATGTGTGTGTGTATGCACATGTGAGATGACCTCCATGTTGTTATTCGATTGATTGAATTCAGCAGGTGCACAGCTTGCTTTCATGGCTTCATTTTTGGATCAATGCCACTTGAATTGCAATGTTCTGATTTCACTTTGTCCTCTACTGGTCTTTACAATACCTTGGTGAATCTTTTTCTTTTCTCTCCTGAAGAAATGTGTGGCCATGAGGGCAATAGTTTCTTGTTAGAAGCATTTTATATAACCTAGAAGCCTGTGGAAATAATAGAATCTTATAGACTAAGTCCCTGCTAGAATGGCAGGAGCATTTTCGGTTCAGGAACTCGATTTCAAAATTGGTGGCTTTGTTGAGGCTCTTCCTTAGAGCAATAGCGTCATCAGCCCATCTCTGGGCTGTCCGATTCATTAAAGAGACAGGGCGGATGATGCATCCATTTTGTCAAAGGAAGGATCACTAATTAAAGGGCCTAAAGAATAGGTTTGAGTGGCTCACTAGCACTTGGGCTTTTGTGGCTACCACAAACACAAGTATAGAGAGAAAACCCAAGAAGTCTGCTCCCCTGGTCACTCACTCTCACCTAGAGGTCGTGCTGAGAGTTTGCAGTGAGGTGTGCTCTCCCAACGATAGGAGGAAGAGGGAAATCTCTCTGCTTTCTCTCTTTGAAGGAGAATGCAAGTCGACGAGAGGCAGAGACCCCAGATGGTATGTGGGCTGGGGGTGGCCCCCAAAGACAAGAATCTTTTCAGTCAATGGTAATGAGTGCTCACCTGCTCCTCTGGGAAGGAGGAACAACCAAGGGATGCAGATGTCAACAGCAACCAGCTGTGAAAGCCTGAGCCCTCAGAGGCACTGGTACTCAGACATGTCAGAAAAAGCTGCTCCTCTCCCTGTAGACTCTGTGTTGGGGGATATTGGCTCCTTCAACCTGGATCTTGTTGTTTATCCCCTCTGCCCTGTGCCAGCATATATAGCTGAGGAGAAGACAGCTAGTGCTGCTGGCGTTTCTTGAACTGTTGGCAATGCTATGGCCCCTGCATTTGCCCCTCAGCAGAGAAGGAAGCTGGAGCTGCAGAAGCTGCTCCCACATTGTGGTTAAGGCCGGTGGCAGCAAAGTGCAGCTGAAGGTGAGTGAAGTGCAAGACAGGTGAAGCTCTTCAATGTCAGTTTCACTGAAGAAGCTCTTTCCACTGTCCAGTCGCCTCCCTGAGCCTGGCATGGTGAAGCCACAGTGTGGAACACATGTGCTGTGAAAGAACAAACCTATGGTTAAAAAAGCTTTTGATTGCCTTCTAGTTGGCTCAATTGCTTTCCAACTAGACCCACTCTCGTGTACTCAGAGCCCACCCCAGGGGAAGTTGGACGTTGGATGATGTCGGGGCCCCAACCTGACGTCAATTTCGGGGAATTTACCACCTCATATGCACCAGAACTCACCTCTATCTGGCTGGGAAGAAAACTGCCCAATGTAGCTTTAAGTGTCTGACCCAAAGGTACCAATTGATTAAATTTAATTTCATAAGGGTAAATATATAATAAAACTCAATGAAGAAGGTTACTTGTGCATTAGTCTTGGAAAGCATAGTAATTGTCTACATAGTTATACTGAATATTGATCACTGTCCCTTACGTTAGAAAGATCTCAGTACTTCTTCCCCCAATAATAAGAATCTTGACCACATGAGGTTGGGTCATTCATCTTCGCTCTCATATGAATCCACACTGAGCTAGTAGGTCAACAGGGAGCAAAGTACATTTCTCTCATTACATAACAAGGTTAAAGGGCACAGTAGAAGATGATAATTCTGACATTGTAGTATTATTTGATTCTCCGTTGAATGAACTGCAAAATTGTTTTATTTCTTGTGTATTTTAAGGTTTGGACAACTGTATTCTGCTAAAGTAGTGAACACTTTTCTTTACTGTAGGCCTCAACTTCAATGGAGATTCACATCAATACCTTATCTGTGAAGTGTCCTTTGTACAGCAAAGCTCCTGAAACAATGCAGCAAAATCTTGATTTATAAAACACAACCATTTTATTCACTGCTGTTACGCCTGTTATCAACTGTAAATAAACACAGTCAGTTTAAAGGTCTTGATACCAAATCTCATTTAATCATTTGTTCAACAATTCAGTCAAAAATTTAGCAAAAACATATTTTATAATTTAGATAAAAGTGATTAGGTTTTTGAAGGTGCTATCTCTGAGTGAAATCTGGCAGTCAATCTGAGCACCCATCCCAGAACATTATGAACTTCATAACAAAGGAATTTACTGCTTGATTAACTCCCATCATCTCTAGCAGATGGAAGGATGCCAATCAACAATCACACTTGATTAGGAATGCATATTAATGGGATACTTAGGATATAATTTGGTACAATCCAAATTTATGCCTAGACCCAAAATACCTGGAATTGAATCTCTGGTTTATGACTGCATGCACGTTTGACAGTTCTGTACTGAAGGGGGAAAATATATTTCTTTTCAGTTATTTAAAAATGTTGTTGCCTAATCATGTGACAACATTTCTTTCCTAATTCATACTAATTTCAACTAGAAGCTGTCATTTTCAATTCAATTATGGAATTACTCTTAGACCACAAACACAAATTAATCCGGCAAGAGTAATCCACAGAAACTGTTCCTATCCAAAGCTCCAGCTTGGATTTCCCTGCAAAAAGGCTGCATCTGGTTGAATTTTCTTCCCCAGTCGCATTATTAAGTCATTCATTATAGCCAGTATAATTTCTTCCTATTGCTGTCTCTCCGCTGCCAGCTCCTGCAACTCATTGCTGGCCTCAATAATCCATTCTGGTTTTCCTGTTCGTGGTCCCAACCTCTGCACTTTGACCTTTTCGCCTTCTGCGTGGTCTTTTCCTAAGTAGAAGCCATTGCACTATTTCCCTGAAATTACAGCACACATGACCTGCCCACTGCAATCCATAGCAACATTCCTGGTTCCTGCTTGTAAACCCCTTCAGTGCTGATAATAGAATTATTATCAAAGTTAAAAATAATGTGTGTGATCGATGATAATAATGGTATTCCTAATCGCCTAATTTCCTTCCTATTTGTGTGTGTGATTGGAAAGTATCACTATATCCATAACTCAAGTTATTCAATGGAAGCTGCAGGCCTAGCCAGATATATGATTTGCCTCTTTGTAGAGTTATGCATTACCACTGTTTGCTTGCTCCCTCCCTATTGTTTAAGAGCCTTTATTTACTTTCTAATTTGATACACCCGCTTTCAAGTTCAAACAGAAAGGGGAAAAAAGTTCAGCCTCTGTAGCTAGGCAACTAGTTAAAAAGTATAACAGAAGATAGAGCCAAGCCTCCATGTAATTTAGGATTTTTCTAAATAATAACTGCCCTTCTTATTTCAAAAATTGTTTTGTGCTCTTATTTAACTTTTTATATTGAATATCAGTATCAAACACAACATGACACAGCAATTAAAAAAGCTAATAAGATCCTTGCCTCTCATTTGGCCAAAGGAGATAATTGCAACATAGCAATGCAAATCTGAGACTTTACAAAGGATCAGAGAACATGGTAGCAGGATGAAGGAGAAATCTGTGATCTTTCCACAAACTATTAATTAGCTTTCAACCAGAGATTCAAGGTTTTATGACTGTGATCGCCTTTTACTGGAAGCAGTAGCAGGGAAGAAAATTTGTAATTACTTTAAAATGTTTGGGAAATCTATAATTATCCTGAAAATGTTTGGAAGTGACTTTTAAGAGTTTATACCAATTGTAAAGGGATCGATTATAATTTTTAGATAATAAGAAATATTCATCCATCTGATCTGGCAACCTTGACGTGGAAGCAGTACTATCAGGAAGACATTAAAGGATGGAGGCCTCTGCATACAGACAGCTAGGGGAAAGAGGATAGCTGGATTCCTGAGCAGTTGGAAAGTATGCTTAGGACTGCTGCCACTCTTTCTTTCATTTCCAAGTGACTGAATGCCCAGAATCAGCTATACTATGTAAAAGTAAAGGTTGTTCTGGTAGATCTATTCTACCATGACTGGCAGGAACTAAGAGTTGAGAAGGTTTCAGAAAGAAATGCAGCACTGTGTGGATGATTGCACAGGGAGAACCCTGTTTACACAGAAGTAGCTGCCTGCAGAGATTTGGCTAAGTCCTTGAATGAAAGTGATGGGAATTTGGCCTGAGGAAGATGTGAGCTTGGGTGAATTGTATGGCTGAAATTGGGGCCATACAAGCTGAGTGGACAGCTTAGTAACACTGTGAGATATCTTTGTTGTATCTGCTATGCTATTTTAATTCATAGTTTTTAGTGACTGTGATTTGCCTATTAATTTATATTTGATTTACGTTGATTCTGATTTGCGTTAAAGCATAAGCTAGAAAAGGTGAAATCTTGCCTGGTAATTACTTCATTTGGGAGTTGTACTGTAAATTTGGTTCTTTTGGTTTATGGATCCCCATGGGGATCGTAACAATGACAAACACAGGATTTGCACCAAGTATTCAGTCAGCCACCCATACGACATCTTATAACATTGATCAACACAATCAGATTGCACTCTGAGCATCGCACCAAGATATAGTTTGGCTGGTGGTGAGAAAGGCCCTCCCCAGATCCTTCCTGCACGCTCGGAGTCTATTAGCAGAATGCCTCATCACCAGAACTTTCCAACAAGCATCAAGATGTAGCTTGGCTGGTGGTGAGAAAGACCCTCCCCGTCAGATCCTTCCTGCATGCCAGGAGTCTCACCCTCTCTGCACGTTGCCCTCAAGGTGGCTGTGGTGGGGAAGAGACCATTGTTCACCTCCTTTTGGAATGTGCCTTTGCAAAGAAGGCCTGGAGAGAGATGCAATGGTTCTTGTCGAGGTTCATCCCGAGCAGTGCGGTGACACAAGACTCAGTGCTCTATGGGCTGTTCCCAGGGACACACACCAAGACAAACATTAACTGCAGCTGGAGGATCACCAATCGGTGAAAGACGCTCTTTGGCCTGCCTGAAACTTCTTGGTCTTCCAGTGCAAGGAGTTGTCCCCAACTGAGTGTTGCAGACTGGCACATTCCAAGGTCCAGCCAGGGCTACGTGCTGAGGGACCCACTAAAGTTGGGGCAGCCACCACAAAGGCGTAATGGGGAAAGGTCACTGTCTAAGACCATTCTGCCATAGTGCACGGAGGTGCTGGGAATGGTATAGACTCCTCAGGCTGTACAACTTACAATAAATGGTATGTAGTGAATACTAAATATATCATAATTGTATTGAAGCACCGCAGAGTGCAACATGATGTTTGTCGATGCACTGTCTGACTGTCTGTAATGACCATATTGAAATAATTGTAATATTCATTGATTGTATTGAAGCACCTCATGATCCATGTGTAAAAGTTGAAACTGATTGTACTTTTTATGAAGGCCATTTAGAAATGTTCTTCCAGATGTTTTATGAATAAAGTATATTTTTGGAAAAAAAATCTAAATGCTGTTTAATCCCGTCAAGAATTCTACATGTAGATAGAACATGCTTTTGATAGCCTGGATGCTAAAAAGCAGAAACATGCCATTTGATTCAAATAGTCCATGTCAGTATTGACCCAACTTTTTGCCATATTCCATTATTCCCTTTACCTTCACCTATATATCCAATTTACTCTTGAATGCTGATCTAATTTCTCCCTCAGCTACTAAACCTAGCCTCACAACTCTCTGTGTGCGAATGTCTTAAGGGAATCATGGGCTCACTATTCAGGGTTGAAAAGAAGAGACGTGTTCTCCATTAATTATGTTACCTAAGAGAGATGGTTAGCCATTATTGATGCTACCATATAATACCCTTAGCCTTCAGCAAAAATGAAACATGTGCGAGAGGCAGGAAACTCATTAGCCAGATATTTGATAAACTGAAACAATGGCCTAAATTTTACCCTTGGCGAGCACCTGCGATCAGTGGGCACGCAACTGGTGGGGAAATGGGCTGCTGCTCATGATTGGCTCCCAATCACTGGATGGCCAATTGATGCCTGCCCAGCATGAAATACATCTTCCCAATGGTCGGGAAGGGCCGGATGGGGGCAGGGGCCTGCCAGCCGTCAGGTCCAATGGCAACCTGGCGTGTGGTTTAAAAACCGCACAGGCAGCTCCTTGAAGGCTGCCAGGAAAGAACGTATGTTCAGCATTCTGAAGGCCGAAGCCATGGCCTAAAATGTGGCTAAAGACATCAGGCGAGAGGGCAGGTCGGGCGAACACTAGGACCCTGGTTTTTGGATGAGTGTTTTGCGGTCCTCTTGGAGGAGGTGGCTGTCAGGAGGGACACCCTCATCCCCAGAGATGGAAGGGGCAGGCTAATGCACCTGACAACACGAGCTTGGGAGGAGATGGCAGCCAAGGTCAGCAGCCACAACGTTGTGCAGTGTACATGAGTGCCATGCCGCAAAAGGTTTAATGACCTGCTGTGCTCGGCAAGGATGAGCACCGTGTTGGCATGGATCAGTGTGGTCAAGTGTTAAGGTCTGGCCATCCCCCCATGGAGCTCAGGGGTGTTAGAGTCTGCATGCCAACTGTCAATGACGCTGGAGCTGGTCAAGGGGGTGAGCCCTGGCTGCTTGGACTAAGTGCCTTGCAGCTCAAGGGCCCTGACTCAGATGTGCCCTGCAAACTGTTCTACAAGTGGGGGTGGCCAGGCTGCAATGGCACTGCAGGTAGAGTTGACAAATCAATGCTCCTCTGTCCTTTCAGGAGAAGATGGCCCATAACAATATCAAGAGGTAGCGGACAGGCAGAGGCCCTTCAAGCCTCCTACTCTTAACCAGATACGAGCAGGACACCTTGGAGCTGGAGAGGCGTCTCGGTCAGCCGGGCATGGACAGGCTGGGGTTCCAGACGAAGGTAAGAGTGCAGTGCACAGAGGTGACAGTTTCAGATGGTGCAAACATTCTTGTGTAGTCTTATCATTAATGGAAGCCTCAAACCTGGAGTCCCCATTTGATCATTGAAAGACAATGGCACCATGATGCAGATCTCCATGGTCTCACCAGGGTGTCTGGCATGCACAGTGACAGTGTGATGACTTAAAGTAATGACATGTCATTATTCTCCCTTATATTCACCAGCACTCACTCAATTGCAGGACCCTGAAGAGTCACCCCTGTCACCAGAGGACCACTGGGCTTCAGATGCAGCCATGTCACACCCGCTTTCTGAACCAGGCACCAGCGCAGATACCAACACCTCGGTGGGTGTTAGATTTCTGGCTAGAATGTTGGAGCACAACAGTGAGAGCACATCACACCCACTTGAGGACCAGGCAGAGGCAGAGAGTGCCTAGGGCGCTGGCAGTCAGAGGATTGCTGGAGACCAGGATGATGCTGAGTCAAAGGCAGATGATGAGTCTTCCATTAGATGGCAGATGCAGGATGTCTAGTGTGATGTGCAGGAGGATCTGGCGGAGATCCATGAGGGTCTGTGTGCAATGGACTCTGTTATGGAGGAGTCCTTGTGGAGCATCAGCACTGTGTTGACCCTCATGGCCAAGCGCACTGCCTCCTCCATTGAGAGAATGGCGACTCTCATGGAAAGGCAGCCCCAGTTATGAGAGCTGCCTGGGTACCTCAAATTGACTTGTAGAATCTGCATCCTGTGGTCATACACTATCTGCACATTCATGGAGTGGAAGCCCTTCCTATTGATGACAGCACTGGGCTCACCAGCTGGCGCCTTGATGGCCCCATGTGTACAACCTATTGCACCCTGGATGCGAGGGAAGACAGCAATCGCTGCAAAGCCCCTGACTCGCTCTGTGTGGCTGGCCTGGTCCATACAGAAATGAATAATTGTCAGTACCCGCTTGAACAGAGTTTCTGTCACCAGCTTGACACAACTGTGGACAGCTGATTAGAAGACTTCACACAGATCCCTCACTGACCCCTGGAAAGAGCCAGAGGCGTAGACGTTGAGGAGCGCTATGATCTTCAGAGCTTCTGACATGGGGTGTCCACTCACATGGTGCAGATCTCAGTCCCAATAATCTGACGGATGAAGGTCACGCTCTCCCTGGAGAGGCGGAGCCTCCTTCGGCATTGAACCTTAGTCATATTGAGGTAGCTTCATCGCTGTCTGTAAACCTTGATAGCAGGATAGTGGCATCTTCTGCAGCCCTTTCTGCCTTGGACCACCTGCTGACCCTGCGCCCCTTGTGCCTGTGCCTCTCCTCCCACAGGTCCCTCCCCTGAAAGCTGCTTTGTGGTACCTGGCCTCCTCTCCCTTCTGTCCCTCTCTTCCTCCTCAGAGTAGGTGCCTCCAGCAGAGACCATAATATCCATTACCAGGGTAACAGAAGGCTGCCTGATACCTCGAAGGGTCCACAAGGTCTGAATACCCTGGGGTCCTTGGAGACATGAATGAGTCCTGGAATGAAGCCTAGAAATGCTAAGAATGAAGATCAAAACAAAGATGAACCTGTCATGTTCAAATAAGCAACCAGCAGCAAACTATCTCCAATACTCTTCACTACTCACACTAGAAATGTTGCTGACTCTTTTTATCCCACCCTTGGATGAGGTTCGGCAAAAAGTGGGCTGCCCGCTTGCCATTTTGCTCGTGTGATGAGTGCAAAATCGCACGGGCAACATAAAATTGGGATCAATTGGTTTTTAATGGCCTTAAGCGACCTTATAATTGATGGCAGGCACAGCTCCGACACCTGCATGCACCTGCTGACCTAAAGATTGCATGTGTGTGGGATGACGTCGGGACGCTCGCCCGACACCTTCTCATGCTATTTTGTGCCCGATCTGGTCGGGCGTGTGCCTGCCTGTGAGGTGTAAAATCCTGCCCAATGAATTGCACACTCAGACTACGCTATAAATATATAACAGCAGGGGTATTTGTAGCAGAGGCTGGATCTGTGTGGTACAGGACTGCAAATGATTGAAACCTTTGAACTTGGACCGAATCTTGTGCCAGTGACAGGGATCTCAGTCAATGGCTGAGAGCTGGCAATAGCCTGGTATCACCTCTTTCCTGACAAGCCTGCTGGTAGAATGTGCCAATCAGGCAGTTGACAGGCCAGCAGTGTCCTGGGATCCTGGGATCAGGAGCCTGGGGATGGCAGTCCTGCTTACCTAAAGGTGCCGGCTAATCAGAGGCTGGCAGCTATTTTGAATGGCAGTGCCACTGAGGAGCTGGTGATGGCTGCTGGAGCAACACCCACCAGAGGCCCAGGACCAAGGCCACAGGAGAGTGATGATGACAGGGAGGTGGGGGCCACAGTGAAGGGGGGGCCCACAGTGGAAAGGGATGTAGGGGAGGTGTCAGCAAGGGTAGGGCCTTCCTTGCCAATGTCAGGTCCCTCGATCAGGCACCGAGTGGTTTTGAATGAGGTATCCTCTGGGAGCCTTCATGTTCCCCAGATGGTGGGCCCATTGCCTGCAGTTGGGTTAAGACCAGTGGCGGTGAGATGAGGGCCTTAATTGTGCATTGATTGCCCACTGAAGCATCTCATTTGGCAGCGGGATAATAAAGCCACCCAGAGGCCTTGTGCCACAGACTTAATCAGGGCGGAGGCAGAAAGCTGGATGTGCCCCCGCCTGATTCAATGTCCCTTGCCACCAAACTCGCCACAGGGGAGGGCGCAAGATTCCACCCTATGATTACATACCATGCCTAACACAAACAGGATGGGCTGAATTTTCCCCCTGTTGGGGGGAAAGTTGATGGGCGGGCATGCATAGGCGCGCTTCCAATCGGTGCTCCCGATCGGAGGCATGGTGCCATTTTATGTGGGTGGGCCAATTGAAGCCCGCCCAGTGTGAAATCTGCAGGGAAGCACTATGCGCTCCCTGTGCAGGCAGGTGGAGTAATCCCAAAATCGAGAAGACGCTTTTTCGCGCATACGCGTGAAAGATTGCACTCATCTCCCTGAGGTTAAGTGCAGCCTCAGGGACATCAGCTCAAAATGCTAAAAACTTAAAAATAGAAATGTAAAATTTCCTTAACATGTCCCCTCATGTGGAAATGTCACATGAGTTGGGACATGTCTATAACTTTCACAAAAACATGATTAAAATTTTTAAAAACCTACATGAAGCCTCATCCCGGCCATGCATGAGGTTTCATGCTTTTTCTAATTCCCGCCTTGGCTCCTGGCCTGGTCCTTTAATTACATAATTGACTCTGTCAATGGCCTCAATTGGCCATTGACAGGTTGGCGGGTGCGCAGCTGATTTTGCTGCGTTCCAGCCTTCCTGAAAATTGAAACGGGGCACGGTGACTTCGGGAGTTCCCCTCAACGTCACCGCGCATCATTTTACGTGTCGGCGAGCGGGCCCTGCCCCCGCTCACCGATGCATAAAATCCTGCCCCATGTTTTCTTAAGGCAATGGTTGCACATTTACAGAACAATGCCTCTGTAAATGTTATATACAAGTCATTGGTTTCATGTTATTTATTGAACAAGCGTGGTATTGTTCCTGACCCAACATCTGGGCTTGCTTCAGAAGTGGAACTTCTGCAAGTCTATTTGTGGGCTTGTTTGTTCACACATACATACTGCCAAATGATGCTATCTTCCATTGGGCATGATAGTGTCAACCCCCAAACTCTCCAGACAGGTATTAAAAGGATGGCATCACTCCCTCCACATTAAACCTGCTCCTCACTGGTCATTGCATCGGAGCTCAATATATTTGGCCAATATGTATCTGGGGAGGGGGGTGGGGGGCATTTATAGTATTGACAGTAGAAAGGATTTCCAACCATGTTCAGCTCTGTCAATCTGTCACAGAAGTCATTGAATAGTGTACAAACCCATTGTCAAGCTCCTTATCCACGGAATGTGAACACCACAGTCAACAGACTCTGGCAGCTCCCTTTGAAGCACCTTTTGAAATGGAATTGGATGAGGGGGAATGAAACCATTCACCCTGAGTCAGTTAGTTTTGAATTGCCCAGTAATTCCGCCTGGAATCTCCTCTGTGATTCTTCCGATTTGATCAATGGGAACACTGGACAGATGGGAATTTTTTTTTGGTTAAAACTCTGGCAGACGATTGGGCTGACCCCTGAGGGAATCCCTGCTGATGGTGTCAAAAGCAAACAAGTACCTGAACAGCTTTGTCAGCCCCTTGCACCCTCATCACACAGTTCAGCATTTTCTTCTGCTTCAGGACCAGAAGCTTAATGAATCGTTTGAATACCACATTGCGGCTGAGCGAGCTTACAGTATTGACGGTAGAGCAAGTCCTTATATTGAAACAGTTGACATTTGGGCTTCTTGCTTGAACGACCTTTACCTTTTTAATGACAACTTCCATGTCTGATTACAAGTTAAAGACATAGGAGCAGAAATTAGGCCATTCGGCCCATCGAGTCTGCTCCACCATTCAATAAGTTTCTCAACCCCATTCTCCCGTCTTCTCCCCAAAATCTTTGATCCTCTTACCAATCAAGAACCTATCTATCCCAGTCTTAAATACACTCAATGACCTGGCCTCCAAAGCCTTCTGTGGCAATGAATTCCATAGATTCACCACTCTCTGGCTAAAGAAGTTTCTCCTCATCCCTGTTCTAAAAGGTCTTCCCTTTACTCTGAGGCTGTGCCCTCGAGTCCTATTCTCTCCTACTAATGGAAACATCTTCCCCAGGTCCACTCTGTCCAGGCCTTTCAGTATTCTGTAAGTTTCAATCAGATCCCCCCTCATCCTTCTAAACTCCATCGAGTATAGACCCAGAGTCCGCAAACATTCCTCATATGTTAAGCCTTTCATTCCTGGGATCATTCTCGTGAACCTCCTCTGGACTCTCTCCAGGGCCAGCGCATCCTTCCTGAGATACGGGGCCCAAAATTGCTCACAATATTCTAAATGTGGTCTGACCAGAGCCTTAAAAATCCTCAGCAGCACATCCCTGCTTTTATATTCTAGTCCTCTCAAAATAAATGCCAACATTGCATTTGCCTTCCTAACTACCGACTCAACCTGCGAGTTAACGTTAAGAGAATCCTGGACTAGGACTCCCAAGTCCCTTTGCACTCCAGCTTCTGAATTCTCTCCCCATTTAGAAAATAGTCTATGCCTCTATTCTTCCTACCAAAGTGCATGACCTCATACTTGCCCACGTTGTATTCCATCTGCCACTTCTTTGCCCATTCTCCTAACCTGTCCAAATCCTCCTGCAACCTCCCCGCCTCCTCAATACCACCTGTCCCTCCACCTATCTTTGTATCATCTGCAAACTTAGCCAGGATGCCCTGAGTTACTTCATCTAGATCATTAATCTATAAAGTGAAAATTTGTGGTCCCAACACTGACCCCTGCGGAACTCGACTAGTCACCGGCTGCCATTCTTAGAAGGACCCCCTTATCCCCACTCTCTGCCTCCTGCCAGACAGCCAATCTTCTATCCATGCTAGTACCTTGCCTCTAACACCATGGGCTCTTATCTTACTGAAGTTGGCATTCAAAGAGCCCAAGTTCTTTTGGTGTAATGCATATTAGCGGCTGATTAATTTGTATGGTACACCTACAAAATGAATGATATGTTTAATATTTCAGTACCAGGATCCATGTAGGCATGTTCAGTTTAAGTGCAAACTACTGAGAAATCCATAGATATCCTGTGGAGTCCAATGATGTAAGATTCCCAGATACTCCAGCAGACTGCCCTTTGATCTCCGAGGAGATCAGTTAGGAGTTTTTGCCCTGATCCTTATCAAGTGATCACTAGAAGAAAGTGTGCATGCCTGGTCATTGGGTAAGGATGATTTTGGGCTTGACTGATACATGTTCTGCACACCTGAAAGGCCTAAATATAGAAGTACAGAAGGAGGCCATTTGGCCCATTGCATATGTCGCTGCCTCTTTAAAAGAGCTATTATATTTGCCTGGCTCCTTTGTTTTTTTTCTCTATAGTCCTGTATTTTCCTTTCCTTGCTAAGTTTTTATCCAATTCTCTTTTGAAAGTTACTATTGAATTTGCTTCCACCACATTTCTGGCAGTGTATTGCAGATCATAACACCCCATTGTGTGAAAAAAAAAATCCTCATCTGGTTGCACCAAATAATTTAAATGTTTCCCTCTGGTACTGACACTCCTACCAATGGAAACTACTTATCCTTGTTTCTTGTCTTGGGTTCATTAAATTGTTTTTGATAATTCAAAGGGGCTTTTGCACATTAAAATAATTTGAATCATCCAATAATTTGAATTTACCGATTTTGATTTAAGAGCAGCGTGTATAACCTATTTGAAGTCATCACCTTCAGGGGATGAGGAGAGCAAGCTAACAAAAAGGGCTTTCTTGAGGAAAATTCATGGTTAAACAGAGGAATGAGCAGAAATCTGAAGTGGCTTTAATTTGACTAAATGGATTAGATTGGCCTTATGGTTGTTTAAAATAAGAATTCTGTCCTTCATTAAACATTTGAATCCAACCTAACCATATCCTTGAAACTCAACCAAATTGTCACTTGATCTGACAGCAATTCTGTGGTGTTACACTTGGCTAAAATATTTAGTGGACAGGAAGTCTGCCTGGGTTAAAAATCAGTCAATTGATCTGTTATGGAAGAAAAGCATGATGTTCTGTGTTAAGTTGTGCCCTGAGGATTTAAACTACTGCCAGCTGGGCTGTATAGTTCATACTATGATAATCTAAAGAGATTTTAAATACTGCATGCCATGTTCCTTGAAACAAAACATCTATTCATAATTGGAATTCGTTTCTGATTTGCCATTCAATCTGAGCTTTTAAAATGATCTCCCAGATACCGCTTCAGGCCTCAACACACATGTACCAGCATTTTTACACCATTTTCGTAAACCTTAGTTTCTATCATTAGCCTGTCATTAAATTAAAACAATTCTTTATCAAGGTCCAGGTGCTTGCTAACTCATTATCATCGATTACATTTTCAGACATTACCAAATGGCAGCCTTGTTAATTGTTGGACAGAGTTATGCAAACAACTTTTTTTCTTTTACCATTCTGAGGGAAACAAGTCAAAGCTGTTTTAAGGATGCGATAAAATTAGGCCCCAGTATTGACAGGGGTCAGTTGCATTGGTGGTGTGGTTGGGTGGATGGGTGGGGACTGGAGCTTCAGAAGAGTTTCTCTTCATACTATGGAGTTTTAATGATTTTTTTTTCCTTTGACAGGCTTGATTCCCAGCCAGGCAAGGAGGAGCAGGTCGCAGCCACAGGTAGGGAGCCTGCAGCTGCTATTGGGAGTGGATCCATATTGGGCTTTGAGGGCGGGGGGCAGTGGAGGTTAATGATGCTATAGGGATGTCCAATCCAAGGGAAGATAAGAAGGTAAACATGAGGGCCCAGGGGGAAAGCACACCTGCTCCTCCTGGCCCACAAGCAGTGCTGTAAAGGCACTTATGTTTTACCCAAAGCTCCCCTCATTTCCTATGACATTGTTGAGTTTCCTGAGACCTGGAAATCCTGGAAGGCCAGACTTAAACCTGCAAAGTAGGTTAAGATGAGGCTACTAAGCTCATTAAAATATTTAATTGCCAAATCTCCTCATGGGATTGGATTGACTGCCAGCCCCCCTCTGCTACATCCACATGAAGGTGGGCAGGTTAGAGGTAGTTTGGAGTTGGGTTTGAGATGTTTTTAAATTTTAACATCTTACTGACCCCAATTCACCCATTTCCAGGCTCACATTTCACCCCTAATTCCTTGTTTACTTTGGTTTTTATAATTATGGCCTAAAAGTAAATAAGTTTGAACCTAACATTAAGAGTATTAGAATTTAATCAACTCAGTCTGAAATGTTAACTGTATAGAACATGTTTAAGTTACTGCTGAAAGATTGCAACAGAGCTTGTATTTCTAAAGCAGCTCTCACGACCGTAGAATGTTCCAAAGCACTTTACAGTACTTATTGGAAATGTACTCACTGTTGTAATGTAGGGAAAAGCAGCAGCCAATTTGCACACAGGAAGCTCCCACAAACCCCTATTAAATAAATGACCTTTTACTCTCTAGTGGTGTTGGTTGAGGGATATATATTGGCCAGGATTCTGGGGAAAACTCCCCTCTTCCTTCTTGAAATGATGCCATGGGATCTTTTACTTCCATCTGAGATGGAAGATGGGGCCTCAATTTAACATCTCACCTGAAAGACAGAGCAGCACATCCTCAGTACTGCACTCATATCAGGCTCAGTCATGTGCTCAAGTGTCTGACGTGGAACTTGAACCTACTGCTTCCTGAGGCAGAGCCGTGTACGCTACCACTGAGCTAAAACTGACACATATGGAAAAGTTCACTGTACTTCATTGGCTGTGAAGTGCCTTAAGTCACCCTGAGGTTGTGAGAAATAGGATGGAATTTTCCTGCCACTGGCGTTGGGTGTGTTCAGCAGCGTGAGTCGACAATATGGCAAGAAGGCCAGAAATCAGTTTCATGACATTGTGAAACCAGTTTGCAATTGTCTGCTCAGCCTGTTGATGGTGAGTTGCATTTTCCTGCCATCAGACGTTGGGAACCTCATTCTAATACATTCGCAGATCATTATAAGGCCAGCCCGCCAGAATCTTCTCCACATCCCCCATTGGATCGTCTGCCCACGTTGGCGTGAGTGCACACTGATGTGTTTCACAACAGCATGCATAAAGTGTGCACTTGGCGGGGTGCACTTGGCGGGGTGCACTTTGAGGGGAACTCTGAAGTGAGTGTACAGTAACATTGCACAGAGCTCACCTGTTGAACTTCAAGGTTGATCTACGTTGGAGGGTGGGGTAAGGGCTGCCCTGCGGTTGAGGCATGTTGGAGGTGGTTGGATTTGAGGGGTGGGGGTGTGCAAGGGTTGCCCTGCAATTGAAGGTATTGCACAAGCAGATGCGGTGTGGGCAGGGAGGGAAAGGGCCACACATTATGGAAACCATGTATAAAGTGAACATTCCTCTGCAGCTGAGAGGTCAGATGCAGCCACATTGACCTATTTAGAGTCAGGTCTCTAGCTTATCTGCCCACTCAAGTAACGCAGTGGCATGAAAGTGCCAGCAAGTGCTCCAGAGTTTTTCACCCTCGGGCACAGGCTGCAAACTGATGAGCGTTTTAGTGGACTGCAGAACAGCTGGACGACTGCACACGTTGTACAATCTCCTTGCTAAAGCTGGCCATGGAGCAGTCACTGGAGGAGGTGATCACAGCCCCTTGCAATGTCAGCGTTCCAGTTTGGACCAATCTCACCATGGTTCAAGCTAACATTGCAGCTTTGCAGCCTGGGTTAGGAGAATGCCTGCGCCTGAGCTGAGAACACAGCATGCAGTCCAGTGGGCAAGGCTGCCGGCAATAAGCCAGGTGGAGTGGGGCAGATGTGGGTGGGGTTTCGGGCAGCCTTGCAGCGCACTAAACTCAGGCAATCCAAGTGGTGGCCAGCCTCTCCAGGATGCATTAAGGGGCCTTCAGACTGAACCGAGAGAGTTTCTTAGTATACCCAAGCTAAGCCACACAGCTGAAGGTTGCACAAAGCAAAGAGAAGAGGCCCTGGACTGAGACGCCAGCCTTTATCTTGTGCAGAAAGGTTTCACAGCTGAGTGACACAAACACTGCTCATCATAACAAGGAGCCACAGGCAGGGAGACATTCTTGGGAGTTTATTTACAACAGGGAACATTATGTACAAGTGATTAACACTCATGTCCAGGCTGTGCAACTACATCTTCTTAACCTCACCACCCTGCCGCTACTTGATGTTCCCCAGACACGCACAGCGGAGGTGGCCTGCTGACTGCTAATGCCCTGTCTGTGTTGACCTTGGCAGGCATCATCTGGAGGACCGAGATCTGGAGGGTCCCGGCCTGCTTTCGGGGTGCTGCTGTGTGGCAGTGGCATCCTCCTCGGCCTGTGGAGCTGGAGTTGCTGAAGTCATAGAAAGAGGGGATTCGGATGGGCCAGACACTCCTGGAGTTACCTGGATGGATGACCCTGGTGGGTATACCTGCTGATCCTCCTCCCTATGGTTGCCCAAGGGCCTCTGGCTGACTCTTTGAGGAGAAAGGGGTAGCTGGAGTGAAATTGAGCTCCCCTGCATTCCTATTGTGTACACACTGTTGGAGATCAACTATGGAGTTGGCAATGGAGTTCAGCAGTGTCCTGGGCCAAGGACTCCATGGTGGCCGCCATCCTGCCAGAGTTGACCTCGGTGCATTGGCATGCTGGCATTAGCTCCTCAGCCTGAAAGCAGAAAGATGGACTCCTCCAAACCAACGCCTTGCAATCTGAGGAGTGCAGCAGACATCCCTTCCTGATGTTCCCTAGCTTGCCTTTGCAGCTCCAGCAACTGAGCTATAACCAAGTCCAGAGGCTCGGACTCAGCAAATTCCTGGCCTCCAGCAGTCCTCCAAGTGCCGGGGACCTGGAATATCCTTGCCACCACCTGCAGTGGATCAGGAAGTGTGCTGTGCTCACCAGGTTGTGATCCCGAGGCTACCCTAAAGACAGGTCCCACCAAGATATGTGTCTCTGCACTGGTGGAGGGTATGGGTAAGTGCTGTGATGGGACTTCAGGGTGTGTTTTAGTGGATTTACAGTTCACCCAATTTTATTCTCTATTGAAGTCAATGAAGACAAGTACTGAGTGGGGTAGAAAACAAGCATTCCACCTGATCCCATGAGTTTCCCAGCTGGCATAATAATTGCATTTTTTTTTCATTAACACTATACTAATTGAATCTCTAATTCATCTTACTGATTTAATGGAATTTACCTGAAAGTAAATCACCAAAAAGTAAATTAGCACAGCTGATCACAGTGAAGGAGTAATGATCACTGAATATAGTCTCCAAATTACTGTCTTATCAAATCAACAATAAGAAGCAATAAAGCATCTGTGGAGGCTCTTAAGACCTAAACTGTAAAACTGGCAGCTGAATTTGAGAAAAGAGCGAACTGTTTGCTGTATTCAAAATCATGAGGGGTTCAGTTAGAATAATTAGTATTGGCAGAATGATCTGAAACTGAGAACACAGAATGACAAAACAACCAAAGACAATCAAAATTTCAGCAAGACCTGGACAACTTTCAGGCTTGAGCTGATAAGTGGCAAGTAATACTCACTCCACACAAGTGCCAGGCAATGACCATCTCCAACAAAAGAGAATCCAGCTACCTCCCCTTGAAATTCAATGGCATTAGCATCACTGAATCCCCCACTACCAGCATTCTGGGGTTACCATTGACTAGAAACTGAACTGGACTAACTATATAAATACTGTGGCTACAAGAGCAGGTCAGCGGCTGGGAATTCTATGGAGAGTAACTCATCTCCTGACTCCCCAAAGCCTGTCCACCATCTACAAGGTACAGGTCAGGAGTGTGAAATACTCTCCACTTGCCTGGATGAGTGTAGATCCAACAACACTCACGAAGCTCTACAGAATCCAGGAGAAAGCAGCCCACTTGATTGGCACCTGATCCACCACCTCTATACCCAATACCATTATCATGTCAGCTGGGAACACATTGGATCAGGTGGAATGCTCGTTTTCTACCCCACCCAATATTAGTCTTCATTGATTTCAACAGAGAATAAAATTGGATGAACTGTAAAACCAGATGAATAGGTACGGTTACAATTGCCCTGAAATGTTAAGACAAAGATTTAACTATAAATCTTATTGACTTTATTAAATGTACACAGTGATTCCAAAGGTTATCAACTACTGAGTCTTGTTAAAAATTGTATACTACTGCCATGAATAACCCTTTCCCTTTGAGTGAAGAATGCTCTGCCACATTACATTGTGATGCAGCTTTGCATTCAATACATTGCACGCCACGTGACTTAAGGTCACTGGGGATCAAGTGTGCTAGTTGCTTGATAGTCTTTCTCTCTTTGCCCACAGCACAGGAGATTTGTAATTATCCTTTCCATGAGAGCTGCAACAAACCATGTTATTAATTATCTGCCTTCACAAACAATGGAATTACTTGGACTGACACTTGATTTGAACTGAAGGCAAACCAGGCTCCAGGGAGAGCAGGAAGCTCATGTTGACAGACCCAGGCATCAGCTAGTTGGCCATTTTCCAATGGCCAACTAGCTGATGCCTGGGTCTGTCAATAGGCCAACTACATTGAGGGAAATATTGTTTCAGCAAAGACCAAAATGTCTTGATGAACATAAGCCTCCCATTTCACTGCAAATATAATGGAACAAGTGCTACCTTCCAGGAAACATGGAGAACCCAACTCCACTCCACCTTACATTGTGGTACAGTCTTTAATGTCCATTTGAATCAATGGGGCTAGAGTTTGCAGCTCTTTGGCCTGGGAGAACAAGGAATCTGTAGGCATAGTGGGGATTGCAGAATTCACACAATACCTCAGACAAATAAGAAAGAAAGATTTGTATTTAAAGACTGTGGGTGGAATCGTCCCAAATTTGCACTAATTGCAGAAGTGGGTGGGGAAAGCGAAGTTTTACCTGCCCACCGCAATGGCGGCTTCTCACGCCATATTGTCCCAAACCCGCTGCATTAAGTATGCATTCCTCGGAAACCTGCTGTTTCGATGGCTGGCAGGCTCTCATTTACTCGCTAAGACATCACATCACAGTTCATCATACCAGCCGCCATATTTACAGTGCAGCCACGCACACACCTCTCAGTGCTTCCAGCCCAGGACTGCTGCACAGAAGGTAGGATGGCCCCGAAAGGCAAAAAGACTGCAGCCCCTAGGTTCAATGATATGTCCCTCAAGCGCCTTTTGGGTGGAGTGGAGACCCACCGTGATGTCCTCCAACCCCGCTCTGACCGCAGGAGGGCAGCAACATCACTAAACCAGCTTGGGAGGTGGTGGCAATGGTGGTCAGTGCCAACACTCTGCAAAAGAGGACAGCTACCCAGTGCTGAAAAAGGATGAATGACCTCCTCCGTTCCGCCAGGGTAAGTTACTCTTTTCATCACTCTCAACTCACACACTCACAAACCCATCACACACCCACAGGGCCCACACTCACTTCCAGTGCAAGGGACATCACCATTCACTCTCTTACGCACCACCCACACATGCCAGGCATATTTATCATCAGGCTTGACAGCTGTCCTGTTTACATGCTCTCCATCTCTAATCATGCAGGACAATCTGTAACACAACAAGAGAGAGTCGTCACAGACTGGTGGAGGAATGCCTGAAATCAAGATCCTCACAGACTTTGAAAACACAGCCATCCAGCTAGCTGGTGAGGATCCGGACCATTCCTGTGCTGACAGTTATGTCGGTGCTGCTCTACCAAGTGAGGATCCAGCAGTGCAACAGCCATCAGACAGCCATGCCATGTGTGATGTGTCCTGTTTCACAGGGCACTGCCATGCACTAATTATCTCTTTCACTGTCACATCTGCCAAACAGCCAAGAGAGTCCATGACCCAAGGCATCCAATCAAGCCCTGAGTGAAGCTCAGAAGATGAATCCACTAGTTTATTTTTATTCTTTCATGGGACGCGGGTGTTGCTGGCTAAGCCGGCATTTATTGCCCATCCTGAATTGCTGCAGTCTATGCGGTGTAGATACACCCACAGTGCTGTTAGGAAGGTCAGTTGATAATGTCTACTTCATGTCTTTCTCCCTTTGCCCAGAATTTTAACAGTATGGTCACTTTGAAAATTCTGTTTAATCATAATATTGCATTTTATGTGTAGGTGTCTTCAAATTGATTAAGTTATTCTTGTGGAGTTTACATAAAATGGTCAGATTGATACCATTAGTGTCCGTAAAGGGGTAACTCTTAGACTTGCAGGTATGGTGGAGATCATCACCCTGTGGAGACACATACCAGGAACATGGGCTTGCGGTGCACTACGTTCTTCAGCCTTTACATTAGAATCAAAATATAATGTATGTGTCGGCGTCCACAGTTGCTGAGTGAAATTCCCCACTAAAATGGCCTCTTATTTATGGGGAGATGGGGAGGAGGTAGATTACAGGGGAAATTCCAGGGATACAGAGATCCTATCAAATTTACTAGCAGGTCCTCATTTTCTTTTTAATTTTCTTTACTGTCTGATGGTCAAACAGATTGACAGGCTAGTCTGGTGCCTGGCAGGAAACCCAGCAGCTGGAGTGAGTTCTCGGCAATTGGAGCTTGCGATTGGATGCTGTGGGGTTGGTGGGCTTAATGTTCAATAGTCTGATTGATTTGTGTTTGATTATGTTGGTCTCTTTTCTGATCTATGTAACTGTACTTGATTACTTAAGCTTGTGGGTGGAGCTAGAGAGTAAGCAAACTGAGAAGATTCTAGGAAGAAGGGTCATACAAACTCAAAGCTTTAACTCTGTTTCCCTCTCCACAGATGCTGTCAGATCTGCTGAGTTTTTCCAGCATTTTCTCTTTTTATTTCAGATTCTCGAAAGACCTTATACCCTGAAATGTGCATGTAGAGATTTTTGTAAGTTCTGAGATGTTTTAAAGTATTTTAAATAAACTGTTGTTCTTTTAGAAATAGTGACATTTCTGCTTTGTCCTGAGATAATTCGGGTATCTAAGATAAACAAAAAACTGGTGGTCAGGGTTTTGTCCTTGTCGGATGGGCTCCTCGGTGGGGGCAAGTGGGAGCAGTCTGGAAGCAGACCATGATTGGGGCCTGACCGCGATTTTACACTGGCGGGCCATTTAAGGCCCACCCAGCGTGAAAGGCATGCTGCAGTGCTCAGCACTGCCTGCGTGGGGGGAGGAGGGTGAGCGGGTAACTTCACACAAGTGCAAGGGTGTGTGCAGGAAAAGCTCCCTGAGACACAGAGCTGCCTCAGGGAGATGAAGATTTTGAAACATTAAAAAGAAAGAATTCAAAAATGTTAAAGACATATAACTCTGTCATATGAGCAGGGACATGTTAGAGATTAGCTTGAACATTAGCTTGAACATTTTTTTAAATGACAGATCGAAACCTCATCCCACCCGTGGATGAGATTTTGTAAAAAAATCTATAGGCCACTTGGCTGTTTTGGCTACCCACCAACCATAAGGTTGGATGGGCAGCAAAAAATTTAATTCAATTTGATTTTTAATGGCTTTAATCAGGCACTCGCACGACGTCATTGTGTGTCATTCTCCGCTCATTCGAGTCGGGCATGCCTGCCTGACAAGCAGAAAATTCTGCCTTGTGAATATATAACAGTGGATTGATCTGAGCTTGGCAACTGGGAAAGGGTTGGTGGCTATGATTGAGGCTAGGATTGGGATTGGGATTGGGGGTTGAAGTGGGTCATTGATTGTGCCAGTGAGGATAGGCCACAATGGGAGGAAGGGAGAAGGAAGCCAAATGCCTGGCTTGCAGGGAACATGAGGAAACATGAGGAAATACTTCTGTTCCTCCTGGCCCACAAGAAGTGCTGTATAGGGCACCAGATCTCTAGAGCCAGCTGTTCTCAGCTCTACTTTGCTGTTCGGTTTCCTCAGCCCTGGGAAAACTGACCAGCATTTGGTAAAATTAAATCCGGTTCACTGTAGGAACTTGATTTAACAACGCTAATGACAGAACGAATCTATGCAGTAGGATGGGGATATATTCTACATTTTAAATTCTAAACCATCCTGCCCAAACCCTCCCCAGGTGGGGCTGGGGGAGGTGGTGTTAATATCAAGGCCACGAAGTAATCAGATTTTTGTTGCTTGTGTACTTGGTATATGTTATGTTACATTACAACAGTGATGACACTACAAAAACGCTTGGGGCATCTTGAGTTTATGAAGGGTGCTGGACAAATACAAGTGTTTTCTTTTATGTTCATCAGTTGTTTCAAAATATAACAACATTAGCTGAAGCTGTGTTAATTCAACAATACACTTGTGTATTCTGTGCTACAAAGATCTTGCAGTGCCTTAGCTGAATGTTTTTACAGTGAGAAGAGGAAAGAGAGAAATGGTTTCACGAGCTAAAAGTGACAGTGCAGAAAAAATAAAAGAAGAGAACATCCATTGCTATGGATTTCCAGCTGTAAACCATTCAAACTCATGTTTTCCTTCCTGTAGGATGTACTCTATAATGTGTCTATGGTTGCATGCTGTTTACTCTGACTTGGCTGGCTAATTAATTACATATTGGGCCTGACATTAGAATAGTCCCGAGCATTTGAACTATACATTTATCACTGTGGAAGACTGAGTACATGATACATGAGCATTGTCACAGTCATTTTCCCTTCTGACCCTTAAGACTCTGAATCTTCCTTCCCACCCTCCCATAACTCTGGCACTCCCCCATCAGCATGACACATTGCTTTGACACTACATGTATCAGTCATCATTAAACTGTAAAATAAAAACATTTCACATGATAGAATGAGTCAGGTCAGTTGTTATAACAACACTACTACATAGTCACCTAACAGCCAATTCATTTCCAACAGGGAGGGGGATATTGTCATTGACTACCTTCTCCCTCTGCCACTTGGCATTAAAGAGGCAACATCTTGGCATTAAAAAAAATCAGTGGTTTTTTTTTTCAATTCATGGTGTTGTGCAGAACAAATCATCGTTGCACCTGGTGTTATTGTGACAAAAATGATGCAAAGCTTTCTTGCCCTGTTTGCCAAACAGTTGAAGAGAATCCCTGGTTCTGCAAAAAAAAAATCCAACTGAACTGACTGTGGTACAGTGGAACAGCCAATTTGGCTTAAAAACAAAAGCAATGGTGACAAATATATTTTGTGTAGCTGAACATTTGAATTTTAAATTACATAATATAAAGAAATGGATTGTTGCCATCTGTAATTTATTAAAGAGCTGTAACACTTAACTGGCCCTTGAATTTTATCAGATGTCCATGTGACTGCCAGAAGGATTAAAAACAGAATGGTTCTTCATTAAAGTGCTCTCCCCTGTTCACATCCCTACCTATGCAACTTGCCCTCTGCACTCGTTTCTTAATTATCCAGACTTGTATAGTGCTCCTCTAATTTATGTGTTAAACTACTTACTCAATTATGACTTCTTAACACTCACTGAAGGGTTGAAGTGGGATACTGACTGATGCAGACTTTAATGATATAATTGCCCTCAGCAGCTGGTCAGAAAAGGTTGTGAAAAATTTGAATTCTTTCTGAAACTGTGCTGAACTTCAACATGTCTACAGATAGTACATGCAGTAAAGCAGAATTAATTATCTGGTTTATATAAGGTCATGTGTTCCACATTGTAAAGCTCACATTTCTTTTTTAATTCCCAGAGTTCAAGTCACTGATTCAATCATTAATTCAGCTCATTAACACTATTATCCTGCTATCAGGAGCCTGAACCCTTGCATTATTTATACCAACTTTGCTTCTGTTGGTTTAGTTATAGAAATGGGCTGTTGTATTTTTATGGTTTAGTCAGGGGTGTTTTCTAACCAGTTGAGCTTCCAGTTCAGTGCTTGGGTTTTGTTTAGCTTCTCTGCAGGTGCACTCAGTTAAAATGGATTATTAGCATTTTAATTGTTTGTAAAACCTGGCAAATATCAAGAGAGCCACTGTGGCCTATTGTGTTAATAGTCATGGTTATGTGATAGTGATGTGTACCATGATGTCACAGTGATATCAGCAGTCATGTGCTAGAGACTTTGTAGAGCAGGTGGAATAGCCTACACACAAGAGAGATGTAATTACCTAGTTTCCTATCATGTACATCATGTTAATAACTTTTGAAGTAACCTATCTGAGTCATTCATGAGTAAGGGAAACCTTCCCAGCATAGATTAGGCCACAAAATAACACACAACAGCCACAAAAAGTGATCAGTTAGTCACATGGAGTCATGTGAAGAAATAAAGCGTTGAATCAACCAGTTGAATCCACTACTTGTGGGAGAAGTCTGTGGTTGTATGAAATTCCTTGGTCTGCTATTTTTGTGTCATCTGCAGATTTCTCAGTCATGCCTCTCACATTTAAGTCCAAATCATTAATACATACAACAAACAGGAAGGGCCCCATCACTGAGCCCTGTGGAATGCAACTGGAAACGCTTTCCATTTGCAAAAGCATCCATTGACCATTACCCTTTGTTTGCTTTAGCTGAGCCAATTTTGGATCCAAATTGTCACATTCCCCTGCATCGCATGAGCTTTTACTTTTCTGAACAGTCTGCCATGTGGGACCTTGTCAAATGCCTTACTAAAATCCATGTAGACAACATCCACTGCACTACCCTCATCAATTGTCCTTGCTACTTCCTCAAAAAAATTTGATTAACTTAGTAAGACATAACGTTCCCCTAACGAAACGTTGCTGACTATCCCTGACTAATCCATTCCTTTCTAAATGACAGTTTAACCACTCTCTCAGAATTGATTCTAATAATTTGCACACCACTGAAGTCAGACTGACAGGCCTATAATTATTTGACCTATCCCTTGCACTCCTGTTAAATAATGGTACAACATTTGCAGAGCTCCAATCCTCTATTACCTCACCTGTATCCATGTGAGGATTAGAAAATGATCCTCAGAGCATCTGCTATTTCGTGTTTTAGAAAGCACAAACATTAGCCATGTAATTGATAGTGAAAAGGCTAGCTATTGACTCCAGAGTGAGGTCAATGGTTTGGTTGAGTAGGCAGAAAAGTGGCAAATGGAATTCAGTTCAGAGAAGTGTGAGGTATTGCATTTGGGGAGAGCAAACAGAGCAAGGGAACACAAAATAAATGGGAGGATATTGAGATGTTTAAGGAAGTGAGGGACCTTGGTGTGCATGTCCACAGGTCCTCAAGGTAGTAGGGCAGGTGGATAAGGTGGTAAAGAAAGCATATGGAATGCTTTCCTTTATTGAACGAGGTATACAAAAGCAGGTATGTAATGCTGAAACTGTATAAAACACAGGTTAGGCCACAGCTGAAATTCTGTGTACATTTCTGGTCACCACATTACAGGAAAGACATAATTGCTCTGAAAAGAGTTAAAAAGAGATTTACAACAATGTTACCTGGCCTGTAAAATTGCAGCTATGTGGAAAGATTGGATAGGCTACAGTTGTTTTCTTTAGAACAGAGGAGGCTGAGGGCTGACTTAATTGAGGTGTACAAAATTATGAGGGGCCTAGATAGATTAGACAGAGATGCCCTGTTTTCACCAGCAGAGAGGTAAATTACTAGGGGACACAAATTTAAGGTGATTGGTAGAAGATTAGAGGGGACATGAGGAAAAAATCCTTCACCAAGAGGGTGATGGGTGTCTGGAATTTGCTGCCTGGTTTGGTGGTGCAGGCAGAAACCATCAACTCATTTAATAGGTACCTGGATCTGCACCTGAAGTGCTGTAAACTGCAAGGTTATGGTCTAGGTGCTGGAAGATGGGATTAGAATGGGCAGCTAGTTTTTTATCTTTTCTTTCTCAGCTGGCACAGATATGATGGGCTGAATGGCCTCTTTTTGAGCCATAACTTTTCCTACGCTTTCTATGCTATACGCGGCCGGCCATCAACGGGCTGAATGGATAATTGCAAAATCACGAACTGGTTTCACGACATCGTGAAAACCGATTTTTGGCCTTCTTGACATATTGTTCGTTCACAACACAGAGCACACCTGATGCCAGCAGGCACGGATGATTCCACCTAAGGTGTTTTGAAGTCCTTCTGGTGTAGTAGGTTTGGTAAACCCCTATGTATCTGTACAATGGATTATCTGCATTACAACTGCCCTTTCAAAACTCTCACCTAGTATTAATGTTCTCCCTCCATGCTTCCTAAAGAATATTGTCATTTTCCAGCAGTTCTTCTAGTGTTAGCTGTTTGTTATGGACTTGCCAATGTAGACGATAAAGATATGAACATGCAACTTGTCGGCATGGAACTTCAACCTATCTGATCCAAGATAACAAGCCAGTTTTCCTGCATTTATTTGATCAACTGCACAAGCAGTGCACTGATATCAACCATCACTCAGCCTCTAATTCAGGAGGATATGGATTCATGTCCCACTCCAGAGACTTAAACACAAAATCCCAGTGATACTCCATTGCAGCGCTGGAGGAGTGCTGTCCTGTCAAAGGTGCTGTCATTCAGGTGCAATGTTCATCTGAGGCCCTGCCTGCTCTATCTGATGGATGTAAATAACCCTGTCAAAGAATAGCAGAGCGTCATCCTTATTGCACTGAGTAATATTTGATAGTTATTTGTGGAAACTTGCTGTGTAGAAATAGGCAGCCATGATTCCTACATTAAAACAGTAAGTACACTTCAAAATGCTTAATGAGTATTAATGAGACATTTCAAGGTTTGTGAGAGGTTCTATATAAATGCAAGTTTTGCTTTCTTCTTTGCCTTTTGTTCTACTTAACTCTGGAATCATAATGTCTTGTCTTTATCCAGCAATCATATTACAGAGACCAGAATTACCACAGCATCCATTACATACAATTAATCCATTGTGTGGGTGATAAAAAACAGTTCAAAATTTTCAAAACCCCCCAGTAAAAATCAGTAATGCTGTTATCAGTAATACTGGAGTTCTATTTTAAGATATACAAGACCAGTTTGGACAAGTTTTACTTTTTTTCCTCAATTGGTCAATAATGTCCTTTGCCATATCTCCAGAATCACTCAAAGGCCCATGCTCTTTCTTGTGTACTATCACTCTGGGTAGTAACCTTCATGAGGCCAGAGACTTCTGGTTTGACATTGGTATAATACTGGCAAAGCCTGAGAGAAATGGAGTCATATAATCTGTTTGGATTCTGAGTGCTGGATTGGATGAAGAGTAAAAGTAAATTTCTATGTGAATAGGGAGTACATTTCTATGAGTATGGCCTGTGTTAACTTATGCACAGGGCAACAACTTAAAAGGTTGCCATTGACAACAGTAAATGAAGAGTTTAAATTGCATCACAGCAATCATCTAGATTTTGGTTTGGTCTGAATTATCTTTATGGCACAGTTGGCATCCCCAAGATAATATACATGAGGGTGAATGTGTTAAGTGGGTAGATTATGCACTTATTAAATCATTTGATCATGAATACGTCAAAGGTCTATATTCTAAAGAAAGCCCTGTCCATAGTTTATTGATATTTTACATCAAATGCAGGAGATAAAGCCTATACAAAACTTTCCATGTGGAGTTAATCCTGTTATCAGTTTAGTTTTGCTGTTTCTTTCACAACGGATAATCATTGTTATCACTGTCGTCTTACTTGCTAATCCCATTTCCATCAAAGCAAGCTGAGACCTAGATTTATGGGCTCTTTAGCTGTAACTGTTGATGTTTACACCATTTAATAATATCAGCAATACATTTGCATCAACAGTTGATCATGTCCACTCACTGTTTTGTTGCATTTAATAAATTCTACTGACATTTTTTGAATGTTACTGTTTTAGAACAGCAGAGTTATACTCAGTTTCATAAAGAGCTATGGGTTGAATGTCTAACCAATTGACATGGTGTCGGATAATCCCTACATTTTAAGATTATACCAGAGAAGATCCCAATTTTACAAATTCAAATATATAACAAAGAAATACGTGCATTTATATTGCACTTTGCATGGCCTCAGGACACATCCTAAAGCCAAAGCAATACTTCTGAAGTGCAATCACTGTTGCAATGAAGGAAACGCAGCAGGCCATTTGCACACAGCAAGCTCCCACAAATGGCAATGTGACAATGAACACACATTCTTTAGTGATGCTGGATAGAATCAGTAGGATTATTTAGTGGAGAGGTCTCCTTCTCTTCATATATGATGGGAGCCTTTGTCCGATACTTTCAGTTTTGTGGAGGCACCTGCCATATTTGCCCTTTTGTTCTCTCGGGTCCTGATTCCCACATTATATGCATCTGGATTATGGCTTGCATGGTGCTGGGTAATTTATGAAGCTAGTTGTTCATAGAGTATTACTTCCATGAATAATTTAATTTTATACTGCCCTTTTAACATTATACAATGTAGATTGTCTTTATATGATGTCAGAGATCAGATGATCTTTTATGACTGCTGCATAGTGAGTGGTTACGATTCAAAATGATAAGATGTTAGTTTATTCAAAAATAATGGAAATATTTGAGATTATCAAAAATTGGAGGCAATAAGTTGATTTAAATGCTGTTTTTACTGTTATTTAAAAAAAAATGTTCTTGTTTATTCAACATAGACCTGCCAACTAAAATGTCTGACACTTTCATTAATAATGCTGGGTTGAGCAAAAAATTGGTTAGCCAGCTGCTTTGTTTTTATGTCTCTCTATCCAGTTTGAACCACAAAACCATTCCGAAGCTTAATATAGAACAAGGATCTCTGAAGTTTGCTATAATCCAGAAACGTTTTGGTCTGAAATTTCCTGAGCAATGGTTTAAGATCAGGACTGAACTGGAAGGTGGCTTGATAACAGATAACTAAAGTGGCTGGAAATGCACAGCAGGTTGGTCTGAAGAGGAAAGCAAAGGTTAATAAAAACAAAAAAACTGCGGATGCTGGAAATCCAAAACAAAAACAGAATTACCTGGAAAAACTCAGCAGGTCTGGCAGCATCGGCGGAGAAGAAAAGAGTTGACGTTTCGAGTCCTCATGACCCTTCGACAGAACGCCGATGCTGCCAGACCTGCTGAGTTTTTCCAGGTAATTCTGTTTTTGTTTTGGATTTCCAGCATCCGCAGTTTTTTTGTTTTTATGTATGGCCCCAATCCTAATTGCCTTTAAGAAGATGGTGGTGAGCTGCCTTCTTGAACTGCTGAAGTCCATGTGGTGTAAGTGCACCCATGGCGGTTTTATTCTGCAGCAGCTTGCTACA
The DNA here is from genome assembly GCF_017639515.1 of Carcharodon carcharias. NCBI lineage: Eukaryota > Metazoa > Chordata > Chondrichthyes > Lamniformes > Lamnidae > Carcharodon > Carcharodon carcharias. The sequence goes on from NC_054473.1 coordinate 69,658,352, forward strand.
ACCAAATGGCTTGCCAGGCCATTTCAGAGAGCAGTTAAGAGTAAACCACATTGCTATGGATCTGGGATCTGGGAGTCACATCTAGCCCAGACCAAGTAAGGATGGCAGATTTCATCTCCTGAAGGATATTAGTGAACCAGATGGGTTTTTACAACAATGTGTTTCTGGTAGTTAGCTAGCTCCATTTGATTTGCTTTTTTGCACTCCTCCGAGTTGTGTTTCTCTTTACTTACAACTCACCTGCTTTTCTCATGCTTGCTTGAGGCTTCTGCCATGTAGGTAGTCTGCTTCTAGAGTATGGTCTCTCGACCGTTCTCTCAGTCTATTACTGTGTGACCCCATACACCTTACTGTGGATGGTGTTATTCTCCAGCCCCATATTAACCCTTGCTCTGCTGAGCACCTTTATAGTACAATGGCATGCAGGCACACATAACATCATACCACGAGTATCATGCTTCTTCCTGCCTCCATTTGTAAATAACTTACCTTTTTTGTTCCGTGTTCAATAGAGTTGATTTTCCATGATGGCGCTGACTGCTACGGGAGAACCAATCTTGCGGTGGAGAGCTCAAGCAGACATTAGATCCTTTATTTACATATGCAAATTATCTATGACATCTCTTCCTCTTCTCCTCACCACTGCCTACTATCCTCCATCCAGACCACCTCTTCAGTAATTTTCTACTTTACAATGTAGCAGATGGCCTGGGATGGGCTGGGGGAAGGGAGTGGCTGTGGGGGAAAAAAGGACAGAAAATGGGATAAAAGGGGGGTGGGATAAAAAAGGGGGGGATAAAAGAATGAATTAAATTTTAAATTTTAAAAAGTGGATAAAAAAATAAAAAATAATGGTTAAAAAAAGGGTTTAAAAAAAGGGGTGAGGAGAGAGGAGAGAGTTCAGGGTCTGAAGTTGTTGAACTCAATGTTAAGTCCGGAAGGCTGTAAAGTGTCTAATCGGAAGATGAGGTGCTGTTCCTCCAGTTTGCGTTGAGCTTCAATGGAACATTGCAGCAAGCCAAGGACGGACATGTGGGCATGAGAACAGGGTGGTGTATTGAAATGGTTGGCGCCAGGGAGGTCTGGGTCATGCTTGTGGACAGACTGAAGGTGTTCCACAAAACAGTCTCTCAGTCAATGTTTGGTCTGATGGCCAGTATCAGCACCTCTTTTAGTCCTTACCACTACCATTAACCTTTCCTTTGTACTTTAGTTCATGACATCTTTGTCCATCTCTCCTTTGCCCCCACATATCGCTGGACTTCTCTCCAGCTTCACCTGCTCCACCCCCTTAAACAGTATAAACTTCATAACATTTCTACTTATCTTCAGCTATAAAAAAGGATCATATAGACTCAAAATATTAACTCTGTTTCTCTCTCAACAGATGCTCCTAGGCCTGCTGAGCTTTTCCAGCATTTTCTGTTTTTGGATAGAAAGCCAGATGTCCAACTTTGATAATAACACAAAGATAGTTGTTATTGTAAGCAGCAAACATGTAAATGTAAAATGACAGAGACATTGATAGATTAAGTGAATGGGCAAAATTATGGCTGATGGATTTCAGCTTTGGACCTAAAAAGGATAGAACAGTGTACTTTCTAAATGGCGAAAACCTAGACTTCAGGACCCAGGCACATAGATCATTAAAATGTCATGAACATGTACAGAAAATAACCAAAAAGGCTAATTGAGTGCTGGCCTTCATATCTGGAGGACTAGAATACAAGGGGAAAGAAGTCATGTTTCAGTTATTCGAAGCCTTATTCAAACCGTTACTGGAGTATGCAAACAGTTCTGGGCAGTACATCTCAGGAAGGACTTATTGACCTTGGAGAGACTGAAGTATAGATTTACCAGAATAACATTTGGACTCTAAAGGTTAAGGAGAAATTAAACAAAATCAGGCTGCATTACCTGGAAATTAGAAGATTAAGGGGTGATTTGATTGAAGTTTTCAAGTTACTAAGGGAAACAGATAAGGTTTTGTTGGGTACGGAGTCTAGGATTAAGGGACATAGTCTAAAAATTAGAGCCAGACCATGTAGGAGTGAAATTAGGAAACACTTCTTCACACAAAAGGTGCTAGACGTTTGGGAATCTCTTCCACAAATGACAATTTATGCCACATTAATTGTTAATTTTAAAAGATGTTGCTAGAATTTGGTTAGGGAAAGGTATTAAGGGATATGGGGCAACTGTGGGTATTTAAAGTAAAGTCACTGATCAACCATGATCTCATTGAATGGTGGGAGCAATCTTGATAGGCTAAAAAACGTATCCCTTGTCCAATATTCCTAGGTTATCATCGGGACAATTGCTCCTATGCTAGTTTCTCTAACACAGCATGCTGAACTGCAAAATTTAATGGAAATATTACCATCTGGCACACTTCTGATGCAAAAATTTAACCTTATTTGCTTCCAGTGTATCTCAAACATACATGAAACAGTATATTTAATTCAATCCATAAATAACATTTAGATTGAAATTTCCAATTTTACCTCAAATGACTCCTACATAAAAGTACCTGCTCATTACTGATTAAAAATCAACAATGACTCCCCAATTGGAATTCAAGAGTCTTCAGTGTTAATTCATTACCAATGATGATTGTGGTCTGGCAGCATAGCTGTTTCTAAATTGTTGTACTTATGCTTAGAGTGGGATTGCTGCTGAGACTAGAAACACATTTTAACTTCCTACATTTGGGACTCAAGACATGAACCTTATAGATAACTAACCTAAACAATGGGGCAAACTGAATGATTTTGTTTCTTTGTATATGGGATACACTCACAAAAATTTCAGCTTCTTCTTGCCTTTGCATGGAGCCAAGGGCCAGAATTTTGCAGCACCCACGGCGGGGCTGGTAAGCCATTGAAGTCTCCCTTCAAATTGGCAGGACCGGAAAACCCTGCCGGCATGAGGGGCTGGAAAATTGCAGCAAAGGCCTTAGAAAATCAATGGCCCCTAAGGGACATGAAACAGTTAAGCTTGATGCACAGAAAGAATGAACTAACTGAAACTCTGACTCATGATCAGCTTAAAGAACATTAACAACTGGACAATGCCATAAGTTAACTGCAGTTATGAATCAGCATTAATTCCTGAAGAAGCACTGACATCGGAACAATGCTTTGAACTAAGTGCCTATCATCGTGAGGGTAATCACCTTGTCTTCTGTTGTGTAAACAGCAGGGGAGGAGATAAGGAATTTTCTTTGACCTTGCAGTTTCACATAACTCAGGAGATTTAAAGACCAAGATAAAGAGGTACAAAAGACTAGGTGATTTGGCTGAATCAATCCCTGAGGCCCAGGTGTGTGATAGAGTGACTGGAACACTTTATAAAAAGGATAACATTGAAGTGTGGGCACTGCAATCGGTGAAGAAGGACTGGGACTTGTCATCTTCAGTTCCAGGCCTGCAATCAACACCGGTAACAACCAGCCCCCAGGTTTTCATCCAGGAATTAGAGGCATAGTTATTTCCGTAATACTCGATACCAATTCCTTGGCATTGGAGTTCGGTCCATTTCAGGTAATCCACCTCCCTCCAAGCCGCATATCTGTTGATGGGTTTGGGTCTGGACGTTTGGGTAGTATCCGTCCATCCCATAGTGGTACCAATTTCATCCGCGCCATTTCCTTCCTCGGTCCCTCTTAGACCTCCACTATCCTTGAGGGCTTCTTCGATCTCTCTGAGTACTTTGAGGTTCCTCAGGGAGTCGATTGTTTGTTTATTGTCAATTCTGCTGAATTCAAAAGAGGCCTCTATCACTGCGTCCAGTGAGCTCTCCAGCGCCTCTAGTTTTTGGATAATGGCGGATGGAATCTGCACTTTGAACCTCGGCATGGCTAGATCTCCATTCCTGTTGCTGCTGTATGGTAAACCATCCTTGGTAGTTGTAAATTTCAGTCATATAATAAAGGCTTTGTTCTAGGATTTCATTGGTTTAATAAACTAACGGGTTTAAGATTGAGCCAAAATCCGTTTGTTGCATGTACTTTGTTCTTGTAATTCCAGCATCCAATAATCACTGTAAAGAGGAGGGGAATGGAACTCTTTTCATGCTGCACTCACTTTTCACGCTCTGGATAGCAGGAAGTGCTTGTTCATGATGAGGTGGAAAGGCGTCATGTCATATTGAGATAGGCAAAAATATAAACATCCAGGGTCCACGTTTGAAACAGGCATTCCCTTCTTTGTTCCCTTCCCAAATGAGGGACCTAATGTCTTTCTGAGGCCAGCTGTGCCAAATTGGTGCCTTGAGCACGCAGCCAACACTTGACCGCCAGGTATATGTCTGGCCCGAACAGTTAAAGGGACCATTGCAGGCTGCCAGCAAAAAAATAATTTCACTTTTCAAATATTTACCTGAATTGTCTATTTCTTGATTCAGAACTCTTTCCAATTCTTTCAGTACTTCTGATAACAAGTAGTGAAACATAACTGCCCAGAATCACTGGCTACAGGCATTCTAATGTTCCAGAAATGACAGTTCAAAGATTTTCATGCACTACAAAATGAATAATGGTTCAATAATAGCCATCACAATTTCTGTAAGGCTGCCAGAAGCAACCATTAGGGCTGCAGAATAATTGCTCCCTATTCTCTAACTCTCCATCAGTAAGAGCCAAAATGTGACAACAAGAGGACTAGAGGTTGGATGACTATGTAAGATTTGACAGTGGGCTGTGCAGAAATTGAGCTGATGGAGGCTTCTTAAACTTAATGAAACCAATACAATCACAGAAGAGCTTATTGATATACTATAGACTGCAATGCAACCATGCTATCATTGCACATGCAGACTTCTTTTTCAGTTCTGTGCCTAAAGGCCGATCTGACCCACAGCACCAAGGGCAAGGAAGTAGGTCCCAAAACCATCCCAGCCAGAACAGGCATTGCACCCTGTGCTGTTGGCACCAATATGATCCACAATGGCCACCCAAGTATAATGTGTTGCTGTAACTACAGACACATTGTAGTCAGGAGCTATGAATACTGATGGTAGGGGCTCCAATTTTCTTTCTATCACATGGCTGACCAGTGATCACTTCCACTCTTACTGCCTGTCATGAGTGTATGTTGGAATGATTTATAAGTTGATACTCAACCTGTTTGGCTGAGTTTTGAACATGCCTTCAATGGTCAGCAAGCCCTGGAGTGGGATTTGAACCCAGAGCTCCTGGCTCAAAGGTAGAGATGTTATCCACTGCTCCTTACAAGAGGACTAACCATTCCAAATCATATGATCATTATTTACAACAGAAACTCTGTTTCACACTTCTCACAGTAAGGAAGCTGAAGTGGATAAATGTGTGTTTTGTCTCTGATAGCAACTCGAATATCGAACACCTGTAGTCATTTCTCTTCTTTAAGCAAGAATTGAGTGATGTATTGATCCTAATCCATGTTGTACTATCCATATAGTATATAGGTTAGGGAATTATACTTCATGCTTTTGTCAAGAATACTGAATTTTTCAAGATGTCTATATTTTGAGAAGTACCTTTAGCACAAATTAAAACAGAGGATTCCAGATAAAGACCTCTGCTTGGAGAGATGCACGGGTGATCCTGTTGTTATGGAGGGAGAAACTCAGAAACAGAACCCAAAAGAAAGAGAACAGAACAGGTAGGGCTTTTGAAGATTTTAGGAATGCATAGTCACCAGGGTGTACCTAGATGGTGGTAATCATATCTGGGAAAATTCAGGCTGAGTGGAACAATTGTTGAAGGGCATTGAAAGTTTTTACCTAGTGTGATGGGGAATAATGTGCCTGCTGAAGAGCTGGGAGCGGTTGTGGAACTGTTCCTGTAATTCAGCATAGCTGCCAGCAGTGTGGGCACACAGCACGAGAGTTTTGTAAGATATATTTTGACTGGATTGTTAGATAATGCCAAACTCACTGTCTTTGCTAGTTGTTGCTTTAGTTCTGTATTAATTACTGGTTGATCTCTGCTGATTTTAGTTTGTTTGTTACAGTAAAAGTCCTAAAATGTGAAAGTTAGTCCTGTTCTTTTTGTTGGTTGCTGGGAAATTCATGCCAAACTGGGGACTCTTGCAGGATCAAAACCCGAACACTGTGAAACTGAATTTTCCAGAGTTTACACAGCCAAGATTTCACATTTACATTTGCTGTCTTCAGTGGGAAATTAACATCACTACTTCAATTGCTCAGGCATTTTTGGGGAAAGACTTGTCTGTTAGTATATTAAAACTATTAAGAAACATCGTTTTGAAAGCTGTCTCAGAGGAATTAGAGGCTGTAAAGCCAAAGGTTGTTGAAGCAGTGAAGCACTTGACCTTGGAAAGGAAAAGGATGACCCCAATAAGCATTACATTTGAGATAGGTAAAAATCAATTGCAAATGAAACAATTTGCATTTAAGAAAGAATGAGAGATGAAGAAAAACCTGAATTTCAAAAAGAAAAAGAAGGAAAAATGAGGATTATTGAATAAGAATTCCAGAGAGAAATGTTAGAAAGAGAAAGAGAAAAAGGAAAGGAAAACCTTGAATTCCAGAGAGAAAAGGGGGAAAATGTGAACTGGATAAGGCAAAGCTTAGATTATGTGAGCAGAGGGTAGCGGTAAAATTTCAGAGTGACTCAGGATTAACTCCTGATCTTGATTTGGCAAGAAATATTAATTTAGTGCCTAAATTCAGTAAGGGAGGGGTTGAGATGTATTTTCTATCATTTGAGAAATTTGGCATGATGCTGCAATGGCCAAAACAAAGTTGGACTATTCTACTACAGAGTGTATTCATATGAAAAGCTTCGGAGGTGCACTCATCTTATTCAGACAAGCAAGTCAATGACTATGGGTGGAATTTTCCCCACAGAGCACTAAGTGCGGTGGCGGGCATGAATAAAGATGTTTTTTCTGCCTGTGCATTTTTGGGCTATACCGTCCACTTCCTGGCATGGCCCACCTCATTAATTATGCATGCATAGGAAACACGCTGGATCACAGGCGGATTCATATATCCCCGCCACGCCATGACCTCAGCGCTTCTTTGTTCCGGGAGCCATATTTAATATGCTTCAGACCACAGCCTACTTCATGTCTACAGACAAGGACTGCTCCAGGCGACAGATGGCCCTGAAAGCAAAGAAGACAGCAACTCCCAAATTTAGTGACACCTCTCTGGGGCACCTGCTGGACTCAGTGGAAGCCCGCCATGAGATCCTCTAGCCCCACTTTGGGTGAAGACTAGCTACCAAACTCACCAAACCAGCATGGGAGGCGGTGGCAGAGGTGGTCAGCGCCAATGCCCTCCAACAGAGGACAGCCACCCAGTGCCACAAGAGGATGAATGTTCTCCCCCTCTCCACCAGGGTAAGTCACTCTTCTCATCACTCTCAACTCAGACACTCACAAACCCATCACACAACCATAGGATTTGCATTCACTGGCAGCTCAAGGGACATCACCACTCACTATCTCACAAACACCCTCATCTCCCATGCCCATTGTGTCCTCACGCAATCCATAGCACTACTCACACTCCACACATGCCAGGCGTCCTTCTCCTCTGGGCTGGCAGGCATCTTGCTTACACTCTCTCCATCTGTCTCCTTGTAGGATAAGCTAGCCTACAAGAGGCAGACATCCCAGAATGGGGGAGGAATGCCCAGCATTAAAGTCCTCATGGCCTTGGAAAATATAGCAATCCAGCTGGCTGGCAATAATATGGACCATTCCTGCGCACACGGTGAAGTTGGCGGCTCTCAACCACGTAAAGATCCTGCATTGCAACATCCATCAGACAATCATACTGTGAGTGCTGTCTCCTGTTTCATAGTCCCCTGCCATGCAACAATCATTGCTCTTTTCTCTCATAGGCATATCTGGAAAGCAGCCAAGGGCAGCCACGAGCAAGACCATCGACTCCAGCCCCGAGGACACCTCGGAAGAGGAACTCGCAGCCACCAACATTGAAAACCCATCACAGCGTTCACTCACACCCAACACCAGCGCAGAGGTCCATGCCTCGGTGGGACCATTTCTAATCTAGTGGGGCTAGTTCAAGATTAGCCTCGGGATCCCAATCTGGTGATCCAGCATGTTTCCTATGCATGTCTGAACCACAGCAGGTGGGGGCAGGGATATCCAAGGATGCTGGTATTCAGAGGACAGGAATCTGCTAAGTCCGAGACAGGTGATGAGCCTCTGGATTCAGCTCTACCTCAGTATCTGGAGCTGCAAAGGCAAGCTCGGGAACATCAGGAAAGGATGTCCACTGCACTCCTCAGATTGCAAGGCACAATGGAGGAGTCTGTCCAGCTTCAGTATGAGATGATAGTGCCGACATGCCAACGTACTGAGGTCAACTCTGGTAGATGGTGGCCGCCATGGAGACCTTGGCCCAGGACATCGCTCCTGCACTGCTGCAGGAGCGGCACTCCATCATTGAGGCACTTGCTGGCATCCATCGGTGACAACATGAAAGGAGGACTGACATCTTGAACTCATTCCAGCTGCCCCTTCCTCTCAAGCAGTCAGCTAGAGGCCCTCGGGCACCGACAGGGAGGAGAATCAGCAGGTGTGCACCCTCTGGCCATCAACCCAGGGGACTCCGGGAGTGTCTGGCCCATCCAAAATGCCCTCTTTCTATGACCCCAGCAGCTCCAGCTCCACAGGCTGAGGAGGGTGCCACTGCCACACAGCAGGACCCCGAAAGCAGGCTGGGGTCCCCCAGGACTTGGCCCTCCAGAGGACGCCTGCCAATGTCATCACAGCATAGCAGTCAGCAGGCTGCCTCCACCTTGTCTGTGGATGTGGGGGGAGGGTTAGTAAGGTTTAGAAGACGTAACTCTTTTGAGAGTCAACCAATTAAACTAAATCAACAAAATAAGGGATAAATCAAGCACCACTCCTAAATCAGGTCAGTTGTAAAACTAAGGACAAAGTTTAAGGGAAACTTACAAACATTAAACCAAAATGTGATTAAAGGGGTCGATAAAATACCCCAGTTCCCGCGGTTCTCACTGGGCAAGGAAGGCCTCGAGAGTGCCGGCAGACACCGCGTGCTTCCTTTCCAGGGACACCCGGCCGCAAACGTGGGTGGAGAAGTGGGCCAAACAATTGGGCGGGACTGCCCCCTCGATCGCCTGCTGCCTGGACCTGTTAATGGCCAACTTGGCCAGGCCCAGGTGCAGATTCACGAGGAGGTCCTCCTCCTTCCCGACCCCCTTCCACACCGGGTGTCCGTAGATCAGGAGCGTGGGACTGAAGCGCAAACAAAACATTAATAAAAGGTTTTTTAAATAACTAAAAAGGGAGTGCAGCCTATCACACCCTATATAAGCATGGTCTACAGACTCGACAAGACCACCAAAAGGGCAAGTGTCCTGGGAGTCCGTGAAGCTACACATTCTCCGATTGTAGGTGACTGCTGCATGCAACACCCTCCACCCTAGGTCCCCAATGGAAAGGGGGAGGACACCTCCATAGAGGGTCTCCCAACGGGGACCTTCCCTGACGGACGGCAACAAGGCATGCCAGGGCTTGAACGGGCGGCGGGCAAAGGCAAGAAAGTGAAAGGTGTGCAGCAGTGATCCATACAGAAAGCTCCTCCACACCATGCCAAATGACACAGAGGGCATGTCCCCGAGGCGGCTCATATTGCGGGGCACCGGAACCAGAGGGAGGGGTCGGGCCTTGGGGCCAATGTGGAATTCCATCTGAACAGGGGAACATTTAGCAGGAAGACCACCGTGCACCTGGGCCACCTCGAGACCTAAAATTATGCTGGGTCCGAGCACGACCGTCCTTAGGTCTCAGATGGCATCGGCCATGAGCCGGATACTCACAGACACACGACGCGCCAACTCCTGCGGGAGCATCCAGCCCACTCCTCCGCCACCCAGTATGTCCCCGATCCTGGTCACCCCGGCTTCCTCTCCACCAGCCACTGAAAAGGACGGAAGGGTGGATTCCTGAGTAGCGGTTCTCGGACGATAGCAGCTACTCCTGATGGGGGTGAGCTGCATCGCGAGGTGACCACGTTCCAGACTTTGATCAGGTCCTGGTAAAAGACAGGCAACACCTGCAAGGAGCCATCGAGCTCACTCTGCTCAAGAAGACATAACTCTTTCTGAGTCAAAACAATTAAACTAAATTAACAAAATTGGGATAAATCAGGCACAGCCCCTAATTTAGGTCAGCTGTAAAACCAAGAACAAAGTTTAAAGGAAACTTACAACTTTAAATCAAAATGTGATAAAAGTGGTCAATAAAGCACCCCAGTCCCCACGTTGCCCACCAAGCATGGAAGGCCTCGAGTGTGCCGGCAGACACCGCGTGCTCCCTCTCCAGGGACATCCGGCCGCGAACGTAGCCTCGGAAGAGGGACAAACAATCGGATGGGACTCCCCCATCGATCGCCCGCTGCCTGGACCTGTTAATGGCCAACTTGGCCAGGCCCAGGAGCAGGTTAACGAGGAGGTTCTCCTCCTTCCCGACCCCCTTCTGCACCGGGTGTCCATAGGTCAGGAGCATGGGGCTGAAGTGCAAACAAAACAACAATAAAAGGTTTTTCAAATAACTAAGAAGGGAGTGCAGCCTACCACACCCTATATATGCATGGTCCACGGACTCCACAAGACCGCAAAAAGGGCATGTGTCCTGAGAGTCCGTGAACCTATGCATTCTCCTATTATAGGGGACTGCTGCATGCAGCACCCTCCAACCCAGGTCCCCGATAGAAAGGGGGAGGATACCTGCGTAGAGGGCCTCCCATTGGGGGTCTCTGCCGCCGAACGGCAACAAGGCACACCAGGGCGTTTCCAGGCGGCGAACAAGGGCGAGAAAATGGAAAGTGTGCAGCAGCAGTCCGTACAAAAAGCTCCTCTTTGCCGTGCCAAAAGGCACAGAGGGCATGTCCCCGAGGCGGCTCATATTGCAGGGCACCAGCACCTGAGGGAGGGTTCGGGGCTTGGGGCCAATGTGGAATTCTGTCTGAACAGGGGAATGCTCAGATGGAAGACCACCGCGCACCTGGGCCACCTCGAGACCTAAAATTACATCGGGTCCGAGCACGACCGTCCTTAGCTCTTGGATGGCATCGGCTGCGAGCTGGACACTCACAGATGCATGACACGCAAACTCCTGCGGGAGCATCCAGCCCGAACCTCCACCACCCAGCATGTCCCTGATCCTGGTCACCCCTGCGGCCACAGCCCTCCTCTCCGCCAACCACTGAAAAGGACGGAGGGGCGGATTCCTGAGCAGCGGCTCTCTGACGATAGCCGCTACTCCTGATGGTGGTGAGCTGCATCGCGAGGTGACCACGTTCCAGACTTTGATCAGGTCCTGGTAAAAGACAGGCAACACCTGCAAGGAGCCACCGAGCCCTCTCTGCTCAAGAAGACGTACTTGCAGGGCCTGGGCATGGGTGTTAATCACTTGTACATAATGGCCTGAAACTTGCATTTCGAGATCGGGCACATGCTTGACCCGACTATGTGTAGAATTATGTGAAAAGACATCGGGCGTGTGTCCTGACGTCATCGTGCACGTGTGCAATATTGAGGTTGGTGGGCACGCACGGGATTCGGAGCAGCGCCCACCAGTGATTAAAGGGCCAGTTAAGGTCATCAAAAAGCCTATGACCGTGATTTTACATTGCCCGTACGATTTTTAGATCACTACACGGGCAAAACGGGCTGGCAGAATTCACACTTTAATCATTTCCTTATCCACAAGCAGGATAAAAGGTCCCCGGAGCAGCAGCACTTTCTCTGTCATTGCCAGTCCTTTGTGTGTGAGTGCAGAGCTTTCCCAGAGTTTCTTGTCATCTTATTTGATTTACAAACCTGCTGTTCTGTACCTCAGGTCCTCATCTTTCCTGGAAGTTTCCCCTGAGAATTCCAGCATAATGCTCCTTCATTTTCAAAGCACTGCTCCTCTGCATCCCATCTAATGGGGATAGTATATTCTGCTGGTGGAACCTCCCCTGAAGTGAAAGAGAGGGGCAGCAGGAACAGAAGGCCAGATGAGCCTGGGCAGCATCTCAGGGACAGATCTTTAAGAGGAGAGGCACGGGCTCAGTTGGTGCAAGGCCAGCAGAGAGGCCAAGGCAGGAGGGCACACCAAAGCCGCCACTACCCAGCGTCCAGAGTGCTCAGGCAGCGCTCCAACTACCTCCAGATGTCCGAGGTCCAGCGCCACAGGAGACTCCACCTCTCCATGGACACAGTGACAGCAATATGTCACATGATAGTTCCAGAAATCGCCTCCAAGTGCATGGGCGGACATCCCATGCCGGTGGCTTTGAAGATCACAGTGGCCCTGAACTTTTATGTCTCCGGCTCTTTTCAGGGCTCAGTGAGGGATCTGTGTAGCGTTTCTCAAACATCTGCACACTGTTGCATCAAGCAGGTGACCGATGCTTTCTTTAGGCATATCCACACGTTCATCCACTTCCAGACAGATGAGGCAAACCATGTGGAGAGAGCATGAGGCTTCGCTGTGTTGGCTGGGTTCCCCCACGTCCAGGGTGTAATAGGTTACATCCAAGGTGCTAGCAGGTGAACCTGGAGCTTTCATAAACAGAAAGGGGCTCCACTCAATGAATGTTCAGGTAATCTGTGACCTCAGGACACAGATTCTCCAGGTTTGTGCCTGTTACCCTGGGAGCTCACATAATGCTTATTTCTTGCGGCACTCACAGGTACCAAGGCTGTTCATGACTCCTGCACGAGTGGATGGATGGCTCCTGGGTGACATAGGCTTTCTCTTGATACGGTGGCTGATGACCCCACTCTGTCACCCAAGATCTGAGGCCGAGGAGAGATCTAACAGGAGTCATGCCTTCACAAGGGCAGTGGCACAGAGGACCATCGGGCTGCTGAAGATGTGCTTCAGATGCCTGGACCGGTCAGGGGGAGCATTGTAGTATCCTCCAGAGTGTGCTTCTCTCATAGTCATCTCATGCTGCACATCCTGGCTCTGGCAAGGGGGGATCCACTGAAGGCTGAGGAAAGCGAGGCAGCTCGATTAGCCATGGAGGATGAGTCGAACGATGGCTCAAAGGAAGAGCCTGGGGAGGTACGGTGTGAGAACCTTGAGGCTGAAGACAGGAACCTTCATGGAGGCAGGGACACCAGGGATGCTTTGATCCAGTGAACCTTCTGCTAGGCATCCAAGTCATTGATGCCTCGTCAAGCCAATAGCACTGTCTCCTTTGTTAACATTCAATAAATGAGAACCCAATCCAGTACGGCAGCACCGCACAACGCCACAAGCCTGTGCTGCATCTGGCACCAATTCATACCATCCAGCCAGCTCAGCCCCTTTAAGTCAATAAATGTTTGTTTCTTCACACGAACAAACAAAGGACAACAAAGTATCCACCCCTAACACAAACGCCAAAATAATTACCGCAAAAAAGTCACCAGTGACCCGCCACTGCTGTGTATAAGGTGCCTTCAAATTATGCCTGCGGGTGCTGCATCTTGGTGACCACCCCCCCAGGCGTTGGAGACAGCTTGCTGACTCTGCTGTCCTGGTCGCCATGATGACCTTGATGGGTGTCCTCTGACCACCGGAGCCTGAATAGGCTCTGCCTGGGAGGATGCATCCAGCCCCATAGCTGGGCACTCAGTCCTCGTGGCACCATCAAATGCAGCAGCCACTGGCAGAGGGGTGGAGGAGCTGGTGCCCTCATGCAGAGCATCCTGAGAGAAGCCCGCAGAGACGACAAGCGGCTCGTCTGCCAGCGTGAGGTGTATTTGTACCTCCCTGCTCACCACTGATGGACGGGAACCTAGTAGGGAGACTTGTTGCCTCATCCAACTCTCACTGGCAGTGATCCCCTGAGGTCACTGCCAGTGTGAGGGCTTGCAGGTCTGAGTGCAACCCCAGGAACCCCTGAGTCTGCTCCTGAAGCTGTATCTCCACGCAAGTCACATCCCTCTCAATGGAGGAGGCAGTGCGCTCAGTGTTAAGGATCAACACCAACTTCATGCTTCGCATGGACTCCTCATTGACGGAGACCATGGAACGCAGACCCTCATGGATATATGCCTCTTCTCTCCACGCATCCCGCTGGACATCCAGCATCTTCAGTCTGACCAATGACTCCAGAGGCTCATCATCTGCCTTGGACGCAGCATGGTCCTGGTCTCCAGCTGCGCTTCTATTGCCAGCTCCCTAGGATCTCCCTGCCTCTGCCAGTTTCTCATGCAAGTGTGATGTGCCCTCACCACTGTGCATCACTGGAGAGCCGGATAGCTAATGTCCACCAACGTGTGAGTATCTGCACCGGTGCGTGGTTCAAAGAGACAGTGTGACACTGGTGCAGTGATGTCTTCCTCAGAGCTCAATGGGGGTCCTCGGGGTCACTGGTGGCTCCTGTGGATGGCAGATCTGAGGGAAGAAGGCAAAAGATCTAATATATTCAATCACCAAAGTCACTATGCATGCTAAGCGGGCTTAGGAGATAATGGTGCTGCATGGTACCATCTGCATTGGAGCTTTAATAGGCTTTCTGGCTATGACAGTTCACTTCCTGATGAGAGGAGCCCGTTCTGTTTCCAGTACCCACCACACACACATCTGCGCTCTTATCTTCATCTGAGACCCCACTTCACACGTGACTGGAAGGGCAAGCTGGCTAGTGGCATTCCAGCTGCAGTGCATTGCTCTCCTGCTTCGTGAGGATGCACAGATTTGGCACTCCTCTACCTGTTTTGCGGCACTCCACAGCATTATGACTGCTCTTCACCTGACAGGGAAAAGTAGCCTCATTATTGCTTCATCTCCCTGTAGGTCCTTTCCTGGTTCCCACCCGGGCATTAGGCGGGTCATGTCACTGTGGCACATCTCATCTTCAATGCACCGAGGCCAGTCATGCTGCCATCCCAGCCTTGGCAGGGCAGGTTTCAGTGCCAGTTGGCATATACGCTCTTAAACCCCTGAATGTTCTGAGCAATGGGAGCCTGACTAAAGTTCTCCACACAGCTCCATGCCATCTCTGCACTTATCCTTGCTGGCCGCAGCAGATCATTGAACCTTTTGAGGCACTGAAGCCACGTGCGGTGCACCACGTCATGCCCACTGACCTGGGTAGTGACCTTTGTCAATGCCTTCTTGGTCAGGTGGGGTAGCCTTATCTTGCCACCCCTGGGCATTAGGATGTGCCACTTGGCACTGACCACCTTGAGCAGCACTCCCAGGCACTCATCTGAGAAACAGGAAGCAGAATGCCCACCCAAGTTGCCCTCCCACCTTCCATGACCACCAGGTGTTGAGGTCATGTTTGTACACCAGGGTATTTGTTGGATTGCTCCTCAGCCTCTCCCACAACTCCTGGCAGCCTTCAGGGAGCTGCCTCTTCCATTTTTTGAACACCCCGCTGGGTCCCCATTGGGCCTGGTGCCTGACGCGTTCCCAGCCCCGCCCGTGAAAAACACATCCGGCAGTCATGTTTCACACTGGGCAGGCCTTAATTGGCCACTCAGAATAAGATAGCGTTCTCAGTGCCAACTCAGCCAAGAACGGGTTTTACATCCGTTTCCAGCCGCACTGACTTTGGGCGCACCCTGAGGGTAGAATTCAGACCAATGTTCATGATTGTAAATAAACCGCCAAGAATGTCTCCCTGCCTATGACTCCTTGTTATAATGAGCAGTGTTCATGTTACTCAGATGTGAAACCTTGGTTCCTGCACAAAATGAAGGCCAGTGTCTCAGCCCAGGGCCTCTTCCCTGTGCAGTGTGTAACATTCATAGCAAAGTGATTTGTCCAGCCTCACAGTCACTCGACACATCAGTGATGCCTGCACCTCGATGGTGCTGGTCATTGCTGCCAGGGTGTCATGGGCAGGTGTCACAGATTTCCATCATTCTCTCTGTGTGCTCTCAGCACCTTTGTGAAGGGGCTGGTCCCCATCTCTTCAGCATCTGTGTCCAGTGATGGTGTGCTCCTGAAGGGGACAGATGATGAAGGCTGTCAAAGGATCAGGTTCTGTTAAAGTATCACGGCTACATTTCCATGATATGACCCTGATCAAGCGAGCTGCCCTCAGCCACGGATGCACTGTGAAGATCTATGGAGTATCCTCGCTGCATGTCTTCATCATCCTCCTAGGATCTCATGACTATTAGGGCCTCCACTGTGTTTCCATGACATGAGCCTGATCACTCAGGGTATGTGCGTTGCCATCAGTCAGAAACATGCCAGGCGTTCACAGATGCAATGTGAGAATATCAAGAGTGCCCGCATTGCATGTCGTCCTCATTCTCCACGAATCATGCGGCTATGAGGGCCTCTCGAGCATGCCTGCCTCGTCTGGCCAGCGCAATGGCTTCATCACCGCCATCCTCGCCTTCCAGGACATCATCATTCTCATCATCTTCAACGTCCTCCTCATAGGAGGAGACATGTAGATCTTCCATCTCCTCCTCAGCCAGGTCCTCCTCCTGCTGCAGCGCCATTGCAGCAAGTGACGATGATGCACAACATCCTCTGAGGATTGTATTGCAGTGCTCTACTAGGCCTGTTGAGGCACCAGAATCTCATTTTCAAGAAGCCTATTATTTCCTCCACCAAAGTCTGGGTTCCGACATAGCCTCATCGTACTGTCTATCTGCTGCAGTCTGAGGCCGCCATGCAGGTGTCGTCAGCCATGTCCCCTGTAGCCTTTGTCTCCGAGGAGCCAACCCTGCAGCTTCTATGGACTTTGGAAGATGTCAGGGACCTGAGTCCTGCTGAGGATGTAGGGGTTGCGGACGATTCTGGGGTATCATGCACAGACCTGCATCATGCATTTCTTGTGGTTTCCAGACCAGCTGAACATTCAACGGGTGGAAGCCTTTGAGGTTTGTGTACAGGACTGCTTGTCGCCATGGAGATATAAGCGCTACATGAGTGCAGTTGATGGCATCCAGCACCTGTGGATAACCAGAGATTGCTGCAAATCCCAGTGCCCTCACATCCTGGCCTGCCTGACCCCGGTCGAAATGCACAAAGTTCAGTGCCTTTGTGAAGATGGCGTCCATGACTGTTCCATGCCTACCTTTTGCAAAGGGATTCTACAACTTGCCCAGTTATCCAATTGTGTACTTCAATCAGAGTGTGCTGCCTTGCCCACAAAGCCCCACCCACACTGGAGCCCTTGCCCCGGCACCGCACTGAAAGCCAGCCGGGAAAGAGCAACTTGCGAATGCACAGCGCCTCTTCTTTGATGTCCTACGGTGATCCTCGTGAGCGCTGTACAAGGTTATGTGCACTCATCTCCAAGTTCCCCTTGAAGTTCAGCTCACCAGGTGCTCACTTTTTAAAGGCAATTATAAATCACTCCATTCTGAAGTCACATCGATGTGGGAATTAAATTTGACATGGGGGGATGATTCCAGCATGCAGGCACAAAGATGAGATGCAAATGCATTAAAATTAAGTTCCCAACTTTGGACGGCAAGAAATGCTGCTTGCTGTTGATGGGGGGAGGGGACAATCTTGTCCTGGATTTACATCACCAGGAAATGTGACTATGGCCTTCTCACAACATGTTCCACTCATGCTGTCAAACACGCCCGCTGCAAACAGGTGCGATATACTCCTGTTCTCAATGCCTCTGAGTTAGTGCCATGGGCTTACAGACATAAATTTAGAAATTTAAGGAAGAAATATTCAGACTTGTGAAATTTGCTCAAGAAAAGGAAATGGTGTTTGATGGGTGCTATAGCTTGTTGAAGTTTGAACAAGACTTTGAAAACCCTCAACACGCGATTCTAATAGAAGAATTTAAAAATAATATCCCTTTGGGAATAGGGTCCCACCTGGAAGGCCAAGTGGTTTCTCAGAAAAGAAAGCTGGTAGTAATGGAAGATTACTACTTGTTGTCTCACTGTTATAACCACAGCAGATGTTAATTGCTAAGCAAACCAAATCCCAGAGGGAAACAAACCCTTTTGTTTGTATTCTGCAAATGAGAAGGAAATGTGTTGATCTCAGCAGTATGAAGTCCAATAACACTGTTGGTGTTTTAAATATTAAAAGTTAGAATTTTATTAATAAGAAGAAAAGAAAACTTAAGCACGCAAGATTACAGTTACAGAGTTAACATTAGTCTTACAAAACATTTCCCCAAAAGAGTCCCTACTTGATCAGACCCACAAGTAAATACCTCCCAGGCAATACTCCCTTATGGATGTTTAACTATAAAAATCCACTAATATTACCCAAGGCAAACTGCTTTTAAAAAGGCATACCACATGACCTTTTAAACTCTCTTCCACTCTGCTGTGGAAATCCAAGACTTCAGAACAAGACTGCTTTTTACAGCCCAAGATCTTTCTAGCTTGATTGGGTGGCTGATTCAAGCAGCATCTTTCTCCTGGCCTAGAGCTGTTTCCAAGAGATCTTCCTAACACAGCCAACAGCCAACCACTAAGCTGTCCACAATAACTCTAAAATATCTATTTCCCCCTTTCATCTCAGGTTCTATTGTTCTCACATGTCTTTGAAACTCAAACCCTTCCAAAATATAAAATCTTTCATGTTTCAATTTTGTCTCAGCTTTTGGGTCAATAAAATGTAACATATCCTCTTCTGTTTGCCTGGGGAACTCCTGTATGATGCAAAAATATTTCTTGTCACCTTTGACTTCCCTGTGATATTCAAAAGAACTCCCAGCTTATCTAAAAATGCTGGTGTTAGCTTCAACCTATTTACTTGTACCTCAAACCCACCATAATATCTCATTACAAATGCAAACCTAACACCTCTATCCTTTCATGTGTTAACCTCTCAGACAACCTGTCTCTAGTAACCTTTTCCCATCTTAATTAAATCATTTGCATGTGCACATACACACACACACACACACACACAGAGACACACACACACATACACACAGACACACACACATACAGACACACAGACACACAGACATACACACACACAGCCTTCTTCAGAGAATGACATAATATTCTCCAAAAATATTTTTAAAAAATAACATCCATTCTCACATTCACAAACATGTTAGTAACAAGCTTGTGTAGATCCTTGGAACAGCACATTCTGGAGCCAACCAGAGAGCAGGCTATACTGGACCTGGTACTGTGCAATGAGATGGGATTAATTGATAATCTCATAATGAAGGCACCCCTAGGTAGCAGCAATCATAAGATGATTAAATTTTACATTCAGCTTGAAGGAGAGAAGGGTGGGTCCAGGACTAGTATTTTAAACTTAAATAAGGGCAATTATGAAGATATGAAAGCAGAGTTAGCAAGAGTGAACTAGCAAATGTTGTTAAAGGATAGATCAATAGAGATGCAGTGGCAGATTTTTAAAGGGATATTTCAGAATACACAGAATAGATACATTCCAATTAGAAAGAAAACTTCCAAGGGGAGAAATTGTTTTCCATGGTTAACTAAAAAAGTTAAAGACAGTATCAAACTTAAAGAAGAAACATATAATTATGCAAAGATGGGTAGAAGGTCAGAAGATTGGACAAGATATAAAGAACAGCAAAGAATGACAAGATTAATAAGGAGGGAAAAGTTAGATTAAGAGAGAAAGATAGCTGGAAATGTAAAGACGGATAGTACAATTTCTATAGATATTTAAATAAGAAGAGTGAGCATTGAGAAAGTGAGTCTGTGAAATTAATAATGGAAAGTAAGGAGATAAATTGAATTGCTATTTTAGAAACATAGAAAATTGGAGCAGGTCATTAAGCCCTTCAAGCCTGCTCTGCCATTCATGGCTTGGCCTCCATGGTAGAGAATTCCACAGGTTTTTTTTTAATTCAAAGGATGTGGCTGGGCCAGCACTTTATTGCTCATCCCTAATTGTCCTTGTTCAGAGGACATTTTAAGAGTCAACCACATTATTGTGGATCTGGAGTCACATGTAGGCCAGGCTAGGTATGGGCAGCAGATTTCCTTCCCAAGGACATTATTGAGCCAGGTGGTTTTTGTGACAATTAGAGTTTTAAGTCCAGATTTTTATTAAATCCAAATTTCATCATCTGTGGTGGTGGGATTCAAACTTGGGTCCCCAAAATATTATTTTAGGTCTTTAGATTATCAATCCAGTGACAATAGAACTACACCACCACCTCCCCCAGGATATTCATTACCCTCTGAATGAAGAGGTTTCTCATCGCAGCCGTAAATGGCCTACCCCGTATCCTAAGATTGTGACCCCTTGTTCTCGATCCCCCAGCCAGAGGAAACATCATCCCTGCATCCAGTCTGTCCATCAATCTTAGAATTTTATACATTTCAATGAGATCCCCTCTCATTCTTCTAAGCTTCTGCGAATACAGGACTATTCAGCCCAATCCCTTCTCACACGATAATCCTGCCATCCCAGGAATCAGTCTGGTGAACCTTCGCTGCATACCCTCTATGGCAAGCAAATATCATTTCTTAGGTATTGGAGGCAGTGTATTAGGAAGCAGTGTTACACCTGTGTCCCCTCAAAAAGAAAACTGAAGGGTTAAATCATGGAAAAGAACTTGAAGTTAAAAATAATCCTGAATTCGAACAGGATGAAGTGAATTTGATTACTCTTCATGATAATTTGGATGTTTGGATGGTTGAAACATTTTTCAGAGACTTAGACATTAAAAAGAAACTTGCAGTCATGGAAGAAAGTGAAGATCAGGAGTTAAAAAATATGATCAGATTGGGTTAGGGCCTGTTTCAAAAAGTGAAAACCATGACAATAATTTAGTGTTTGACTTCAATGTTGAACAAAGGAAATTGCTGAAACCACAGTGTAAGAAGCAACATGACAGGAGATTTCACCTTGTGTTTCAATTCACAACCATTAGTACCCAGAAACTAATGGTTTGTGAGCAATCATCAATGTTGCTCTTGACAAAGTTAAAAATGGTGAAACCTTTGAGCCCATCACAAGTACAATCCTAGGGTCTGGACTGCATACAATTTAATACAGATTTTAAAAAGCAATGCGAGGAATACAAAACCAAGGTTCAATTATTTAATCAAGGGCATGAAAATGCTCTAAAGATGCTGCAAAATGTGAAAGGTGATCACTTGCAGAGATTGAAAGAGTGCAAATTGTCCAGTAGAAAAATAAACTCTCATTTGCAAGAGAGTTGGTTCTCTAAAAACTCACACTGAGCATTAATTCTTAATTGCTACATGTAGTTGGTTTTTACTGGTAAAACTTTGTAATGTTGCCAAGAAAGAATATTTAATGGTGAACTGTGACAAAAGAGAAAACATTTTACCTGTCCTAATGTTTACATTATTGAAATATGTTGTATTTTGATTGTATTATTGGAAAAAATTATTACTAAGGTATTTTTTTTTAATTTTTAGGGGAAATGACTTATGAATGCTGAAATTTTACAAGATAGTTATGTTTTGAAATGTACCTTTAACTCAAAGTAAAACAGAGAATTCCAAACAAATACCTCCACTGGGAGACATGCCCATGTGATCCAATTGCCATAGGGATTGACACTCAAACAGAAACCCACTGAGGTGCGGGAGAGGGTGGTGGTGTCTGTTTTAACAGCCTTTCACAGTATCTCACAAGAAAAGTACAGCTGCTGCCGTTTGAAAGATATAGACACAAAGAACCTACTGCTGTGGGGAAGCAGGTGGACTGCTTTTGTGCTACTGACCAAGCAAGATGCAGGTGAAAATTAGTTTTTTGTTTAAAAGGAAGAGAACGGGACAGATGGGGCTCTTGAAGATTTCAGGAGTGGAGAATTGCCAAAGTGATCTTTGCTGCTGGCAATCAAATCTGGAAAAACTTGGACTGAATGGTTGTTGAACAATTGTTGAATGACACTAAATGTTTTGACCTGGTGTGGTGGAAAGAAGTGAACCCATTGAAGGGCTGGGTGTATCTTTGGGACTGTTTTTGTAATGCTACTTATCTGCTAGAAGTGCGTGCACAACGCACAACAACAAGGTTTCACAGAAGTACTTTGGTTGTGTTAGTTAGCTATGCAAAACTTAACTTCTTCAGCAGTTTGATATATTAGCTGCCTATTAATTGCTGTTTGATCTACGTCGATTTTAGTTTGATGTTATAGTAAAAATCATAAGAAGTGAAATCTTGTCCTTCAGTTATTTCTATTGATCACTGGGAAATTTATCTATTTTTTAAAAGGTTTCTATGGGGATCGTAATAAACACAGTAAATTAAATGTAACATAGCTTCTTTATTAACTAGCAATAGCATGATTTCTGTGCATCAGTATTCCTGCTGACAGGTTTCAAAATAGCTGACATAAACATTTTCATCCAGAAGGCCCATACTCACCCTATTCGATAAGGATAAATAAATGCTGTTCTGTACTCATGCTCGGAATATACATTAAAAAGATTTGCATTTATATAGAGCCTATCATGTCCACAGGATGTCCCAAAGAGCTTTAGAACCAATGAAATACTTATGAAATGCAATCACTGTTGTAAAGTAGAAAATTACTGAAGAGGTGGTCTGGATGGAGGATAGTAGGCAGTGGTGAGGAGAAGAGGAAGAGATGTCATAGATAATTTGCATATGTAAATAAAGGATCTAATGTCTGCTTGAGCTCTCCACCGCAAGATTGGTTCTCCCGTAGCAGTCAGCGCCATCATGGAAAATCAACTCTATTGAACACGGAACAAAAAAGGTAAGTTATTTACAAATGGAGGCAGGAAGAAGCATGATACTCGTGGTATGATGTTATGTGTGCCTGCATGCCATTGTACTATAAAGGTGCTCAGCAGAGCAAGGGTTAATATGGGGCTGGAGAATAACACCATCCACAGTAAGGTGTATGGGGTCACACAGTAATAGACTGAGAGAACGGTCGAGAGACCATACTCTAGAAGCAGACTACCTACATGGCAGAAGCCTCAAGCAAGCATGAGAAAAGCAGGTGAGTTGTAAGTAAAGAGAAACACAACTCGGAGGAGTGCAAAAAAGCAAATCAAATGGAGCTAGCTAACTACCAGAAACACAGAGTACTACTACCATTCCTCCAAACATGACAGACCGAGATGCGGTAGAACTGACAAGCCTCAAGACCACCTGAATTCATAAAGTCAGAGACTTGAGATAGGGGAGAAGGGATAACAAGTAACGATTGTATTGTAAATAGCTATATTTCACTGGAAGGGAGAAAAGTTTTCTTTTAAAAAGAAAGGGGGGGCTTTGTATGATGTTGTGTGTGCCTGCATGCCAATGTAATATAAAGGTGCTCAGCAGAGCAAGGGTTAACATTGTTCTGGAAAATAGCACAGCCCGCGGTATGAAGTATGGAGTCACATGGTAATAGACTCAGAGAACAGAACACTCTAGCAGCAGCCTACCTGCATGGCACCAGCACCATGCATGACATTAACTGGGATCTGTGTATCATTCAAGAATACCAGTAAATGGTTAATGCTTAATCATACAAGTCTCAAGATCTCATAATTAAGATACCATAGTGATGGTTCTGTAACACAACATGGTAATCAGTGGTGATGATACAACAATAGTCCTCCAGCAAGCCTCTTCCAGTGTCTGATACTCTAGGTGCCTGACCCAGGCCCCGATCACATAGGCAGCTGCCAGTGAGTAAGTAAATGAAAAGAATGGAGAAGAAGTGAAAAAAATATCTTTGCAGTTAATTCTGAGCTGGGCTGAGCCTCCTAACTTCCCCACTCCTCCATCCTCTTGCAAGGATCTGCATGGTTACCTTCTCAAGTGCTGCAATGGGACACTGTTTTGAGAATTTTCCTAATCAAAAAAATTCTCATGTTGTGCCAATTCTTCTGTTAATGTAGTGCAATTTAATGAGTACTTGACACTGCTGTGTGACATACTATGATACAGCATGTCACAACGGAACAAGGTGTCCACAGGGGAGCGGGGTATCCACAGTGGGGTGGTAACACTGTGGTAATGTTGCTGGTTTAATAATCCAAAAGTCCAGGCTAATGCTCCAAAGACACAGCAGCTGGGGAATTTAAATTCAAATAATTAATAAATCTGGAATAAGTACTGGCCTCATTAATAATGATCATAAAACTATCACATTGTTGTAAAAACCCATCTGGTTCACTAATATCCTTCAGGAGATGAAATCTGCCATCCTTACTTGGTCTGGGCTAGATGTGACTCCCAGATCCCAGATCCATAGCAATGTGGTTTACTCTTAACTGCTCTCTGAAATGGCCTGGCAAGCCATTTGGTTGTAGCAAGCTGCTGCAGAATAAAACCGCCATGGGTGCACTTACACCACATGGACTTCAGCAGTTCAAGAAGGCAGCTCACCACCATCTTCTTAAAGGCAATTAGGATTGGGGCCATACATAAAAACAAAAAAACTGCGGATGCTGGAAATCCAAAACAAAAACAGAATTACCTGGAAAAACTCAGCAGGTCTGGCAGCATCGGCGTTCTGTCGAAGGGTCATGAGGACTCGAAACGTCAACTCTTTTCTTCTCCGCCGATGCTGCCAGACCTGCTGAGTTTTTCCAGGTAATTCTGTTTTTGTTTTGGGGCCATACATGCTGGTTTTTGCCTGTGATGTTCAGACCCCAAGAATGAAGAAAGAAAAAGGTGCTGCATCAATCCCTGTACAGTACGTGGACGGAGCTTGTCACAGAAATAGTAGCTGAGAATGTTCCTGAAGGAGATGTTGCTGAGAAAAGGCAATCCATTAATTTGCTTGACTTCAATTCAGGGCCATGGAATTGAATCCTCATAATGAACAGAATGTGATGTCTCTTTTCCCTCCCCTCACCACCGTCCGCCACCTCCCCACCTCGCATCACCCACCACTCCAGCACTTTGCAAAAAAGAGGTCTGTTAACCTGTCCTGGATTTTTTTAAAGAAAAGTTTGCTGGTAATCTGATCTTGGCTGTGTCATCGAATTGCTCTGGCTTTTACTGGTGTTGGATGTTAGCTCTCATATCATCTGGATCCCAGTAATGAGGAATCTCATAAATAGAAAACAAATTAATTCTGAATTTCAGATTATTAATATGATTTCATATTCCATTAGCTTTTCAATCATTAAATAGTCAAAACAAATTGAAAGACAAGTTTTGATCATGTTTTGTTTAGCAATATATAATTTCCAATTATGACATTCAATACTTAGCTAATGGGAATTAAAAAGAAGTAGCTGATCCATGTTATGACTCTTTGGTCTCAGACACCAGAGAGACCTCAGTATAAGTCAGAGTTGAGATTATTGAGACACTGCAGAAATGACCATCCTTTTGCCTGTTGCAGTTTTCAGTTATACTTTGCTTCAATACCAATGCAAAGTTTTTGTGGAATTTTGAACAATGGAGTTTTATTTTCCTTTAAATGTATCTTCTGCACTTGCTTCAGTTCTCCTTCATTTTTGTCATTCTCTAGCAAAAATAACTGACAGACAGGCCACCTGCACAGGATTGCTCTCTTTGTTGACCAATCAGAAAAACAGCCCTTGCATATAAAGCTGCAAGGGGAAACAAAAGGATTGCTTAATATCTACAATTATTCCTGAGAAACCTGCCAGGACTGCCCACTGCTACAGCTGTTAAAGGATCAATGGTTTCAGCAATGGCCTCTACTGTCGCTTTCCTAGGCCTACATAATGATTGCTAAGACGAGAGGTAATTGTCCCTAAGCATGCACACCAATATGTGCACCCCTGAGAGGCATTTCCTCACGGTGTCTATTGGTCTGTGTGAACATACAACAGTGGGGACCTATGAGGTCTTTGAATCTCTCCCTCATGATTACCTCTATGAGTTGTGAAGTTGGTCAGGATTCCAATCTAAAGTTTGACTTCATGAAACAGCAGTAGAAGCAGTGATGGGAGATGCTCCTGCCTAAGTGAAGTCTCCACTCTGCAAGATGTCACTGGAAATTGATGTTCCATTACCTCACTCATGTGCAGGATTCACCTAAACTACCCTCAGAAGCGAAGACATCTTATTCATCAGGCCAGTAATGTGTGTTTTCCAGAGCAAAACAATCAAATGAACTAAGAACTACACTTTTGCATGTTACCTGTAGAAGTGTACTATTGTCTTCAACTGTACTTGCCTTGAATGCGTTTGTGTGTGTGACAGCATGAGTAGGTGCCATAGCATTAGACTTTGGGGGTGAGTGTGTGAATAAACAACCCTCCTGCATTATTTAAACCCACAAAAACTTTGCTGCTGGTTATTCAAATTGTCCACACACTCAGGGATTAAAACATACCTATATTCTTCTCAAAGGCTTACTGATTATGGACTGTGGGAATGGGACAAGCAGTTCTCGCCCACCCTCTCCACAACGCTCAGCATTAAGTGTGTTTTCAGATGTCATGAAAGTTGCTATATAAATGGAAGAATATTGAGGTTTTCTGAACCAAGATAATAGCTGGAATTCAAATACATTTCCACCATGATGTAATAGAATGGTGGAACAGGCTCAAGGGGCTGGTTCCTATGTTCCTGAATCTTTTTTCTTGACCTGACGTTCATGCATCTTTGTCTGCCATTTTTATTGGACTTGATAGTTGCTAACTAACTTTGAACTAAGCAATACTTCCACACAGTGTGCAAGGACATGAATCATTACAAGACCTGCTTATATCACATTGAGTTACTGAAGTGACAAAAAGCAGGCAACACTATCCTAATGGATAATCAGCAGGCAGCAATTCAGAGTCTTGCTGTTAATTACAAGCTTGCTATTTCTTGCAAGGGTAACCCTGACCATTTCTGTGCTGGCGAGAGGAAGCTTGATCTCAAATCTAGTCCCGGATTCTGACACAGAGAGGAAAAAAGTTCAAAAGGATGAATACCCATGAGGCTCCTCTTGATTGTTCATAACTTCAGCGGAAAAGCCATGAGAAGCACTGACGTAAGGTGTGAACAAGCAGGAAAAATATCCGGAGGAATTCATCCCCAGAATATTTTTGATTACCTCGGTGGATCCTTGCTGTCTTAGTTTTTGGACGAATGGCAGGGTGATTTGCGGATTAGAAACTCAAACATGAAAGTAGTGGGCCTTCTGGTTGAACTTTCCGGAAGGTGCCCTATTAGGAACCTGCCTCCAGAATATTCACCTAATTAGGGCTGGTTGGCAGGATTACGATTAAGTGCGCAGGATTTAAAGTGTCACTGGCCTTCACAGTGTCTGAACAGAAGTTTGTGGTGTGTGACCTGGAGGAGTTACTTCTACAGGAAATGGAAAGGAGGCATGGGTGGGCTGTAGCCCTGTTGAGTCTCTTGTGGGGAACTGTCAGCATTTCATTATCAAGGCCACTATAATTAGCCTCAATGACCTGCTCCTCTGCCTATGACTGACATCAGTCTTGCCACTTGCCCCTTTTATAAGTAATGAATATGTGTCAGTCACAGGCTTCCAGTGACTTCCCAATGAACACTCTCCTCTTCTACAACAAAAACAGAATTACCTGGAAAAACTCAGCAGGTCTGGCAGCATCGGCGGAGAAGAAAAGAGTTGACGTTTCGCGTCCTCATGACCCTTCAACAGAGTCGAAACGTCAACTCTTTTCTTCTCCGCCGATGCTGCCAGACCTGCTGAGTTTTTCCAGGTAATTCTGTTTTTGTTTTTGTTTTGGATTTCCAGCATCCGCAGTTTTTTGTTTTTATTTATGGAAGGAAGGGCCAGGAATGGGGTAACTGACTATAATGCCTACCCATATGTTACTCAGCAACTTAGTATTGTATGTACCAAGGAGATGGTAATATATGTTCCAATGTTGTGGAACAGATTAAATTGGGTATATCCAGTTTGGGGAGCTGTCATGGAACAGAACAAATTGGGGTTATTCTTCATGCTTTCGAAAAAAATCTGTCTTTCTTCTTTTCTTCTGATATATATAAAGTGCTTTCTCTTTTCAATAAAGTAATCGTCCTTTCCTTTTACTTATTTTTATTTTTTATATATTGTCAGGATATTATTATTGTTTTATTATAATCATTATTAAATATTCAATAAAATTGTTGTTTTAACACATTACTTATCATAGTCACCCTGTTACATACAGAGTGTCATTCCAAACCTAAGTGAGACGCTGAGAGGGACTGTTAGGCCCTTCCCCTCATCCCCTAAAGTGATGGCATACTGCTATTCCTTAAAGGCATACTACAATATCTCCCTTTCTTTTTAAAGATACTTTCCCCCCCTTCTAATGATGTACAACTATTTGCAATACATGTCCATGTTTAGTTACCATTACCTAAGCATATAAAACTGATGAATCTATGAGTCTCTAAAGCATAGAGGTAACCCACGGATATGTCCAGATCTTGTAATGGTAACCTGGAGGTTTCTTTAATTGATAATGGGGATCCTGTAGATGTAGTATATCTGGACTTCGAGAAGGCCTTTGATAAGGTGCCGCACAAAAGATTAATACACAAGGTAAGATCACATGGAATTAGGGGTAATATAATAGCTTGGTAGGGGATTGGCTAACCAGCAGAAAGCAGAGAGTTGGGATAAATTGGTCCTTTTCTGAATGCAAGCTGTAACGAGTCGAGTGCCACAGAGTTTGGTCCTTCGGCCCCAACTATTTATAATCTATATTAATGACTTGGATTCAGGGATAGAAGGTACTATAGCTAAATTTTCAGATGACACCAAAATAGGTGGGAAAGTAAGTTGCAACGAAGAAATAAGAAATTTACAAATGGATATGGACAGGTTAGGTGAATAGGCCAAAATTTGGCAGATGGAGTTTAACATGGATAAGTGTGAGGTTATCTATTTTGATCAGAAGAATAAAAAGGTGACTTACTATTTAAATGGAGAGAAACTTCAGAATGCTTCAATGCAGAGGGGTCTGGGTGTCCTTGTGCATGATTCGCTGAAAGCTAGTATGCAGGTACAGCTGGTAATAAGGAAGGCAAATGGAATTTTGGCATTTATTGCTAAAAGAATAGAGTATAAAAATAGGGAAGTGTTGTTACAACTGTACAATGCATTGGTGAGACTGTACCTGGAGTACTGTGCACAGTTTTAGTCCCCTTACTTGAGGAAGGATGTAACTCTTTCAAGTCAAACACGTTTCCATCTGTTTCAGATGAAGTTACATTGTTTCATAGTTTGCCATTGATAGATTTGAACTCTTGATCTTGGGGTTACAAACCCAGTACCATAACCACTGGGCTATTTCAGCCAAGCTTGAGGAAGGATGTAGTTGCACTGGAGGCGGTTCAGAGGAGGTTCACAAGATTGATTCCAGAGACACGGGGCTTGTCTTATGAGGAGAGATTGAGCAGTTTAGGGCTATACTCACTAGAGTTTAGAAGGATGAGAGGAGATCTAATTGAGGTATATAAGATGCTAAAGGGAATAGACAAAGTAGACGTGGAGCAGATGTTTCCCTTTGTGGGGCATTCTAGAATGAGAGGCTAAAGGGTGGTAGATTTAAATCAGAGATGAGGAGGAATTACTTTTCTCAAAGGGTCGTGAATCTGTGGAATTCATTAGCTCAGAGTGCAGTGGATGCCGGGACGCTGAATAAATTTAAGGAGGAGATAGACAGATTTTTAATTTGCAACGGGTTGAAAGGTTATGGGGAGAGGGCAGGAAATTGGAGTTGAGGCCGAAATGAGATCAGCCATGATCGTATTGAATGGCGGGGCAGGCTTGAGGGGCTGAATTGCCTACTCCTGCTCCTAGTTCTTATGTCCTTATGTTATGTTCTTTAAAAGTGACTCCCTAGGAGATGCCTGGTTCATTCCGGTCAGGCTAAACTGGTCTCACATGTTCGTGGACATGCTGAATTGAATCAGGCCATTATTCAATGATGGTTTCCCACAGTTTCTGTAGTGTAGAATCTTCTGCCATTTCTTCTTATTGCCGTTGGCATTTGCTTTGTGCAAAATGCATCATCTTCAAATTCTATGTCAATGAAGTCAACTTGTCGATCCAATTATCTTCTGATTTCACTGGGTTAGGCAGTCTGCTAAGTGTATTTGAGATGATAAAAATAGTTTCTGAGGATGGTCCTCCTGATATTTCACAAATTCCATGGATTGTCACTAGTGTGACGTCACAGCATGCCGGTAGACCTGCAATTACTGGGCCCTTAGTCTCCATGATGGAACCCAGGAGGATTGATTGTGCTTGCACTATGGATCCTGCATATGGAATTATTGAACTGTTGTACGCTGAAAGTTGCACTGTAATAGGTTTCATCATGGCCTCTCATGTCTGTGGATACATGTCTTTGCGAATTTGCAGAGCTAGTATGTTGGCACTTGCCCCGTGTCAACCTTGGCCAATGACAAGTAGTTACCAACTTTCTTAGGACAGATAATTTGAACCTTGGCAAACATTTCTGATGGTATGATGATATTTATGTTTTCCACAAGATTGACAACATGAAACGTGTGTTCACCACTCTTCGTCTCATTGTGCACATTGTCACTTTCTGGTTTGTCAGCCACCTCATGTATATGTGTCTGAAAGGGATAGTGATGGCCATTCTTAGTGCTTAAACATGCCCGTTATGTACAGTCTGTTTAGCTCAGTGCACAGCCCTTTGTAGCTGCATCAGTCTTTGCTCTTGTGCATTGCCACTACCAGTGGCCTTTTCTGCCATGTGCTTTGCAGATTGATGGAAAGCTGGGCATTTCCTTGGTGCATGCAGAAAACCACATCTTCCACATGTTTTGCTAGGTTTGGGTGTTATCGTAAGTGTATCAAACAATCAGGGTGGTACTTAGGACCTGTCGATCTCTGAAGATCGCTTCATACTTACATTCATTCTTGAGTAGCTCTTCGATGCTTTACATTTTGGGCTTGTCTAGCAGATCTTTCTGGAATTAGTCGATGGAGTGGATGCAATCACTACCTCAATAATTCTGTTTGCTGGCTCTGTGTTTGAAAAAAATCACAGTATGTACCCTTTTCTCTAGTATCTGCTGATGAAGAGGTCTATGGATGTTTCAGGCTGTTGTCGAAATGACGTGCACTCTGGTCAATGAATATGGAAGTTTAACCTGATACTGAACCGCTCTTCCAATGTAGTTAGTCCATGTATTTTTGGGATTCTGCTGTTTATCCTGATGTATTTAGCCTGCACAGATCTTCATTCCCAAATGCCATTTTTATGGCTTGCTTCTCTGGTTCTGGAAGCAGTTCAAAGGAGGTTTACTAGATTGATACCTGGAATGAGCGGGTTGTCTTATGAGGACAGGTTGGGCAGACTGGGCCTGTTTCTACTGGAGTTTAGAAGAGTGTTTGATAACTTAATTGAAGTCTGTAAGCTCCTGAATGGTCTTGACAAGGTGGAAATGGAGAGGGTGTTTCCTCTTGTGGGTGAGTCCAGAAATTAGGGCCACTGTTTTAAAATTAAGGGTTGCCCTTTTAGGACAGAGATAAAGAGAATATTTTTCTCTCAGAGCATTGAACAACTTTAGAACTCTGCCTCAGACAGCTGGGCCATTGAATATTTTTAAGGTGGAGGTAGATAGATTCTTTTTAGGAAAGGGAATCAAAGGTTATCGGGGGTAGATGGGAATGTGGAAATTGAAACACAAGCAGATCAGCCATGACCTTATTGAATGGTGGAGCAGGCTCAAGGGACCGAAAGGCCTACTTCTGCTCCTATTTTGTATGTTCTTATATGCATGAATCAAGCAACCATAGCTCTGTATGCTCTTTAAATATTTTAAATTCAGATATGAGATTTTTTGCATCCCAGTTCAAACTGGGGAGTTTTGTGGACATTTTGATGATAACCATTTGACCTTCTTCCTTGTTTTATTCAATTTATTGTTTAGCAGCTGCCAAAGCCACCCCTCATAATTGCAACCTTCTCTTGCCCGATTTTATTACAGTTTTGTTTGTTTTTTGTTGTTTGATTCTCCCTTGCTCACTATCAATCCGGTCATACCCTAGTCACTCTCCTTTCTCGACTGAGCTAACCAGGCGCTGGTCCTCCTGACTCACTACCCTACTTATCACAAAGATCTGCCTGCTTACCAGCTCGTTACTTGAGCACTGTCTCTACCTGTAACTTCAAAGCTTTCCTGTGCAGCCAGCATGCTGCGATTTCAATGCTCTCTGACGTTGTTGCGGCCTGACCAGAATGCCAAGGGTCGTCTCATGCCATGTAGCATGATCTAAAATTGTCCACCATGTTGTATCTGCACTTAAACTTCCTGCCAGGCTGAGGATTATAATGCTTAGAAGGAACCACTGCTGCACACCATGTTGTATGTATTATAATGATATAAAAGCATCAATCACTCATAAGGGATTGTGCAAACACACAGGTTCATTTTTTAAAAACAGGCACATGTGAAGATATATACAAGGATAGAGAGCTTGAGGACATTAGCAGCAGAGCTGTGTGTGCTGTGTTCTGCTCCAAGCCAAAGTGAAACTGAGGCAGGATCCCATGACACACTTCCTTAAAGTGATGGCATGCTGCTATCTCTTAAAGGCCTACTACAACATCCCTCAGAAGTTTCTTTTCATATTCTCTTTTCATAGGCCTTGCAATCTTTTTTTGTCTTCCTTTGCTGTTCTTTATATATTTCCCAGTTTCTTGGATGTACACTATTTTTATACTTATATAAAGCATGGCTATTTTATTTGGTAAACTCTTAACACTGAATTTGATCTTGTTATGAGAACTGTTAAATATACGTCTCTTCTGTTGGATTACTAAATCTGTCTCATTACTCATTACTAAATCAATTATTACCTGCCTTCTTGTTCATTCTAGAATATATTTCTCCAAAGATCTATCTTGAATGCATTCAACAAATTCACTACATTTTTGACGTGAACTACTCTGGCCTTCTTAATCTATATGAAAATTAAAGTCTTGTATTTGTATCAGATTGTTTTTGTTACAGGCTTCTCTAATCTCTGAATTAATATATGCTGCCACTCTCTTGCTACTATCAGGAGGCCTGTGGACAACTCCCATTACAGTTTTAAATCCTCTCTTATTCCTCAGTTATAACCACCACTGATTGCTTCCCCTAATCTAAATCCTCTCTTACTAATGTTGTAATAGTATCTATAATAAATAAGGCTACTCCTTCTGCTCTTCCAGTTTCCCGCTGCTCTTTAACGATCTTATAACCTGAACATTTAATTGAGATGATACATTTATCATAGCTGTACAATGGGTATGGTTTTCATTTTATGACTGTCAATTGGTGAAACACATCGGCGGATGCCTCATCAACTGGGAAGAAAAGCCAGTGCTGTTTTGATCTTGGACCCCCTCCTGTAAACCTCATCATCATGCTGCACACTTCCTGAACAAGCATCCCATTGCAGTTTGCTGGCTCCAGTAAATGCGACGTCGAGTGGCTTGGATCGCCTGCTTGCCAGGCAGGTTTTGGAGAGATAGGGGAGGTTGGAAGAGAAACTTGTTAGGGGCTGGAGGGGGTATGGAGAGGCAGGGGGTTGCAGTGGGGAGTGGGGGTGAGAGGGTGTGGTGGAATGGGTGCTGGCCCAGACTAGCAGTAACCCTCAGTAATTTTGTGGAGTCAGGAGGCCCGAGGTTTCCCAGGAGTATGATTTTGTAAAATTACTCTTTGCATTACTATAGTTTAAATGCTAAAATCATTAATTGAGATCCACATCAATGGTCGGTGCACATTGGTGAGGACACTTTACACTCACTTCAGGTGCAGGCAGAGGCAGATGGTGCCCAAGGCTCTGGCAGTCGGAGGACTGCTTGGGACCAGGATGATGCTGGGTCGAAGGCTGATGATGAGCCTCTGTTGTCTATTAGGCAGCAGATGCTGGATGTCCATCGGGGTGTGTGGGAGCATCTGGCGGAGATCCATGAGGGTGTGCGTGCCAGGGTCTCCGTTGTGGAGGAGTCCATGCAGAGCATGAGCACTGTGTTCATCCTCATGGCCAAGTGCAATGCCTCCTCCATTGAGAGACAGCTTCAGGAACAGATTCAGGGGTTCCTGGGGTTGTGCTCGGAACTGCAAACCCTCACATAGGCAATGACCTCAGGTGGTCTGTATCCATGTCTGAGATGGATGAGACACTCAGTATCCCAGCTAAGCATCCATACATCATTGGTGAGCAGGGAGGTCCACACAGCGACCTCACGTTGGCGCACGAGCTGCCTGTCGTCTCTGTGGGTTCCTCTCAGGGTGCTCCAGCTGACAGCAGCAGCTCCTCTGCCCCTCTGCCAGTGACCATGGCATCTGATGAGGCTGCGATGTTTAGAGAGGTGCCAGCCATGCCATTGGCTGCTCCCTCCCAGGTGGGGCCAACACAGGCTCTATTGGCCAGAGGGCGACCACCAAGGTCATCAGGGTCAACAAGACAGCAGAGTCAGCAGGCTGTCCCTAATGCCGGTGCCAGCGAGGGTCGGGCAAGGTGAGGGTGGGGGAGGTGTGGAGGGGTTGGGGGTACCAAGATGTAGCACTCGCAAACATAAGTTAAAGGCAACATGAGCATGATAGGACAGTTCATGGTTGATTTTCTGTTCATTTATGTCTGCTGGTGTGTCATCAACACTGGTAATGGTAATGTGATAATGATTTCAATGTGATTGGTAACATTAAATTTGCTTTGTTTCTGATGGCCTAAGTATGCTTCATATTTTCTCTTTCTGGTGCAGGGTAATGTAATGCTGGACATGAGTGGCTGGGTACTTTATTGCACAGGCACTGAGTGGACTTTGGATTCAAATGAAAGGATCATTTCAGACATCCGGGATGGAGGTGGCAGCCCTGGCATGAAGTGGAAGCAGATCTTTGCAGCCTAGCTGAAGGAGCATTGGATCAAGGCATGTCTGGTATCCCTGCCTCCCTGGAGATTACAGAGGTCTGTCTCCACGCCCTCAGCATTTTCCTCTTCTGATTCACTACTGATTCATCACCTGTGGCCTCTGCAGCTGTGCCAAGATCCTCTTCCTCCAGTGGGTCCTCCCTTGCCAGTGCCAGACTGTGGGGAGCGCAGCGTGCAACCACTATCAGGGACCCCACTCTGGGGGCTATCGTAGTGCTCCCCCTGAATGATCCAGGCATCAGAAGCACATGAGAAGACCTATGGTCCTCTGTACCACCATCCTGATCGAGGCATGATTCCTATTGTAATGCTGCTCTGTCTCTGTTCTTGGGTGGTGGAGAGGCGTCATGAGCCACCTCTTCAGCAGATAGCCCTCGTCATCCAGCAGCCATCCATCTATCCAGCCTGATGGAGCACTGAAGAGCCTCAGCACCTGGGAGTGTCTCAGGATGTATGTGTCATGGGAGCTGCTAGGGCACGTTGCACAGAATGACAGAATCAGCATCCTGTGATCACACACTTTCTGCACGTTCATGGAGTGGAAGCCCTTCCTGTTGACGAAGGCACCGGGCTCACCTGCTGGTGCCTTCACGGCCACATGTGTACAGTCTATAGCATCCTGGATGCGGGGGAATACAGCAATCACTGCAAAGCCTCTGGCTCGATTAGCCTGGCTGGCCTCGTCCATTTGGATAAGAATAAAGGTCAGTACCTGCCTGAACAGAGCTTCTGTCACCAGCTTGAGACAATTGTGGACAGCTGATTGGGAGACTCCACAAAGATCCCCCACTGACCGCTGGAAAGAGCCGGAGACATAGAAGTTGAGGGCTGCTGTGACCTTCAGAGCCACTGGCATGGGGTGTCTACCCACACAGTCGGAGCTGCTCTCAAGCCCAATCACCTTGCAAATAGAGTTCACTTTCTCCTTTGAGAGGCGAAGCCTCCTTTGGCATTGCACCTCAGACATATTGAGGTAGCTGCATCGCTGCCTGTAAACTCTAGAAGCAGGATAGTGGCGTCTTCTGCGACCCCTTCCACCTTGGACAAACTGTTGGTCCTCCGCCCCTTGTGCCTGCACCTCTCCTCCCCTGGAGGCTGAATAGGGACACCTGGCCTCCTCTCACTTCTGCCCCTCTCTTACTCCTCAGAAGAGATACCTCCAGCGGAGACCACGATCCCCATTACCAGGGTCACAGAAGGCTGTCTGATACTTGGAAGAGTCTGCATGGTCTGACTCCTCCGGGGCTTTGGAGACACCAATGAGACGTGAAACGAAGCCTGAAAATGCTAACAACGAAGCCCTGAACAGTGATGAAGCTGCCAAGTTCCAGTAAGTCACCAGCAGCAAACTATCTGCCAAATTCATCACTACTCACACTGGCAATGCTGCTGACCCTTTTTATCCCACTCATGAAAGACGTTTTTGAAAACGTCAGCTGGCCGCCTGCCTGTTTTGCCCATGCAATTTTGCCGTCATAAAATCGGTGTCAATTGGCTTGTTAATGGCCCCTTAATTAATGGTGGGTGCGCTACCGACACTTATGTGTGCCCGCCGACCAAAATATTTGCGAGTGCACGATGACGTTGGGATGCTCGTCCAATGTCATCGCGTGCTATTTCACACTCGAGCATGTCAGGCACGTGCCTGCATGCCTAGCAGAAAATTCTGCCCTTGAAGCATTCTCAAAATTCCCACATTTTTCATATCATCAACAAGGATATGACTTTTGGACTTTTACCTGAAACCAGACAACGAGAGGAGACAGAATACGCATTCTTCCCTTTAAAACAATCAACACAGAGAAAGACATGATACTAAAGCCCATCACTAACTACTAAGAAGACAACAATCAACGCAATAATGTGAATCCATCAATACTCCAGATATACAATGGCTTTCAGTTCAAGACTAGTTACGGGGGCAGGAAGACAATGATAAACGTCATGCGAGCCCATTAAAAACAACGAGACAGCAATCCCCTGGGGAAGCCCACCAAAATCAAACAAAGAACTAATCTTGATTTGGATTGAGATAAAAAATTTGAAAAAAAAACAGTATAACTGGGCCAGCAGACCTGAAGTGAGTAGTTGTTTTGGACAGTGAGCAGTTGGAAGCGGTTGAAGCTGAGTTTAAGCAGGGAGCTGAGCCAAGCAGAGGAAGGAGATCTGGAGATTTGCAGGCCCGCAGGCAACATCACAGCGAGGGGCATGGGGTGGCAGGCTCAACCTAAGACAACAAGGCCGCAACCGCAGCCCTCCACGAAGATTGACCACCCACAACCGCACTCTCCACCCAACTGAAGAGCCTTTGCAGATTCCACATATCAGGACCACATGGGGATGGCAGGCCCAAGAGGACACAAAGAGCATACCCCAAAACTGCAACTGGCTTACCTGGCTGGATTTCGAACTGTCAAGGAACCCTTGTTGGTGAGCATGATCCCTGATCTCTCCTAGTTCAATTTAGTTAGGTTTTGGGGGTGGGACAAGGGTAAGGGGATTAGTAGCGTGATTTTCTCTCGTTATGCCGTGTTTTCCCCATTCTTAACTAAGTGTACCTTGTAAGTCTGTATAATCTCAGTGTAATCCTAATGTTATAAGTTCATTTGTGACTTCAATAAACCCAGTTTTTTTTTCTTGCACCAGTTGTCTGCAGCACTTTGCCACAACCCCCAAATAAGCCCAAGGTCTAGAACCCAGGGAGTGGGAGCGATTTGAACTGCTCAGAAGTCAGAGATGAAGCTAACACACACCACCACCCTCGACACCCTTTAACTCTGTTTCTCTCTCCACAGATGCTGCCAGACCTGCTGAGGTTTTCCAGCATTTTCTCTTTTCGTTTCAGATTTCCAGCATCCGCAGTATTTTGCTTTTATTGAGGATTGGGGCATTTGTGAAACCTCCTCCTGTGAGTTGTTTCATTGTCCACCACTATTCATGACTGGCTGCAGCAGACCTGCAGGGCTTAGGCCTGGTCCGTTGGCTGTGGGATCACTTAGCTTTGTCTACTGCATACTTTTTAAAAATTCATTCAGGAGATGTGAGCATCACTGGCTGGGCCAGCATTTATTGCCCATCCCTAGTTGCCCTTGAAGACATGGTGATGAGCTGCCTTCTTGAATTGCTGCAGCCCATGTGGTGTAGATACACCGACAATGCTGTTAGGGATGGAGTTCCAGGATTTTGACCCAGCAACAGTGAAGGAACAGCGATATATTTCCAAGTCAGGATGTTGAGTGACTTGGAGGGCAACTTCCAGGTGGTGGTGTTCCCATCTATCTGCTGCCCTTGTTCCTCTAGGTGGCAGTGGTCATGGGTTTGGAAGGTGCAGCCTAAGGAGCCTTGGTGAATTCCTGCAGTGCATCTTGCAGATGGTACACACTGCTGCCACTGTGTGTTGGTGGTGGAGAGAGTAAATGTTTGTGGATGTGGTGCCAATCAAGCAGGCTGTTTTGTCCTGGATCATGTCAAGCTTCTTGAGTGTTGTGGAAGCTGCACTCACCCAGGCAAGTGGGGAGTATTCCATCACACTCCTGACTTATGCCTTGTAGATGGTAGACAGGCTTTGGGGAGTCAGGAGGCGGGTTACTCGTCGCAGGATTCCGAACCTCTAACCTGCCGTCATAGCT
This sequence comes from Carcharodon carcharias, assembly GCF_017639515.1. Classification (NCBI taxonomy): domain Eukaryota; kingdom Metazoa; phylum Chordata; class Chondrichthyes; order Lamniformes; family Lamnidae; genus Carcharodon; species Carcharodon carcharias. Next base: position 69,696,718 of record NC_054473.1, read on the forward strand.
ACAGTATTTATATGGCTAGTCCAATTCAGTTCAGTCAATGGTAATCCCCAGGATGTTGATAGTGGGAGATTCAGTGACAGTTATGCCATTGAACGTCAAGGGGTGATATCTGATTCTCTCTTATTGGAGATGGTGATTGCCTGGCCCTTTTGTGGCACGAATGTTACTTGCCACTTGTCAGCCCAAGCCTGGATATTGTTCAGATCTTGCTGCATTTGGACAGGGACTGCTTCAGTATCTGAGGAGTCATGAATGGTGCTGACCATTGTGCAATCATCCCCACTTCTGACCTTATGATGGAAGGAAGGTCATTGATGAAGCAGCTGAAGATGGTTCGGCCTAGGACACTACCCTGAGGAACTCTTGCAATGATGTTTTGGAACTGAGATGACTGACTTCCAACAACCACAACCATCTTTCTTTGTGCTAGGTATGACTCCAACCAGCGGAGAGTTTTCCCCCTGATTCCCAATGAATCCAGTTTTGCTAGGGCTCCTTGAAGTCACACTTGGTCAAATGCAGTCTTGATGTCAAAGGCAGTCACTCTCGCCTTAACTCAGGAGTTCAGCTCTTTTGCCCATGTTTGAACCAAGGCTGTAATAAGGTCAGGAGCTGAGTGGCCCTGGCAGAACCCAAACTAAGCGTCAGTCAGCAGATTATTGCTAAGCAAGTGCCGCTTGATAGCACTGTTGATGACCCCTTCCATTACTTTATTGATGATCGAAAGTAGACTGATGGGGCAGTAATTGGCCAGGTTAGATTTGTCCTGCTTTTTGTGTACAGGGCATTCCTGAGCAATTTTCCACATAGCCGGGTAGATGCTTATGCTAGTTAGTGTGCAAATAGTCCTGTGTTGTAGCTCTATCAGGTTGACACTACATGTTTAGCTATGCCTGGTGCTGCTCTTGGCATGCCCTCCTGCACTCTTCATTGAACCAGGGTTGATCCCTTGGCTTGATAGTAATGGTAAAGTGGGGGATATGCCAGGCCATGAGGTTACAGATTGTGTTTGAGTACAATTCTGCTGCTGCTGATGGCCCACAGCATCTCATGGATGCCCAGTTTTGAGTTGCTAGATCTGTTCAAAATCTATCCCATTTAGCAAACTGGCAGTGCCACACAACAAGATGGAGGGTATCATCAATGTGAAGATAAGACTCTCCACAAGGACTGTGCTGTGGGTACTTCAACCAAAACTGTCATGGACAGCTCATTTCAGACTGGTAGATTGGTGAGGATGAGGTCAAGTAGGTTTTTCCCACTTATTGGTTCCCTCACCACCTGCCGAAGGCCCAGGCGAACAGCTATGTCCTTTAAGACGTGGCTATCCCAGTCTGTAGTGGTGTTACCGAGCCACTCTAGGCGATGGACATTGAAGTCCCTCACTCAGAGTACATTCTGTGCCAATGCCACCCACAGTGTTTCCTCCAAGTGGTGTTCAAGATTTTTACTGAATTCAAATTTCACCATCTGCCATTCTGGGATTCAAACATTGGTCCCCAGAGCTTTACTCTGGGTATCTGGAGTCCAGTGACAATACCACTACACCATCTCCTCTCCAAATGAACCACTCAAATTGTTGTCAGTGGTAGGATTTGAATCCAAGCCTTCAGAACTTTAATGCAGTGTTTAAGACAGCTAGGCCATACACCATTGGCACAGATTTGTTAATTGAATTCAAATTCCACCAGCTGGTGGGGTGGGATTTGAACCCATGTCCCCACAACGTTAATCTGGGCCTCTAGATTACTTGTCCTGTGATATTACCATTATGCCACCTCCCCCAAAATTAGCTTTCAATTCCAGATTTTGTTAATTGAATTTAAATTCCACCAGCTGCTGTAGTGAAATTCGAACCCGTGCCCTCAGAGCATTAGCTTGAGTCTCTGGATTACTCATCCAGTGACCTTATCACCACTCCACCATCGCCTCAGTGCCAAGTGGTGTTCAACCTGGAGGAGCACTGATTCATCAGCAGGAGATTTCTTTGCCCATGTTTGACCTGATTCCATGAGATTTCAAAGGGTCCATAGCCAATGTGAGAACTCCCAGGGCAACTCCCTTCCAACTGTATATAAATGTGCCAATACCCCTGCTCGGTTGTCCTGCCAGTGGGACAGGACCTACCCAGGGAAGGTGATGGTGGTGTTTGAGACATTATCTGTAAGATATAATTCCGTGAGGATGACTATGTCAGGCTTTTTCTTGACTGCTCTATTAAACAGCTCTCTCCATTTTGGCACAAGCCCCCAGATGTTATTAAGAAGGACAGGGCTGAGTGTGTTATTATCTAGGTCTTGACTAGGTCAATGCCCAGTGGTCTGTCCAGTTTCATTCCTTTTTTTAGGCTTCTTGGTAGTTTGATTCATAGCCACTTGCTGTGATTCTGGAATCACATGTAGGCCAGACAAGGATGGCAGAATTCCTTCCCTAAAGGGCATCAATGAACCAGATGCATTTTTAATAATAATCAACAATGGTTTCATGATCATCATTAGACCAGCTTTTTTTTAATCCAAGATTTGTTAATTGAATTCAAATTCCACCAGCTGTCATGGTGGGATTTGAACTCATGTCCCCACAACATTAACCTGGGCCTCTGGATTACTAGTCTGGTGATTATGCCACCAACACCTGCCCCAGTTTCCTCCCCTTGAGCCTCCTTTCTTATGTAACTCTATGAGCATAACTCTTTATTCTCTTCTTCCTCATGTTCTTCCCATTAAAGACATCTATTCTATTCACCTCAACTACCCCTCATGGTAGCGTGTTCCACATTTTTATCACTCTTTAAGTTTACCAGCTCCTTGGATGTTTTGGTGATTATTTTATATTGCTGTCTGCTAGTTTTGCACTTCCCCACAAGCAGAAACACTCTGTCAGTGTTTTTTGAAAACTTGCATAATTTTAAACGTCCACAGTCTGTTAATTGTATAAATTAAGGTTAAGTGTATATATGTAGGGCTACTGGAGCACCTATGAAGAGGCACTTATTGACACTGTTCTTGGTTGTTAGAGTTAAGAATCATAATTTCACTTAAATGGATAAATCTAAAACTGAGGAGAGGTTCAGTTCTGGTCTCCTCCTTCACCATCTGGCCGTCAGGAGTTTAACACTCATCACTGCTCAGCCTTTCCTTTTCAGGAAAAAATGGAGCCTGCATATTCACCCTTTTCTCATAGGTATAACCTCACATTTCAGCTCATAATGAATTTTCCCACCACACTTTAAGAGTGTGTTCAACCTGACCCTATGAACTTTTAGCTGTCAGTCTTCTTTGCTTATTGCACACCATAATATTTTCCCCATCTCTGAACAAAAGCACAGGAGGTCAACTGTACTGTAATATACTGCACGTATATTAATATATCACCCCAGGTTTTATAAGGGAGTGATCAGCTGACTCATCATTAGCAGACTTCTCAATGCCTGCAGCCCAGGACTGCTCTGGTGAAGACATGGCCCCAAAAGCCAGGAAGAGCGCAACCTCCCAATTCAGTGACGCATCCCTGGGACGCCTTCTGGATGCCATGGAGGCCTGCTGCGAAATCTCTACCCCGTGCACTGGCCGCAGGAGGCCCATCAGCCTCACCACTGTGGCTTGCAGAGCTGGTCAGTGTCAACACTGCACACAAAAGGTCGGCCATCCAGAGCAGAAAACGGATGAATGATCTCATCTGTGCCATCAGGGTAAGACAACCATCTCATCAATCTCGACTGTTAGCGTATGGGAGATCCACTAATTCTCCTTGATGATTCAGAAATTTCTTGTTTCCTGGGGGCTTCTTGAAATTTCAGCAGCTTTCCACTGCAAAAAAAAATTCCATAATGCCTGCCTTTCCCATATTTCCTCAGGCAATGTTTGGCCAATTCCTAATGGGTTGAAGCTGTCTTGTTTAACTGGTTCAAGTGAGTTGCCCTTTGAATTATTCTCTATAGCGGGCGGAATCCTGTGGAGGTGATGGGGGTCACCTCTTTTCGGGGAGGCCTGCTGAATCTTATTCCACTTGGGCACTTAGCAGGCCAGTGGCAGGCCTTCCCCAGGGGTAAAGGGCCCCGGAGGGGGCGGAAAATTGGGAGCTTCAGGCCAATCAGAGATGAGCAGAGCTCTAATGAATGACATCACCACTGGGAAGGAGTTGGCTGCTGCTGGAACGATACCCACTCGAGGCCTAGTATCATCACTGGATCCCAGAGGCACATCATCAGGCACCGACTGAGCATGTGCCTGGTGCACTGCAGTCCTCCGACTGCTGGCACCATTGGCACTCTCTGTCTCTGCCAGCTCTTCCAGTGACTGTGAAGTGCCCTCACCGCTGTGCCCTGGGATACTAGCCGATGTTTGAAATCCCACCAAGATGCTAGTATCTGTGCTGGTACCTGCCTGGCAGAGGTTGTGTGATGCTGGTGAGACTTTAGGGTCCCTCAGGTGCGAGAGGGGGCATCTGCTGCTCCTCCTCCTGGCCCTGCTCCGCTGATGCTGAAAGGAAGAACAAGGACATTGGATCAGTTAACGTGGAGACTATGTCAATGTGCATCCCTGTCCCCCAGTTCATTATGCATTCATCCTTCCATAAGCAATGGTCAAGCCATGTTGCAAAATTAAATCAATTAACAATCAGCAGTGCTATGGCTGTTGGGAGAACAATGCTGACCTCACTGCTGGGCATAAATTCCTGGCCATGGCACCCCAGCCTCACTGCCACCAGTGGACCTTGGCGCATGGCGTCTCTCCAGATCCAGGGCCTCCTGCTCGAAGCGGCTTAGAATAGCGATCTGTACCTGGCCACCGCCAGTCCTTGCCCGCTCTGCAGCATTTTGAGCATTCTTCTTCTGAAAATGAGAGATGAGCATTGATTTGTTCAAATTGCACATGGACTCGCTTTGCGCAAGGCCCACCCCAATCAGAGTGGGACATATCAGGGCTCCAGTGCCTCCACACCCTGTTGCTGCTGAACACTCACACAAAGACGCTAGGCCTGTCTCCACCCCCCCCCCCCCCGACTGCACCCCCGCCCCCGCCCCACCCTTGGCCAAATGCTGCCAACATCACATTAAGCACCACATAGTATATCCTTCCATAGCAAGGAGGTGCAAGCACCTGGAGCGCAGAGGACAGCAGATGGTTCGTTGCCATGACACCTCGAAGCTCCCCTCCCAGCATGTCATCATCCTGACTTGGATATGTCCCGGAGTTCAAACACAGTGCCTAGGTGCAGCTCCTCCAGGTTGCCCACAAACAAGTTATGTGGGTCTCAGTGTAACACATGCTGGGGAGGCAAAACACATCTCCTCATCACCCTCTCAGGCTGACCCCGGCATGGGCAATACCTGCTGGCCCACACAGCAAAGGCTAAATGCTGTCAATGATTCAATGCAGCCACCACACTCAGACTTGGGGGGGTTGGGGAGCAGGGGGGTAAGCCAACCTGCTAGGTTACATGACCAATGCCAACATGATACTCACCCTGCCAGAGCGCAACAAGTCATTGAAGCGCTTGCGACACTGGATCCAGGTGCATCGCACCACGTCGCGGGAGCTCACCACCTTCTCCACCTCCTCCCAGACACGTTTCATCCTATGAGGGGGGCCTCCTCCACCCATCCTGGGGAACCAGCGCCTCCTGCTGTGCTGCCATCTTCTCGAGGAGGGCAGCAAGGCAGTCATCCGAGAAACGTGGTGCACGCTGGCCCCCCACCCTACACTCCGGCCGGGCCTGTCCGGCTGCCCTACCCTCCAGCTTGGCCTGCTCCTCTGGCCTAACCTCCGGACTGGCCTGCTCACCAGAAGCCCTCTGGTGAGTCCTTCCACTTGCCATTGTGAGCAGCCTTGCAAAGGCTGCCAGTGCTTCATTTATACAGGCCGCCAGGTCGCCATTGAACCCAGCAGACAATGCACTCCCGCCACTGCACGCCCACTCCCGCTGTCCTCGGGAGTCGCGCATTACACTGGGTGGGCCTTAACTGGCCCACCCACATAAAATGGTGGCGTGGACCCGATCATGGGCAGCAATTGGGTCCACACTCACCTGCGCCCGCTACCGCTCTGCCCCTCACCCCTCGCCAAACAGAAAATTCAGTCCTTAGTTTCTTTGACATTCAGTTCTCATGGATTAGACACTTTGTTTTCTCATGACAGGCTACTCAGTGTATAATCCCAAAACTGAAACACTTAGAAATACTGCAGGGGGGGTTAAACAAACCTGTGCTACCTAAAATTCATAACTCTAGGCCAATTTAGCAATGAAATGTTTTAATGGTGATTTAAATTGCTGCTTCAAAAATTACTCCTAGGCTTTTCTTTGAATTTTCTAAAGCAAGGGCATTGTCATATTATATCATACTATAATCTTTCAGTCAACAACATCCAAGCACAAAATCACTAGCTGTCAGATTCATTCTGAATATGTTGATAGGGGCCAGATACACCCTTTAAAAGTTGGTAAATCCGTGATGATTTAAAGTGTTGGTCGTGCCTATCAGTGTGATATGATGTATATCTCCTGTTTTGATCCTGGCTAAATAATTTATATGTGAGAAATGGCATGAAAGAATAATGACAGCCACTGGTAGAGAAATTTATCATATCACACGGATGCATATGACAATTTCTGATGATAAAGCTATATCTTGCCATTTTCCATCACTCAGATCCTCTCCATACTACTGAAGTATCCAACATTAGCAAATAAGGAAAATGTAATGATATATGTCTTCTTAATAGAGCTTGAGGTTTGAATCCAGTATTTTTTCACCCAATGATTTTTATAAAGCACGTTCTTTGTATCATTACTCGTATGAGTAACTCTAGATTGCATATTGACCCACGAAGTTCTCTTAACCAAGGTTGTACAGAAGCGTAGAAATGGCCTTTTAAAAAAACATTCACTCAACTTAGGGAGCTACTGTGCAAACATTGAGAATTTTGCCCTTGGCAGGGGTGCTCAGCGGGAGCGGTTGGGGGCAGTTGGGAAGCTAATCGCCGCCCACGATCTACACCACACCGCGCTTTCATGCTGGCAGGCCAATTAAGTGCTGCCTGTGCAGGGTGTTGGGGGGGAGAAGGGTGAGCGGGCCAAGCATGAACTTAACAGATGCACGCGAGTGAGCGCTTCATAATCTCCTTGAGGCACAGAGCTGCCTCAGAGAGATAAAGAAATATGAAAAAAAGATTTAAAAAATGTAATGAAACATGTCCCCTCTTGCACCACAGCGATGGCATGATTTACTGGTGTCTTGAACTTTTGTTCCATAAGCTGTCTTCTTCCCTGGAGTGTCTTTGACATTTTTTTGTTCAATAAGCTGTACCATCATTGAGGATTTTCTGAGCCATAGTTTATCTTCTCTGAGTGCGTTTCTATTCTGTTTATGGACCTCTGTTTGTCTCACCAACTGTATTGCCTTCACCAAAGTGAAATCCTCTTTGGATTGGAATAGCTCACCGCATTTTACAGCCTTGCCTCCATTGCAACAGGGCTATAAAATTCTGCCCCATAACTCCTTTAAGCTTTGAGGAGGTTCGCCTTGATTTTTTAAACATCTGTTGCAGTAATGGAGTTTTCCCACATTGATCAGCATTTCACCGATATCTGCTGCAGTCGCTGACTATTTTTGGTAATCGATCCTAAGTTTCACAGAATTTTTTAAACTAATCACTGGAAGTTACTGTAAAGCTCTGTTCATTATTTTATTCCCACTGGGGAATCGTTTACACTGCCGAAAATTTTTATTTTTCAATTGATGCCTCACAGTTGCCTTGTGTACTGGCACATACTTCGGACCAGACTGCAGGTGTCTGGAAATACCCATGCTTACTAGAAATGGAATTTGCCCAGTGTGCCTTGCTTATTGTGCCATTAATTTGATGATTTTGAGCCTTTTTCAAGGTTTGTTCGCTCTTCCTTGATCGTCACTAGGTTCTTTGCCTCTTCTGTTGGATTGGGATTTTTCACGGACTACCACATGCTGTGGTGCAGCTCTTAGTAAGCTGACCAGTTAATGTTCTCTACCTCTCAGCCTCCATGTCTTCTATGGAACTCTTTTGGAGATTTCCAAATGTCTTACCAAGGTTTTCAGTTTTGGTGCCTTTTTTGAGGTCCGACTTGCAAACTTTTTTGAATTTGATTTTTTAGAGATTTTGGTACTTTCATAGCTGCCACAATGTTGTGTGTTGGTTGTGACTGGCAAAGGAATGATTGAGGAGATATTGATAAATCTGGAGCAATAATTAGTTTATTGGAAGAACATAACTATGTACAGATATACAAGGCTAGGTGTTACCTAGTCTAAACCTTGAGCTCTCTCTTTCTCGACTCTGTGAGAAGTACTGTTTCTGCAAACCCACACATTAACCCCTTCAACCCTGAGCACCCCAATACTACAGTTGCTTATGTTGCCACTCCACCTCTGGCGCAAGCTCAGCATTCGTAAATGTGAAGTAATAGATGGGATGAATTCAATGACCACACTTGGGGATTAAGAAACAACCTATATTTTCTCAGACAACACCATCCAAACATACATTCTCAGCACATATCTGTAGGATAGAAGTATATAAAGTACAATATGATCACAATGGGAACTGACTAAAGCCAACAACAAAATACATTAAATTATGTCAAACAAACAAACAAACAAAGGAGAGAAATTGTTGCATAATGTTGCATAAATGAGGTGAATTTGTATCCTGTTCCTGCAGGTGAAGTTGTAACAATCTCATCCAATGTTTTACTATTGCTCTTTTGATTTACATAAACTTTGAGAATGCTCATCAGACTCAAACGTCATGGTATTCCAGTGCTAAGCAATAATAAAAAAAATCAGAAGTATATATATTTTTTCCTAACCTGTATCTTAGTCTTTACAAGAACCAAGCAAATTTTGGGTTTAAGACTCACTTCAGGATTTAAGCACAAAAATCAAGGTTGACATTCCAGTGTAGAATTGAGGGAGTGCTGCACAGACAGAAGTGTCATCTTTCAGATGAAACATTAAACCAAGGCTCCATCTGCCCTTTCAGGGGGACAGTAAATATTCAATGGCACTATTTTGAAGAGGAGCAGGTGAGTTATTGATATCCTGGCCAATATTTATCTCTCAGTTGACATCAGAATAAAAATTATCTGGTTATCATCACGTTGTTGTCTGTGAGAATTTGCTGTGTACAAATTAGCTTCCACATTTCATACATTACAAAAGTGACCACTCTGAAGCGTGTCAAGGCTGTAAAGTGCTTTGGGACATCCCATGGTCATTAGGAATATATATAAATGCAATGCTTGTTAAGAGGTACCCTACCAAGCAGCCAATGAACTCTTGATGAACCCAGGATGTACGCTAGCTCCCCATTGGGCTTATCTGAGCTTTGGCCTTAAAAGGATAACCCAGGGGAGTAGGTTGGCAGCTAAGCATCACAAATAGAGTCCAGGCTTCTTGTGATGAATGCTACAGGCAATCAGCTTCAATTACCTACAAGTAAAGGGATATTTAATTCACAGCCTGCTGGCAATGTGGAGAAGAATAAAAGTGAGAATATGGGTTTGATTTTCCATTGCACTGAGCTCAACTCATCATTTAACTGTCAGGATCAAAAGTCTATCAGAAGAAGCCATGCTTGTCACATAATAAAGGAGGGAGGAATTAGAGGGCCAGTTGCCCTGAGACCACTGGGGTCATAAGCAGCAATCAAAGGCAGTGTTGGAGGCTTGGAGACTGACCACCTCTTTACCTCTGAAAACATGTGGCTTGATGGTACAGAAAACTCTTCCTGCAGTGTAACCATTCTTAATTCAATTTTAATTTAGAATTGAGTTTTATTAGTCTGCAATGCAACATATGTAAATTCCAACAAATGTACAATCATATTTTAAACAAAGAAGCTCTTGATAATATGTGTTACAACCAATCATTCACAGCCTTAAATATTTGAGGTTTATTACTTAATACTCTGATTGAAGTTAAATAGTGATGTGTCTTTTGAAAGCATTGAGCATATGAAAGTCAAAATGAGTTTCTCAAAGATGCAGTTACTTCAATGTCATCAAATACAGTTGGGCAAAAAACACCAACCTCAATTGTTGAAGTATTTCTATGGGCAGAATTTTCTATTCATTGGGCGGGCACACACCCGACCCAAATGAGCGAAAAATGAAGCGCGATATTTCAGTCAGCGGGCAGGAGCAGGAGTCGGAGCCTTGCCTGCCATTACTTAACAAGCCAGTTAAAGCCCTTGACAACCCAATTGATGGTGATTTAATGTTGCCTGTGCAATTTTTTGCTTGTCGCACAGGCAAAACAGACAGGCTGGCAGCCCATAATTTGCAAAACGTCTTTCACAGGCAGAATAAAAAGGGTCAGCAGCATTGCCGGTGTGAGTACTGAGGCGTTTTGGAGATAGTTTGCAGTTGGTTGCTTATTGGTACTTGGCAGCTTCATCCCTGATCGGGGCTTCATTCTTAGCATTGCCACATGTCATTTCAGGAGTCATTGGTGTCTGCAAGGCCCCTTGAGGATTCAGACCGTGTGGACCCTTCCAGGTATCAGACAGCCTCCCCTTACCCTGGTAATGGGGATTGTGGTCTCTGCTGGAGGCACCTCCTCTGAGGAGGAAGAGAGGGGCAGAAGGGAGAGGAGGCCAGGAGTCCCAATGCAGCTTTCAGGGGAGGGACCTGTGAGAGGAGAGGCACAGGTACAAGGGGCACAGGGCCAGCAGGTAGTCCAAGGCAGAAGGGGTGCAGAAGACGCCACTATCCTGCTGCCAGGCTTTACAGGCAATGATGCAGCTACCTCAATATGTCTGAGGTGCAATGCTGAAGGAGTCTCTGCCTCCCAAGCAAGACAGTGACCTCCATCTGTCAGATGGTTGGACCTGAGATCAGCTCCAACTGTGTGGGTGGACACCCCATGCCAGTGGCTCTGAAGAGCACAGTGGCCTTCAATTTCTATGTCTCTGGCTCTTTCCAGGGGTCAGTGGGGGATCTGTGTGGAGTCTCCCGATCAGTTGTCCACAGTTGTGTCAAGCTGGTGACAGAAGCTCTGTTCAGGCAGGTATTGACTTTTTTTCATTTCCCTATGGATGAGGCCAGCCAGGTTGATTGAGCCAGAGGCATTGTAACAATTGCTGGGTTCCCCCACACCCAGGGTGCCATCAGCTCACACATGTGGCCATCAAGGCGCCAGCGGGTCAACCGGGTGCCTTCGTCAACAGGAAGGGCTTCCACTCCATGAACATGCAGATAGTGTGTGACCATAGGATGCAGATTCTGCAAATCTGTGCAAGGTACCCTGGTAGCTCCATGACACATACATCCTGAGACACTCCCAGGTGCCAAGGCTCTTCAGTGCTTCAGCCTGACTGGATGGTTGGCTGCTCAGTGACAAGGGCTGTCCATTGAAGATGTGGCTTATGACACCTCTCCGGCACTCCAGGACAGAGGCAGAGCAACAGTACAACAGGAGCCATGTCTCCACAAGTGCAGTGGCAGGGAGAGCCATTTGCCTTCTCAAGATGCGCTTCCAATACCTGGACCGTTCAGGGGCATGCTGCAATGCCTGCTAGAGCGGGTGTCACTGATCATGGTTGCATGTTGCGCTCTCCACAATCTGGCACTGTTAAGTGGGTGTCCACTGGAGGAAGAGGATCTTGAAGTCTAAGGGATAAGAAGGACACGTCATTAGTTTAAGTCATCACACTGTCACTTTGAATGCCAGGCACCCTGGTGAGACTATGGAGATCTGCATCATGGTGCCATCATCTTTCTTTGATCAATGGGGAATCCAGGCTGGAGGCTCCCATCAATGATGAGACTTCACAAGATTGTTTGCAGCATCCAAAACTCTCACCTCAGTGCACTGCACTCTTACCTTCGCCAGATATCCCAGCTTCTCCACAGTCGGTTGACCGAGGTGCGTGGTGCCTCTCAAGCTCCAAAGCCTGCTGCTCGTATCTGGAGAGAATGAGGAGGTGTGGAGGTCCTCCACCAGCCCGCAACCTCTCAATGTTGTTATGGGATGTCTTCTCCTGAAAGGAGAGAGGAGAATTGATTAGTCCAGTCTCTACCTGTAGCAATATTGCAGCCTGACCAATCCCAGCTGAGGAGCACATTGCAGGGCGCATCCGAGTCATGACCCTCGAGTCGCAAGGCACTCAGTCAAAGCAGCCAGGGCTCACCCTCTTGGCCAGCTCCGGCATCATTGACAGTTGGCACGTGGGCTCTAACACCCCTGTGCTCCACGGGGAGATGGCCAGCCCAAAACAATTGAACTCACCCTTCCTGAGCACAGCAGGTTATTGAAGTGCTTCCAGCACTGCACCCAGGTGCACTGCACCATGTCTTGGCTGCTCACCCGCCTGCCACCTCCTCCCATGCCCTCTTTGTGAGGTTTGGTGGCCATCTTCTCCCATTTCTGGGGACAAGGGTGTCCTTTCTGGCAGCCATCACCTCCAGGAGAGCGGCAAGGCACTCATCCAAAAAACAGGGGGCCAAGTGCCCAGTCGGCTTCACCTCCCACCTGGCGTCTACATCTTCGTTTGCAGCCATGTTATTGCAGCAACTCCAATGCAGGCAGCCTCCCTGGGGCTCCCTACATCATTTTTGAACAAGCCGCTGGGTCGTCACTGGACCTAGGGCCAACAGGCCCCTGTCACTGCCCGCCCCTTCCCGGGCATTCTGCAGCTGGCATTCACATTGGGCAGGCCTTATTTGGCCCACCAACGGGAAATTGCGGTCATGGCCCGATTGTGGGTGGCGGACGGCTTACTGACTTCACCGCTTGCCCCAACTGAGCCCGCCTGGCGAGGGCAAAATTCTGCCCCATATCTTGCATTGACAGCATTGATGAGTAAACTGGCTGCATTTCTAATGCTGATGTCGCTATGCTAGAATTTACAAATTACAGTCATTGATCATATGTAAGAGAAATGGTCTTCAAAAGATTTTACGTTGTACAAGATCTTCCAAAAATACTTGATGTCTATGTGATTTTTTAAAAACATTTCTTTTAGAAAAGGAAATTTGGATATGAGCAGCATATTACAAGCACTATCCCTTTGAATGTTTCCAATAGCCCGAATGGTATGGTTAGAGCTACATGCTTGAATAGAGGGTAAAGATTAACACACAATGCTAGTGCTGAATGGACTGTTTTTATTATATAGCTTGACCATTCTAGTCGTTGCTTGTCAGCTGGGTGCCCTGCCCCTCCCGATTGCCTCCCCTTCCCCAGTAAATTGTCACAAATCAATTTCTAGGCCCATTTTTCTAATCAGCATCTTCTCCAGTAGGACTTCCAAAAATGCCTCCAGCAAGACTTTTTTCTATCATCCAGGTTTTGCTGCAACATTTCCATGTCTCATCAAGCTGTGCAGCTTTAAAAATAAGTGGCATCCCTTTAAGACCTGCTGGCAACAGATGAGGTCTTCATGCACAATGCACAGGGAGCAGTATGCAAAAGGGCTGGGCTTGCATCATAACACAGGGCTAGCACACAAGTGCCAGTGTCACATTTTTAATTGCAGAAAAACAGAAAACAATTGAAAGGTAAATACCTCCTATTCCTAGTTCGTTTAACACAATTTCCACCACTCATTGCCCTTGCAAGCTGTTTCATATGTTTTTTCTTTTCCATTAAATATAAAGTCTTTATATACCTTAAGCCTGAAATCTAACATGCCTTTTCTCACTTCACAAATAGCACATGGTCCTAGTAACAATGATCATGCTTTCCTGTTGAGATTATGTTGCTTCAATAATTAAAATCTCTATAACTCATTGAGTAGTCTAAAACTAATTAGGGCTTGCAATTCTTTAACGCAGCGATTTGTCATTATTAGTTCAGAGACCCAATCAGGGGGGAACTGACTAATTCACAACAATTGTTACAGCTTCCATCTTTATTTTCAAGGAGGGATGTCTGAATTATTCCAACCCTCTTTGCAAAATCAAACAATTGCACAAGCTACTGAAGACCCGCAGGATGGAAGGAGTCTAAAACGTTCATTAGAATTCAGCGAGTGCCTCGAACACATTGCAAGAGAGCTGAATTTCATTAGATCCAATTAAAACCTTGCAACCATGATGGCGACAAGATAGGTTTATTTAACTTTTGCAAGTCACAGAGTATCTCACACTGCATAAATGAGATGAATTTGAGCTCTGGTCCCACTGGTGAAGTTGTGACAATCTCAGTCAAGGTTTTATTATTGCTCAATTGATTTATATACATGTTTTGGGATTGCCCATCACATTCCAGGCATCACACATTGTGGTGTACAAGTACTAACAATGAAAAAGGTATATAACTTTTTCCTAACATGTAGCTTGAAATTTACAAGCACCAAGCAAGTTGTGGGATCATGTCCTACTCCAGCACATAGACTGAAAACTCTAGCCTAACACTCCAGTGCAATACTGAGGGACAGCACCGTTAAATGGATGAGATGTTAATACAAGGCCCAGCTGTCTGCTCTTTAAGGTAGATATAAAATATCCCATGACACTATTTTGAAGATCAGGGGAGTTAACCCCTGCATCTTGGTCAACATCCATCCATAATTAACATCAGAAGAAGAAAACAGATCATTATCACATTGCTGCTTGTGGGAGCTTGCTGTGTGCAAATTGATTGCTACATTCCTGACAATACAACAGTGACTACACTTTAAAATAACTTTAGTAGCAGTAAAGCACTTTGGAACTCTTCTGCCAGGGACACTTTAACAACTAAACTGTTAGCTCATCAAAGAATTTTATAGTTTTCAATGAGATTATCTCTCATTCTTCTAAACTCAATTTCATATAGACCCATTCTATTCAATCTCTCCTCATATCCTGGGAATCAGTTTAGTGCACCTTATTTGCACCCCCTCTATATCCTTTGTTAAGTAAGGAAACCAAAACTGTACACAGTACATCAGATGTCCTTTCACCAAACCCCTACTGAACACCAGCAAGGCTTCCTCACCTTTATACTTCAACCACACCTCAGTACAGCAATGGCTAATGTAATGTTTGTCTTCCTAAGTGGCTTCTGTACCTACATGCAATGTAGCTGTTAATTTTTTTTTGGATTGAACAGGCAAATTGTTTAAATGTGCGGGTCCTTTACATTTTTTTGCAGGTATCTTAAAGGAACCAACTTGTGCATGGCATGTATGGGAACTTTCAGGATGCTGCATAGTCACTTGGTGCACAGGTTAGAGGGAATATTGCCTGCATGCTACCTTACTGTGATTCTTGTTAAAGGACCCCAAATCCCTTTGAACGACAGTGTTTAATAGTTTCACACCATTTAACAAGTATTCTGTCTTTTATTCTTCTTAGCAAAATGAAGAACCTTGCATTATTTTCCATCGGCCACAATCTTATCCAATAGCTTAACTCACCTGTATCCCTTTGCAGACTTCTGTGTTCTCCCCAATTACTTTCTCAACTAGCTTTGTATCATCAGCAAAATTGGATATATTACACTTAATCTCCTCAGCTAACTCATTGATATAGGTGGTAAATAGCTGTTTGCCCCCTCCAGAGAACTATTGTTGGCTCATAACTCACCTCCTGAGCTTGTAGCACAATATTATAGGAAACAGTATCAATTAGTATAGGAGCATAGGGCAGAATTTTACATCCCGCGGGCAGGCACACGCCTGAGGGTGTAAAATAGCGTGCGATGTGGTATGGTGAGCACCCCTACGTCATCGCGCGCATGTACAATGTTTCGCTCGGCGGCTGTGAGCGGATGCCGGAAACACGCCTGCCATTAATTAACAGGCCACTTACGGTCATTAACGGGCCAATTGACGGTTATTTTACGTTGCCTGAGTGATTTCACGCTCATCACATGGACAAAATGGGTAGGCAGCCAGCCGACAATTTCAAAAACCTTATCCAAAGGCAGGATAAAAAGGGTCAGCAGCATTGCCAGTGCGAGTAGTGAGGAGTTTGGAGATAGTTTGCTGCTGGTGACTTACTGGTATTTGGCAGCTTCATTTCTGTTTGGGGTTTCATTCTTAGCATTTCCAGGCTTCATTTCAGGATTTCTTGGTATCTGCAAGGCCCCCGGAGGATTCAGTCTGTGTGGACCCTTCCAGGTATCATCGGCGGAGAAGAAAAGAGTTGATGTTTTGAGTCCTCATGACCCTTCAACAGAACATGAGGACTTGAAACGTCAACTCTTTTCTTCTCCACCGATGCTGCCAGACCTGCTGAGTTTTTCCAGGTAATTCTCTTTTTGTTTTGGATTTCCAGCATCCGCAGTTTTTTTGTTTTTTTTTGTTTTTACCTTCCAGGTATCATGCAGCCTTCTGTTACCCTGGTAATGGGAATTGTGGTCTCTGCTGGTAGCACCTCCCCTGAGGAGAAAAAGAAGGGCAGAAGGGAAAGGAGGCCAGGTGTCCTAATGCAGCAGAGGGACCTGTGGGAGGAGAGGTGCAGGCACAAGGGGTGCAGGGCAAGCAGGTATTCCAAGGAAGGGGCCACAGAAGATGCCACTATCCTGCTGCCAGGGTTTGAGTGATACAGCTACCTCGGTATGTCTGAGGTGCAGTGCCAAAGGAGGCTCCATCTCTCATGGGAGACAGTCACCTCCATCTGTCAGATGATTGGGCCTGAGATCAGCTCCGACTGTGTGGGTGGACACTCCATGCCAGTGGCACTGAAAGTCACAGCAGCCCTCAACCACTACGCCTCCGGCTCCTTCCAGGGCTCAGTGGGGGATCTGTGTGGAGTCTCCCAATCAGCTGTCCACAGTTGCATTAAGCTGGTGACAGAAGCTCTGTTCAGTTGTGTAACTGACCTTTATTCTTTACCATATGGACAAGGCCAGCCAGGCTGAGTGAGCCAGAGGCTTTGCAGTGATTGCTGGGTTCCCCCATGTCCAGGGTGCTATAGACTGTACACATGTGGCCATCAACGTGCCAGCGGGAGAGCCCGGTGCCTTCGTCAACAGGAAGGTCTTCCACTCCAGAGACGTGCAGATAGTGTGTGATCACAGGATGCAGATTATGCAAGTCTGTGCAAGGTATCCCAGCAGCTCCCATGGCGCCTACATCCCGAGACACTCTCAGGTGCCGAGGCTCTTCAGTGCTCCAGCCCGACTGGATGGATGGCTGCTGGGTGACAAAGGGTATCTGTTGGAGAGGTGGCTCATGATGCCTCTCCACCACCCAGGAACAGAGGTAGAGCAGTAGTACAACAGGATCCATGCCTCCACAAGTGTGGTTGTATAGAGAGCCGTATATATCAAGATGCACTTCGGATGCCTGAACCGTTCAGGGGGTGCACTGCAATAGCCCCCAGAGCGGGTGTCACTGATAGTGGTTGCATGCTGCGCTCTCCACAATCTGGCACTGGCAAGGGGGGACCCACTGGGGAAGAGGATCTTGATGCAGCTGCACTGGCCACAGAAGATGAGTCCAGTTGTGAGTCAGAGGGGGAGCATGGTGAAGAGAACACCGAGGGTGTGGAGACAGACCTCAGTAACCTCCAGGGGGCAGGGACACCAGGGACACCAACACCTTGATCCAATGCTCCTTCAGCGTCAACCATATGCTAGGGCTGCTGCCTCCATCCCGGATGTCTGAAATGACCCTTTCATTTGAACACAAAGAACACTCACTCAGTGCCTGTGCGATAAAGTTCAAAGGCACTTACGTCCAGAACTACATACTGGTGTACCCTGTACCGAGAAACCAAAAAGGTGAAGCATACTCAGGCCGTGACAACAAACGCAAAAATTTATCTCATTTTGACAATTCCAAACTATTTACGTAAACTTCCTTGGTCTTCATTCCCAGACCAGTATAGATAGTGGAAATATAAATGACCATAAAATCACACTTGCCCTTTCCCTCTTGTACTCATTCAGCCTTTAACTTATGCAGCATCATTGGAAACAGCCTGCTGCCTCTGCTGTCTTGTTGGCCTTGATGACCTTGGCAGTCATCCTCTGCCCAGCGGAACCTGTGCTGGTGCCATCTGGGAGGGAGCGACCAGTGCCAAGGCTGGCATCTCCCCAGTCATCGCAGACTCATCAATGGTGGAAGGGCGAAGGAGCTTGTGCTGTCATCCAGAGTGCCCTGAGAGGGGCCCACAGAGACAACAAGCAGCTTCTCTGCCAACATGAGGTCACTCTGGACCTTCCTGCTCATCATTAATGGACGGGCACCTAGCTGAGATACTGGGTGTCTCATCCATTTCCCACACTGGCACTGACCACCTGAGCTCAGTGCATGTGTGAAGGATTACAGGTCCGGGCACAACCCCAGGAACCCCTGATTCTGTCCTTGAAGCTGCCTCCCTATGAGACTCGCCATCCTCTCAATGGAGGAGGCAGTGCGCTTGGCCATGAGGGTCAACACAGTGCTGATGCTCCACATAGACTCCAACTTAACAGAGACCATGGCACCCCTCATGGATTTCCGTCAGATCGTCCCACACATCTTGCTGACATCCAGCATCTGCCGCCTAATGGACAGCTCCAGAAACTCATCATCTTTAACTGAGTATCGTCCGGGTCCACAGCAGTCCTCCGACTGCCAGCGTCCTGGGCACGGTCTGCCTCTGCTTGCACCGCAAGCAAGTGTGATGTGCCCTCACCAATGCGCAATGAGATAATGGCCACCAAACTAATGCCCACCAATATGCTGGCATCTGCACTGGTGCCTGCTTTACAGAGCAGGTGTGATGCAAGTGCAACAGAAGCTCGGTGGTCCTCTGGTGTCAGAGGTGGCCCTTCGGGGTCCACAGAGTGAACGCCTGCTGGTGAGCCTAAAAGGGTGAACAAGGACATGTCATTAGTTAAAGTCATCACACTGTCACTGAGCATGCCAGGTACCCTGGTGAGACAATAGAGACCTGCATCACGGTGCCATCATCTTTCAATGATCAATGGGAACTCCAGATTCACAGCTCATGCCAATGAAGACACTACACTAGAATGGTTGCACAATCTGAAACTCTCACCTATGTGCACTGCACTTTTATCTTAGTCTGGCAGCTCCGCCTCTCCATGCCCGGCATGTGGAGTGTGCTGGCTCTTGAGCTCCAGTGCGTCTTACTTGAACCTGCTGAGCAGCAGCATGTTGGGCTGCCCTCTGTATGTGCCCTCTCCGCCTGGTTATGGCTTGTCTTCCCCTGAAACACCAGAGGGGGATTGATTAGTCCACGCTCTACCTACAACGCCCTTGCAGCCTGGCCAAGCCCAGCTGAAGAACACCTCCCAGGGTACAACTGAGTCGTAGCCCTCGAGCCACAAGGCACTCAGTCCAAGCAGTCAGGGCTCATCCCCTTGGACAGCTCTGGTGCCACTGGCAATTGGCACTTAGACTCTAGCATCCCTGAGGTCCACAGGGGTGGGGTCAGCCACACCTTAACACTTCTGCACACTAACCCATGCTAACACAGTACTCACCCTTCCTGAGCACGGCAGGTCATTGAAGTGCTTCCGGCACGGCACCCAAGTGCACTGCACCACATCATGGCTGCTCACCATTGCTATCACCTCCTTCTATGCCCTCTTGGTGAGGTGTGGTGGCCTCCTCCTCCCATCCCTTGGGACAAGGGTGTCCCTCCTGGCAGCCAGGAGGACGGTGAGAAGCGGGGTGCCGAGTGCCTACCCGACCTGCCCTGCTGCCTGCCATGTCCAGCCGCACCCCACCCCATTTTGAACGTTGAACACATGTCCTTCTGTAGCCAGCCTTCCAGGGGCTGCCTGGTCCATTTTCAAACTGGTCGCCCGGTATCATTGGACCCAACGGCTGATAGCTGCCCTGCTTGCCCTTTCCCGGGCAGTAAGAAGCCATGTTTCACGCTGGGCGGGCCTTAATTGGCCCATCAGCATGAAATCGCAGTCAGCAGCCAACTATGAGCAGCAGACCGTTTCCCGATGGCTCCTGGGCCCGTCCTCCACACCCGTCTGATTGCCTCAAAATCCTGCCCATAGGAATTGCTGGGTATGAAAACATCAAGGCCTGGTCTCATTTGCTTTCTACCAGCAAGATAGACATGTCAAAATGGTAATAGAGTCATTGACTAATCATGGTAATCAATCATTCCAATTAATCTCTAATTATTAGCACACAAATTATTTAAACAAAGCAGAGAAAGGCCATTTGGCAATAATGGTCCTTCAGGGAATATGTAGATTTTATTTTGCTAATAAGGACAATGACCATGACCCATAAATGTGCTGTGAACTTTTAATGTGATATTCTCTTGGCTGCCATTATTCGTTTAACTGATGTTGGTCATTGTCAATCAAGTTGCTAAGCTATTTGATTGAAGATTATATCTGAAGGGGTCATTTGCAGAATAATCGCATTTGAAATTTGTTTTAAATGGTTTTAATGCTGGCTGATTATCAGGAGAAAATGATGCAACAGTAAACTTCCAGCTGATGATTAAAAAATGTCCTAATTTTGATTCAACTAGCGCTGCTTAGGTGTAAATGAACTTGATCTCCTTGTGAAGTACAAAATTAACCAGATGTCGTGCAAGTAAGAAATTATGAAAATAAATAGCTTAACAGGGGACAGGATTTTTCAGATGGCGGGGTGGGAAACCCTGCCATCTGAAAAACCCTGCCCCTTGACCCGAAGAGTTGACGGGGAATTCAGTCCCGAAGATACCAGCTGCCCCAAAGCTATCCAATGCTCATCAGGGCATTAATTGGCTAAGGTGAAAATGTCCACCCAACCTGGGGTGGAAGTCCACCTTTTAGAGAGCTGCTGGCCAATCAAATTTATTTATTTTAAGCAGGTTAACATTGCTACTAAACTAGTAGAGATAGGTATTCCAGGTGAACGTGTTAAGAATTTATTCATTAATCTACCATGGTGTGATTTCAGGCTGAGATGAGAACTATCCTAAGGGACCTCTGTTGGTAGCTACAAACCAATACTGAGATAATTACTGTTACCCTTCAGATATACACTTATTTGATTTTCAGCATGGTAATCAGACATTTCTGGTCAGGGAAGGATGGTCAGCGTGGAAAAATAAAACTAAACTAATTTACTACATCGACTGGAAATGAGCTACTTATCCTATGTTAATGTGACTGGCTCAGTTTTTACTGGTGGTAAAGTGGGAAAGTGTGCACATCCAGTGAAGTGGACAAAACCTGAAAGGAATCTGAAGGCAGTGATGTCAATTCTGACAAAGATACCTTCCCAGTTTCTGACAAGAAAGAAAACGAAGAATTGGAAATTCATCAACCCGATTATCTCAGACTCGCCCCTGGAGACATGTCAGAAAGGAGACATCTTTAGGACCAAGACCTTTACAAACACTGCTGAGAAGGTCATCAGCCCTCTGGGCTTCAAGATGAAGAAACATATCTGCTATGGTGCTCTTGAGTTAAGATCGTTATTCATCCACCCTACATTCAGAGACAGCTGGAGACAGCATGCCTCTGGGAATAAGGGTCTTGAAAATGAAACAGTTACTGTGCAGTTTTTGTCAATGGAGTTTCATAATATCAGCACAGATTTATGATTTATATCAGCACATAATATGAGAAAGCTATGTCTCATTAGTCAAGCAGGTTTATTTTATGATAAGGCTCTTATTTACCTTTACCTGCAATTGAACAAATTATTTACATATAGTACACTGAGGTCACATCTCCATGAGTTGAAAAGATTGAGGGAACAGTTTCAAGACACACTGTGGCTGTATTTTGTGGGGCCTTAGTGTGATTCTCCTGCAGGCAATTTTAGGAAGCATGAATTCATCAGTGGTGATGGCAGAAAGCTGGTCAATCATGAGATAAATGGGCTGAATTCTAAGTCTCCTGGGGTGGGATAGCGTGCAGAGTGGGCCGTAAAATTGGATGCCCAGTGGTGAGCAATTCCTGATGCCTAAATGCTTGCCCCTGTCGCAATCTTACAGGCAGCAGGGGAGGTGTAGGGATTTCCACTCACCTGTGGGTCATTAAGGGTCTTCTCCAGTTACCACTGGGATTTTGCCTATAGCTGGAAAGACCCACTCCAAATGTGTCGCCCACCAGGCTTCTGCTGGACGCCAGTAAAGGGGTGAGAGTACCTCCTTTATGGACCGTCTATTGGAGGTGCCCGCACAAGGCCTTTCCCCACATTTCCCCGCCCCCAACCACCACTCACCCTCCTTACCGAGGCCTGCCAGTCTGGCCCGGGTGAGACCTTGGACTTAGTTTAAAGTCTGGGCTCAATCACGGCATGCCTGCTTTGGGACGGGCTGCATGTCCAGCAGTGGTCAACATTTGATTGGTTGGCAGCTCTCAGAGACCTGACTTAACTCTCCAGGTGGATGCTGAAGGCTCTCCTCAAGCCGATTAAAGACACAATGGCTGCTAAATGGCAGCAGGGTGACCTGGCCAAATGGAGGTAGGCTCTCCCCTGACATGTAGAGCAGGAAACTGGGACCCTGCCCAAGCCCCTTAAAATCCAGGCTATTTCAATGGGCATTGCCATGATCTTAATGAATCCCGCCTATTCTGCTCCTCTGACAGCAGCCATGGGTCCTGCTCATACATAAATAGATTTATCTTTCGATGACTGACCCACAGTTCACAGTGAAAATTAAAAGAAAATCTTGCCAACTTCTATACTCCCTGTTTCCAGTGGCAGGGACCTACTTAAACAATTAAGACAACATTTTCCCCATCACCCCAGATGAGCCAACATCGCATTCCTTCCTGTTGCGACAGCTACATTGGCCTTACAGTACCTTGGCCCATCCTGAGGTTGTGAGAGACAAATCTCCCTTTCCTTATTTCTTAATCAGCCTGTGAATCCTTCCACTACTTTGCACTCTTCCCAAGGGAAGAGTGTGAAGATATGAAAAAAAAGCACTTTTTTTTTAGCAAATTACACATCTGTTGAAATCCTGCCCTTCATTTCAATTTTTCATTTAGCTCTGCATATGCATTCAGGACTTGGCATCCATTTCCATCCCTTATGCAACTGTATGCTCGTTTTCCATGATAGATTCTTAACAAAGCCTTAACAGTCCTTGATGAGTAATTTATCTTCTTTTTGTTGCTCCCTTTTAGAATGATTGAAAAGCTTAGAGCAGCAATAATGTGGGAGAAAGTCTGGACTATCGAGAGAAAAGTACCTCCCTCTGCTTTGAAATACGATTCAGTGCCCATGTGTGTTATTATTCTATACTTTGAAGATGTGAAATAAATTGAATTGATTTTCATCACTTCTCTAGCCCATCTACTTATTCTGTAAGTAAATTGTCAGTTAGGCTTTTGCGATTGATAATGCTGAGTGTAAACCTTGCTAGACTGAAATCAATTAAGCCACGTGTAATTTACATAATTCCTGTCAATTAGGTTTGTAGTGATCTAACTTTATATGTAGCGACTGGAAGGAATGCATATGCTATGAGGAGAGCTCCACAAAGCTATCTTTTCTTTTGATCAAGTCCATTTTAACTTACTTGTATAAGTTCAATATATTATGTTATGGCATAATTTATTAAAGTTGCATTTACACAGCTTACTTTAGTATCTCAACGATATTAATATTTGTGTGCCATCACTGATTATTCCTGGAGATTTGATGAAGCATTGCACTAGAACACTGGGACTGAAACCTACTGGGACTGAAACCTATAGGCTTTGCACTCAAAATTACGATCCCGTAATGTAATGCAAGCTGTTCTTCTATAGATTGTGTTCAATAGTCCACTACACCATCAGTGGCACACTGAACATTTCATGAAATCACAAACTTAGAAGGTTTCAAACTGATTTCACAAATCAGATTTGAAAAGTCCCATGGGAATCAATTTTTCAAAAACACAATGAAACTCATTTGCACTCAGTTCACTCTGGGAAGTGTAAATGCACCATTCATCTTTAATAAAAATCATCATTCTCAGTTCCCATCTCTGGCAGAAACGTTTGGTAAGGAATGCGATAGATATCCTCCTTTCAGGCACTGGGGAGAGTGAATTAATAAGATGAATTGGGATGCCATGAAGAATATAATCACAACTATATTACCTGTTCTTGGGCTTAAATCTTTTTCTGAGCTTTATCTTTCTCTTTGTTTAAAATTTAGAACTCATTATTCATTTCTGTATAACTTTGACCTGAGAAACTACAACAACATATCATGATCGATATTATGAGGTGGAACTTGTAGTTCTTGTAATTGCTAATCTTCCAGTGGCTGTAAATTTCAAGCTATATTATGAAGACAGGAGATGGAGTCTCCAGAGTAGTTTTTACATTTAGCTATCCCAGTTAAGATAAAGAGAAGGTCCACCTTGTATTGACTGACCTTTTCTCTAGACTAGCATTCCATGGTGGTATGAATTGTAAATCAATAGTGTAGTTAATGAAAAATAGACCTCTAAACACAGTATTGCACTCCTCATTGAAGGGCAACTTGATTGTAACATCCTAATTAAACTTTTAATTTCAAACAGAAGATTAGTCTCAATCATCTTATGTCCAAAATGTAAAGAACTGCAACATGGAGAAGAGTAACTATGTTTCACTTTGCATATAGTGGTCATAACATTACAGAAGGTGACCACTAATGATCAAATGTGTGGCAGAAAATTTCAAAAGTTTAAGTGGGCCAAAATTTTAATGCACATTATTGTGCTTGAAAATGATGTTGTCTGTATTTGCTGACTTGTTAGCACTTGTTTTAAAATTTGTTCGATTTGTCGAGGTTGAAATGGTTAATTCCTGGCCTTTGAAACAGGCATTGAACACATGTAAGTCCAGGTCACTTGATGTAATTCTAATATCAATGCAATTTAACAAACTTGCCACATAGCACCATATCCTGCTCTCACTCAAACTATATACAGTAGAAGCTCTAGGCAGCTATTTAGAAAGCTATTTGAAGAGGTCCTCAGTGCTTTCAAGTAAAGCGGAATGGAGTTTAGGAAACAGTTCTTTCATTACCTTGTGGGTACTTTGACCTTAAAATTGGTAAAAGTTATTTTAGCTGCTGATGTAGACTTTGTGCTATATAGGGGGAGGAGGCGGGGGTGGTTACGATTTGACATTGCATCTCTTTCTTCATGTGGGTACTTGTGGGAATTCCAGTCTGGGAGATGCTGGGAAAGAAGCAGGAAAAAGAAAGAATAAACAGAGTTTTATGTCTTGGGTAAATGGGTTTGTTGCCCAATTGAACTCTAACTGCACACCTTCTTATGTTCTCATCATTGCTGCTTGCAATCAATAATGGGGAGAGACCGATGTAAGAATAAACAGCGATGGTTTATTGAGACATAGGGCAGAGCACCAGATCATATGTGCTCTCTCAGAAGCCTCTGGAACTAGACTTACAGTTCCCTGTTGCTCACATTGTACAGTTATTCGTCAGTGCTGTCACATGATCAGTACACTTGCATTCCATTAAAGGGACAGGGCACCTCATTTTACCACATCCCTCCCCCTTTACTTAAAAGTACAGCTAACAAGCTTAAAACAGGTTACCTATTTACACACTAACTATTTACAGGTCAAGTCTCTCAGGAGGCTTTCTCGGACATGTTAAGCGCCTCAGTTCAACAACCTCGGCTGGCTTTTCTGAGTCTCATTTTCAGGGGACAGTTGTCTACTAGGTTCCTCAGTGGAAATGGGCAGGTTTGTCCGCCCAGCCCCCTTGTGTCCCACGGACCCACCGGTGCTTCCAAATCATGTGACCTGTCCTCTACACGCGGCACAGACTCAAGCGTAGATGAAGACTGCATTTCTTCTTGTGCAACCGGTGTTCTTTTGCGGAGATGATCCACGTGTCATCTAACTATTCAGCCATTTACCGATACATTATGGGAGAGGGGTCCAGTTACTGCACTTACCTCACCCAACAGCTAATTGCGTCCATCTCCAAAGTTCTTCACGAGGACCGCATCTCCCACCATGAAAGTTCATTCTTGACCATGACCATCGTGCCTGGTCTTCTGCACCTCTTGGGTTTTCTCCAACCTTCTAACTAAATTCGGCTGGATAAGGGTCAGGCAGGCACAGAGGCATCTCTCCATTATTAATGCTGCAGGGGCAATGCCAGTCATCTTGTGTGGTGTGGTCCAGTATGCGAACATGAACTGGGACAATCTCGTGCCGATGGAATCCCCTTCCATTTTTTTCATCACAGGTTTAAAGGTTTGGACTGCCCGCTCAGCCATGCCAGTTGATGCTGGGTGGTAGGATGAGGTTCTGATATGGGTAATGCCCTTAAGGGTCGTGAACCAATGGAACCCTGGTAAAGACAGTCCCATTGTCGGACGCAGAGACCTCCGGCAAATTATGCACTGCAAAACTCTGCTGTAAATGTTCTATGGTGGCAGCCAACATGGGCAACCAGACTTCATCGACGTCCATCCATTTGGAATGGGAATCAATCAGCAAAAGGAACATTGTGCCCTAGAAGCATCCTATATAATCGACGTGGAGGTGCACCCATGGCCACCCCAGCCATTCCCATGAGCGCAATGGAGCTAAGTGGAGATCTTTTGCATTGAGCGCAGCTTTTGACCAGGATTTCTATATCCAAGTCCATGTCTGGTCATCACAAATAGCTGCGTGTGAGCACCTTCATTCTGCTAATACCCAGGTGGGCATTATGTAGCTTGGCTAATAATGGCCTTTGCCACCCCTACCCCAGGGGCACGATAACCCTTGCTCCCTCGAGTGCTTTCCATCCTGGCAGGAGAGTTCATATTCACGATCAGAAAAGAGCTACATCTCCTCGGATTTAGATCCACCTGACCAACCATTCAAGACCTGCTCCTGGTCATTGGACAATAGTGGGTCCCGGCTTGTCCAACCATGGATTTGTCTGGTCTGAAAAAGGGAGGAATCTAGAAAATTTAGTACTAAAGACCACTTCCTAGGGAATTGGAGCCTCCCCATTATTAGCAGGCAGGGGAAGGCGGCTTACTGTATCAACATGTGCAATTTGTGTTCCCAAACAGTGAACAAAAGTAGGCAAAATTTTTGTTCCTGAACAAAACCGTAGCATTGGTGCCCATCTCCGGGTGTGAGCTGATGCGATAGGTGGTATCGCTTTATTTTCTTCAAATAATCCCAGTAGGGCTTATGGTCAGTTATAATATGAAAATGGCGACCGTGGAGATATTGATGAAACTTCCGGACGCTAAACATAATAGATAAGCCTTCCTTTTCAATCTGGGAATATCCTCACTCTGTGACACTGAGTGTGAGTGATGTATAACCAATGGGCCGTCCATCACCATCGGATATGAAAGACCAGCCCCTATTCCATAAGGGGACATATCACATGTTAAATTTAGTTCCTTCTTGGGGTCAAAATGGACTAACAAGGCCAACGATCTTAACAACCGTTTCACTTTCAGGAAGGCACGCTGGTGCAGGGTTTGCCAACTCCATTTCTGGTTCTTCTTAAGCAGGCCGTACAATGGGGCCAATACAGTGAAACGGTTTAGGAGGAATCGGCTGTAGTAGTTTATCATGCTTAAGAAGGCCTTAAGCTCTGTGGCATTCTCGGGGAAGGTGTCTCGCGAATGGCCTGGACTTCTTCTTCAACAGGATGCAGGCCCTGCACATCAAGTTTGTGGCCCAAGTAAACTACTTCCTTAGCTGGGAACAGACATTTCTCTCATTTTAAAAATACCCCCGCTTATGCGAAGCATTTGAGCACCTCTTCTAGATTTGCTTAGTGTTCATCATCGGTTAGCCCAATGACCAATATGTCATCCAAGTAAACAATAACATGGGGCAATCCTTGGAGCAAGTTTTCCATTATTTTTTGGAAACTAGCACACACTGAGGAGACCCCAAAGGGTAGATGTGCGTATTGATACAATCCTTGGGGCATATTAATGGTGACAATTTCCCTAGAGTCCTTTTCCAACTCTACTAGCTGGTAGGCATGGCTCCTGTCTAATTTCGAATACATGGTGTCCCTGCCAACTTCAAGTACAATTCCTCAATCTTGGGTATCGGGTCTCGATCAAGTTTGGCCACCTTATTGACAGTTAGCTTATAGTCACCGCATAAACGCACACATTGGTCCGGCTTCATTACTTGTATGGGTGCCGCCCATTCAGAAAATTGCACTGGTTGTAGGATGCCCAATTTTTCCAGTCTGACCAGTTCAGTTTCAAATTTGTCCCATAGAGCAAAAGGGACTGGTCTGGCTCTTATAAATCTGGAGGTTGCATTTGGGTCTATGTGGATTTTGGCCTGTACCCCTCGAATCCTTCCTAACTCATCACTGAAAAAGGAAATATACTTTTGCAACAATTCCTGTAAGCCTTTCGTTGCAATTTGAAAATTTTCGGCCCATTTCAATTTAATCTTTTCAAGCCAGTTGCAGCCTATTAAGCTGGGGCCCTCTCCAGCTGCCACTAATAAGGGCAACTTTTCAGATTGATCTCCATACGTTGCCGAGACTTGACGTAACCCTTTCAGTCTTATTTCTCCACCCATGTATGTCCTCAGCTTTGTGTTCGAAACTTCTAACTTCAAAGGATGGGTATATTTACTCAAATATCTAAATATATGTTCTCCAATTGCGAACATCGACACTCCCTTATCAACTTCCATCTTAATGGGTTGTCTGTTGATCATTATGGCTACTTGGATTGTTTCAGTTCTACCCACTTTGTGATTATAAGTGAATGCATGTCTGATTCTATTTCTTCTGGCTCTTCCATGAGGCATATTGTACGATTTTTCCTTCTGCCTTTATATTGTTGTTTTAGCCTTTCTCTGCAGTGCCGCATTATGTGGCCATAGTGGTGGCAGAAAAAGCATTCGACTTGTTTGAGTTGTTGTTTGCTCTGGAGGTCTGGATATATTTCTCATTCATTTTGTGGGTTTTCACTGAAGTACAGTTGTTTCTCAATGGTCTGAAGCTAGAGAGCATTTCCCGCTTTTCTGTGGAGTCCAAAGTTTCCGCACCCATTGTTGCCAGATTGTCCCCCTCGACCAAATGGACGGCGCCATTTTGTGTAGCTTTTATAACTTCGGAATTTCTAATAACACTTTCCATCGCAGTGGCTAATTCTAATGCCTTATTGAAGTCTAGGCTAGGGTCAGCTAGCAAACGCATTTGGATAATATAATCTCCAATCCCCGCACATCAGCCGGCCTCTCAAAGTATCACTAATGGATGTTTTGAATTCACAATGCTCAGTTAATGCCTTTAAAATGGCCACATAGTCAGCTATTGTCTCCGCTGGAAGCCTGTTCCTTGAATTGAACTTGAAACACTGCATCGTCACTGAGAGTTTTGGTCTCAGGTGGCTCTGTGCAATATTTATTAACTCATTGAGAGTCTTCAAGTCTGGGGCGCTAGGTGACGTGAGGCTGTGGATCAGCCGGTATGTTTTGCTCCCGCATGAGGACAAAAGAATTGCCCTCTGTTTCTCCCCCGTGATGTCATTAACAGCAAAAAAGAACGCTAGGCATTTGACATACTGAGACCAGTCATCTGCAATGAGGTTGAATGGTTCGACACACCCGAACTGCAGCATTGTGAACAACTGCAAGGGGGCTGCAGTTCTGATAGGCTTTCCAGGTAATGAAAAATTTAGGTGTTTGGCTTACCGAGGAGTTGTGCTGTCTCTGGGGTGTCTTATAATTTTCTGTCCATAGCCATTTTTCATGTATTTACCCTTTTAAATGCATTTCCGCTTTAAGAGCAGTCACCTTTTTTTATAGCTCTGTCTCTGAAGCTGTTGGCTTTTCTCTGCTGGGTTTTGCGCACTTTTCAAGTTTTGACAGGATCCCCATGATTGTGACTCCACAGGGTATTTTTTTAAATTTTAAGCTGCAGCACTACATTCTGCTCCCATTGCCAACTGTCACGTATATTACAAGTTAAGCACAGGTGCTCTTTCCAATGCTTTGCTCATCTGTCTTGTGGACTCTCACTCAGTGGTCTCGCAATGTTTTTATCCTTGTCGCCACTTTTATGTCTTGGCTAAATGAGTTTGTTGGCCAAATGAACGCTAACTGCATGCCTTCCTATGTCTCATCATTGCTGCTTGCAATCAATAATGGGGCGAGACTGATGTAAGAATAAACAGTGATTGTTTATTAAGACATAGGGCAGAGCACCATACATGCTCACGCAGAAACCTCCAGAACCAGACTTACAGTTCCCAGTTGTCTGCGCTGTACAGTGATTTATCAGTGTTGTCACATGATCAGTGCACTTGCAGTCTTTTAAAGGGACAGGGTACCTCACTTTAGCACACAGAGCTGCTGCTGGGGAGTACAGTGTCATATGGAATTTACAGCACCGAAACAGGCCAGTTGATCCAAGTGGTCTATGTTGGAGATTATATACCACATGAACCTCTTCTCACCCTGATTACCTCTTTCCACCCTGACTCCCATATCCCTGCATTTCTCATGTAGACATCTAGCCTCCCCTTAAAAATTTCACTACTGTCCGTGTAAAAAAACTGTTTTGATCTGTTAGTGGCTAACATACATTTATGACTCCTTATTCTAGTTTCACCTACAACTAGAAGTAATTTCTTTACAACCACCCTATTGAATTACTTCATAATGTTGAAGACCTCTGCAAGGCTTCATATTCAATTTTCCAGAGAAAAGAACCAAATTTTTTCCTGATAACAAACAGAAGTTGTAGAGAAAACCTTATCCTCCCAAATAAGTTTATAGATCCAGAACAACATACTCAAATAACGTTACAGGCAGGAGGGAGTTTAATTTAAACAATCCTGGTTTCTCCTCTCACCACCTGTCCAGAATCAGAGAGGTGTTTTTGATTTTTGATTCCCCTCTTTTATATTTGGCGGTGCATTTCCCAACCCTTCAGTTTTGGTGTGATCCAATTCTTTATTAATAACACCACAGCAAATTCGAGATAGGATGAATTATAAGGCTGAATTTATTTGTACACACTCAAACGCGGTGGGGGAGGGGGATTGTGGGTATCGCTGCATAACCCCCAGTACATTCATACAATAAAATAGGGATTAGGGAAAGAAAGATGTACAGAGCAAAGACTACATGCAAAATAAGAATTATGGTTTCACGTGAGTCCAGAATCCAGAATCAAAAGTCCAATGGTGTATTCCTTCACAGAGTTTAGAAGGCTGAAGCTGATGATGGTAATCCATGTTTCCAGTAGATTGACTTCCATGATGGAAGAGGCACATAGAGATGAATTAACCTTTTAGGCACTGGCACAGAAGTTCTAGTAAAAAACAGTGTAGGTGGAGAGCCAGATTGTCAAAAACCAGGAGAGACCTTTTTCTGCTGCTGCCTGCTAGATGGAAGATGGCAGGCTGCCTTTTTTCAGCTCCACAAGGCAATATTACAGGTTCTAGCAGATGAAGGAAGGTGTCCTGTGACATGACTCCCATTTTGCCACATTGGGTGTATATTCCCTTGTCTGAATTCTTGAGATGGTTAATGATTTATCGATTAATAATTTTAAAAAAAGAGGTTTCAGGGTGTGTTGTCTTTGCAGACTGATTGTTTATGTTGGCCAGGGGCCTGGCCTTAGAAATGTAAATTGCTTTGGGATTTTTACCTCAGGAGTCACAGGGCATTGCTGCCTCTTTAGAGTTAATGAGGTTGCTGCTGTTCTGAAGGCCAAAAATTCCTGAGTCATGGCCAGTGATGGCTTCAGTCCATTTAAAGCCTTTGTCCAGTTTTAAGAAAAATAATTTTAGAGATTATCCGGGATGATATATATATATATATATATGAAAACATAGAGTGAGGTCTTAGCCCTCTGACAATAACGAAACTTTGATTCTCTAGCAGTGACAGCAGTGTGCCACATTCTGCAAGAAGACCATCACAACTAGCTTGTGTTAGCAAGGTTACTGGAGCACTGGACATGTTTGACTCCAACGTCTCTAGGCTAATACCAGAAACATCAGCAACAACAGTCAATCTGCAATCAATGCATTGTTTGTTAGTCTTGTTAAGTCATGTGGGATGGAAACAGGCACGGTAAGCATATGTAACAATTCATTGACATCGGGTCTTTGTTGTCAGTTTGTTTAGCACCACTGTCTGTATCTTCAGATGAACCTAAGGAAGGGGGAGAAGGTCACGGATTATAGTTGTGGTCAAAATGTAGATTGCAATGTGGAGTAAACATATGTCTGAAAGCATTCAGCCTGAAGAGGAGAGGGAAGAAAGATAATGATAAATCTTGCTGTGACAGACCTCCTGCTGTATCAGCAATACTGACGGCTGTGCATCTTCCCTTTGTCTCATTGGTGGTCTCACTCATGGGGCCTCTGCACCAAGTTACTTGGTACAAGATAGGATATGGACAGTGGAATTCTGGATAAACTCAGGTTTACAGATGATGCAAGATAGGAGGCCATCCAGGAGAACATTGGGACATAAGCCTGGACGTAACCAAGGAATGAATGAGTGTTTCATCAGCAGATGAGCTGAGACAGGGGCAGAGATTGGTGATATTATGAAGGTGTAAATAGGTGGTCTTGATGCTGGAGAGGATATAGAATGGAAGCTCAGGTCAAGGTAAACTTTGTCAAGGTTACAAACAGTCTGTAACCAGAGACAGAGGTACAATTGATGACCAGGGAATGGAAAAAAAGCGGTGGCATGGGATCCATGGGTGCCAATGGATTTGGAGGATAGACTCTCATCAAATGAAATTAATACTGTGTTGATTGGATTCTCTAAGAAAGGGGATATTGAGCTATCTATTTAATGGGAGACAATGGTGTGGTGGTATTGTCACTGGATTAGTAATCCAGAAATCGAGGGTAATGCTCTGGGGACCTGGGTTTGAATCCCACCACAGCAGATAGTGGAATTTGAATTTAATAAAAATCTGGAATTAAAAGTCTATTGATGACCATGAAACCGTGGTCGATTATTCATAAAAAACATTCTGGTTCACTTTTCTGCTGTCCTTACATGTGACTCCAGACTCACAGCAATGTCGTCTAGCAAGCCACTCAGTTGTATCAAACCGCTACAAAGTCTCAAAAAAGGAATGAAATCGGACAATATCGATTGAGGCACTGGAAATGACAATGGCAAATTCAGCCCTGTGGACTCTGCAAAGTCCTCCTTACTAACATCTGAGGGCTAGTGTCAAAATTGGGAGAGCTGTCTCACAGTCTAGTTAAGCAACAGCCCGACATAGTCATCCTCAGACAATCATATCTTCCAGATAATGTCCCAGACACCATCATCACCATCCTTGGGTATGTCCTGTCCCACTGGCAAGACAGACTCAGCAAAGGTGAAGGTACAACGGTATGCAGTTGGGAGGGAATTGCCCTGGGAGTTCTCAACATCGACTCTCGACCCCATAAAGTTTCATGGCATCAGGTCAAACACGGGCAAGGAAACCTCCTGCTATTACCACGTACTGCCCTGCCTTAACTGATGAGTCAGTGCTCCTCACCAAGAGTGGCTTGGTAGCACCACTGCTGACCGAGCTGGCCAAGCCCTAAAGGACATATCTGTGAGACTGGGTCTGCGGCAGGTGATGAGGGAATTAACAAGAGGGAAAATCATACTAGACCTCATCCTTACCAACTGCCTGCCGCAAATGCACCTGTCCATAACAGTATCGGTAGGATTGACCAACACACAGTCATTGTGGAGATGAAGTCCAGCCTTCACATTAAGGAAACCCTCCACTGTGCTAAATGGAATAGGTTTCAAACAGATTGAGTAATCAGGGCTGGGCATCCATGAGGCACTGTGGGCAGCAGCAGAATTGCACTCGAGCACAATCTGGAACCTCATGGCCCGGCATATCCCCACTCTACCATTAGCATCAAGCCAGGGGATCAACCCTGGTTCAATGAAGAGTGCAGGGGTACATGTCAGGATCAGCAGCAGGCATACCTAAAAATGAGGTGTCAACGTGTTGAAACTATAACACAGGACTACTTGTGTGCCAAACAGCATAAGCAGCAAGTGATAGACAGAACTAAGCGATCCCACAACCAACTGATCAGATCTAAGCTCTGCAGTCCTGGTGGTGGACAATTAAACAAGTCGCTGGAGGAGGAGGCTCCACAAATATCCCCATCTTCAACGATGGAGGAGCACAGCACATCAGTGCAAAAGATAAGCCTGAAGCATATGCTAAAATCTTCAGCCAGAAGTGTCAAATAGATGATCCATCTCGGCCTCCTCTGGAGGTCCCCAGCATCACAGATGCCAGTCTTCAGCCAATTTGATTCACTCCATGTGATATCAAGAAATGGTTGAAGGCACTGGATACTGCAAAGACTATGGGCCCTGACAATATTCCGGCAATAGTACTGAAGACTTGTTTGCCTGTGACTGTTTGCTCCTGTCATGGAGATGCAGTGGAGGCCCCAATAGTCATTCAATTGCAGGAGGATGATGGTGACATACAGTGAGGGCACTCCATAAATCTTCACATAGCCCCTGTGAATGCCTGACTCCTGTCCGGCCGAGGACAGCTCGCTTACGCTCTGTGATCAGGGTCAAATCATGGAGACGCAGCCATGAAACTTTAAAAGGACCTGAAACTTTGTCCGCCTCACCTGACCCCTTCAGGAGCACAGTATCAATGGTCACATATGCTGAAGAGATGGGGGCCAGCCCCACCTTAAAGGTGCTGAGAGCACACAGGGGGAATGGGATTATGAGAATATTATCAATGAAGCGGAGTCAACCAGAGTTGAAGAATGCAGATTCTTATAGATTAATAAACTGAAGTTTTTGCTGGATCACCTTAGAGGATCCAGGAGAAATGTCACTACCTGTTCAACATCAAAACACCACTGGTAGACATTCATATCCCTCGGCAGGTTAAACAAACCAGAGTTTCCAAGAAAGTAAATGTGAAAAGGAAGGAAATGTGAATACTAGTCATGATGCCTGAACAAGCAAACGAAAAAATAATGCTACAAGCTCATGCTGCAGAGTTCAAGGCACTGGAGCTCTACTCTGAGCTTCTGATTTCAGGCAAATTGATTACATTTAACTTTGGCTTTCATATCCACTTGGGCAATTGAGGAAATGAGACTGACATTGATCAGATACTACTTCTAATATCTCTGAACATACCTTATGCCTCAGGAATGCAAACGTTACAACATGCAATAGGCTGACAGGTATGAAAAGACCTGAGACTCTTGCCATGTCATTACACCGTCAGTACAAATATAATGGCTTACTTTGAATGAAGCATGAGAAAAGCATTTTTTGAAATGCTGTTTTTGTTTGTTTTAAATGGTAATGGAATGGTGGGAATGTGAAACATTTAAACAGACGAATTGAAGCACTATTTGAGATGACCATTCATGCTAATTTTATTAGGACCATATTCGGCTGGTCCTGGCTCCTACTTGAAATGCACACGGACCTCATTTCAACATTCATATAAAGCCCTCGCCATTTCCAGGATGGTCGTTAAGGTTAATCAAAAATTGCTCCAACCAGTACTTCAGGCTCTACAATGGTCTAACAAACAGCCTTCAAAGTGATTGCTGGTGATGCCAAACTAGCAGGCATGTTTTTTAGTAAACTTACATTAATGTGAAGTCAGGAGGAGCAGAGTTTCCCTCCTGCTCCCAAATCAACACTGTATGCTGCTGCCACGCCGTGCTCAAATATCTCCGGTACCCCTTGCCTACCCCCTTCTCCAGACCCATCAGAGGGGTAGTTCAATGCCTGAAATTTGAAAGGCCTGAACCAGTGAGCTATGTCGGAATGACCAGTCAGCTCTCCCTTCTGGTGTATGAGTCCAACAGGCGGATCCTTTTGCCTTATCAGAGGCTTTTGTATTTGGGCCTCAATTTGTGGTCCCATTAATTTATCGGTTGGAAACTGACACACCTCCAGGTAGACTTCATTCAGTTGCCCACTGAGAAGGTATATTTCAACAGATCAAGAAGAAGAACGATTCCTCCTGAGGGCAAATATTGTGAGACTGACAGACACACCTGTTGGAGTAAAGCTGAGAAGTTCGTTTATGCCTCAGATTTGACTGCTCCTCGTCTAATTGTAGTTCAACGACAGCAGGCTACTGAGAAACCTTTTCAAATGCATGAGAAAAGCACCTAACTTCCTCAGGATTTCTTCCCCTTTAATTACATTCACTCTCAAGGGTAACAAGCAGGCTTGGTAAATGACAGGATATTGTTCAGGCTTTATTCCTCAGAACTCTTATATTCAGGCAGTTGTTCATTTATGATTTTTTAAAATTTCAGATTAATACTGCAATTGCCCGGTTCTATGACAAGTTCACACTAGTATCTCACAATCCAATTAATAAATATTGTACATGCATAAACATATCATATTATTGTACAAAGACCAGGATAAGAGGAGGGACTGAAACCTGGAATCCACTTTTTATAATGTAAATCTTCTAATGGATTATGTAGTAATCAACTTTATTAATCGAACCAATTGATTCACTGCTTGTTTTATTCATGAACAGAATTCCATCAATGAATGCTGTTCACTTTATTTTTCTGTTTCCATCTCGAGGGCCATTCGAGTGCTACTATTTGGAACACTTCAATAAGACAAGCTGGAGAATGCAAGCAAAGCACTTTCAGGCAATGATTGATTATATTTAAGATCCTTAACACAGTCCGCTGTAGAATTGCTAGAATTCCTCTGATTGCCCGCAATAATGTTGGCAACCATTTGCTATGGCGGAGGCGGCCATTCCAGCCGTTTCTCTAGATTTTCCTCCAGTGTTATGGCAGACCACGGGAAATCAGCTGTGGAAATTCCAGAAACAGATATTTACAGGCTAACATTAAACCCAACAGAGCTAATGTTGGCTAAAGTCCTGTTAGGTTCAGTCAAAATACATTTGGGGGAAGGTGGTTAGAAATAATTGCATTTTTCTTCTGAAAATCTGAACAAGTTGGACACAATTTTGTGGCATCGATGTCTATCTCTCTATAAGTTTGTTTTTCAATTTACGTTGTTGTGTTTGCTGTGCATGCTAATTAACGTTGATTCTATCAAAGGAGGTTATATTTTGATTTAATCTTACTTGCTTCAATGGAGAGATAGAGTTTTGACTAAAAATGCTTAACCAACATCTTCTATGCTAAATGAACAGACGTTCTCCCTATCCCATGGTTGGAAGGATATAAATGAATTGATTTGGCAAATGTTCCACATCAGTTCAAAGTTTGCTCTCCCCCACCTTCTCCAATTAGAATTGCTTTTTGAAAATAAGTTTCACTACATATTTCCAATCCATGTTCTTGGGATAATCCTTTATACAACAACTTTTATTTGTATAGCAGTAAATTTAATGCAGTAAAATGTCTCTGGGTGCATCACAGGAGCATGATCAAATAAAAATTGGCACCCAGCCACTTAAGGAGATTAGGGCAGATGAGCAAATGCTTTGTCAAACATGTAAGTCATAAAAGGGGAAGAGAGGCAGAGAGGTGTAGGGAGGGAATTCCAGAGCTTAGGGCCTTGGCAGCTTAAGGCATGGCCTCCAATAGTAAAGCAATTAAAATTCGAGGTGCTGAAGGGGCCAGACTTGGAATGAGCACTGATTGGAAGATTACAGGTCCAAAGCAAATTAACAGAAATCAGAGGGGTAAGGCTAAGGAAGGATTTAAAAACAAGGATGAGCAGTTTAAAATCAAGGCATACCTTAACTGGGAGCACAAGGTGATGAGTGAACAGGTACTTTGGTGTGAATATGCAGGCAACAGAGTTTGGATGATCTCAAGTTGACAGAAGGTAGAACGTAGGAGGCTGGCCATAAGTGTGTTGGAATAGGCAAGTCCCAAGGTAAAAAAAAGCATGAATGTGCATTTCAGCAACAGACAAGCTGAGGTAGGGATGAAGCTAGGCAATGTTACAAATGTGGAAATAGGAGGTCTTTGTGATGGTGCAGTTACATGGTAGAAAGCTTATTTCAGAGTCAAATATGACACTAAAGTTGTGAATGACCAGATTCAGACTCAGACAGCTGCCAGGGAGATGGATGGAGTCAGTGGCTAGGGATGGAGTAAATGATGGGAGCCAAAGACCATGGTCGGAATAGTCACAGATTTACACTAAGTGCGATAGCGGTTACCTGCCAGCCGCGATGGCGGGTTTTCATGCTGTATCATCCCAAATCCGCTGCATTACATATGCATTCCCGGGAAACACATTGGCCAGGATTTTCCTGTAGGCGAGTTGGGGCGGGGCCTGCTTGCTGACGCGAAAATGACGCAGGATGACGTCAGGAGGAACAATTGAGGCCAATAACAGGATAATTAAGATAATTAAAGGCCCTGCCCTTCCAACCTTAAGGCTGGTGGGCAGGCCAGGAGCCCCAGTGGGCTTCTGAAAAAACATGAAACCTCTTCTACTGGCGGGATGAAGTTTCATGTCTGTTTTTAAAAACTTTAATAAAGTTTCTGTGCTTCTTATTAACATGTCCCATAGCGCTTCCCGTCGGGCGGCGGGCCGCATTTCAGAGGCAGGGGTCAGCTGCCTGCCCGCCACCAAGGTCAAAATTCTGCCCATTGTTTCCATGGCGGGCAGGCTCTCATTTGCCCGCCATGCCATCACCTTGCCACTTCATCATGTCAGACACCACATTTAAAGCACAGCCACGCTCAGTGCTTCCATCCCAGGACTGCAGCAAAGAAGACATGGCCCTGAAAAGCAAGAAGACTGCAGCCCTTGAGCGCCTTTTGGATGCCATGGAGACCCACTGTGATGTCCTCTATCTCCTGTTCCAGCTGCAGGAGGGGCACCCAACATTACCACTCCAGCTTGGTAGGCGATGGCAGAGGCGATCAGTGCCAATGTTGCACAGAAGAGGTTGGCCATCCAATG
The DNA here is from genome assembly GCF_017639515.1 of Carcharodon carcharias. Lineage (NCBI taxonomy): Eukaryota > Metazoa > Chordata > Chondrichthyes > Lamniformes > Lamnidae > Carcharodon > Carcharodon carcharias. Next base: position 69,735,494 of record NC_054473.1, read on the forward strand.
CAGAAAGAGGATGAATGATCTCATCCATGCAGCCATGGTATGGCAACCATCTCATCACTCTAAACTCACGCACTCAAGCCCATCACACATTCACAGGCATGTCACTCACTGCCAGCTCAAGGGACATCACCACCCATTCTCACACACACCATCACATGTCCATCTGACCTCATCTCCTCTGGAGACTGCCTCCTCAGCCCTCACCATCTTGAGGCCACTTGCACAGATCAACATGTGCCCCCCACACACAGCCTGGGATACATTCCTTCCCCAGTACAGTTCTTATCTTGCAGCCTCTTCCCATGCCTGAGCCACTTCTTCCCCTTCCCCAAGCAAGACTATGAACCGCAGCCATTGAAAAACTCCCACATATGGCTGATCTGGTAGGTAGACCTACCCGTGAACCCCCTAAATGTGATGTGGTGCTGTCTATGAAGACTGTTGCTGATGACTGCGAGTGCCACCCGAAGCAAGTTAGGTAAGCAAACCTTGAAGTCCCGAGCGAATTGTAGCCTGCCAAGTATACGCCTTATATATGCTGTTGTGATACAAGTTGGCATGTTTTCCTGCTGTGGGTGGATGATCCAGCGGGGTGATGGGTCCAGCAGGCTAGCTTTATAATGATATGCTGATGTATTACAATGAGGTTCCCTCATTGTGGGGAATGTGGCCCACCATTGATGGGCAGAGCGGACAATCATAAACTGGTTGCACGACGTTGTGAATCCAATTTTTGGTCTTCTTGCCATATTGTCCACTCACGCCTCTGAACATGGCCGACGTCAGCAGGCACAGATAATCTTGGCAGGAGTTTGAGCAAAACAGGGTGGGCTTTAGGTTGATGCACATGGTGATGGTGGGAGTCTCAAAAATTGATTTCCAGACACAACCCCACTTCCAAACCTCCCACTTCCAGATGTAACGAGATGGGAAGGTGAGTATGTAACCAAATTGCACTAAGGAGGTGTGTTGCCTCCTTAAATATGTTAATGAGGCTGCAAGCCTCATTGTTATGCAGCTTTTCAAATTTAACCATGGTTGGCTGGGTTTCCGGGGAATACAGATATTACACCCAGGCAATGACTTGGTGGATTCAGGAGGTAAGTGTCTTTACACTTGCCTCCCCAATCCAATCTGCTGATCCCCCATGATTAGAGACACCACATCAGGTCACTGATCCCTTGCTGAGGCCTTCTCACAAGCCTCTGGCCTCACCCCCAGACATCCAATTCCCCCTTCTCCCCCTGCCCCACCCCTGCATATTTCTACTTTGTCCTGTGGCTTTCGCCATTTGGAACCATTCCTATCAGAAGCCAATTCAGTCATTCAGGCTGGCTTCTAAGAGAGGAATCAATTGGTGATGCCACATGCACAATTTCCACAATGTACTGGGGGATCTGAGCTTCCAGGTTCCCTTGGCTTTTGCAGCAACGCCTCCCTGCAGCCGCCCTGCTCCATCCCACCTCTCCCTCGCACGTCTCAGCCACCACCACCCAAACGTGGCCAACACATAACTCCAGGTGGTCAGGTAAGTAATAAGCTAGATTAATAGCTTTGGTCTTCCCAACATTTAGTTGGAGGAACTAAGGTACTGGATTTTGGGCAGCAGTTGAATAAGTTAGAGACAAGGTGGAGGGAGGGAGGGGACTCGACGGAGGCGGTGGTGAGTTAGAGGTGGGTGTCATCACTGTACATGTCATAAATTACATTGTGTTTTTGGATGATGTCACCAAGGGAGCCAAGAATAGATCCATTGGGGACACCAGAGAAGCCATTGCTGGTGATTCCCTGGCTACAACTGAATAAAATGGAACCAGGCACATGCAGTCCCGGCCAGTTGGATGACAGTGGAGAGACATTGGAGGAGGATGGTGTGGTCAACCATGTAAAAGTCTGCAGACAGATCAAGATGGATTGGATGGGGGTGGGGGTTTATCATGGTTACAGTCACATAGGGTGTAATTTGTCACTTTCAGAAGAGCTGTTTTAATGATGAACGGAGGAATTCAAATGTTGTGTTACAGGAACACAGACACAGAGTTCAGAGGCAACAGCATGCTCAAAGGGAGGAAAGTGAGGTTGGAGTTTGGGTGGTAGTTTGTCAGGTTGGAGGCGTCAAGGATTGATTTTTTTGAAGAGAGGCAGATTTAAAGGAAAGAGATTAGTACCTGAGAAGACAGAACTGTTAATAATATCTGCCAACATGCGAGCCAGGAAAAGAAGTGAATGGTTAGCAAATAGTGAGAATGAGGTTAAGGGAGCAGGAGGTAGGTCTCATGGGTAAGAGAGGGCATGATAGGACATAGAAGAGGAACTAGAGAAAGTTGAGGGTTATGGCAGAAGGGAACCTCAGAAGAGGTTTGACCCAGTGGGCTAGGGGAAGGGAGGGAAGCAGCAGAGGCAACTAATCAATCTTAACTCCTCGCAATTATTGCTGGAGGTGAGAGTAAAGGAGATGGAGAGAGATCAGTTTAAGAAGGTGTTTTGCAGTGGAGAAGAGAAGGGATTATCTTTGCATTCCAAAGTTGGCTTGGAATGGTGAGCAGTTTTCACAGTTGGCAGCAGGACCCAATAGTGCTTATGTAGGGGGTGAATGGTTTAACCAGTCATTCATCGTAGACATTCAAGTCTGTGTCACTTCGACTTAATTAGCAGAGATGAGGGCCATACTGGGATGAGGGTGGGAGGTGGGGGTGGGGGGTGGGTGGGTGTGTTGGGGGTATGTGTGGTGAGGGAGTGACCTAAGTGAGAGAGAATAATGGTTTTAATGGGGCTGGGGCATCTAGGAGATGATGGGCTGGTTGGGCAGATTAGTAGCTGCAGAAATGTTAGGGTGAACAAAGAGCCAAAAGCTGGACAGTTTCCTTTAGGCTGTCTCTTTTGCTTCCCTCCATTTTCTGATACAGAAGCCTTCTCAATTCACTCATATTACAAGGGACAATTCAATGAATTAGGCCTAAGTTAATTCCAACGCTATGTGGGAAAATATTTCCTGACTGCTGGTAAATTTGATTCTGGCCTGCTAGCATCCAGAGAATGTGGTATGTGTGTGTGTGTGCATGTGTGTGTGTGTGTGTGTTGTCGCTGGTCTAATAATCCAAAGACCCAGGGTAATGCTCTGCAAACCCAGGTTTGAATCCTGCCACGGCAGATGGTAGAATTTGAATTCAGTAAAAATCTGGAATTAACACTCTAATGATGACCTTGAAACCATTGTCAATTGTTGTAAAAATCCACCTGGTTCACTAATGCCCTTATGTGGTCTGGCCTACATGTGACTCCAGGCTCTATGTGACTCTTAAATGCCTTCTGAACAAGGGCAATTAGGGATGGGCACTTAATGCTGACCTAACCAGTGACACCCATATCCAATGAATAAAAAAAAGAGAATACACTGCTAGCTGCCTCAGTAAGGATTTGAATGTATACAGTGCAGGCGATGTGCAAAATCGCTTCATAGCCAATGAAAGAATTCTGAAATGTAGTCACTGGTGTAATGTAAGACATGAACCTACCTACCAGCGAGCAACAAGGTCCCAAAAGCAATAATAAAATACTGACAAGATAAATTGTATTATTGATGTTGGTTGAGGGATAAAATGAGTCTGGACACTGGGAGAATACCTCTGCTGTTTGCATTATGCCATGGGGATCTTTTATGTCCACTTGTGGTGGCAGACAGTGCTTCAGTTAACATCTCATCCAAAATTTGACAGTGCAGCATTCCCTCAGTACTCTACTCAATGCCCTCAGGTGTTGTTTTGTGGGGCCTGAACCCACAACCTTCTGAGTCATTTCTCATTGTTGCTTTGGAGAAGATCGTGCTGCATGGGAGGCTTGGCATACAAGCGGGAGCGCATCATAAAACTATTCTAGCTGGAGGAGAATGGACATGTACAAAATGTCCTAATGAAGTACAAAAGAGAAGTATCATGCAGAGTTTGAAGATTTCCCATCAGTTAAGCTGTCACCTCTATGCTCGCTAAACTTCACTGGCTCCCCATCCAAAACCATCTCAATTTTAAAATCCTTATCCCTGCTTTGAAATGCCTCTAAGGCTTCATCCTTACCAATCTGTGCAGGCTCTTCTAGTCTCACAACCCTCTGAGTTCTCTGCAATCCTCCAACTCTGGGCTTATGTGTATCCCCAATTTTATCCTACCATTGAAATTGATATCACTCTTGTTAAGCACTGTGGGACATTTCACAACTTTAAATGCACTATTTGAATATAACTAGTTGTTAAGGTTTACAAACCAGCGCTAATGATTTAACAGTACTCTGTTTACAGATAGTTGTTTGGTAGTGCAGTATTTCTATTGAATATTGCTGAAAAAAGGTGTTCACTGTTTCATTTCTCAGGGAAATGCCTTGACTAATCAGAATCAAGCTGCCTGTTTTAAAATTTAAAACAATGCTTGGCAGTTAACTGTCAGCCACCATTAACTAGTGCATTCTCCATGGCAACACCTCTACCACTTGCCAACCAGTCAGCATTCTCTTCTCACACGGTATAAAGTTATTGCTTCCCCTGACATTGGTATTCTTGTGATTGTCCTGAAAAGTGCTAGACAAAAAGCATCGATAACATGTCCTTTTTCAGCAATACTCAAGTGTACTGTTTCTCAAACTGCTGTGGCTGTGAATGTAGAAATCACAGGAATCTTCCCTCTTACTACAGTGTCATTCTGAAAACTTTTGGAGAAGGGAAATATCTGATAATACAACCAGATCCAATTCCTTCATCACCAGAATAGTTTCTTTCACAGCTGCCCAAAACAAGATCAGTAATGAAAATTAGGTTTAATTCCAGTCATTCATTGCATTTTTGCTGATTATTCTGCAATAATTATTTCAGAACAGAATGCTATTTAACTAAAATGTGTTTGTGGTTTAATTTCCTTCTGGTATGTTTATGTCAATTAAAAATTAGACAATGCACTTTTTAGGGGTGCCCCATTCACTTTTAATCCTACTGTATTTATTCATTTACTGACATCAATATCTGTTTTTCATTTAAGCTCAGTTTTCTAATAATGTTTCTGTTCATTGGAACTGAAAACCTAGTCATTATATTTTTACTACTTTTATATTTTGTCTTTTATATTGTAATTTTGTTCCGAAGACTTCACAGACGTAGACAATACATAAAGTATCTTGTTTTATATCATAAACAACCCTGTTTGAGCTCAAACCTTTAGGTCAATCCGCGGTTGTTAGTGCACTGTCTATTGTCAGTGTAGGGGCCATTTCAAAATACCGGGCAACATCAAAACCTTATCTACCTGAGGTTTTTCAAATACTTCTGCAAAAATAACATGGCATTAGGGTCACTGGGCAAATATCATACAAAGGTTGGTATGAAAAAAGGCCATTTGTCCCATCGTACTCGTGCTGGTACTAGCGCTCTCAGCATAGTCAAAGCCATAGGGAGCGATAAAGAGGAATTTCCCCCAGCCCCAGATTTTTAGACATATTATGGCACCCTCTGTTCTTCCCAACAAAATCTCTGAATTGCCTTTGATTCCTCCAAACACCTTATATGTGGTTGTGCCTTTAACTTTAAATGATATAAATAATTTCTGTGCAAATCATCATTGTACCTTGAAAACATAACCTCAGCACATTAACAGATGAGTTGATAATTATTCTAGTCCCATTTCCACATTTTTCCCATTCCCTTCAATATTTTTCTTCAAGTGTTTATCTATTATCCCTTAAATGTTATGATTGAATCAGGCTCAAGAGCCACTTGGGCCTAATACATCCTCCCAAATATGTTATTGGTCCTCACAACTGGAACTCATTTCTATGTAGTCACCCTGGCCTCCAAGGACCCTGCAGGAAATCTTTATTTTCCTGTTGCCTTCTGACTGCTTCATGTTGATGTTTGAAATGTATTTTGTTCTCCCTTTATGCAACATCTGTATCCAAAGGGAGAGTGGTTGATCAAAGGAAGTCATACTTGAACTGTACCATTCTCTGGTCAGATGACAACATGAGTACTGAGTCCAGTTCTGTTCATGAAGCCCTGGAGGTGTGGAGTAATTATGATTTTATTTAGTGTGCAATATACCTTTAAGAATAATACTTGTTAAGAAAGGCCACATGATCCGTAACCAACAGTAGAGTAGCATGGGCTACCTCAGTAGTCAGTGTAGAGATAGAGTTGGAACTGAAAGCACACGTGTAGTTGCTGCTGAGTATATTGTAAATAAACTTAATGTTTCCACTCAAGAAGTGTCTGCAGATCAACAGTATCATTAACTTGGCCACCCTACAACAAGGTGACTTAAAGAGTCACATTTAAGAGTGCACATTTAAAATGGAAGCCTGCATCTCCACTGAGTTTAACAGTTGTCTATTTCTACAATGCTCTGCACAAAAGATTTTCTGTTACAGGTCAGAAAAATTTGGCCTCAGCTTAGCTAAAACATGGTCCAGGGTTTCATCATTAATTGAATGAGTTATATGGTCAGTCACAATCATCTCCCACTGGTCCCTGTCCTCAGAAGATTAATGTACTTCCACGGCAAGCAGCTTAAAGTTGGAATTCAGCAATTCAGAGCCAAATCTGTGGAAAAGGAGTCTAGACTTTTCCTGTCAGATTGATAATCCAATGATTATGCAAACATAACAATGTTCAGACACATGTAGCTATTTGCAATGTGATGAGTTGTTCCAGTTTGGAATTCTGTCTCTTTGTATAACTTCCTGTTGTCAGACAGTCACCCTTAGTTTGGCTATATTCTCAGGCATTTTCTGTACTGATGATGTGTAACCCAATCTCTTGTGTATGCCAAAAAATACACAATAAAATGATTTTTTTTAAAAAAAACTGTCAACCCTATATACACCCCTGTGTACACCAATCATTTTAGGAAGGTAGATTCAAAATGGTCATGTATCCTGACTGGTAAAATCAAAAATGATTTTTTATGCCCCTGCGCATCATCCCTGTTGCTCCAATGTGTAGCTTTATTCATTAACAGATGAATCGTTATCACTGAATAGCTAATTGTCAGGTCAAAGTGGAAAAAGTCAATTTGAGGTCTTCTGAAGAAAACACTCAAGAAAAAGTCACCATGGGGTTGAAAGACCATCAGCTTAAAACTGGTGTTTGTCAACAGCATAAAACCAGGTGATAGCGAATCGTGACATTGAAGCTGATGAAAAAATTGAGTGTGTTGTAAAACAAGCTGCCATTTGATTCCCCCCATATTAGACTACCAGTGAAGACCTAATTTAGCTCCGAAATGTCCTGTTAAATGAAGTGAGGAATATTGGTGAGACGCCAGCTCAGAAAAGCTTTTACAATCACTAGTGAATGTCCAGTGGTGAGTCAAAGGACAGCTAGCTACATATCTTCAGCTATCTTCCTCGCCACAAGGACTATTTACATATTAATAACAATGAGCAATATTAAACATAGCAAAATATGGGCTATTATTTCCAGTTCTACTTATGTTATAAGATACTGTTTAATCGGCCTGAGGCTCACCTCTTCCTACAACATGCCCACATCAGTTCTTCATTTAGTAAATAGCAGTTTATTCTAAAGCTCAACATTTATATTTGCCTAAAAGGGCAAAGTGCTATATAAGGTGACCATCAAACATAGGGCACGTAAATGAGAAACACTATTCAGTAGGACAGCAATTTTCAAAATGTGTTTGACTCACCAGTAATTACACATCATATTTCTAGATATGTCACTTAATCGTCTAAATTATATGAATCATACTTACCACACCCACTCAGGCAAACCTTCTGTGCACATTTTGTTCACTATGTCAACTCTACATTTTTTTTAAGATTAGAATAAGGTTCTTAATATAATGACTACTTTCCACATAGAGTCAGATCCATTGCATCAGTCATCAGACAAATTTTTTAAAAAAGGGTTTCCCCACCTCAAAAGGTGAAAAGGGACTCGACACCTCCCCATCCACCCACACCCACAACCCACTGCTACCATGAAGCCATTGCCACCAAGAGTCCTGAGGCCACCTCAGGTGAAGGAGGAGAAGGAAAAGAAGGCAGGGGGCAGGCATATGGGGCATATGCTCCACACGGACTGCGTCAACTCCACTTACTACAGGACAACTTCTCTTTTCCACCACGTCTCCACTATTCCCCACCTCACCTCCGCCCCATCCCCTTGGCCAAGATCCTACAATGAAAGCTGCCACTATAACTTCACCAGAGCATCTTTAATCAAAAATACATTCAGTAATACAGCAATTCCCTTAGTGCCTGTCTTGCTGCTGCCTTTGCCTATCCTAATGCATCTAGGCAATGCAGCATGGCTGGTAGAAGATTGCTGACTTTCTAAGAGGGAGACTGTAGGTGGCCTTGCAGGATCACCTCAGGTAGCTCTGACTTAGAAGATTTGCACTGTACCATTTTGGGTTAGGTGGCAGCAGGGGTTGACTTGACAGAGAGGCGATAGCAAGGGCATTTGCAGAGTAGCAGTGTGAGAGCACAAATGCTGGCATCTTAATAGATGCCAGCAGGTTTGCCTTCCATAGTGTCACCACCACTCTGCCAGGGATGCATCTTAGCAATCCTAGTAATCTATTGGATGACAAATTGCTGGACTGCCTTGAGGCCCTGCAAGTCCCATTGAGTACTGAGACAAGCAGCCATGTTGACAGAGGACTGAGTCCACATGTCTCTGAGACGTCCCAGCTGAGATGTTGCATAGTTTCTGCCTATGCTTCAGTAGAAACTGAGACAGCAGCCACCAGATGGGGCATCACATCTGCCTCTGCAGATGCTTCCATTGAGTTGGCCCCAATTTCCATTCTGGGAAGAATGGGTGCCAAGTCCTCCACGATGCCCTGTGCCACTTTGCCGGTAGACTCCTCCATGCTCCTTGATAGTGACAAGAGTCTGTCTGATAGACCTGTCAATGCATCAAGCATTTTGGTGCGCATGCCCAACAATATTCTCCTGTGTGTCATCTGTGCCCTCTGTAGCAGAGATAAAAACAAAAAAACTGCGGATGCTGGAAATCCAAAACAAAAACAAAAACAGAATTACCTGGAAAAACTCAGAAGGTCTGGCAGCATCGGCGGTGAAGAAAAGAGTTGACGTTTCGAGTCCTCATGACCCTTCGACAGAACTTGAGTTCGAGTCCAAGAAAGAGTTGAAATATAAGCTGGTTTAAGGTGTGTGTGTGGGGGGTGGAGAGAAAGATAGAGAGAGAGAGAGGTGGAGTGGGGGTGTGGTTGTAGGGACAAACAAGCAGTGATAGAAGCAGATCATCAAAAGATGTCAACAACAATAGTACAAAAGAACACAGGCGTTAAAGTTAAAGTTGGTGATATTATCTAAACGAATGTGCTAATTAAGAATGGATGGTAGGGCACTCAAGGTATAGCTCTAGTGGGGGTGGGGAGAGCATAAAAGATGTAAAAAAAAAACCGTGTCCGGCCCATCTCCCGCGCATCCGCCCTCACGCCTTCTCCTCCCTCCCAGAAACATGATAGAGTCCCCCTTGCCCTCACTTATCACCCCACCAGCCTCCGCATTCAAAGGATCATCCTCCGCCATTTCCGCCAACTCCAGCATGATGCCACCACCAAACACATCTTCCCTTCACCCCCCACTATCGGCATTCCGTAGGGATCGCTCCCTCCGGGACACCCTGGTCCACTCCTCCATCACCCCCTACTCCTCAACCCCCTCCTATGGCACCACCCCATGCCCACACAAAAGATGCAACACCTGCCCCTTCACTTCCTCTCTCCTCACCGTCCAAGGACCCAAACACTCCTTTCAAGTGAAGCAGCATTTCACTTGCATTTCCCCCAACTTAGTCTACTGCATTCGTTGCTCCCAATGTGGTCTCCTCTACATTGGAGAGACCAAACGTAAACTGGGCGACCGCTTTGCAGAACACCTGCGGTTTGTCCGCAAGAATGACCCAAACCTCGCTGTCGCTTGCCATTTTAACACTCCACCCTGCTCTCTTGCCCACATGTCTGTCCTTGGCTTGCTGCATTGTTCCAGTGAAGCCCAACGCAAACTGGAGGAACAACACCTCATCTTCCGACTAGGCACTTTATAGCCTTCCGGACTGAATATTGAATTCAACAACTTTAGGTCGTGAGCTCCCTCCCCCATCCCCACCCCCTTTCTGTTTCCCCCTTCCCTTTTTTTTTTTCAATAAATTATAAAGATTTTCCTTTTCCCACCTATTTCCATTATTTTAAAAAATTTAAAAAAAAATCTTTTTTAAATCTTTTATGCTCTCCCCACCCCCACTAGAGCTATACATTGAGTGCCCTACCATCCATTCTTAATTAGCACATTCGTTTAGATAATATCACCAACTTTAACTTTAACACCTATGTGTTCTTTTGTACTATTGTTGTTGACATCTTTTGATGATCTGCTTCTATCACTGCTTGTTTTTCCCTACAACCACACCCCCCCTCCACCTCTCTCTCTCTCTCTCTCTCTATCTCTACGCCCCCCACACACACACCTTAAACCAGCTTATATTTCAACCCTTTCTTGGACTCGAACTCAAGTTCTGTCGAAGGGTCATGAGGACTCGAAACGTCAACTCTTTTCTTCTCCGCCGATGCTGCCAGACCTCACCATGCACAGATTCTAACTTAAAGTTCATGAGATGCCCATGTCTGAGCTGGTGGCTGTGAGTGTCAGGTCATGTGACAGTGTTTCTTGATCAGTGCTGTAGTGTTGCTGTCTCTCCTTTTTGCTTCTGAGGCTGCTGTAGCTGGACAGACAGTTCTTGTTTATCCAAAGCCAGCAAATCAGAACAGAAAGGTTGTCCTGAGGGAGGTGGGGTGGGGTGGAAAGCAGGTTGCACACCATCTGCAACGAGTATGTCACACCACATAGCAAGATGAGGATGAGGTGAAAGTTGAGAAGGGGCTTAAGGTGTACTGTCACCCTGGGAGTTCTTAGTAATACTGGATGCTATCACAGTCAACCAGCCGCATGAAGTACAATGGTGTCTCCTCAATTAGGCTCAGGGATGTAGGCAAGCCTTCCCTCTATTGGTTTGGCTTTGCTTCCATCTATTGTGGGCAACATTGCCCTGCAAGAGAGAGGGCAGGATGTCAGTGATTAACTTGCACTGTGTTTGGGTGATGTTCAATAGCTGGAAGTGACTGAAGGCAGCAAGGGGTGGATGTAAGTCTGGCATCGCTGGAATGTATGTAAGGGTGAAGTGGAAAATTTGGATGTTAGGCTGAATCCTGAGTGCTGATGGTTGATTGACGGGGCTATAGTGCATTAAGCAGCATGTTTCCATCCATTGACCTTGACCAACACCATGAGATCATTAAACTCCTGGCTGTGCTACCAGACCCTCGGGGCCAGACTCCAGAATTCACCTCCCTGCCCAATTGCTCCAATTCTCTTCATAGGGCCTTCCTTCAGGGTCTCCTGACTCCCATGGAAATATAATGATGGCTATGATTAAGGCCTGCAGTGCTGCATCTTTGAACTGCAGAGTCTGCTGTCTGCTCTGTTGTTTCATTTTCCTTGACTCCAATTGCAGCACTGACAGCCAGCAGCAACCTCCTTTGATTTTATGCAACTTATCTTTAAGAAGGACAGACTGTCTTTAAGAACTGGAGACTTAATGGGACACATCCTTAGGCCCCTCTTAACCATTCAACAAGCCAAAAGTATCACCTGTGCTCAGTTGAACTTTACAATCATTTAAATGAGGAGTCAGCATGATGTTAGTGTGCTATCTAGCTCAATAGAAATGGGCAGGGGCAGATTGTGAAATGTGACTCACCCGCTCCCCCACTGCACCCCCAGCTGAAGACAGATGCAAACAAATTTTTAGTCTTGAATCTCTGTGCTTAACTGTGCATGTGCAAACTCCAGGAGTTGCTGTTAGTTTCCCAAAAAAGAAAGTATTGCATTTATGTTTCACTTTTTGTGACCACCAGACAACACAAAGTGCTTTACAGTCAATGAAGCACTTCTTGAAGTGTGGTCACTGTTGTAATGTAGAAAACATGGGAGACAATATGGGCACAACAAACCCTCACCAACAGCAATGTGATAATGGCCAGATAATCTGTTTTTAGTGATGTTGATTGAGGGGTAAATATTGACCAGGACACTAAGGATAACTCCCTTGCTATTTTCAAAATAGCATCTAGGCTTTTTTTATATTTTCCTAAACAAACCAATAGGGCATCCATTTTCCACTCACCTGAAAGGCAACACCTCCAAAAATGCAGCACTCCCTCACTACTGCACTGGAGTGTTAGCCTCCATTTTTGCATCAGAGCTCTAGAGTTGAGCCTGTAACTTTATGGGCAGAATTTTCTACCTGATGGGCAGGGGGTTTGTGAACGGGCAGGGCCGCGATTGGCACCCCATTCAGGTGCATGCCGCCATTTTACATGAGCGGGCCAATTAAGGTCTGCCCAGCATGACCCAAAAGCTGTGTGCTCCCTGCGCGGGCAGTGGGGGGTTGCCTGAGTCGGGGGGTGCATGGAGCTGCCTCAGGGAGATTAATTTGATTGTGAAAAACTGAAAAAAAATTTTTTTTAAATATTCGGACACGTCCCCTCATGTGAAACTGTCATGTGCATTAATTTCAATAAAACATTTTTTCAAAATTTTAAATCATTCACGAAACCTCATCCCGCCCGTGGATGAGGTTCCATGAAAAATGCGAAGGTCGCCTGTGCTCTTCGCCTGCCCGCCAACCTTAAGGTTGGACGGGCAGCTCCATTAATTAATTTAGTTGATAGTTAAATGATCTTAATAGGCCTTTGATAGTTCAGCAGGCTGAAAATCTGAATGACGCACCATGACGTCAGGACTCAAGCCCAATGTCACCACACGTCATGTTAGGCCTCGGCGAGTGGGCCCCACCGCCGCACACCAAGCCTAAGATTCAGCCCTATGTTTCAGGGGCAAGAGTGTGACTAATAAAACCACAGTTGACACACGATGAGCAGAGCTGGCAGAGCCTGATGGCTTTGCTGCCATTACTGTCGAAAAATCTGGGCCATTTAATCTGCTTCCAGTGCTCTTTCAGGCAGTGTGACCCAGACTGTAACAACTCACTAAACAAAAAATTTCTCCTCAGGCCACCCTGGTGGTTTTGACACTTGCCTTGAATATGTGTCCTCTGGTTATCAACTGTTCTGCCAGTAGAAACAGTTTCTCCTGGAACGTTCTATCAAAACGCAGAGGGTAGTGAGTGTCTGGAATTTGCTGCCAGAGGAGATGGTGGAAGCAGGTACGATACTGCTGCTTAAGAGGCAGCTTGACAAATACATGAATAGGATGGGAGTAGAGGGATACATACACCGGAAGTGCAAAATGTTTTAGTTTGACAGGCAATATGATCGGTGCAGGCTTGGAGGGCCAAAGGGCCTGTTCCTATGCTGTACTTTTCTTTGTTCTAAAGCCCTTCACACACTGAGTTTTATTCTGCTCTATGAACTATGTCTGAAGTAGCTCTTTTGAATTCAGAAGGGGATTCTGCCCACGTGCTTTTTCCTTCATGGGCTCTCTTGGTTGATTATAGTCTGGCAGGTGGAGAAGCAGCAGGAGGTAAAAGAATGAGAAGCAACTGCAGGGAGAGAAAATCAAGGAGGCATACTCATGAGAATCTATAACCTCTCATCAGGAGTTATAAATTTTGTACAGCGCACCCACAGTTCTCTGAGAGGCAGAAGCTAATCTTCTCTAGAGAGACGTCAAAGTGTTGTGTAGCCTCCTACAAGTAGACCTTCAAACAACTACCACAGCATTACCTGCTGCTGTCAAGATCACTGCAACCTTCATTATCTTTTTCTGTTTGATATCAGTACATCACTCAGGCTGTTTTTATTAGACAGTGGGCTGATGTCTTGTTTGCTGGTGCAACCCCTTTCACTACTATTGACACGGATATCCAGAAGAAGCAAGGCTGGACTCTGGAGTTCACACAGATGATAGGATTTCACCAAGTCCATGGCCTCATGGATGGCAGAAGCTTGAAGATGACCCTGCTGATTTTATGAATGGATTTCATTCATGAGTAACTGATATGTGCATCGTTGGTGATCATCACCAGTGCCTCACTTTCCTGGCAGTTACCATGACATTTTTATCTTGTGCCAGCATTCCTTCCCCACTCTCACCCTCGGCACAGCAAGTGAACAGTTGGCTGCTTGATGCCAGGGGAAAGGAAATTGGTGTGGGTTAGCAAGGTGAGTGAAGACATGAGTAGAAGATTTTCTCTTTATTTAAGCTGCAGTGTGATTAAATTCAGTAAACATGAGCTGCCATAGTCTCAACACTTCTGTTTGTAACACATGTAAAGTTACAGGATCCCCAGACAAAATGAGTTTGTCTTTTGATTCATGCAATGCTGGAGTTCAAGCTGCTGTCCTCATTAGGGCAGGTTATTAAGGTGAGGGTGCAACCTCTTCAGGACCAAGGTGACAAGAAGCAGATATACCAGGTAACAAAAATGTTAAGCAAATCTGTGGCAGACTCAATAATGTGATACCAGAGGGAGGAAGATCTGTAATGTTCCAGGTTGCTGTTTTCAATTAAGCCTTTCTCGTTAATTAAACCCTGAAGAGCTAACCTGTTGCTGAGAGTTAAAATTATTCGCTCTATGTTCCTCAAGATAATGCTCTGACAGGGTAAGATGGTCCTAGTTGAACACACTAGAGGCAGAAATTTATGTCCCACAGGTGGGCACGCGCCCAACCCGATTGGGCGTAAAATTGTGTGAGATGAAGTTGGGCCTGGTGCTTGCAAAAGTCAGAAGCGCGCCTGCTGACAATTAAGTGGGCAATTAAGCCCATTAATGGCACAATTGTCACCAATTTTTTGTGGCCCATCTAAACTTAAGGTTGGTGGACGGGCGAATCAGCCAGGCTTTGCACTTTTCATCAAACCTCATCCAAGGACGGGATGAAATCTCCGTTACGAAATAAAGTAAAAGTAAATATCTGTGGACAGCAATTTTCTTAGGTATATTTTCAGGGGCTTGATTGCAATGCATGGGCATTTTTTGCAGCTTTTAAACCTTTATTTAATTGTTTGAAGGTCTGCAGCTCCCTGAGGCAGCTGTCTGCCTTCAGGAAGCTCTCTCGGCGCTCACCTGCACCTGTGATGACATCATCGCCCACCGTCTCCCCCCACCCTGGCAGCGCTGAGCTTTTCAGCACATGTTTTATGCTGGCTGGCTAATTAACGGCCAGCCAGTGTTAAATTGCAGTCGGGTGCCGATCGTGGTTGGCGGTCCATTTGCCGACCGGTCCCGGGCCCGCCGATTGCACGCGCCTGACAAGGGTAAAACTCAGGCCTAGGAAGCTGAGCATTATTCTGCGCTGGTAGATGAATGGTTTTAACTGGTTAAACTCCAGTTAATGCCGTTACGTACACCAGGAGGTCCTTCCATCTTGCGCTGTGCTGACCTGTGATTAATCTCTTGGGAAGTATACTGTAACCCTACAGGGAGAGAGTGTGCTCTTCATGTTGGACAAACAGAAACTCTACCTTAGTAGGAGAAGAAAAGAGTTGACGTTTCGAGTCCTCATGACCTTTCAGCAGAACTGGGTGAATCCAAGGAGAGGGGTGAAATATAACGCCTCAACAAGAAACTTTTTCTCTTTCTCTCAAGTGCTAAGGAACGCAAGCTCCAACAACTCATCGTCACCAACACCCATCTAGGACCCTCCACCCCTGCCTGTCCCTCCGTCCCCACCCCATCTTCCAATCCCAGCCCCAGCCGTGTATTCACTATACCCCCTGACCTTCCCTCCTCCGACGCTGAACGTTCAGTGCTCAGCAAAGGACTTAGTTTCATACCCTTACGCCCTCATCTCAATGAATTTCGGGCTCGGTACGATGCTGAACTCTTCTTCCGCCGTCTTCGTCTCCATGCTCACTTCTTTGGGCAGGAATCCTCTCCCCGTTCAATGGATCCTTTTACCCACTTCTAATATTCTCCCTCCATCTGGACCCCGCCCTCTGGATTCTTACCTTCCCTTGATCTTTTCATTGAGAACTGTTGGTGCGACATTAGTCGTCCCAATTTCTCTGCTCCTCTCACCCACTCTAATCTGTCTCTCTCTGAACTTACTGCACTCCGTTCTCTCAGGTCCAAACCCAACATTGTCATCAAACCCGCTGACAAGGGTGGTGCTGTTGTTGTCTGGCGCACTGACCTCTACCTCGCGGTGGCTGAGCGTCAACTCGCATACACTTCCTCCTACCTCTCCCTGGACCATGACCCCACCACTGAACATTAAGCCATTGTTTCCAGGACTGTCACTGACCTCATCTCCTCTGGAGATCTTCCTCCCACAGCTCCCAACTTGATAGTCGCCCAAACTCGGACGGCCCGCTTCTACCTCCTACCCAAAATCCGCAAACAAAACCGTCACGTTAGACCGATCATGTCTGCTTGCTCCTGCCCGACAGAACTCATTTCTCGTTATCTTGACTCCCTTCTCTCTCCCCTTGTCCAGTCCCTTCCCACCTACATCCGTGATTCCTCTGACACCTTACGTCACATCAACAATTTCCAGTTCCCTGGCCCCAACTGCTTCCTCTTCAACATGGACGTCCAATCTCTCTAAACCTCCATCCCCCACCAGGAAGGTCTGAGGGCCCTTAGCTTCTTCCTCGAAGAGAGGACCGAACAATCCCCATCCACCACTAATCTCCTCCGTCTGGCTGAACTTGTTCTCACGCTGAACAATTTCTCCTTCAACTCCTCTCACTTCCTCCAAATAAAAGGTGTGGCTATGGGCACCCGCATGGGCCCCAGCTATGCCTGTCTCTTTATGGGGTATGTGGAACATTCCTTGTTCCAGTCCTATTCTGGCCCCCTTCCACAACACTTTCTCTGGTACATCGATGATTACTTCGGTGCTGCTTCATGCTCTCATTGGGACTTGGAAAAATGTATTAATTTTGCTTCCAACCTCCACCCCTTCATCATTTTCACGTGGTCCATCTCTGACACTTCCCTTCCCTTCCTTGACCTCTCTGTCTCAATCTCTGGTGATAGACTGTCCATCAATATCCATTACAAGCCTACCGACTCCCACAGCTACCTCGACTACAGCTCCTCACACCCTGCTTCCTGTAAGGACTCCATCGCATTCTCTCAGTTCCTTCGCCTCCGTCGCATCTGTTCTGATGATGCTACCTTCAAAAACAGTTCCTCTGACATGTCCTCCTTCTTCCTTAACTGAGGTTTTCCACCCACGGTCGTTTACAGAGCCCTCAACCGTGTCTGGCCCATCTCCCGCGCATCCGCCCTCACGCCTTCTCCAACCTCCCAGAAACATGATAAGGTCCCCCTTGTCCTCACATATCACCCCACCAACCTTTGCATTCAAAGGATCATCCTCCGCCATTTCCGCCATCTCCAGCATGATGCCACCACCAAACACATCTTCCCTTCCCCCCCCCCCGGCGGAATTCCGTAGGGATCGTTCCCTCCATGACACCCTGGTCCACTCCTCCATCACCCCCTACTCCTCAACCCCCACCTATGGCACCTCCCCATGCCCATGCAAAAGATGCAACACCTGCCCCTTCACTTCCTCTCTCCTCACTGTCCAAGGACCCAAACACTCCTTTCAAGTGAAGCAGCATTTCACTTGCATTTCCCCCAACTTAGTCTACTGCATTTGTTGCTCCCAATGCGGTCTCCTCTACATTGGAGAGACCAAATGTAAACTGGGCAATCGCTTTGCAGAACACCTGCGGTCTGTCCGCAAGAATGACCCAAACCTCGCTGTCGCTTACCATTTTAACACTCCACCCTGCTCTCTTGCCCACGTGTCTGTCCTTGGCTTGCTGCATTGTTCCAGTGAAGCCCAACGCAAACTGGAGGAACAGCACCTCATCTTCCGACTAGGCACTTTACAGCCTTCCGGACTGAATATTGAATTCAACAACTTTAGATCTTGAACTCTCTCCTCCATCCCCACCCCCTTTCGGTTTCTTCCTCCTTCCTTTTGTTTTTTCCAATAACTTATATAGATTTTTCTTTTCTCACCTATTTCCATTATTTTTAAATCTTGTATGCCCCCCAACCCCCACTAGAGCTATATCTTGAGTGCCCTACCATCCATTCTTAATTAGCACATTCGTTTAGATAATATCACCAACTTCAACACCTCTGTGTTCTTTTGTTCTTTTGTCTGTGACATCTTTTGATTATCTGCTCCTATCACTGCTTGCTTGTCCCTACAACCACACCACCCCCCTCCACTTCTCTCCCCCCCCAACCGCCCCCCCCACCCTCCTCCCCACACCCCCCCCCCCCCCCCCCCAACTACTTTAAACCAGCTTATATTTCACCCCTCTCCTTGGATTCACCCAGTTCTGCTGAAGGTTCGTGAGGACTCGAAATGTCAACTCTTTTCTTCTCCTCCGATGC
Organism: Carcharodon carcharias; assembly: GCF_017639515.1. NCBI lineage: Eukaryota > Metazoa > Chordata > Chondrichthyes > Lamniformes > Lamnidae > Carcharodon > Carcharodon carcharias. The sequence goes on from NC_054473.1 coordinate 69,753,909, forward strand.
TGCCAGACCTGCTGAGTTTTTCCAGGTAATTCTGTTTTTGTTTTGGATTTCCAGCATCCGCAGTTTTTTGTTTTTAACACTACCTTAGTAATTGGTTTGGAGACTTTTAAATATGATGGCCTGGAGATTTGTTGATGCTGTGCCTGTTCTACAGGTACAAGATGGGTACCTATGTGCCCAATTTGGCAGGTGGCATGCATCTGCATATCCCAACTGCTTCTCGCCACATTGGTAGTCTATAAAGTATCAACTAGAGTAAATGCTTAATCCTTTGCATATGAAAATAGAGGGCCTAGTGCCTGTTTCAGGTGTCAGTCCTGTACTTGAACTGCCCTGAAAGAAGCTGACGACAGGTTAGCTGCATTCAGAATAGCCATGAGACATTGCAGTGACCACTGCTGACTGCAACCACAGAGATAATTTTTTTTAAATAACTCAGGTACATCACACCCCACAATCCTGCATGAATGCAACATTCAGTGCTTTACTCAACTTTTATAACAATTCTACCTTTGACCTCTATTTCCCATGCACGCAGCCATTAAATCACAGTATATCAAAGATACATAAAAGTGAAATCAGAATAACAATATGAAGACAACAAGATGCACTAAGCTCCTCTCAATCTTTTCTAACCATTCTGTTACCATGGTTACTATAAACACAATAGCCGGATCAATATCTTTCATTCCAAAAACATGTATGATTGACTTTCACACACTCCATTAGTTTCTCACTCTAAAGAAGAAATCCTGTAGATCCTTACTGTCAATTGTGCTGCCTGCTCCTGATCATACACACCATCCCCACCCCCCAATCACCTCTTATCTTCATTAAGATCAATGGGGTCTCTATATACTTGAACCCTCCAGATTGCTCTTTGGGGTTTGTGATCAACATTCTTGCCCTCCACCTTTTCAAATCAAAGTCATAGTTTTCAATGAGAAATAAAAACAGAAAATGCTAGAAAAACCCAGCAGGTCTGGCAGCATCTGTGGAGAGAGAAACAGAGTTAATGTTTTGAGTCCATATGACTCTTCACCAGAACATTTTTCACTGAGGTTGAGCTGAAGACCTGGAGTAAGATCCCAACTGTAATTCAATTGGAATGTGATTACCTTTCTATTTTTCAGTTTCACAATGCTGAGTTTCATGGTCATCTTCCTTCTCATCTCTCACACTCCAGCTATTACCAGATATAAAGAGAAAGTGATTCCTTGAAGCCTGAAATGCAGCTTCAAGGTAGAAGATTGGGAATTGATCACCGATGACATGTGGTTCTGTAACAAATAGTATGCCTGACAGGAATTTAAGATGTTACTGTGAATGAAAGGGTTATATTTATTTGATTCATGTTACGTTGGTCAATTCTGTACAGAGTGGAGCTTGCTGAAATATTCCTAATTATCTTAATTATTGAGATTAATTATGCAGCCAAGCTGCACTGAACTGATTGATAACTTGCTTTTCAGTTGCTCTAGCTTTTGCTTTGTATCTTTAGCAGCCTATCTAAATCCAAGAATAAAGAAAAGGAAATCAGGAACTGCCATGAGAGAATCAGGCAAACAAGAAGCTCTGAAGGCTTCTGGTGGGATTGTGTTCTTGTTCTGTTTTTTTTCATTATTTCAGACGCAAGAGTACACAGGCGTCAGTTGTAACAACTGCAGAATCAAGACATTACACTGTACAATTCCAATGTGTGTTTATGGGTCTTTACTGAGCTCATGATTCAATGTTAAAACAAAGACACATCGCGCTCCACAGTCCTGCATGAGTGCAACATACAGTGCTTTACTCACAACCATTATAGTAATTCTACCTATGATCTCTATTTTCTATGCATATGACCACTAAATCACAGTACATCAAAGATACATAAAAGTGACATCAGAATAATAACATGGAGACATAAAGGTGCACTAAGCTCCTCTCAATCTTTTCTAATCATTTTGTTACCATAGAGGAAGGTTTGTCGTGGACTTCCTCAGGGGTTATTGTTGGGACCCTTGTTCTTCCTGATATATATTAATGACCCAGACTGTGGTGTTCAGGGCATGATTTCAAAATTTGCAGATGATATGAAGATTGAAAACATTGTCAACTGTGATGAGGACAGTCTTGAATTTCAAAAGGGCATAGACATGTTAGTGGATTAGGCAGACAGGTTTCAGATAAAGTTCAAAGCAGGGAAGTGTGAGGTGATTCACTTTGGCAGGAGGAATATGCTACAAAATAAAGGGAGAAACACTAAAGGAGGTGCAGGAACAGAGGGACCTTGGTGTGTATGTAGATAAGTTATTGAAGATGGCAGGGCATGTTGAGACAGCAGTTAATAAAGCATATAGTATCTGAGGTTTTATTAATAGGGGCATTGAGTACAAGAATAAGGAGGTAATGTTGAACTTGAATAAGACACTAGTTAGGCCTCATCTGGAGTACTGCGTCCAGTTCTGGGCATCATACTTGAGAGATGTGAAGGCATTGGAGAGAATACAGAGGAGGTTCACAAGATTGATTCCATGGATAAAGAACTGTGGCTGTGAGGATAGATTGCAGAAGTTCGGACTGTTTTCCTTGGAGAAAAGAAGGTTGAGAGGAGACTTGATAGAGGTATTCAAGATCCTGAGGGGCATGGACAGAGTAAATAGTGAGAAACTCTTTCCACTCAAGAGAACATCAGGAACTAGAGAGCTCAAATTCAAAATAATTGAGAAAAGGAATAAAAGTGATGTGAGGAAAAATATTTTCACCCAGAGGGTGCTTGGAGTCTGGAGTGAATTTCCTGAGAGGGTGGTGGAGGCAGGTTCAATCAAAGTATTCAAAAGGGAATTGGATGGCTAGCTGAAAAGAAAGAATGTGCAGAGTTACGGGGATAAGGCAGGGAGTGGGACTAAGTAGCACACTCTTTCAGAGAGCTAGTGCAGACTCGATGGGCCGAATAGCCTCCGTCTGCTGTGTAAAGGTACTGTGTTTTTGTTGAACGGTCCACTTCATTTTACTGCAATTAACACAGTAGTCAGATCAACATCTTTTAGACCAAAGACGTGTATGAATGACTTGCACAACACTTGCCTTAGGCCCATCCACAAAATACATCCCATGTTCTAAACCCACAAACAGCCCAGGATAATAGGGCAAGCAGGTGGTGTGCACTGTCATTCCCACACGTTCTATTATAGCTGAACCATTATTATCCACGAAGCACACCAAGCAAACTGTGTGGCAGTAAATAAGAAAGCTGAGCTGATGCCATTTTCTGCTGCTTTATCCACAATTTTGCACTGTGCATTTACATCCACAGCCAAACTTGATTAAGACAGGCCAAAACTGATTTTACTTCAGATCTTTAACAGGTGTCATGGAGAGAAAATATTGCTGTAAATTCTCAGGCAACATCATTTGAAAGAATAGCGTTATTTTTCACATGTACACTGATGACACCCAGTTCAACCTCATCACTACCTCTCTGGATTCCTCCACTGTCTCTAACTTATCAGACTGCCTAGCCGACGTCCATCCTGGATGAGCAGAAATTTTCACCAGTTAACTATTGTGCAGACGGATATTCCCTACCCTCTGGCAACTGTCTGTGGCTATTCACAACTCTTCACAAAATTGGTTGCATATTTGACCCTGAGAAGAGATTCTGACTACACATCCACACCATCACTAAGACTGCCTATTTCCACTTCTGTGGCATCAACCAGCTCCACCCCTGCCTCAACCCATCTGCTGCAGAAACCCTTATCCATGCCTTTGTTACCTTTAGACTTGACTACTCCAAAGCACTCCTGGCTGGCCTCCCACATTCTACCCACCGTAAACTTGAGGTTATCCAAAACTCTGCTTCCCTTGTTCTAATTCAAATCAGGTCTTGTTCACCCATCAATCTTATATTTGCTAACCTATACAGGCTCTCAGCTAAGCAATGCCTTAATTTTAAAATTCTCATATAATATAAGAATAGAAAATGCTGGAAAAACTCTGCAGGTCTGGCAGCATCTGTGAAGAGAGAAACAGAGTTAATGTTTTGAGTCCGCATGACTCTGCTTCAGAGACATACGAACTCAAAATGTTAACTCTGTTTCTCTCTTCACAGGTGCTGCTAGACCTGCAGAGTTTTTCCAGCATTTTCTTTTTTTATTTCAGATTTCCAGCATCTGCAGTATTCTGCTTTTATCTTAATCTTTAAAAATTCTCATCCTTGTTATCAAATCTTACCATGACCTCATTCCTCTCTACGTCAGTAATCTCGTCCAGCCCTACAACCGTCTGCACGCCTCCAACTCTGGCCTTTTGGTCACCCCTGATTTGAATTTCTCCACCATTGTCAGCAATCCCTTCAGCACGCCAAAGCCTTAAGCTCTGGAATTCCCTCCCTAAATCTCTGTTGGATTCTAGACACCAGTTTGTTGGATCCTGTTCGCGTGCTTGCTGTAAATGGTGGCCGATTTGGTACTAATGATAGAATTGAGTAGCAGACGCTTCATAGGTAGAAACTCTGTTTATTATCAAAGGTACTCAGCAGCAACTAAACATAGGCTTGCACTTCAAACCCTACCTCTACACTTTCTCAACTACTAACTACTGACTACAGGCTACTAACTACAGCGGTAGCGTGTGCTACCCTGCTATTGGATATTAAGATCATGTGATCTTCCATAATAATATTCTTTTTAAGAGTATATTACACATCAGATTACCACATCCTTCCTCCTTTACTCAGAAATACATTTTATATTTACAATTACAATTTTCTCAAAATAGCAAAATATTTACACTGATAAGTAACTTACACATTTAGTCTTCCTGGGGGTTTCCTTATGCATGTAGAGCGTCTCAGCTCTACAACTTCAGATGCTTTGTCAGGAACCTCCTTTTCTGGAGTTGCTTGACCATCAGATGCTTCAGTGGACTCCTGCAGATCTGTATCCTCCACTCTTGAAGGGACAACAAGTATATCTGAACCAGGTTGAGTTCTCAAAAATGGAAACACTGACCTGATCGTGAACACTGATGGAATCATTTCTTGGTGCATAGTTTCTCTCTTTTTCAAATGATTCATGTGTCTCTGTATGACTCGGCCTTCCGCCTCCAAATGGTAGAATAGAGGCCCAGCCATTTCACCCGGTAACCACTTTGGCCCTTCTCCAAAGTTCTTCAAGTATACCTTTTCTCTCATGTTAAATTTCTTCTCACAACTATGCCAGTTGTGTCTAGTTTTCTGACTTCCCTGACTCCTTTCACCATCCCCCCTAAATTTGGCATTATTAAGCTCAATCTTGTCCTGAGACGGCGATTCATCAATAACTCCGCAGGTGTGACACCTGTTGTTGTGTGAGGGGTGGTCCTATAATGGAAAAGAAAGTGTGCTAGCTTGGTTGTTAAGGAATTTCTGGTTAATTTCTTCATGCCAGCCTTGAATGTTTGAACCGCTCTTGTGACCCGTCCATTTGGGGCAGGGTTGTAGGGTGCTGTTTTTGCATGAGCAATACCGTTGACACTGATAAACCGCTGAAACTCAGCACTTGTAAATGCCGTGCCATTATCGGAAATGACAATTTCTGGTAGTCCATTAATGGCAAAACCTTGGTATAACTTCTCAATTGTAGTAGTTGACGTTGGTGATCTCAGTTCATATATGTCCATCCATTTTGAGTGGGCATCAACAATGGACAGAAACATTGTTCCCATGAGAGGTCCCACATAGTCAATGTGTAATCGTACCCATGCTCTTCCTGGCCACTCCCAAGGGTGTAATGGAGCAGTTGAAGGCAACTTTTACAGTTGCTGACATTGCACACAATTCTTCACTAAACTCTCTATTTCATCATCCATCCCAGACTGCTATATGTAGCTGCGAGCTAAGGTCTTCATTCAGGATATTCCTGGATGTGAGCTGTGTAGCTCAATTAACAATGGTTCGCTTCCTTTTGGAGATACTATCACTCATGCTCCCCACAACAAGATGCCATCCTAAGTGGTTATTTCATGTCTTCTGTTAAAGTACGGTTTCCTTTCATCAGAAACAGCCTCTTGTGATCAACCATGAAGTGCTTGTTCTCGTACTTCAGATAGGACTGGGTCCCGATTTGTCCAGTCTCTAAACTGTCGAGCACATACCAGCAATGAATCTAAGAAATTTAGCAATAACACGAGTTCTTCTGGAACTGGGACTTCCTCATCTTTTTCTTGTAAAGGCAAACAACTAAGTACAACGGTGTTTGCAATTTGACTACCAGGCCTATGTACGAAAGTATCCTCGTATGCTGCCAGGATTAAAGCTTTATTTGTGTTTCTGTGTCTTCTTTCTATGTGCCTTCTTCTTTCCAGCACTGACTTTAACCTCGGTCTTCTTTTGAGTTTCAATATTGGACAGACTACTCTCAGATGCAAGTCCGACCAGAGTGAGCTCAGTGGTTGAGTCTCCCAGAATTTCATCATCCGTCTGCTTCTTAGAAAATGCTGCAACTTTTGCCTCCAATGTCTCTTTGGCTTCATGTGGCTTATTTTTCAGCTCTTCCATCTCTTTTTTATATTTGTTTGCTATCTCCTGGAAAATTAAGCATTGTTGTGTCTTCTCTGCCAACTCATCCTTCATTTTGACTAGAGAAGTGCTGAATTCTTTCCATTTCTCTTTGTGTTTTTCCTGAGAGGATCTTGTAGTGTGTGAAGGTCTTTCAGCAGGTTTTCTTTTTCCCTTTGAAGGTTGCTCACCTTGTCTCGAACTCTGTCCTTAAGCATGGTCACTTTGACTTCCTTCTGCTGTTCTTCCAGGTTTTGGCTCAAGACAGCCTGCATTTCTTCAGGTAGTTGAGTCTTTACACACTCCTTCTCCAAAGCAGAAACGCTTCCTGTTTTCTTTTGGAATTTCAGTGGTCCCTCAAGTTTGATTTCCCTTAGACAGTTTCGTCCTAGGAGGCTTGTTCCTCTGCCTCTCAATACCAACACTGGTAGCTTTACCAGTTGGCTCCCATAATGAACAGTTATTCCACTTATGCCTTTGATTTGAATGTTTTCACCAATGCATGTTTTTTATTGGGCAGTTGTTTCTTCCAAGTTTAATTGATGTTTGCCATTACTCAGATATTTGAAGGTATGTTCCCCAATTACTGTAATAGAAGCTCTTGTTTCCACTTCCATTTGAATAGTACCAATCACTTTCACTGTTCACAGAATCACAAAATCACACAGTGCAGAAGAGGCCCTTCGGCCCATCGAGTCTGCACCGACATGTGAGAAACACCTGACCTACCTACTTAATCCCATTTACCAGCACTTGGCCCATAGCCTTGAATGTTATGTGACATAGATTAGTTCTGTTCTTCCAACCTTTAAGTTATATAACAAATAAATATCTGAATCTGTTGCTTCAGGATCTTCTACATTGGAGATCTCACTGTTTTTTCTTTGTTTAAAAGTCTGTTTGGCTCTTTCCTTTCACTGTCTCATTATGTGTCCCTTTTTATGACAATAAAAATATTCTATTTGTTTAAAGTGCAATAGTTAAAAGATTGTTTGTTTCTACCTCTATTGATATTGCTCCTTGTTTTTGCTGCTGTCTTTTTTTCATTTTCCTACTAGTGAGGGCTGTTTCCCCCTCTTGGCAGAGTCTAGCATTTTTGTGACATTTTTAGCTGGGGTTTCCTGCCCATTGTGGAGGACGGTGCCATTTTGCATGCCCTGTATAGCTTTCAAATCTTTTACTGCACTTTCCAAAGCCAGTGCAATCTCTAGGGTCTTCTTAAAATCCAAACTTGTTTTGGATAACAATCACTTCTGAAATTCGCACCACGATCTCTAAGCATATCGTTTAAAGATGTACCAAACACACAATGCCCTATTATTTGCTTCAAGCTTGCTATATCATTTGCAACTGTCTCCCCCAGGGATCTAATTCTTGAATTAAACTTGAACATTTGCATCATTAATGAGGGCTTTGGTTGGTAATGGCCCTTCACCAGGCCCACTAATTCAACAAAATCTCTCGAGTCTGAGACACTGGGTGCCATCAAATTTTGAATCAAGCCATAAGTCTTACTCCCACATGTACTTAAGAGGATCGCCCACCTCTTCTCTTCCCCCCTTATCTCATTTGCTTGGAAAAAGAATGAGAGGCACTCAATGTATTGGGACTAATCGTTTGTTGCTTGATCGAAAGGATCAATTCTTCCAAATTGCAGCATGCTATGAGGGGATTGCTTCGGTGATTTGAACGGAACTTCTCCTTATACTGTGCGAGGTATAGAACTGATTTTGTTTCTCTTATTTTCTTCTGATTAACTAGTTTAATCCTCGTCGTGAGTTTATTGGTTCCTAGATGCCAGTTTGTTGGATCCTGTTCACACGATTGCTGTTAAGTGATGGCTGATTAGGTACTAATGATAGAGTTGAGTAGCAGACACTTCATAGGTAGAAACTCTATGTTTATTTACAAAGATACTCAGCAGCAACTAAACATGTGCTTACACCTCAAACTCCATCTCTACACTCTCTGAACCACTAACTACGACTACAGACTACTAACTACCGAGGTAGCCTGCGTTACTCTGGCAGATTTTTAATTAGCAATGGTTGAAAGGTTATGGGGAGAAGGCGGGAAATTGGAGTTGAGGCCGAAATGAGATCAGCCATGATTGTAATGAATTGAGGGGCAGGCTCAAGGGGCTGAATTGCCTACTCCTGCTCCTAGTTCTTATGTTCTTATGTTCTATTGGATACTAAGATCATGTGATTGTCCAGAATAACATTCTTCTTATAGGTACATTACGCATCAGTTTACCACAGCCTCTTTACCTCTGTTTCCTTCTTTAAGATAGCAATTAAAACTTACGGTTGCCCTAATTCCTCCTTACATGGTTCAGTGTCAATTTTTTGCTTTATAATGACTCTGTGAAATGGTTTGGAATGTTTTATTGATAAAGGTGCCAAATAAATATAAGCTGTTTTTGTATAGGTCACATTCCTATATGCTTGCAAATCATGCTAAACATCTGTATGTATTATTTGTAGTTTTATCTCAATGAACCATTATTAGAGTTTAAACAGTAGATAGTTTATGTTCAGGATTATTATTAGTATTAATAGCTGCATCGACATTCATGAGGACTAATAGTGCAAAGGCTGTATGCAAATGTATACAAGTTTCTGGCTGTTTAATTACATTAGGATCTGTTAACAGTGACTCAGCGTTGGAATGATAATGAACTATGCTTATGAGTTATAAATATTTATAACCCTTCTCTTTCCACACGCAGGCTTCATCACTTTTTATAATCAAATTCTGGTTGCTCAGTAGTGGTTAGTCAATAAATTTCATTGATATCCTTCACAAATATATTTAAACACAAGTGAAGTCTCATCCTCCACTGATGTTACAACAGGGAGTCCACGTCAAAAATGCTTTATTGTTTGGGAAGCCCTTTGGGACGTTCTTGGAACATGAAATTCTCTCTATAAATGTGGATTATTTCTTTCGAAGAGAAACCCATGGTGGATAATGGGTACAGGCAGATGATAACAGCCCTCAAACTTGCATGTATAATACAGCAAAATTGTAATTACAGAAATCAAGCTAACATTAAATAAGGAGCAGATTCCCTCTGTGTTACAAAATCATAAGCATTGGTTTCCCTTCAGCCCACCGGTTAATAATTTTATTGCACATAACACACAAAAGACATCTCTCCCTTTCATGCAAATATTTTCCATCTTCACAAACAGAAACATCTCAGGTGTGCAAGTCTCCTAGCCCCACAATCAACAACCAAGCATCAAGCCTATGAAAATGTTAAACCCAAGCTCCAGCTTGCTTTAAGAGAAATTCAGAACAACTGGTGGAATACAAAACAAAAACTGTTGAGCTACAACGTCCAGCTGTTCAGTTTTTGACAATGGGCAGGTTCTTCCGGTCCCGCCGCAAGTCAATGGGCTTCTGGTTGGGACACCGTCTGCGGGGGGTCCTGCCTCTGGCGGGGCTGGAAAATCCCAGCCTGTGTTGAAGACTGTACAGCCACCACAACCTTTGCTCCTATCCTAACAGTAAATGAACTACAGCTATGGCTCATTTAGCACTCCTAGGGCATTCCGAGAAAACAGCATGCTAAATGAAAATATACTAAACGAAAATTGCTTTTGGCGACCCTCCTAGTTGCCGTTTCCCTCTTTACTGTCTCTCTTCCTGTTCCCAAACCCTCACTGTGAGCCAGGGCTCAGGAGGAGGGGTGGGGGGGGGTGGGGGTGGGGGGTGCAAGAGGGAGAGAGCATCTGGAGGTGGACAGGATCCAAAAGTGTATGTGTCAAATACCGAGGAATAAGTCTCTTAATTTCAGGAAAAACCCTTACAAGGATCCTATAGACTGTCTACCAGACAACCTTCTATTATAGATGATGCAAGGACACCCTAGAAAGGGCATCACAAGCTTCTGTATTACAGACTACCTCTCTTGGGAAAACACTGCATCCCATCAGCCCTTGTGGAGGCAAACACTGACATTTGATTTAGCATGTTTTGAGGACCATCTACGCCAAATGCACAATATCTAACTTGCCCAGAGCAAGACCAATGCTGTTGCAGCTGAGGCAGTTCCTTCAAACACCAACAATGAGAACAGGATCTGCCAGTTCTGTGGACGCCCGTGCCAATCCCACAATGGACTCTTCAGTCATGAAAAGACCCACAGAAAACAATGAAGTCACTTACATTTTGAGTATCCTTGAATATTGTCTACCACCCACCTCCTTTATGTAGTCCTCACTTCTTATAAAGCTTTGTCCAGATAAATCCTGGATAATCAGGAAGGTAAGCCATGAGTGCCTGGATTACAAAGCTTCTATGTTGCCATTGGTGTTGCAGTGTCACTGTTCTTGACTCTGTGCAGAAATAAAAGCATAAAATGAGCTCAAGCCATGACCCAATTGAATCATGCAATAGGCTCTGGGAGCTAAATGACCTACCCCTGTTCCTATGGTGTTCTAACCAACATTTATTTCAACTTATTCAAGTGTGTAGTTTGGGACACTATTCTTTCAAATGCAATGTTGAAAGCTTTTGCTCTGTCTGGACCTGGGATTGTGCCCCTTTATACCAATGGAGATGGAGAAAGAATGGAAATTCAGGCATTTCATTATTTTTCTGGCTGTGGGCCAGCATCAGGTTTTCCTATGCTGTTAATTTAAGAGACTTGTGTCATTCAATAGTGCATGCCATCTTAAATGACTCAGTTCTGAAAAAGGGTCATACGGATTCGAAGCTTTAACTCTGTATCTCTTTCCACAGATTCTACCAACCTGCTCAATATTTGGTGTCATTGTGATTGCATAGCTTAGTGTCTGGAGCAGGAGGATGCAAATATCTGCCCAATTTTTCCAGCACTTTGTGTTTCGATCCAAACTCACTTCACTTCAAAGATCATCATCCACTGCAGGCAAATCTCTGGATCATGTTCCCTCCAGCCAAATGCATCACTCTCCCTCAGATAGCATTCATCAACAGTCAAACATAAAAGGTTCTCCAAGGAAAGGCAACCATCAATATCCCTTGCAGGCATGTTCTGTTCCTAGTGTTCCCTCTAAGTGTTACCATAATTGGGGAAGAATGTCTGCCGGGCATCCCTGAAAGCTTCTTAGCTCTTACAGCCAACAGCAGGATCCAGGCATATCGCTATCTTAAGATTTGGGGTTAGCATCCCAAGTTCTCAGTTGATTTGTGCTGCTGTGTGCTTGTGTAAGCTGCAATGAGAAGACAGCAGTAAATGAGAGATCTCCGGAAATAGTCAATCAATACTCCATAGGCAATTGGACATTGTGCTTCCCGAGATAGGAATGCCCGAATGAAAAGAAAAAGTAATGTTTTAAATGAAGTGCCTGCCAACAGTGGAACCAGTTTCTAGAAAAGGGTACAAAAAGGGAAGGAAGTGTTCCACATGGGTATACAAGTGTTGATGGTGAAAGTATATGTTTGTGTTACAGACATGACATGATATGACATGACATGACAAATATTTTACCTCCTCAAGTGCAATCCTGTTTGCAATTTGGATAGTGTCAAACTTTCCCTTCAGTTTCCAACACTTTCACCAAAGCTACTCTCCAAACCCACCCATTCCATCTTACAGGAAGTATATAGCATGGAGCTGCAGCACTTATACCTTGAAGGCACTGGAAATCATGTTCCACAGCCTCCCCACAACTCACTGCACCCTCGATGAGCCACGCAAAGTGAGCTGGCAGCTCAGTGCTAATAGGTTATAGGGCCTTATGCAAAATCCAGTGAGCTCCGTTTACTTTGTCAGGGAAGGTACCAACTGCAACTTTAGGCTCCTTCGGAGATTCTAGTTGCCACACTGGATACCAAAAGTGAATAAGCATTCAATTCCCGGCACCATAACTTCACTTGAAACAGAAATGTAACTGGGTGACTCCACAATATATCATAGCTGACACCTGAACAAGTATTTTATTGATTTGAATGAGTTCCTTCACTTTTAAAATATATGTGCTTTGATTAACTGCACCCCTGAGAACTAAGAGTGCAATACATCCAAGTATTTATAATAGGAAACTTAAAGTAATTTATCGAACAAACTGCATATTACATTGGGATTCTGCCATGAGGCTTGCTTCTATTAGCTCATATATTCAGATGCATTGAAAATGGATGCCTTCCTACATTAAAGGCAGTACATGTATGCTAGTTATTGTTTGTTGTTACTAGATTTATATAACATTCTGTAAATTTGTAAAGTGAGGGCTTATTTTTGCAAAAAACGTGTAAGTATATTAAACTTCATTCAGTTTCCTGAGGAATTTCTTACCTTTGAATGGACACTTCAAAAGTTGTGATTACATAGCTCAGCGTCTGAAGCAGGAGGATGCAGATATCTGTCTCCCACTTCCCACAATAGTAAGCTCCTAATACAGAACAGGCAAATTGTTTTTCCACATGGACAATTGAAGAGTAAGTCATCTTGTTTTGCCTGATACAGTAAAGGCCCTCAGCTATTCAAGGAAATATCAGCAAAAAGGCCACTCAGCCCATTATGCCTATTCAAGTGCTTGCTGCATATCAGAGCCAGTGACTCTAATCCCAAATGTCCTGCTTTTTTGCCATCCAGTCTAATATTCTTTCTTCTCAAATGGCTAAATCCTATTAAACACCATGATTGATTCAGCTCCATCCATCACTTGGGGTGATATGGTCTATATTCCAATCAAAATTTGCATTAAACCACTCTCCAGCCTTGCCTCATTATGGCACCAACACCCATTTTTTAATACTAATCCCAGATTTGTGCTTTGTTGTCACCAATTGACAAACTTTTGCAGTTTAGTCCTTCAAAGCCTTTCAAAATATAAGCTCCCATATTAACCACTTGCTCTCCCCCACCCGATCCCCCCACACCCTCAACTAAAATAGGGCTATGGGGGGTTAAAATCTTTGCAGTGTGCTCCCCTCCTTGTTGACCTTGTACCACATGCCATTTTAACAGCCACAATCTGGCTAGCCAATGAGACCCTCACACCAGGCAAGAGAAGGCCTTATTTAAATTTACAAAGGCAGAATCTAAGGACACCAGTTGGACCCACATATATTTTAACTCAAGGTCATCACGTTTGGCACCAAGTACTGGAATCATGAGGGACATTGGACATCAATATGTAAAAGGCCCAGAAGAAAGCCAAAAAGTGAAAAAGAGTTTATTTTTCAAAGTATTTCCTTGAGGGGCTGGGCTCGATCCACATGGAAACCAAGGCCATGGCCTTACCTCCTTTGACCATCTACTGTCCGCCAACATTTGTTTGATTGCCTGGGGCCATATCCAGTAAATCCCTGGCTGAAGCCTCCGGTCACACTCGTCTGATTCCCGCCACCAGCTTAATGTCATTCACACCAGGGCCAGGATTTTTCCTATGGCGGGCGGGCTGGGTGGGAGCGGGCGGGGGTGGGGGCGGAGCCAGTCGCCGCCCGCGATCGGCTCTGCACCGCTATTTTACGTGGGTGGGTCAATTAAGGCCTACCCAGTGTAATACGTGACCGGTAGCACTCAGCACTACCTGTGCGGGTGGGGGTTGGAGGGAGAGTTGGAGCCTGTGCCCTTTCGCGTATGTGTGCAAAAGAATGCAGCAATCTCCCTGGGGCAGCTCCATGCCTCAGGGAGATTGAACGGATATTAAAACAATTAAATAGATGATTTAAACATTTATTCAAACATGTCCCCTCGTGTGACTGTGTCACATGAGTTGGGACATGTTTTTAAATTTATGAAAATTTATTTGTTTATTTAATGAAAGTTTTTGGAAACCTCACCTCACTCATGGATGAGGTTTCCTGAAAACGTGAAGGCCACTTGGACTTTTTGCCTGCCCGCCAACCTTAAGATTGGATGGTCAGTGTTCGTAAGTGCATCAGTTAGTGTCTTAATGGCATCAATAGGCCGTTTACATTTCAGTGCGTGCACAGCCGACTCCAGCATGTGCCCGCCGAACAAAATATTGTGATGGCGCATGGTGACATCGGGCATGACGTCACTTTACACGTCAGCGTGTCAGGCATGCCCCCACATGCCGATGGAGAAACCCTGCCCCAGTTTGCCAGGCCAGATTTACTTAAAGGTAACCTCAAAGTTAACATGTCTCAAGACATACATGGGCAAGCTTGGGCAAGGTTAACACTCATCATTTCAGCCCCACATTCCTATCATTAAAAACATGGCTTTTGAACACTTCAATTTGCTTCCACTTTATTATTTCTGTATCTTCAATGCAGAGAACTCTAATTGTGCAGGAGAACCCTTACAGGGCACTCTAATCAAACACATCTTTAAAGCCCAATTATCCCTCATGCACTATGCCTATGGTTGGTAATGTTCTTGAAGAGTTCCATTGGTCCACTTTGCCATTTTCAAATTCATATTTCCTGTCCCTGATTAGTCCTTAACTTTTAGAATGCGGTGTTAAACTGAGGGCCTCTTAGGTGGATATAAAATATCCCACAGCACTTCAAAGAACAGCGTATTTCTCCTCAGTATTCTGTCCAATGTTTATCACTTAAACAACACACCAAAACAAATTATTGACTCACTTATTTCACTGTTGTTGTGGAGTCTCACTGTGCACAAATTATCCTTCTTTCCTTTTTCATTTGGGTTCTTTGGAAAGGATTTGATTTAATTTAGTTTGACCGATCACTTAAGATGGATCAGAAAGGTCCAACTGGACAGCATTCATTTAAAATCTTTGATCAAGGAGTAAGGTTAGCCAGGAAATTTAGATACAGTCCTTTAAAAGGGAAGTTGAATTATAGAGGTTAGGTTTGTAGTTGGCTCGGAATGATGAGCTACAGGCTATCATGGATCATTTCTTCGGAAGCTGGAGAGGAATTTTCCAGCGTGTTTCTTGAATTGGCCAATTTTTTCTCAGCTTTTTTTTGCTTTTGTAGTTAGGGGATCAGTCTCTGTGTGCATGGTTCCATCGACCCAATGGTTTTCTCATGTCACCTTTCTTTTTAAGTGTTAGATTGGCCATTGCCGGTTTCCCTTTGTTATCCAGGATGGCCATGTCTTGGTGCGTTGAGTCATCTGTTGTGCATTCTAACATGGCTGTAGATTGCAAAACTGCATGGTTTTCCACAGTGCAGGCAAGGATGCATTGTTTGATTTTGTTCTGAGAGCCTGGTCTCTCTAGCTTGCCTTTTGTCCTTTTCTGTCTGTATTCTTTGCTGTTCGAAGGAAACAATACCACTACATAAGACCACTCCACAGGTAGTTCTTTCTTTTGCATTTTTCTCCCAGCCCACAGTGGAAATGCCATATTCCCTGAGGAACACCTTTAAGGAGTCCTGGAACCTTAATCTCAGTTTACCTCACAGGCTGTGTCCTAGATTAAGTTGTGAATTCATGATTATCTTAGGGATTTTTGTCATCAGTCATGCAGGTTATATTATGTCCACTCCATTTGAGCTAGGCTTTGATGATGAGTGTGTCAATGCCAGCTATTTCTGCTCTTTGAAGTACCTCAATGTTAGAAACTTTGCCCTCCCATTTGTTGCCCATGATGTTCCAAATGCATCACATATAGAACCTGTCCAAATGCTTAATGTGTCTGGAGTAGGCAGTCTATGTCTTACAGGCATATAGGAGGGTATATATTACCACAACTTTGTACACAGCAAGTTTTGTAGTAAGTTGATACCATTTTTTGCATAAATGGGCAAATGCTGAACTTGCTCTGACAATTCTATTTACTGCCTAGTTGTCAATGCAGACATTTCTGGATGTTGTGCTTCTGAGACTTGTGAAGTTATCTACAGCCTTCAGGGCTGTGTCATTGATAGTTATAGTAGGTGGAGTATAGTCCAAGTTTGGTGAATTAACCCCGCCTTCCTTAAGATGATGGCTAGTCCACATTTGCCAGCTGCTTTTGAAAAACAATCCATGATCCTGTGCAAACCA
This sequence comes from Carcharodon carcharias, assembly GCF_017639515.1. Lineage (NCBI taxonomy): Eukaryota > Metazoa > Chordata > Chondrichthyes > Lamniformes > Lamnidae > Carcharodon > Carcharodon carcharias. The sequence goes on from NC_054473.1 coordinate 69,770,360, forward strand.
AGCTCAAAGTGTGCTGTGAGGGCACAGTCATCAACAGACAGCAATTCCCCTATCATCAACTCTGATATGTTAGTTGAGGACATCAGTGGTTCCAGGTTGAAGATATTGCTATCTGTTCTGAATTGGATTTACATTTCATCAATACCCCCATCAAATGCCTCAGAAAACATGGCAGCAAAGAACATACTGAAGAGCATGAGGGCCTTGACACACCCCTGCTTCACAACACTTGTTATGTCAAATGGGTATCTGTGTTCATCACAGTCAGTGACTCTGGCCGTCATCCCATTGTGAAATTGCTGTATCAGATTTATAGCTCTATCTGTACATCCATGTTTGGCTAAAACCTTCCACAAGGCCTCTCTGTTTATTGTGTCGAAGGCCATTGGGTCAACAAAGGCAGAGTAGAGTCCCATCTGTTGTTCCTAGCATTTCTCTTGTAATTGCCAGAGGGTGAAAATCATGTTGCAATGCCTCTGAATCCATTTTCTTTTAATTTTCATGGGATGTGGGCTTCACTGGCTGGGCCAACATTTATTGCCCATCCCTAGCATGCTCTTGAGAAAGTGATAGTGAGGTGCCTTCTTGAACCATTACAGTCCATGTGGTGAAGGTACACCCACAGTGCTGTTAGGGAGGGAGTTCCAGGATTTTGACCCAGCGACAGTGAAGGAATGGCGATATATTTCCAAGTCAGGATGATGAGTGACTTGGAGGAGAACCTGAAGTGGTAGTGTACCCATCAATCTGCTGCCTTTATCCTTCTAGATGATAGTGGCTGAGGGTTTGGAAAGTGCTGTGGAAGGAGACTTGGTGAGTTCCTGAAGTACATCTTGTAGCTGGTACACACTGCTGCTACTGTGCGTCGGTAGTGGAGAGAGTGAATGTTTGTGGATGGAGTGCCAATCAAGAGGGCTGTTTTGTCCTGGATGGTTTCAAGCTTCTGAAGTGTTGTCAGAGCTGCACTCATTCCTGACTTGTGCCTTGTAGGTAGTAGACAGGCTTTGGGGGGTCAGGCGGTAAGTTACTTGTCACAGAATTCCTAGCCTCTGGCTTGGTCTTGTAGCCACAGTATTTGTATGTATAATCCAGTTCAGTTTCTGGACAATGGTAACCCCCAGGATTTTGATAATGGGGGATTCAGTGATGTATACCATTGAAGATTAAATGGTAGTGGTTAGATCCTCTCTTGTTGATTATTGCCTGGTATTTATGTGGTGCGAATGTTATTTGCCACTTGTTAGCCCAAGCCTGGATCTTGTTCAGGTCTTGCTGCATTTGGACATGGACTGCTTCAGTATCTGAGGAGTCGCAAATGGTGCTGAACATTGTGCAATCATCAGCGAACATCCCCATTTCTAACCTTATGATGGAAGGAAGGTCAGTGCAAGTCCCTCCCAACTGTATACAACAGTGTGGCCACCTCTGCTGGGTCTGTCCTGCTGTTGGGACACGACATACCCAGGAATGGTGATGGTGGTGTCTGGGACATTTTCTATAAGTTATGATTCCGTGAGCATGACTATGTCAGGTTGTTGTTGACTAGTCTGTGAGACAGCTGTCCCAATTTTGGCACAAGCCCCCAGATGTTAGTAAGGAGGACGTGCAGGGTCGACAGGGCTGAGTTTGCTGTTGTTGCTTTTGGTGCCTATGTCGAGGCCAGGTGGACCATCTGGTTTCATTCATTTTAGACTTTTTAGCAGTTTGATACAACTGAGTAGCTTGCTAGGTTATTTCAGAGGGAAGTTAAGAATCAATCATATTGCTGTGGGTCTGGAGTCACATGTAGGCCAAACCAGATAAAGAAGGCAGATTTCCTTCCCTAAAGGATATCAGTGAACCAGATGGATGTTTATGACAATCGACAATGGTTTCATGGTCATCATCAGACTTTTAATTCCAAAACTTTATTGAATTCAAATTTCACCATCTGGGATTTGAAGCCAGGTCTTCAGAGGGTTAACTTGAGTCTCTAGATTATTAGCCCAGTGACAATACCACTACGCCATCACTTTCAGGCAATCCACCTTCTGCTATGTGGCTTACCAATCTGCTGAGTAAGACTTTTGCTAGAATCTTACCAGTTATCACATAAGCGCGATTCCTCTGTATTTGTCACACAATTTTGTCCTTTTCCTTTGTACATCTGAACAATCATGGCATCTGTGAACTCCTGAGGAATAGTTTGTTCATTCTGTGATATAATTGTATGAGCTTGACGGCTAACTATGGTCCCCCAGATGTGGCCGAGTCACAAATATTTGCTTAAGAAGTTGTTAGTTTTGTTGAACAGCTGCACCAACATGGGTTAAATGTTACAAAATTACCTCCTGGGATCCTGTCTGAGCCCGGAACTTTTCTTGAGGTAGGGGTCTGATGGCTTTGTCAAACTCCCAACAGTAGGTTTGTTGCCCAGCTTTCACATTTGTACCAGTCTGAAAACTTGTCTAAAGCTGTTCCATTTACAGTGCTCTTTGATAACTGTCCTGTCCTTCAGAAGAGATTTCCCTTTAGCATTGAGAATGGGTGAGTAGCCGTGTGAGAGAGAAAGTTTTTAGGGCTTTATTGAAATTCCCCATGTCATGCTGATCAGCATAGACTTAAAGGTAAAAGCAAAAAACTGCAGATGCTGGAAATCCAAAAGTAAAAATACCTGGAAAAACTCAGCAGGTCTGACATCATCTGCGGAGAGGAGCACAGTTAACGTTTACTAAATTAGCACATTCCTTAGATAATATCACCACCTTCAACACCTCTTTGTCCTTTTGTCTATGACATATTTTGGTTATCTCCACCTATCACTGGCCCTCTATCCAGCTCTACTTGTCCCACCCCCCTCAACCAGCTTATATTTCACCTCTTTTCTATTTTTCCTTGGTTCTGTTGAAGAGTCATACAGACTCGAAATGTTAACTGTGTCCCTCTCCGCCAATGCTGTCAGACCTGCTGAGTTTTTCCAGGAATTTTTATTTTTGTTATAGATTTGAAATTCTCCGGCTTGTTCAGTCCACCATGCATCTTATAACCTACACAGCTTCTGTTGCTGGTTCCTTTTGTTCTCCTGGAGTGGTTGCTGAGGAGTGGATGGATCTTTATTTCCCAGCCGTGCTACATATGCTGCACTGTTGTCCTGTAGCGTTTCCTTAATTTAATCATAATTTTCATTGAACCAAACTTGATGGTTTCTCTTCTGTGTTCCCAGGACATCATTGGCAGGTTCCAGCACTGTTGATTTGAAGGGTCATCATGCCACTCCAATATCGTCACTCAGGTTTTCTTTGGAGGACAACTGCTCCTTGTGTCTGAACCGGAATTGTTCACAGCACTCTGTGGATGCCAGTTTCTGCACATCTAGTTTTCTTGGGGACTAGTGCATATTGGTCTTTTCAGTGATATAGTAAGCTTCACACTGGAGTGTAGCATCCTGTGGTCTGCAGAGCACTCCACTCCTCTCTGCTGATCATATCATCTTTGATATTGCTCTGTCAGATGATGATAAAGTCAATCTGCCAGTGTTTAGATCTTGATCATCCAATTGAACCTTCTGTCTAAAGGTGGTGCTGGTGATTGACACATTCCAATGGGTACAAAAGACTCAGGAGAGGAATGTCACTGATGTTGCCTTTCTCCACACCTTAATTCACCAGGACACCATTCCAAGCCTGATAGTCAGCTTTGTTACGGGTAGGAGGGGGGTTAGTTTATACAGCCCTAATTCCAAGCTTGATAGTCAACTCCTACATTTTGATTGAAGTCCCTCATCACAATGAGCTTATCCTCCTGCGGGATATTTGCAATTGCTCAGTCCCGGCCCTCATAGGATTTATCCTTGATTTCTTCAGGAATAGTCATTGTTAGAGTTTTGTTGCTGACGATTGTTGCCTAATGGTTGGTCACAAGAGGTGGACATCATGAGGTGATCGTTTATGCCCCTCAGGAGAGTATCCAGACTTTTTGCAATATCAGTCTTGATTCCACTCCCCTGGATTTGGGGACTTTCTTCTTTACCTTGGGACTTGCTTGCTATCTGTCCCTTTGCTCCAGTCTCTCTCTGGCAGCTGCTTTCAACCAATTTTAGTTGGGAACTGGCTATCTGTCCCTTCTAGGTGGTTCCTGTTTGGCAGCTGTCTTCAAAACTGAACACAAACCTGCTGTTCCTAGTCCTTCCTGTGTGTCTGTAGGAGGGACCTGCCTCCCTGGGCCCCTGTTGTTCGGCAATAGCACTGTTTTTTTCTACCCTTGTTTGCTTAACTTAGCTTACAGTCGTAAAATTCTCGGTAGAAATGCAAGCACCTTTTAAAGTGAAACTAAAACTCAACTTGATCTCGTCTCAACACATAGATACAAAAATACAAACCAAGCTTAAACATTAAAGTTAAAACTCATTCCTAACACCCACAAATGCAAATATAACCGACTTAAACTGTCTCTTTTTCCTGACAATACAGCACATGGTACAGCTGTATGGCTGTATATGGCTGTATGATACACATTACATGTTGCATGGTGCATGTCATATGGTACATGGCATATGGTGCAATGTGTGTAGCACATGGTGCATAGTTCATGGCACACTGCATAAGGTGCATTGCACATGAAGCAGGGCTCATAGTGCAGGGCAGATGGTGCATGGTGTGTATTCTGAGCATTCCTCTGTTAAAATTACTTTCAGAATCCTATGTATGCTGACTGGGTCTACCTCCTGGCTTGGTGTGGAGGTCAGGCAGGAACATTGCCTTAGTTTTCAATAGGGGAAGAAATTGTAAACATGCACTTTATAAACGCGTGACTATGTCAGACAGTGAGTGAATTTTGGCATCATATATAAAGTGGTGGATATTAAACAATGGATCCCAATCCAGTTCTTGGGCAGGATCTTCCCTGGGCGTGGCAGGCAGGCCCAGGAATGGTGGCGAAATGGACTGCCACCCGCAATGGATCTCCGACTGCAATTTAAGATGCCAGGTTGGGGACAGCGAGCGCTGATGTCTGTGCAAGCATCAGGGTGCACTCACTGAAAGCTCGCTGAAGGCACAGAGCTGCCTCAAGGAGCTGAAAATATTTTAAATGAAAAATAAAGATTCTACAAATAATATAAACATGCCCCCACATGTGACTCAGTCACATGAAGAGGGACATGTTAAAAATGATTTTTAAAAAATGTTATTTTTCCTATTTACTGTTGGAAACCTCATCCCGTCTGTGGATGAGGTTTTGAAAAAAATGCAAAGGTCGCTCGGCCTGTTCAGCCAAGCGCCAACCTTAATGTTGGATGGGCAACGAAAAATTATATTTAATTGCTTGCTTAAGGGCCTTAATAGGCCTCTTAATTGTCAGCGGGCGCGCTGCCAATGCTTGCGCACACCCGCCGACTGAAATATCGCACAAGTGCATGATGACGTCGGGACACTCACCCACCGTCATCGTGCAATATTTTACTCCCGATCGGGTCAGGTGCACACCCATCTGCAGGACAAAAAAATTCTGCCCCTTGTATTTGTATAAGTTAGTACTGTGAGAGCCTGCATTTGTTCATTCTACCTGATAACAAAACCGCTTCCAGGACAATTCCTGAAACAAGTAACCTTAAGATTAATTTCTGATTGATTGGCCTCTACTTATTAAAAAAAATTATTTTGTCAGCTAAACAAATAGTTGCTATTCTAGGGGTCAGTAATCTCAAGAGTAATGTAGCTTGTAGCATACATAAACAGGAAATTGTGATTAAGAATCAATACTCCAGGATGAAAATTGAAGAGGCCACATTACTTAGCTATTTTCATTTGTACATAAACCTAATAGTCAGAAGTCTCCTCACATTATTTGGTTTAAGGAGTATCTGCATAATCAACTGATGATCAATTGGAAGTGACTCGCCTGACCCAGCCATTCTTTAGCTCATCTCCTGCTGAAAACCTCATCCGTACCTTTGTTAACTCTAAAAATGTCCATTGCAATGCATTCCAGGTCACCTATCATCAACCCTTCATTAACTTTGCATCATCCAAATCCCTACTACCTGTGTCCTAACACACACCGACTCCCATTCGCCTGTCACCCTTGTCATGAAAATAGCAGATTGTGGTTGTGGACTCCAGTATTAGATACTATATGATACTCCGCACTCTATACAGGGTCACCTGACCTGTGGGTTGAAGATCAGATAGCATATGGTGGAGCCTGCCTTGACAGAGTTCAGACACAGCAGATATGTGTTTGTGTTAAGAAAATGTGTTATCAATGAAGTTATCTCGGTTACAATGTCAGTGACCTGCGTGCATCCTTAAAAAAAGAAAGTAGACAATCTTTGCGCTCGCTGACCTACATTTGGCTCCAGGTTGAGCAATGCGGCAATTTTTAAATTGTCATTTTTTTTTCAAATCTTTCATGGACTCACAACTCCCTATGTCTGTAACTCATCATCTATAACCCTAAGAGACTTCTGAGTTCCTTTTGTACGACCTCGAATTTAATTGATCCACCAAGATTTCAGCTGCCTGGTCCCTGAGCTCTGGAATTCCCTCCATAAACCTCTCTGCCTCTCCTTCCTCATTAAAGATGTTCCTTGAAGTATACCTTTTGATCAAGCTCTGACCATCTACCCGAATATCTCCTAATGTGGTACAATGTTATGTTTTGTTTGAAAATGCTCCTCTGAAGCATTTTGGAAAATTTTACTACTTTAAGGGCTCTATATAAATACAAATTGTTGTTGTCATTTTAGGTTCTTAAATGAAACTGGACTATGGGTTAAATCTGTGATGTTCAACCTTTCAAGCCTTGTACGAACTAACACACTTCCAAGGATCCCTTACCAACATTGATGTTTTACATGGGCCTGAGTAGAGAGACTGTGCTTGGTTTTAAACCTCATCTGAAAGCTGGTATCTCCAACTGTGCAGCGCTCCCTGAGCACTGCACTGGATTGTCAACCTAGATTATGTACTCAAGCCATCACCTCAAATGACAAAATTTAATTTGTGCCAGTCCTTGCTTTCATAACTCAAAGAAACTAATGAACAAGCTGCTTCAATAATACCTTGATGGACTCTTTCCAGTTGCTGGCAATTTTCTTAAACTTAAATAGTCTCCAATTTGAGCTCCTGCTGCAGTGAAATGCACAATTTCCCCTGGCAATGAACGATGACAGGCAGCAGTGAAAGGCAAAGCTTATGGACAAAACCATCATTTTCATGGAGGATATAACGCAGAGAAATAAGGATGTCTTTTACTACATGATGTATGCTATTTTGGTGTTCATATCTATTTTCTCACATCATGAACTAGTATTTGATTTTTTAAAAAGGAGCTACGGATGACAAATCTCCAATCCACATGTGAGACTTTGAAAACTCAGTGATTTTTTTGAAGAGCACACAGGATAGGCCACAGAGCACCGATGAGGACTGGAGGCTGAAGAAGGACCTACCATTACAACCCAAGGTTACTCATGGCCACAATGTGTAACACTCAAGGATTCAAACCACATATGATTTATTATAAAGGTACTGTTGATTCTGCAGCAATAGGGTAATGACATTGACTTGATTCCATGTGTGACATGCTGGAATGTTATCTGGGTGAATCGTGTGTCTGGATCACTACAGCCGTGACCAGCCTTACAGTTGCTACTATATATCTGGTTTGCTGTTGCCACCTTTATAACGGAGCTAGCAAATTAGCACTTTAAAAGTGCAGGAGCAGCCGAGCTAATGGATGATGCCCCTAGTGCTATTGAGGCATTGTCAATGGCAACACATGATGCGATAATGACTGACTTTGATGCACTCAGAGGCAGATTGTAGCCAGCTGTTAAAGAGGGAGGTTAAGCCGCTTGGTACTAGTCACTGTAGGGACTCACAGCATCAATTCAGTTCGAGTAACATGGCAGCATGTGGTCCTTGAAGTCTATCAAAATAGTTTAGGCCCCTCGAGGTAGTGCAGAATAATATGACAAAATTCTTAATGGCCAGGATATTGAGGTCAGCGAGTGGGGGCGGGGCCCACTCACCGACACGTAAAATGACGCGGAGTTCCGCCTGACGTCACCCCGCATCATTTCCATTTCCAGGTTGGCGGGGGCATAGCCGAATCAGCTGTGTGCCTGCCGACCTGTCAACGGCCAATTGAGGCCATTTAAAAAGTAATTGCCGTAGTTAAAGGACCTGCCCATCCAACCTTAGGGATGGCGGGCAGGCCGGGTGCCCTGGCGGGTTTTAGAAAAAGTATGAAACCTTATCCACGGACGGGATGAGGTTTCATGTAGGTTTTAAAAAATGTTATAAATGTTTAATTAAAAGTGATGGACATGTCCCAACTAATGTGATAGTGTCACATGAGATGACATGTCAGGGAATTTCTTTTTCTCTAAATTTACCATTTTTAAATTTGGCACCGATCTTCCTGAGGTACACTTAGCCTCAGGGAGATCAGTGCATTCTTTTGTGCGCATGTGTGAAAAAGCTCACTCTCGGCTGAGGGAATCCACCTGCACAGGGTGTGCATAGCTCTTCCTGGCGGACGTTACACTGGGTGGGCATTAATTGGCCTGCCCACGTAAAATGGCGGCACACCCCCAATCGGGGGCGCCGATCGGAGGCGTGCCTGCTCCTGAACATCCCCCCCGACAGGGGGAGAATTCTGCCCAATGTTTCTCAAGGAGCTGCACAGCAATTGTGAGAGAAAAAACTTTTTCTCTATTCATTGCTGTGATAATTTATTTTGCATCATTTCCAATAAGGTTCATTTATATTTAAGTGCATAACTTTGTAATCCATACACTCAATGCATATTTAATAACATTTGTCCCTACCTTTGTAAGTAGTAATTGTTGGAGCTATTGATTTAAATGGTTCTATTAATCACTAGGGCTGGAGTCTAACCAGCATAAATGTCATTTCAACTACAGCCCACTATACTCTGGAAAGTGTGTTAGTGTATTAGACTGCGAGTGATAAAAAATCAATATTGCAGCGCCCATTTTACAAGTGTCAAACATATAAATGAGTGTGGGAAGGGATTTTTCCCAACACGTTCCAGCCTCCTCAGAATAAATGGACAAGGTCCTTGAAGCAATCTTCAAAAGTATTTCATTAGCTGTAAGTACCTTAGGTGTCCTGAGCTTGTAAAATGTGCTAAATTAATACAAATTCTATCCCTCTTCTTTGTCCATTCTGATGTGCCTTTGATATGTGCTGCACACATTGACCTGGTGAATTAATTTAGGCTCCAATATTTAATTGATGTTCAAACTTAAGGATGTTCTGTTCTTGGCCTCACCTCTCCATATCCCTGGAACCTCCTCCAACCCTATAACCTGTTGTAATGGTGTTGGTTACAGAATGTATCTGTTAAGGAAGTCTTTGCAGTCTTCTAAATGTTAACAGCAAGTCTTTATTAACTACTTGTAACTATATACATATATGCTGTAAAGGGCACAGGCAAGGAGCTATCTCCATGTCTAGGTATTAACACGTCTCTGCTCAACACCACACTGACCATAGGTTTGGGTCATGAGCCTTTTTATTTCACTGTGTGGGTAGTACTGTACTCAATCCCACATTAAACCTGTATGTACCAGACACTTATACTACACCCCCCCAATCTTTATCCCATAGATATGGAGTCACTTTAGTTTACTTCAAGTCTCACATCGTTATTAGTCTAATGCATTTACCTCACTGCCTTACTGCTATTCCAATATTATTTCTATTGCTGTATTAGCATTATTACAACATTTTCACTACTGCAACTCCTCCCTTCAAGTCCTTGAAGTTAGAGTTTCAGGTGGCCTGGAAGCCTTATAACCCTTTCACATCTTGTTCACCATTCTGTCAGAAGAGTGTCAGGCTCTGGTTCTTTTTGTTGACTTGGAGGTTGGGCTGGCATTTGGGTATCCTCATCTATAGTCCTCCACTGTCCGATGGAGGGAGCCTGTCTAGGGAGAGGGCAGAGGCTCCTCCTGTTATGTCTGACCGTGCCCTCTGGCGTGCCAACCTGGTAGGATTGGGGTTGGTCCTTGTTCCATCGGAGGACTGTTTCTTGTCTCCTGAGGTCAGGGATCCAGACCTTGTCACCCGACTGCGGCTGCGACAAGTGTCTTGTGCGGTGTGGTCCGTTGTAAGTAGAAGCTTGCTTCTGTCTGTAAGACTGCTTTCTTGTTTATATGTCCTGGTAGTCCTTGGCTACCAATCTCAGCAGAAGTTTCTTTGGCAGGATCAGAAGTTGTGTACAAAGTTTCCTGCCCATCGGGAGCTCAGGCAGGGACAGGCTGCACTTTAAGGGGTTGGACCTGTAGTATTGTGAGGAAGTCCTCGTTTTTCTTCAGGCCAGTTTTCACCATACGGACCCCTCATTTCGCTTCACCATTCACCTGTGGGTATCTTGGGGAGCTGGCATGATGGTGGAAGCCAGCTGTGGCTGCAAAGTATGTGAAGTATTTGTTCGAGAACCCTGTGCCATCATCAGACATGAGCTCGTCTGGGATGCCATGGCTTGCAAACATCTCTTTGAGTGCTTTGATGACCGTCTCTGTGGTGGTCGTACGAAGTTGCTTTAACTCTTTTGAGTCCAACCAAATAAACTAAATTAACAAAATTAGGGACAAAGTAAAAGCAGCGCCTAAATTAGGGAAACTGCAAAAATAAAGACAAAATTTAAAGGAAACTTGCAAACATTAAACCAAAATGTGATTGACAGGGTCATTAAAAAACCCCAGTCCCCGCGGTGCCCACCGAGCATGGAAAGCCTGGACAGTGCCGGCAGACACTGTGTGCTCCAGCTCCATGGACACCCGGCCATGAACATAGCCACGGAAGAGGGGCAGACAGTTGGGTCGGATGACCCCCCTGATTGCCCATAGCCTGGACTCCACAAGGCTGCAAAAGATGCAGGTATTTTGGGAGCCCATGAACTGACACAACCTATGGTTGTATGGGACTACTGCGTGCAACACCCTGCACCTTAGGTCCCTGATGGAAAATGGGAGGACACCCCCATAAAGGGCCCCCCCCTGGGGACCTCCATCTCCGGATGGCAACAAGGCACACCAGGGCATGTCTGGGTGGCGGGGGAGGGCAAGGAAGTGAAGGGTGTGAGGCAGCAGTCTGTACAGGAAACCCCTCCGCACTGTGCTAAAGGCCACAGAGGGCATTTCCGCGAGGCGACTCAGGTTGTGGGGCACTGGCTCCCAAGGGAATGTTCGGGACTTGGGGCCAATGTGGAGTTCTGTCTGAGCAGGGGTACGTTCAGACGGAAGACCACTGCGCAGCTGCGCCACCTCGAGGTCCAGGATGATGCCTGGGCTGAGCATGACTGTCCTAAGGTCATGAATGGCATTGGCCATGAGCCGATGAAGTTGCTTTATCTCCGCCATCTGGAGAAGTAGTCTACGATGATTAGGAAGGATTTGCTATTTTACACAAATAGTGTCACAGCCAGCCTTTCCCAGGGCCTCTTGGGGAATGCATAGGAATGAGTGGCTCCCTTTGGCCCTGGAGGAGCAATGCACAAACCTGGCAATTCGCAATGGTTTTCTCTATTGCTTTGGAGATACCCGGCCACCAGATGGTGGATTGGGCCCGTGCCTTGCCCTTAGTGATGCCCAAATGACCCTGGTGTATTTTCTGAAGGACATCAGCCCATAGGGAGGCCCAAATGAGGAGGCATTCATCCTAGACCAGGAAGTCATTTATGACTGCAAAGTGGTTCTGCTATTCGAACCATGTTTTGGCTGCAGCACCGCTTGATCTTTGACAAGGCCACCCTTGGTAGCAGTAGGTGTGGATATGGGCACACTTTTCATCATGGAGCTGATCTTGGCAGATCTGTTGGAGCCTAGTCATGGTTACCGGTAGGTGTCCATTAGTGGTTTAGGAGTAGGCCTTGAGGTCAGCAAAAAAGTTGACATCCTATTTGGTTGGAAAGCTCATGGCGGCCCTTGAAAGTGTATTTACCATTGTCTGACTCTTTCCCTGGACATAGATGGTCTCATAAGTGAATGGCATGAGGTATAGACAAAAACTCTGGGTCTGAGGAGGCATCTTGGTAAGCTTCTTTTTGTTTAACAAGGAGACCAGTGGTTTGTGATCTGTCTCATGTGTGGCCTTGAGGCCAAGGATGTGGTTGGAAAACTTCTCACAGGCTTGGGTAACCTGAAGAGCTTCCTTCTTGATGATGGCCTACCTGTTTTCCGTGCCCAACAGCTCTCTAGAAGCAAAGTAGATGGGTTGCCCTCTGCCATGCAACTGTTTCTGAAAGAGAACTGCCCCAGGGACTGTGGATGGAGCATCACCTGCCAAGGCGCTGGGTAGGGTCAGAATGTCAGTGGACAGCAATATCTACTTGATGTGAGCAAATACATGCTCTTGCTAGGAATGCCAGTACTATGCTTGGTCTTTCTTGAACAGATGTCTCAATGGTTCCATGCTAAGAACTTCACCAGCTGGTCCACCATCCCTAGGAGATGCTGAGGTTGGGGTCGGAGGAAGGGGTGAGGAAGCCAGTGTATCACCTTGGTTTTGTGTGGATCTGCTATGATACCTTTGCTGCTGGTGACATGGCCCAGGAACTGGATGGGGTGGGGTGGGGTGGGTTGGTTGGGGGGGGTGGGGGGGGGTGGGTATTGGTAAGCTCACATTTATTGTTCAGCATCAGCCCTGCCTCTTTCAGCCACTCCAGAACTGCTGATAGCCTTTCATCGTGCTCTTCCACTGTGATCCCACGATCTAAGACATGGTCCCAATGGCCTTGCAGGATGTATAACATTGTGCAGTGAAATATCTCTGATACTGATTTAATCCCAAAGGGCAGAGGGTTGAAACAAAATCTGTCAAAGCAGGTAATAAATGTAGTTAGAAGCGGGGAGTCCTCACCAAGGGGAGGTTGTCAGAAAACCACTGCTCGAGTCTAGTTTGGAAAATACCATGTTCCTTTAATGCTGAGTCAGGCTCTCATCCTTCCTGGATACAACCTTGTTAAACTGTGTGAGGTCTACACGGATGCAGAGAGGTCTGATCGGTTTTTGGACTGGGACCGTCCCCAAGCACCATGCGGTAGGTTGTTTGACTGAGAAAATGACTCCCATGTTCACCACCTTGTCCAGCTGCTGCTGTACTTCCCTCATGAGGGGATGGGGGACATTTCATTGAATGAAAAAGTAAACCAGCTTGGCGTCGCTCTGGAGCGTAATCCTGCAGGCATTTTTCAGGCAGCCTAATCCCGTGAAGAGCTTTGGGAGCTCTCGTCTCTATTTGGAGCCAGACCCTTGCCAGTTGACCTCATCAATCCATTGCAGGAGGTTGAGCTCGGTCTGGTCGTTGTGGCTTTGTGGCTCTCCTGGAAGACCAGCTTCAGCACACACAGTCCATAGCCTGCAAGAGTGAGCTAACTCTTTTGAACTTCCAAGAGAGTAGTCCTGGTTGTGGACCACGAAAAGGGTTGCTTGGATCATTTTGTCCTTGTGCTTCAGAGTTGCCTGCTGGGGACCCTAGAGTGGAAGGTGGATTCCTCCCTCTACATGAAATGTCCATTGTTTGACGTTGGAGGTCTTTGAGCCATGGTGCCTTGTCTGAGAGAACTGTCACACTGGTACATGAATCTAATTTAAGATTTATTAGATGACCATTGACCAGGATGTCAGCATTCCAAAATGGCAACCTTTGATCTCACCCAAGAAGCATGGCTGTGTGTCTTCAGGATTTTCAGTCTCAACCTCATGGATTACCTTTCAGCTATCTGTGCAGTGCTGGAGTTTTGACTTGCCAGTTTGTCAAAGTATCCCTGTCAGTTGCAATGGAAGCATTGGGCTGTACTCACAGGGCGCTGGGATCAAAAAATTCTCAACCTTACAAGAATGCTGAAATTGTAAGAGAAAGAAAATCTTCAACAGGTTCTGAACCGAAAGAAGCTGCCAACTGTGATGGAGCTTCACACTACAGTGCCGGCAAGGTCGCTCTGCTGGGCGGCTCAGAGATTGCTTTCCCAGACTTGGATTGTTTCTCCGCCTTTGTGACCTGATAAGCTGGACTGAGGGTTGGCTTCTCTCTTAGGATTATCCTGTATTGCTCAGTCTAACTCGCTGGATTGCCTTGCCTAGGGTAACATAACCTCTAGCTTGTAGGTCTGCAGAATTTTTGCTGAAGTCTGGAGCAATTCTGTCCCATAAAAATATTTCCCTCCAAAGACTCCAATTTTGTGACTGGTCTGGGGCACTGGGTGAGTCCCAGTAGAGCTGGAAGTTTGGAATTGTGATTCATTTTGAAGATTTTTAAAGTGTGGGTACAGCTTCCAAAATGGCATCACCGTTCACCGCAGAACAGTGGATTTCCCACGCTTGCTGGTTTTGGTGGGTTTCACAAAATGATGGCTGCAAGCTTCCGGAAGAAGAATGTTTAACAATGGCTGTGTGGGCCGGCTGTTATGTGCCTTCTTATATCACTGTGTGAGCTGTACTGTACTCAGTCCCACCTTAACCCTGTATGTGCCCGACCTTTATACTACATAACCCTCTGAGAAATCTGCACGCTCCCAACTTTAATTTCTTGAGTACCCCCAGTTTCATTTGTTCCACAATGTCGGCTGTGGCTTCAATTGCCTGGACCCTAAGCTCTGGAATTCCTTTCAAAAACCTCTTTTTAAGCACTGCCCCATGCCTCCAAAGTCTTTCACTCCGTATTGGTGTTTTCAGCCCCACTCTGTCGCTAAAATCTCACTCTATTCCTCACTCGTTTTAGCTCCGTTGTGTCTCTGGAGTCTCATGCTCTCACTCTGGGCCGAATTTTCCCAGAATTGCAATAAGTGTGGTAGCGGGCAGCTAAAATGGAGTCCTACCTGCCGATGAAAATGGTGAGTTTTCACTCCATATCTTCCCAAGCCTAGTTCATTATATATTCACTCCTACAAAACCTGCCGTTTCCATACTGGGCAGGCTGTCATTCACCCGCTCGCCATTACCCCGCTGTTGCATCACACGGCCACCATCTTTAAAAGGCAGCTGCCAGCAAAGCGCTCATCGCCACCAGCACACCACCGCTGCCCGGAAGACATGGACAGCAAAGGAAAAAAGAATGCAGTCCCTTGGCTTCAAGGACGAGTCCCTCGAGTGACTGCTGGATGCAGTGGAGGCCCACCGGGATGTACTCTACCCCCGCTCTGGCTGCAGGGTGGGGGATGGCAAAGTCACCAACCCGGCTTGGGAGGTGGTAGTGGTAGTGGTCAGCGTGAACACCCTGCATGGAGTACAGCCACCCAGTGCTGCAAAAGGATGAATGATCTCGTCTGTTCCACCAGGGTTAGTCACTCTTTTCATCACTCCCAACTCACACACTCACCATTCACTCTTTCACACACACCATCATTGTCCTCATTCAGTCCATGGGACCACTCACCACCCACACAGGCCTAGCATACTTATCATCCGGCCCAGCAGGCATCCTGATACACTCTCCCCATCTCTATTCATGCAGGACAAACTGGCTCACAACAGGAGGGAAATGTTGGCGACAGGTGGAGGGATCCCGGAATTCAAAGTTCTGACAGAATTGGAAAACAGAGCCATCCAGCTGGCCGGTGATGACCGGGACCGGTCCTGTTCTGATGGTGAGGTCGGCGCTGCTCTACCAAGTGAGGATCCAGCAGCACAACATCCAGCAGACAGCCATGCTGTGAGTGAAGTGTCCTCTTTCACAGGCCACAGCCATGCACTAATTATCTCCCCTTGCTTTCACAGGCACGTCTGGGAAGCAGCCGACAGAGTCCGCAACCCAAGGCCTCCAATCCAGCTTCGAAGAAACCTCTGGAGATGAATCTAGAGGTACCCTCCCTGAAGTCCCATCACAGCGCTCACCAACACCCTCCAGCAGAGCAGAGACACACATCTCGGTGGGACCTAGCTTTAGAATAGCCTCGGGACCACAATCTGGTGAGCACATCGCACTTTATGATCCACAGCAGGCGGAGGCAGGGACTTCCCTGGTCCCCGGCGCTCGGAGGACTGCTGGAGGCCAGGATGTTGCTGAGTCCGAGTCAGATGACAAGCCTCTGGACTCGGTCATGTCACAGATGCTGGAACTGCAAAGGCAAACTGGGGAACAACAGGAAGGTTTGGCTGCTGCACTCCTCAGGTTACAAGGCACGATGGAGGAGACCCTCCGTCTTCAGGCTGAGGTGATAGCGCCAGCATTGCAACTAACCGAGGTCAACACTGGCAGGTTGGCAGCCACCATGGAGATCTTGTTCCAGGACGTCACTCCTGCACTGCTGCGTGGGCTTAACTCTATCGCTGATACCATAGTTGGCCTCCAACAGTGTATACGTGAGAGGGGTACTGGGCAGCTCGATCTCACTCCAGCTACACCTTCTGCTAACGGAGTCAGCCAGGGGCCCTCATGCATCCATAGGGAGGAGGATCAGCCGGTGCACACTCCAGGCCCATCCAGGTGACTCTGGGGGTGACTGGCCCATCTGAATCCCCTCTTCCTGTGAACTCCGCAGATCCAGCTTTACAGGCCGAGGAGGATGCCACTGCCACAGAGCAGGACCCCGAAAGTAGGCCGGGACTTTCCAAGTCATCACAGACAGGGCATCACAGTCAGCAGACTGCCTCCACCTTTGGATGTCCAGGGAGCAACAAAACATAGCGGCAGGGTTAGGAAAGTTAAGGGGAATTAGTTGCACAGCCTGGGCACGGATGTTAATCCCTTGTACATAAAGTTCACTATTGTCAATAAACTCCCAAGAATGTCTCCCTGCCCATGGCTCCTTGTTCTGATGAGCAGTGTTCTTGTCACTCAGATCTGAAACCTTTCTGCACAAGATAAAAGGCAGGTGTCTCAGTCCAGGGCCTCTTCCCTGTGCTCTGTGCAGCCTTCAGACCACAGTGATGGTCCAGCCTCACACTCCCTAGAAACATTATTGATGCCTGCACCTCGGCAGTGCTGGTCATTGCTGCCAGAATGTAGTGGGCAGGCACCACGGAGTTCTCTCATACTCACTGTGTGCTCTCAGCAACTTTAAGGTGGGGCTGGCCCCCATCACACCATCATCTGTGACCAGTGATGCTGTGCACCAGCTCCTGAAGGGCTGAGGTGCTAAAGACAGACACAGCCTCAGGTGCATCTATCGTTTTATGGTTGCGTCTATGAGATGGCCTTGATCATGGAGCACAAGCAAGGTGCCCTCGGCCTAACAGGAGTCAGACACTCTCAGAGGCTATGTGAAGATCTGTGGAGTGTCCTCACTGCATGTTGTCATCATCCCCCAGCGATTGAGTGACTATTAGGACCTCCACTGTGTCTCCATGACGCGGGTATTCTCTCAGAGGGTATGTGGGTTGTCATAAGCCAGACTGGAGTCAAACATTCACAACTGCGATGTGAGGATCTATGGGGACACCTCACTGCGTGTTATCGTCACCATCATCCACAAATCTGGTAGCTATGAGGGCCTCCCAAGTGTGTCTGCCTCGTCTAGCCAGTACGAGAGCCTCATCCCATCATGGACTCCACCGAGGAGCTCCTCACCCTCATCCCCATCATGCAGCTCCTCCATCTCCTCCTCAGTCAGCTCCTCTCCCTGTTGCAGCACCAGGTTGTAAAGGGCACAGCAGGTGACGATGATGCATGACACCCTCTGTGGACTGTATTGCAGGGACATACCAGACTGGTCCAGGCACTGGAACCACAACTTCAGCATCCCGATGGTCTGCTCCACCAAGTTGCGAGCTGCTGCATGAGCCTCATTATAGCGTCACTGTGCTGCAGTCTGAGGCCGCTGCATGGGTGTCATCAGCCACGGCCTCTGCGGGTAGCCCTTGTCCCCAGGAAGTCAACCCTGCAGCCTCTGTGGACCCTGGAAGACTGCAGAGATCTGCAAGTGATTCAGGATGTAGGTGTCGGGCACACTCCCTGGAAAGCGTGCGCAAACCTGCAGGTTGCATTTCTGGTGGTTGCACACCAGCTGCACATTCAGTGAGTGGAAGCCCTTGCTTCCTTGATGAAGTCCACCGAGTGTAGCGATGGAGACCTGAGTGCCACATGAGGGCAGTGAATCACATCCTGCACCTGTGGGAATCTCGAGATCTGTGAGAATCCAGTGGCCCTTGTATCCTGGCTGTCACGGTTGTGTGCCATGGAGAAGATGGCATCTGTGACCTCATGGATGCATTTGTGGGTGGCAGATTGTGAAATCCCACAGAGGTCACCTGTGGAGCCCTGAAAGGAGCCAATGGCATAGAAATTGAGCACCGCGGTCACTTTCACAGCCACTGGCAGTGGATGCCCTCCATATCCCCTTGGCACCAAGTCCTGCAGTAAATGGCAGATGTGAGCGACCAGGTCCCTAGACATGCACAGTCATCGGCGACACTGGTTCTCAGTCATCTGCAGGAATGGCAGGCGGCATCTATAGACACTGGGTGTTGCTAGGTGCCGACCAGCCATGGCTCGCTGTCGCTCCTGGGCAGCGTGTGCGGGAGCATCTGCTGCTTCTTCTTTATGAGGTTGCTGCTCCTGCCTGTGCACGGCCAGGTGCCCCAGTCACTCTCTCCTCCATCTTCTACAGTCTCTATAGGCCATCAGGCATACAGCTAGGTCACCAGGAAACATGATCCTGATGTGGTCCTCCTGCAGCATGTAAGAGAAAGATGTGGTTATCATGGCTGCACTTAGCACCTTTCCTGGCCCTGTGCGACTATCCCTTAACGCTTCCCGGATAGCGCAGGTCACCCCTCAGATAGCCAGAGATGAGTGCACTGCATGGCTGCCCTGTCAACCTGTGACACGGGGGACACTGGTCCAAACCAGATTGCTGAGATTGCAAGGGGCTGTGAGCGCCTCCAGCAGTGACTGCTACATGGCCAGCATTGGCGAGGAGATTGTACAACGTGAGCAGTACAACTGCTCCGCAGTGCAATAAAGTGGTGGCGGACTCCAAGCCTTTGCCGGGGGGTGGGGAATGCTGGGGGCATGGTGGGGATAAGGTATGGAGTGCATGGTGGCCCTTTGATGCCTCCGCGTTGCTTGCATGGGCGGGGAGGTTAGGAGCCCGATCCCAATCATATCACTGTGGCTGTACCTGATCTGTCTTAGTTGCGGAGGCATGGTCACTTTATATAGGTGTCCTTAATGCATGGCCACTTCCCTCACCTACCCTGCCCCCACCTGTGCATGGGATGCAGTGCCGGGGCAACACCTGATGCCCCCCTCCACCTCAGCTGTTGCATCCGAGGCTGGCCATCTCTTGCCCCAGACGCTCCCATGCTTCAGCAGTCACCTGTCACCCATGGGGCCAGGCATCAGATGACCTCGTTCCCGCCCACCACCCACCCGTGCCCCTGAGGCCTGTAAGCAATGGGCGAGCTGTGGAAAACGCTGCTGCTCAGTCACCTCAATTCCCCCAAAGTGAAGGTCGCCAAGTGCTCGTCGCCTGTGCTGTTGAGAAACATGTTGGCGTGCTTTCCGTCAACGTGGAAGGACGATACGGTGAGGTTCCAAGAGCCTGGTGGGATGGCCTGTTAATTATATGCTAATGTATTACAGTTAGCTCCCCGCTGACCAATGGCAGGAAATACGGCCCGCTGTCAGAGGGCTGAGTGGAAGGTCACAACCTGCCTTCATGCTGTCATGAAGTGGGTCCCGCCATAGTTTCCGTGCATGCCACCTATTACACCCACCGCCAGCGGGCTCGGAAAATTCCACCCACAGATTTAGCCCCGCTGTGTCTCTGGAGTCTGATGCTCTCTCTCACTGGGTTCAGCCTCAGTGTGTTTTCAAGACAGAAGTAGATGGATTTGTAATTAGTAAAGATATTAGGGAATGAACTGGAAATTGCTGTTGAGGTAAAAGATCAGCCATGATCTAGTTAAATGGTGGAGCTGGTTTGAGGGGCCGAATGGCCTACTTCAGCTGACCTTTCCTATTTTCCCATTTCCTATGTGTCTCTCTCTCTCTCCTCCTTTAGGATGCTTCCTACCTCTTTGATCTGGCTTTCGGCTGTCTATTCTCATACCTCCTTAAATGGCATGAAGTCAAATTTTGTTTGATAATGATCCTGTAAATTTCTAGACTTCCCACGTTCTAGAACAGTCCTTGTAGAGTGGAAGGTAGAAAACATAACCTTGCAAATCAAGTAAGGAGGGAGAAGGAAAACAGGAAATGTTCAGCCAGTTAGCCTGATATAATGACTTGACGTACTGGACAGGTTTCTACTTGAAACAGCTAGCTTTATTACAGAGAACTTTTAGAAGCTACATAATTGAACCAGGTCCATGGATTATCCATGCTTAGGGCTCATTCATCAAGAAAAATTAAGTGACCCCTAACAGGCAGTAAGGAAAGCTGTACCTTCAATCACTACACCTGACATCAAATGTAGAGAAAATGCTGGAATCCACTTTTAGAGATGTGATAACAGTGTACTTAGAAAACCAGAATACAACTGGCAGGGTTAAAATAGATTTATGAAAGGGAAGTCATGCCTCACCAATCTGCTAGAGACGCTTAAGGCTGTAACTAATGGGATGGATAAGAGGAACCAATGGTTGTAGTGTTTTTGGATTTTCACAAAGCATTCAGTCAGGTGTCACATGAGAGTTTACGACACACGATGAGGAATAACGGGGTTGTGATACTATGTTAGCATGAACTGAGAATTGGTTAACAAACAGGAAAAAGAGTTGAAGCCAGTTTTTCCCCTCCTGGCTGGAATTGGCAGGCGGGTTCAGAAGCAGGTCATGCACCCACCTTTGTTGGTAGCCTATCCAAGAGTGAAATTTTCCAGCTGGTGGTCCTGAATCGGCCTGAAGGCAGGGCTGCAGATTCGAGGCAGGAACGGGATCGTAATGATCCCGGAATGCACAGGTTAAAAGTTTTGCCTCTGTGCCCAAGAGCCATCAGCCTGGTTCTACCAAAGGAATCAACAGGTGAGCTTTATCGAACATAAGAACATACAAATTAGGAGCAGGAGTAGGCTATTTGGCCCTTGGAGCCTGCCCAGCCATTCAATAAGATCATGGCTGGTCTGATTGAAGCTGCAACTCCACATTCCATCTACCCCCAATAAGCTTTGATACCCTTGTTAGTTAAGAATATATCTACCTCTGCCTTAAAAGTATTCAATGACCCTGGCTCCACTGCTCTCCGGGGAAGAGAATTCCAAAGAATCATGACCCTTTGGGAGAAAATAATTCTTCTCTTCTCCATCTTAAGTGGGAGTCCCCTTAGTTTTAAACTGTGTGCACTAGTTCTAATCTGCTCTGGTACATTCTGAACTCTGAGCAGTGTCACCTTCCCCTCCATAGCTCTGACTCAGGGGCTGTGTGCTCCTGATGCCCACACGCCCTTCCACAACTGCTCAATTTAATTCATGTCCATCATTCAACAATCAGGACACATGACTAACATTGAGATATGTCATCTCGACCTTGCACAGTTATCAATGCTACCAGCCTCACGACCATTTCTTGCAGCTTCTACAAGCTATTATCTATTCATTTATGGCAGGCATATCACCCAACTGCATCACAACACATCCACTGACACTTTCCCCTCTCACCTGCAGGACAAGGTCACACATAACAGAAAATAACAACAGAGAACCAACAGATGGAACAAGCGAGCCTTCGTCTCCAGAGCCCCTTGGAGGAAATGATGCTGTGAATTATTGCGCTGGCAGTGACTGAGGCTGTTACATCTCGTGTAATTGAGAACTTTGAAAATCACAGTATTTTCCTGCCTTATAAATCTTCTAAAATCCCACTTCACCCTCGCACTGCACTTTTGTATGAGATGTTAAACCAAGGTTCCATCAGCCTTTTCAGATGGATGTAAAAGACCCCATGGCACTATCTTGAAGAACAGGGGAGTTATCCATGGTGTCCTGACCAATATTTACCTCTCAATCAGAATCACAAAAAAACAGATTACCTGGTCATTAACATATTACTGCTTGTGGGAGTTCACTGCATGCATATTAGCTGCTGTGTTTCCTAGGTTACAACAATGGTTATGTTTGAAAAGTACTTCATTTGCTATAAGGCACAGTACGGTGTCATGAAAAATGATGGATGCACATATGCTTTCCTTTCTTTCTTTATCTGACTTGGAGTCCAAGCTGCAGCAGGCTATAAGGACCTCTTGCTTTCACTCAACCCCGCTTCCCTCATCCTAACATTCCCCCAACATTCCCAAGAACTGTCACCTGGTCACTGCAGTATGAAAGGTGCAAATACTGTAAGGGCAAAATGTTTAGCTTGGCGAGTAGGCACACACCCAACCCGCTTGAGTGTAAAATGACGCACATTGATTTTGGGTGAACATTCCGACGTTAATGCTCAGTCGCGTGATATTTTACACAGCGGGCACATACGGGAGGCAGCGGCACACCCACCGACAATTAAAAGGCCTGTTAAGGCCATTAACAAAGTTATTAACTTAAGTTATTTGCTGCCGGTCCAATCTTACGGTTGGTGGGCAAGCGAAAAGGTCAAGTGGCCTTTGCGCTTTTTAGGAAACCTCATCCACAGGTGGAATGGGGTTTCCTAAAGCAAATATAAAACATAATTAAAAATTTCAAATTTAACTAAGAACATGTCCCTGCTCATGTGACAGATTCACATGAGGGGACATGTTTTATTACATTTTTCATTGCTTTATTATTTCTTGTGAAAATTCTTCCTCTCCCTGAGGCAGCTCTGTGCATGCGCAAAATTTGCCCTCACCCAGCTCACCCTCCTCCTTCCGCCTGCAGAAGCAGCGCTGAGCGCTGCCGCTTGCGTTTCTCGCAGGGTGGGCCTTAATTGGCCCGCCAACATGAAATCGTTTGCAGGCCCCCATCGCAGGCAGTGGTCGGCTTCCACTGGCCCCAGCCAAGCCAGCGCGACAAAGGGCAAAACTCTGCCCTAAAAGCTGAATCAAGAAGCACGATCGCTTGATCTGACACTTGCAGCCAGCAGTTCAGTTCTATGCATATCTTAAAGGATCAGTTAGATGCCATTTGGCATCACAATCTGCCCGCTCCTCATGCTTCCTGCACACATAAGGCACTCAAGTGCAAGGGCCCCCACAAGCATGGTACACTTGCCAGAAGAAGCTGAAAGCGACTCACAGAAGTACATGGTCTTCTCGTTTGGATGAGCTATGGGTTTAATGATAGTGAGCTAACATTTGATGTAATTACTTTCCAAGTTAAAATGAATGCACAAGTATCACCCTAAAACAGCAGACTGAAGCTAGGAGACTGTATCTAGAAAGGAATTCCTCCTTATTTATATCTGGCATTTAATACTCAGTAATATATGAAGTGAAGCATTCAACTTCAAATGCAATGTCACAAGTAATTTAAAAACAGCTCCTGAGAGGTAAAATGTTGTAACATATTAGACATGGAATTCTTTCATATCATTCAATAGAACGTCAGTTATCAGTTATCCCATTATCGACAAGGCTTTTGTGGGAGTTATGATTTGTTTTCCACTGGCAGATTAAAAAAAAGTCAGTAATTTAGAGCGAATCTCCACAAACCTTGGTGTGGTGATTTAATGGAGAATCCCCACTGCAGGTTAACAGCTCCAATAAAATAGGATTGACAGGAGCTCTAGACAAATGCATAGCAGCACTCGCTTTCAAATAGTTTGAAGCACAATGTCATGTCCTGGTTTCTTAATCAAGCAGGATGACTATACATTACCTGGGGACCCACTAATTGGTAGAATTTGCTATCTGTGCAGCTCCAAAATTTCGGCCAGAATTTTCCAGTCCCTCATTCCGGCGGGATCTTCCTGTCCTGCTGAGATGAACGGAGATTTCAGTGGCTCACTGGCCTCACTGCAGGGAGGGCTGGAAAGTTCTGGCCTTCATTTCAGATCAGGAGGCTAGTGGGAGTGAAGACTTTAGGCCTAGAGAAGGAATTGAGCTGCCAATATATTTCCAAAAACACATCACAGAATTCAAGTTTACAGCACAGAAACAGGCCATTCAGCCCAACCATTCTCTGCCAGTGTTTATGCTCCACACAATACTCCATTCACTCTATTCACTTCCACTCACCCTATGAATATGTTCTTCTATTTCCTTTTCTCTCACCTCTTCTGGCTGCCCCTTTTAAATGTCATTTTCAAAATAGAAGATGTTTTTTCCAGATCCTATGATCTTGATTAGGTAATCTGGAAGCTACCACTTTGGGACATTTTGCCACATTAAGGGCACAATATAGATTATAGTTGTGCATGTACTTGTACTTATAATAACAAAAGCAAGCAATTACATTTATATAGCACCTTTGCAGCTTCATGGTCCCAAAGTGCTTGACAGCCAATTAAGTTAAAGTATCAGTATTATTAATAATAATGGAACTAGTGAAAAGGGCACTGTCAAACCAAGGCCACAACGAACACAGGAACAGACCATATGACCTATCAAGCCTGCTCCGCCATTCAGATCGAAGTGGTAGGACTTCAACTGCACTTTTTTGCCACTCATAGCCCTTGATTCTGAGAGAGACTAAAATCTGTCCAACTTAGTCTTAAATATATCCAACGATGGTGCATCCACATCACTCATATGAACATTATACTCCATCTGCCAGATCTTTGCTCACTCACTTACCTTCTCTGGGATAGAGAAATCAAAAGATTCACAACTCATTGAGTGAAGGATTTTCTCCTCATTTCAGTCCTAAATGCTCACCGCCTTATCGTAACACTGTGTCCCTGTGTTCTAGATTCCCCAGCCAGGGGAAACAACATCTCAGTGTATACCCTGTCATATCCCTTCAGAATCTCATATATTTCAATTATATCACCTCTCTTTCTTCCATACTCCAGAGAATATAAACCCAATTTACTCAGCCTCTCAATATAGGACAACCATCCCATCACAGGGACCAACCTAGTGAACATTCATTGTACTGCCTCCAAAGCAAGTACATCCCTCATTAAATATGGAGACCAAAATGGCACACATCACTCTCGGTGCAGCCTCACAAAAGCCCTGTACAGTTGTAGCAAGACGTTTTTATTCCTGTAATCCAGTCCCCTTGCAATAAAGACCAAAATGCCATTTGTTTTCCTAATTGCTTGACATGCCTACATGCTAACTTGCTTTGCTCCTTGCAAGAGCACACTCAGTCTCTCTGAACATCAACACTTCCATGTCATTTAAAAAATAACCTGTTCTTCTATTCTTATGTCCAAAGTAAATACCCTCACACTTCTCCATATCACAACTGCTATGTTATCGCCCACTTAATGTAGATTATAAACAGCTGAGGTTCAAACTCTGATCCTTGCAGCCTGGACTGCCAATGTGAACATGGCCCACCCTACTCTTTGCTTCCTAATTTGTTAACCAATCCTTATCCATGCTAGTACATTGCCACCAACTCCATGAGCCCTTATCTGGTCTATTAATCTTTTCTGGGGCACCGAATGTCTTTTGAAAATCCAGGTATACTACATCTACTGGCTCCCTTTATCTACCCTACTAGTTACATCCTCAAAAACTCAAATAAATTTTTCAAAGTCAATTTTCCTTTGGTAAAACCATGCTGAGCTTGTCTGATTATGCTATGATTTTCTAGGTGTAATGTTGTAATGTTAAGACTTCCTGATTAATACATTCCAGCACTTTCCTGATGTCTGATGTCAGGCTAACTGGCACTTGGTTCCTGTCCCTCTCCCTCCTTTCTCAAATAGCGGTGTTACATTTGCTATCTTCCAATCTGCTGGAAATGTTCCAGAATCTAAGGAATTTTGGAAAACCATAGACAGTGTATCCACTATCGCCGCAACTATCTCTTTTAGACCCTAGGATATAGACCATCAGCTCCTGGGGATTTGGTGGATTTTAGTCCCTTCAGATTTTCCTGCATTTTTTCTCTGCTAACATTAATTATCTTAATTTCCTTGCTTGTTAACACCTAGGTTAACCTCTATTTCTGGTACGCAACTTACGTCTTCTATTGTGAAGACAGTCACAAAGAAATTGTTCTACCATTTCCTCATTCCCCATGATAATTTCTCCTGTCTGTTTCCAGCAGTCCAATTTTAGCTAATCTCTTCTTTTTTATATTTTTAAAAGTTCTTAGAATCTGTTTTTTATATTCCTGGCTTTGCTTACTCTTGCATTCTATATTTTCCCTTTTTATTAACTTTTTGGTGTCCTTTCTAAAACACTTCCAATCCTCAGACTTATTACTATTCTTTGCAACATTATACGTCTTTTCTATTAATATAATGCTAATATGCTTAATGTCTCTTGATATAGTTGCTGGTGAGTTCCCTCAGTTATGTTACTTAACTCAGTGTACGAGGGCAGTGGTATTGATGAATTCCTCTTAAAAGGCAGAGATGCAAGTTCTCTGCCTCATTGCTGTCAGTACTACAAGTGAAAGACCCAGCCAGAGGAAATTATGGATACATTGTGCCCACTTTGGGGGTACTATAAGTGGCCTTAGAGGACCAAAATGGTGTCTTGCTACATTCACACACACTTCTGATGTGAGTTGTACCAGATGCGATATTGGTGAGGGCATTATAGTGAATGTTCACTGAAAGTCTGCAGAGCAGGCAGATTTTTTTTTAATCACTGAATGTGGGCTTCGCTGGCTGGGCCAGCATTTATTGCCCATCCCTATTTGCCCTTGAGAAGGTGGTGGTGAGTTGTCTCATTAGACCACTACAATCCATGTGGTGTAGGTACACCCACAGTGTTGTTAGGAAGGGAGTTACAGGATTTTGACCAAGTGACAGTGAAGGAATAGTGATATATTTCCAAGTCAAGATTGTGAGTGATTTGGAAGGGAACTTGCAGGTAGTGGTGTTCCCATCTATTTGCTGCCCTTGTCCTTCTGGAGGGTAGTGGTCATGGGTTCGGAAGGTGCTGTCTGAGGACCTTTGGTGAATTCCTGCAGTGCACCTTGGAGATGGCACACGCTGCTGCTGCAGTGCGTCGGTGGTGGAGGAAGTGAATGTTTGTGGATGGGGTGGCAATCAAGCGGATTGCTTTGTCCTGGGATGGTGTCAAGCTTCTGGAGTGTTGTTGGAGCTGTTCTAATCCAGGCAAGTGAGGAGTATTCCATCACACTCCTGACTTGTGCCTTGCAGGTGGTGGACAGACTTTGGGGAGTCAGGAGGTGAGTTACTCATTACATAATTCCTAGCCCCTGACCTGCTCTTGTAGCCACCATATTTATATGGCTAGTCCAGTTCAGTTTCTGGTCAGTGGTAACCCCCAGGATGTTGATAGTGGGGGATTCAGTGATGGTAATGCCATTGAAGATCAAGGGGCGATGGTTAGATTATCTCTTGTTGGAGATAGTCATTGCCTGGCACTTGTGTGGCGCGAATGTTACTTGCCACTTGTCAGCTCAAGCCTGGATATTGCCCAGGTCTTGCTGCAAATGGACATGGACTGCTTCAGTATCTGAGGAGTTGCAAATGGTGCTGAAAATTGTGCAGTCATCAGTGAACATCCCCACTACTGACCTTATCACGGAAATCAGTTTGTATTGCTGCAATCAGTATGTCACACTGTCATTGGGAGCTTAACATGCCATAAAAAGCCTTCTCTTTATCACGAGTGACTGTATTAGCACTCTGCAGCAAGAAGACCACACGCCGCCCACTTCTGCCCACCCTCCCCACCTTGCCCCCTTTCCCTGAGCTATTTGAAAGGATCATTAACTAGCTCCAGGCCCATTGCTGATTGATTTTTACTGGCTGTTGTTCCAACTGTATAAGTTTTTGGTGCTTAATGGGCCCCTTACTGGCCTCATGGGCTACCCACCTACAAGCGACGGGTAGTTGTCTCTGCCTTTTTTCAAAACGATTTTGAGTCAGAATCTTGCTGAGAAACTGGCAGGCCAGACAGCAGTGGGAAATTATGGGCACATCCCCACTGGGTCGCAAACATCCCACCCCAAGTGTAAGCTGGAGCTCAGTAGAAGCACTCTCTCCTGTTGCATATGTGAGGCTTATAAAATTATTATATTTTAGGACTATTTATTTTGGTTCATCAGTGTGTTATGGGTTGGGACTATATCTTTAAATTTAGGGTAAATGAAAGGAGTCGTGCGACATTTTTTGGGGCTGAATTTTCCCTCCGTCGGTGGGGGGAGGGGATTGTGCGTGGGTGAGCGGGAGTGAGCACGAACCGGATCGGTGCCCCCAATCGTGTGTGCACTGCCATTTTATATGGGCAGGCCAATTAAGACCCACGCAGCATAACGCGCGCCTGTGTGGGCGGGGGGGGGTGGTGGGGGATTCCCTGATTTGGGGCCTGTCCTTTTTTGCGCATGCCTTAGGGAGATTCGTTTAAGTTCTGACAAATTTAATAAAGATGAAAAAAATTTTAAGGACATGTCTCCTCATGTTAAACTGTCACATCAGCTTGGACACGTCCATTAATTCTTTCAAATTTTTTTATTTATTTAATTAATAAACCCTTCATGAAACCTCAACCTGCCCGTGGATCTCCGTCTGCCCGCCAACCTTAAAGTTGGTCGGGCAGCATTCTTAACCACTTCAATTACTTTGTTAATGGCCTTAATAGGCCTTTGACAGCGCGGTGGGTGGGCAGCCAACTCGGCTGTCAATCTAAATGACAATCTGACAATCTAAATGATGCACAGTGACGTCAGGAGACCCACCAAGCGTCATCCCGCGTTATTTTATGTGTTGGTGAGCGAGCCCTGCTCCTGTTCGCCATCGGGAAAATTCTTTCCTATGCCTGACAGTTCGCCTGCGGGGTTTACTTGTTATAGAGTTCAGAAAAAAGACCCAGATTGTTTTATTGAGAGGGAAAAGCAAGGTTTGGGGATGATAAGAGCTGTTCCTAAATCTAGAATGGGTAGACTCTGCATCTCCCAAAGTACCAGAGAAGTGATATCGATATCAAGTTGTAAGCAGTTGTGCTGGAACCTTTCCCTTTCCCTCCAAGACAAAAGCCAGTTGTGATCAAAGAGAACTCGCATTTCAACTTGGATGCAAAGCTAACACGTTTCTTGTTATCATCAGGAAGAGGATAGAAGAGGCCATTTCGAGATTAGGTTAAGGCTTCACCATAAACCCAGAAATATCTCATACAGAAAGCTGTTGCAGTTTTGTCTCTTGTGGGCTGCAGCCAACTGAGAGGTAGAGATAAGGAAAAGATACAATTAACCAGGCCTGTGCCTTAAGCAGAGAAAATGCTCACTCTATCATTCACCATTCAGAGCACGAGTGGAAGCTTACACTCAGTTTGAAGATCGAGTTTGTGAGGAGTTAAAAGAGGCTGGAAGACTTGCCTAGCTTGGAGCTCGAGGAAGAAATCTACAGTGTAACCCCACAGAGAGAGGTACAGTTTTGGGATTACAAGTTACACTGCTGGGAAAAGGGAAGCAACCCACAGAAAACTGGGAACAACTGTGAACTGTTTGCTATAAGACTTGTAATTCAGGGGACAATGATAAGTAACAAAGAACTGTTTATTTCTATAGTCCGAAATATAAGCTGCCAACACAACAAAATGGTGTTTGTATAAGTGTTTTTATTAGTCATTTAATACAATAAAATAATTTTTTTATAAAATTGAAATCTTGACACTTCATTGTTTCAGTTAATAACTGGAAGTTTGAATTTCTCTTTAAAAGTTACCGGTCTCTACAGATGTCATAACTAAAATTGGGGATAATAGTATTTGCTACATTTCAAAAGTGCTTTGTTAGCTGTGAAGCTATTTGGTTTGTCCTGCAGTTATATAAGTTGCAAATCTTTCTTTCTTTATCCTCCCCTTTAAGGGTACTTGATCAATGTAATACATTGTGGGAAAATTCAGCAGGTCTGACAGTATCTGTGGAGAGAGAAACAGAGTTAATGTTTTGAGACAATATGATTTTTCTTCAGGGCTGAAGAGAAGTAGAATTGTGGTGGGTTTTATACTGTCTAAGAGAGGGTGGAGCAGGTGGAGCAAAATAGAAGGTCAGGAAGCAGAATAGAAGGTGGGAGCTCAGGAGAGACTTTACAAAGATGTCATAGACACAAGACAAAGGGAGTATTAATGGTAATGTTAAAGACTAAAGAAGGAGCTGATAGTGGAATAAAGGTAAGATAGCAGCATGTCTTAACAGCAGACCAAGGGCCAGTGCACTGTGAAAGAAAAACATAAAAACAAGTGACAGATGGCCCTGTGGTGATGGGGGGTGGGGGGGTGGGGGTGGCGGTGGGGGGGCAGCAGGTGGACGGGTTGGAGAAAAAAATCGATTAAAAAAGCTGTCAAGATGGAGGAGAGAGTTCATGGTCTGAAGTTGTTGAACTCAATCTTAAATCCAAAGGCTGTAAATTGTCTAGTCGGAGGATGAGGTGCTGTTGCTCCAGTTTGTGTTGAGCTTCACTGGAACAATGCAGCAGGCCAAGGACAGACATGTGGGCATGAGAGCAGGGTGGAGTGTTGAAATGGCAAGTGACAGGAAGGTCTGGGTCATGCTTGTGGACTGAGTGAAGGTGTTCTGCAAAGCGGTCACCCAGTCTGCGTTTAATCTCCCCAGTGTAGGGGAGGCTGCATTGGGAGCAGCAAATACAGTAGCCCAAATTGAAGGGGGTGCAAGTGAAGCGCTGCTTCACCTGAAAGGAGTGTTTGAGGCCTTGGGCGGTGATGTGGGCGAAAGTAAAGGGGCAGGTGTTGCACCTTCTGCGATTGCATGGGAAGGTGCTGTGGGAAGAGAATGAGGAGTTGGGGGTGGTGGAGGAGTGGACCAGTGTATCACAGAGGGAATGGTACCTATGGAATGCTGACGGGGGTGAGAGGGGAAGATATGTTTGGTGATGGCATCATGCTGGAGTTGGCAGCAATGGTGGAGGATGATCCTTTGAATGCGGAGGCTGGTGGGGTGAAAAGTGAGGACAAGGGGGGCCCTATCATGGTTCTGTGGGGTAGGGGAAAGGATGAGGGCAGAGGTGCAGGAGATGGGTTGGACACAATTGAGGGCCCTGTCAACCACTGTGGTGGAGGGAAACCTCAGTTAAGGAAATAGGAGGACATCAGAAGCGACGTTTTGGAAGGTGGCATCATCGGAACAGATGCGACGGAGGCGAAGGAACTGAGAGAATGGGAAGGAGTTCTTACAGGAAGGAGGACATGAGGAGCTGTAGTCAAGGTAGCTGTGGGAGTCAGTGGGCTTGTAATGAATATTGGTGGGCAGTCTCTCACCAGAAATGGAGACAGAGAGGTCAGGGGAGGGAATGGAAGCGTCAAAGATGGAACGAGTGAAGGTGAGAGATGGGGGGAAATTGGAAGCAAAATCAGTACATTTTTCCAGTCCAGACAAGAGCATAAAGTGGCACCTACGCAGTCATCGATTCACTGAAAGAAGAGTTGTGGGAGAGGACATGAGTAGGTCTGGAACAAGGGATGTTCCACAAGTCCGCAAGCAGGATCCAGACCTTCCTGTCGCTTGCCATTTCAACTTGCCATCTTGCTCTCAGGCCCACATATCTGTCCTTGGCCTGCTGCAAAGTTCCAGTGAAGCTCAGCACAAACTAGAGGAACAGCACCTCATCTCTGACTAGACACTTTACAGCCTCCTGGACTTAACATTGAGTTCAACAACTTCATCCATGAACCCTGTCCTCCACCTTGACTCTTTTTTAATGCAGTTGTTTTCTTCAACCCTCACCAACCCTCCCCCATCCCAACTTCCCCAACATGACCATCTGTTACTTGTTCTTATGTTTTGCTTTCACAGTGTGCTGGCCTTTGTTCTGCTATTAACACATTCTGCTTTCTTACCTTTACGCCACTATCAGCACCTTCTTTAGTCTTTAACCCCTTCCATTAACATTCCCTTTATCTTGAGTCTATAATATCTTTGTCAAATCTCTCCTGAACTCCCACCTATCCCTGACCTTCTATTATGCTCCACCTGCTCCACCCCCTCTTAGACAGTTTAAAATCCACCACATTTCTACTTCTCTTCTGCTCTGAAGAAGTCATGCGGACTCGAAATGTTAACCCTGTTTCTCTCTCCACTGATGCTGCCAGGCCTGCTGAGTTTGTCCAGCATTTTCTGTTTGTATTTTAGATTTCCAGGATCCACAGTATTTTGATTTTACATTAATACATAGTGGATTTTGGACACCTCACTCCAGGTGCTAAAGGTATAAAAGTCCCCAAGTTGTAATCTATAAAATTAATGACCTTTTGTTTTTGGAGTTTATATATCAACTGTGTAGCCATTGAATAGTAGCCCATGATAATTTTTTATCAGTGTTGATAAAACAGTGGATGAAGGTTTGCACTGTTTAATTGAATTGTTTAATTAAAAAAAAGGTTTAAAAATAGCCCCTTAAATTCTTCACCTTGTTATGTTGGAGGCAGGTTATTTTAATGTTCTTTTCAATAATCTCCCCATTTAGTAATTTTTCCCTAACAGGTATTTTGGTGATGAAGCACCTCAGTTTTGCATCTCCCAGCTCCTTGGCCTTATTCTCCAATGGATTCTACTTACCTATGTCAAAGGTAGCCCTGTGCTTTGCTATTTAATTGTAAATATTTTATCAAGAATCTAACATCTGTGTATGCTGGTCTAATTATTCCCTCACCTTCCTTTGTCTGATTCATTCCCCAAGTGTAAGCCAATGGGAGATTGACTCATATTAAATTATATAGAATTCCAAAAAAAAATACAACTCCTTCTTTTAGTGCTTTTCCCTCAGCATATTTCCTTTTATGGATTTCAATATAAAAAAATGGAACTGGATTGAGTTGCTAGAGAAGATTATAGTAACCACCTCAATGATTCCTCTTCTGCGGAAAATAGGAGCAATAATATTCTCTCAGTGATGAAAAGCTTCATTATATGGTGTAATTTAAAAATTGCTGTCCAAGTTTCTGCACTTAAGTTAATGAATGGCATTATTTTAAACTGTACTAATTCCAAATGTATGTTTTTTTCAAAACAAAAGGCATGAAACTTGAACACTCCAATATGATTTTCCATGCTTAAAAAATGTCAACCTTACAGGATCAGACTTGTTTGCTTTCTGACAGGACATTAGTGAGCAAGTTGGAAACTTACAACAAGCTTGAGAGAAAAAAATACATAAAATACCTCTCCGGGGTTCAAAAAAGGTTCCCAGGGACCCAGGCTTTCAATAACCTGCCATATGTTGGCACCAATGGTTGCAACATTTAAGCTGTGTTTCCACTTTTACACATCGATGCAAAATGGCAGGATAGTTCAGAGATTTATTCCCAGACTTACTAGATGATAGTTGTGAGCCCACTTGTACCAATTGTAAGGTTTTTGAACTTGACTCCAATTTCGTGGTTGCAAAGAATTTCGATCAGTTTGACCAAGTCTTGACATACTCAGTAGCTTATGCATCAATCATACAGAGATATAAATGATCTTACCTCTTACTCTCTTGGTGGAGAAACTAACTTCATTCATCCTATCTCTTTCAACCGTTTGCTAAGGAAAGATGAAGACCTTTATAGGGCTTTAGTCATTCATACATGTCCCCTAAAAGGAGTTGCATTTCCTTTTTTGCAACTGATAATTGTTCTTATAATCTGGTACCCAGAACTTTACACAGTACTCCAGCTGATGTCTAAGGAGTGTCTTTTATAAATCCAGCATAATATCATTGATATTGTACTCTATGCCCCTATTAATAAAGCTCTGGATATTATTTACTATATTAACTGCTCTCCCTGCCTGTTCTGCCACCTTCAATGATCCATACACATGTACGCCCAGGTCTTTCTGGTGCTACACCCCCTTCAAAATTTTGCCGCTAATTTTATATTGTCCGTCCATGTTCTTCCTACCAAAATGCATCACCTCACACTTCTCCACATTGAAGTCAATCTGTCACTTATCTGCCCACTCCACCAACTAGTCTATGTCCTTTTGAAGTTCTACATTGTCCTCCTCACAGTTTACGACATTCCCAAACTTCATATCACCCACAAACTTTGAGATTGTCCCCTGCACACCAAGATCTAGATCATTAATATATATCAGGAAAAGCAAGGATCCCAATATTGACCCCTGGGCAACTCCACTACAAACCTTCCTCCAGCCTGAAAAATATCCATGGACCATTACTCTCTGCTTCCTATTTTTCAGCCAATTTTGTATCCACATTGCTACTGTCTCTTTTATTCCATGAACAATTACTTTTCTCACAAGTCGGTTTTGTGGCATTGCATCAAGTGCCTTTTGAAAGTCCATGTACACCACATCAATAGCATTGCCCTCATTGACCTTTTCTGTTTCCTCTTCAAAAAACTCCAGCAAATTAAACATGATTTTTCCTTTAGAACTCCATGCTGGCTCTTCCTTATCTACCCACACTTTTCCAACTGACTACTAATTCTATCCCGAATAATTGTTTCTAGAATCTTGCCCACCACTGAAGTTAAACTGACTGGTCTGTAATTGCTGGGCTTATCCTTACAACATTTTTTGAACAAGGGCATGGTGTTTGCAATTCTCCAGTCCTCTGGTACCATCCCTGTGTCTAGGGAAGACTGAAAGATTATTGCTAGTGCCCCTGCAATTTCTACGCTCACTTCCTTCAATATCCTTGGCTGCATCTCATCCAGACCCGGTGCCTTGTCAACTTTTAGTACCAACAGTCTGTTCAGCACACCACAGACATGTACCTATTGTTCAGAAACCCAGGAAATAGAAATAATATGCCTCTGAACACAGCAATTCCATCAGACCAAGAAGACATCCTTTTATGGTAGTCAAGAGATATAAAACTAAGAGATAGAAAATTTCCTTAAAAAGGTGCAGATTTAGCTCACCTCAAAAATGTATAGAAGGACATAAGCTGTGCTAGTGTGAGAAGGGGTAATTGTCAGAAATAAGCAACAGTGAAGAAGAGGCAGAAGATGGGAATGAGGAAGAATCACAAGCACAATTCATGGCACCCACCTCCAGAATAATATGGTTGGCAATCCAAACATTTTGAAGTGTATTTCATTTGTGAATTTTATCTAAATCTCTTGCTTATTGCCATTTGGCAATCAAGTAAAGTTCTTAGTACTCATAGGATCAGTTGCTGTGGTTCTTTCTATCCACCTTCTCATAGCATCTAAAAATGATCCATCCAGGAATTGGAGCATATAGGTGCAAAGGTCTAGTATCACCATCGTAAGTACAAAGTGGGCCTGTACCTCTTGAAATTATGTGCTGGGGTTCCTCTAAGATCCAGGCCATTTATGTGATGCAGGAATTCCGGGAAATTATGATGGGAATGACTTGTGCTTATTTTCTCCAAGCCGTAATCTGCTGGAGCTTTTATGTCATTCTGCCAAGACCCTCACTGAAAAATTTGAACAGCTAATTATCATAGCTCCAACAGCAACAAGATGTATTTGTATAACACCTTTAACGTAGCAAATTGTCTCAAGATGCTTCACAGGATTGTTAGCAAACAAAAGCTTGGCCAAAGAGGTTTAAGGAATGTCGTAAAGGAGGAAGAAGAGGCAAAGAGGTAGAAAGATTTAGAGAAGGAATTCCTACACTTAGGGTCTTGGGAGCTGAAGGCACTGCACCAATGGTGCAGTGTTAAACTTGGGAATGCTCAAGAGGCCAGAATTAAAGGAGCGTAGATATCTCAGAGGGTTGTGGGACTGGGAGAAATTACAGAGATAGAGAGGGAAGACCCTGGAGGGATTTGAAAGCAAGGAAGAGAATTTTAGAATAGAGGTGTTGCTTAGCCAGGAGGCAATATAGCTCAGTGAGCATGGGAGCTGATGGGTGAACTGGACTTGGCATGAGTTAGAAAATGGATGCCCTCAAGCATTTGAAGAGTAGACTGTGGGATCCTGGCCAGGACTGCAATGGAGTAGTCATATCTAGAGGTAAAAAAGACATAGTTGAGAGTTTTGGAAGCAGTTGGATTGACACAGGGCCGAAATGGGTGATGTTACAGAGGTGGATGTAGGTGGCATTAGTGATGGCACAAATATGTGGTCAGAAGTTAATCTTGGAGGAAAATATGACTCCAAAGTTCTAAACATTCTCATTTAACATCAGACAATTACCAGGTGACAAAGGAAGAGAGCTTCCAGCATGGACCAAAGGCAATAGCTTCAGTCTTCTTATATTTGGAGAAAATTTCTTCTCAACCAGTACTGATAATTTAGAAAGTGTGGGTCAGTGGGGAGGTGGGGGTGGTGTTGAGGGATGTTGGTTGAGAGAGGCAGCGGTGAGTAGAAATGGGAATTGTCAGTGTACAAGACAAATCATTCCTCTTCGTTGGTGACAATTTACACCTCCTCTGAACCCAATTTTGGTTTCTACGTTCTTCTCACTATCACCCACTTTTGCCTTACGTCATCATCAATTTTATTGTTAAATTATTCCTGCCGTCTGCCCCATCACAAACTTCCCCCTTTTGTTCTCTCTTCTCCCATCTTGCTCCTTGGCTCTGCATTTGCTTAAAACCTGGTCATCTCTAACATTTTCCAATTCTGGTGAAAAGTCATCAACCAGCTTCTCTCTCCACAGATGCTGCCTGACCCATTGAGTGCTTTCCAGCATTTTCTGTTTGTATTTCCATTCTGTTTGTGCAATATGCCCGTAAGTCCAACTTTCAAATATCTGCTGAGACTGAGTACGTCATAATGCTGTCATTGGCTGATCCCTCTCTGTGCCTCTGTTTGCTGTAGCATATTCTCATTATTTTTCCAACATATTGCGCTGTAAATTAGCCACTGGAGGATTGGGGAGCACACTATCAGCATTACAGTGATTTCCATGCTGATATAATTGCGAGCCATTACACTTTATAGATACTGAGCTCAGAGGCTTGCAATATAATTGCATTTTGGCTGTTATTTTGAATCTATCATTTACAGACTTACACTTGCATCCTTCAGCTGTAACATGATCACTCATCATGGTTCACATCACTTAATGTGAAAGTTGTTTTTCCTGTCACATGGCACTTTAAATATTAATGTTTCTAATGTATAATTTTTATAGATTATACGCTGTCTGCAGGATTATACACTGTCTACTTTTTGCCATTAATTTATATCCCCCATTGGCAACCAATGTTAATTCAGATTTTTTTAATCTCAATTAATGTAACTGAAAAGACAACGCTTTTTATATCAGCAGGTCTAGCAGTATTTGTGGAGAGAGAAACAGAGTTAACATTTTGAGTCCATATGACCTTTCTCAGTGCTCAAAGAATGCTTACCTTTGTTCTGCTATTATCACATTCTGCTTTCTTACCTTTATGCTACTACTAACATCTTTTTTTAGCCCTCATCACAACCATTAATACTCCCTTTGTCCTTGACTCCCTTTGCCATGATTAAGGTGTCCTTGATCATGACATCTTTGTCAATCTCTTCTTTGCCCCCACCTATCATTGGCCTTCCATCCAGCTTCACCTGCTCCGCGCCCCCCCGCCTCCCCCACCTTAAAGATTATAAACATCATCACACTTTTCCTTCTCTTTAGCTCTGAAGAAGGGTCATATGGACTCAAAACGTTAACTCAGTCTTTCTCTTCACAGATGCTGCAAGACCTGCTGAATTTTTCCAGAATTTTCGGTTTTTGTCATCATTTTGCTTTTAACCCTTTTTTTATTGCAGGGTTTGAAGTAAACATTTTCCAAGCCAGAATATAACTTCATATTAATACTAATGTGCTCCAATATAATGTCAGCCATGAGATTAATTAAACAGGAAATCTGGGCTGTGAGAACTCAACATTCAACACAGTGAATTTTAATATAAGCAAAGCAAATAATAACTCAAATAATTTGAGTTGGCAATGTTTAATTAACTTTATTTTAGCTACAATTTCATGGGGATGTTATTAATTGTACTGTTTAAATTAGATGTACTCACTGTACTGCAGTGTTTGGCTGAGAGGATACTTGTGCTCCCAGAGTCTAATGAGAGTTGTTAGAGGTTTTTCAAATACTGCACTGCGATAGAATTCAACCCCATCAAATGAGTAAAGAAATCTATGGGATACCTTGTCATTTGGTAGGAAGGTGTAAGGTAAAGGTAAATGTGCTGAAGAATGCTGGTTTATAAATATAAAAAGTGTATTTGTTTCATTGTTAAAATTGTTGAAGTGCTAATGGTTTTTTGAATGCTTGTTAATTCAAGGAGGGCCTTGTTCAAGTGAAATGGAAAAACTGCATCCTACAGCAGAGCATATAAACAAAAAGGCAGTTATGGACTCCCATTGGGACCGGATGTTAAGGGAAAATTAGCTTTTGAAGGGGAAACATTAATCCTCGTGCACTGTAGAGATCTTAAACATTCATGTCTCTTGCTGATATAGCATTCATTGTGACACTGTTGGGCTTATTGGTGGGTTTTTGACTGGTGTGGTAAGCCAGGTTTGAAGTTGATATCCCTGGTCGCCTAGCAACTATTCCTTAAGTGTGCTCACAGGCCAAAAATCATCAGCGCCTTTGGATGAAAGCATCATGGGCAGTCTCCTGGAACCTCACACTCCTGCATGAACTCATTTTTGAGGTTGCACACGCCAGCTGATGGTGTGGAAACCCTTGCAGTTGATAAACACCCTTGGTTATGCAGGGGGTGCCCGAATTGTCATGTGTGTGCAATCGATGACAATGGCAAACATTGTGCCTTTCTACACAGACAAGAACATACATTTCACAAATCTCATCACCAGGAGGAAGAAAACTAGCTAACATTTATCATCTTGTTAACAAATCATTTTTGATGGCACATATATCACTGGTATGGACTTATCAATAATTTTGAACAGTACCAATGTAACAATAGTTAATGCATTTCAAATGTATGAAGTGGCTTCTGAAGCACTTTGCATAGGAACTTACAGCACAGCAATAGGCCCCAGCCCAACAGTTATGCCAATCTTTTTGGTTTGCATCACCCTCCTCTCATCTTACTTCGGCTCATCCTATTACCATATCCTTCTATTCATTTCTCATCCATGCATTTATCTCACTTCCTACAATGCATCTATGCTATTTGTCATTCAAGTTGGCAGCAAGTTCTATTTTAGCACATCATGAGGATGTGAAAGGCACTATTTCAATTCAAGTTGGTTTCCCCTTTAACCTGAATAGTAATTATTACTACATAAAACACAAATTGTGCACAACCCAGACATGAAAAATAATGAAAACAGAAAGTGCTGGAAAGTGCAATTGAGATCACAACCAGATCACCCATGATTTTATTGAATGGCAGAGCAGATGCGAAGAGCTGAATACTCCTGCTCCTAAGTCCTACATCCTTATCTGCTTATAAATGTTCAGCAGGCCTGACAGCATCTGTCGAGAGGGAAACAAAGTCAATATTTCAAGACGAATATGTCTCTTCTTCAGAGACTATTTCAGATTTCCAGCATCTGCAGTATTTGGCTTTTCTGAAAATTGTGTGACTTAATACACAGTTCCAGAAAGTTGCTATGTTCTTTTATTGAATGCTGATGTCACGCAGCTCGGACTCTCTGAATTGTCACACTGCTTATCCGACATCCGGTGCTCGATGAGCAAAAATGTTCACAAACTCAGTTCCCTTGCCACCATCTCTATGCCTTTCCCTGGTTATGAGCTGAGGTTGAACCAGACCAATCACAGCTTTGGTGTTGTATTTAACCCCAAGAGGAGCATCCAATGATGTATCCACTCCATCACCAAAAATCACTTACTTCCACCTCTTTAATATTGCACTGCATAATCACTGCCTCAATTTATTTGCCGCTGAAGCCCACATCCATGCCTTTGTGGCTTACAGATGTGCCTTTTCCAATATTCCCCTGGTAAGCCTACCATTTTTCACCTTTCAGATTTCATCCAAAAGTCCATATCCTAACTCTCACCAAGTCGCATTCATCCCTGACCCCTGTGCTTGTTGAGCAACTTTGGCTCCTAGCTCTGGCAATTTTAAAAATGTCATTGTTTCTTTCAGACCATTTCATGACCTCACCCCTCCCTACCTCTGTAATCTCCTCCAGTCCTATAATCCTTGAAAATGTCTGTGTTCCTTAAATTCTAGCCCATTTTAATTGCTCTAACATTGGCAGCTGTGTCTTCAGCTGCCTAGCTATGGAATTATCTCCATAAATCTCTTTGCCTCTCCACCTTGCTCTTCTCCTTTAAGAAGATCTTTAAAAGCTACGACTTGAGAAATCTTTTCGAACTGCCCTCATATCTCCTGTTATGATGTGGCAGATGATGTATACTGGGTGGATCAAATCCACAAGGGAAACTTGGGAGTGCTATCAGAACTGCTTTGCAATTTGTATTTATTATGAGAATATGTGTGCACTGCATTCAGAACTAATGAGTCCACCTAGACCCTTAGAGATTTTTAAAAAATAAATTCAAATATTTATTAACAAAATAAAAGACTACAATCATTTAATAATATAATAACTCCTAAAATTTCTAATTATTCTGACCCCCAGTTACACCCCCTTTAAGGCAATAATCCAAAATAGGTTTTAGATTTAGGACAGAACCAGCAAGTTAACACAATACCCATTTGACAGTGGAAGTCCAAATGGCTTTTTCCCAACTTCAGTTTTGTTACATAGCAGACTCATGCACAAATGTCTGGAAGCTTCATTAAGGCTATTTCACACACTCCTGCTAGATCTTACATGGCCTTCTCCCACATAGCCTTTCATTATCTTTTATATAGGTTTCTCTCTTTTTAAGATGTAAATTCTATTGTTCCATATGTCTTTGAAACTTATTCTTCCTCATAATATAAAAATTTTCATGTTGCCAATATTGTCAGTAAACTTTGGGAAAAATAAACACACTCATTAACCTTGCTTATCTGGCTTGCTGTAAACAGACTAAGTTCCCTTTGAAATCCAAATCTCTTCATTTATCTAACGATGCAAATTCCCTTACGTGCTAAGCCGGCACCCATGTTTACTCATTAGCATGAGTAAAGCACCTAGCTCGTTTTGATGATTTCAAGCTTGCAGTCTACTTGACTCCAAATGAAATTAAATCACACAGACAGAACCAACTATACTTACCCCTATAAACCTACTTCCTGCTAAACCAGAAAAATATTATGAGAACTATTATACTTTTTCACATTCTTTATGTGGCTCTGTCATATTTTGATTGATAACACGCTTTGGGACATTTTACTATGTTAAAGGTGCTATATAAATCCAAGTTGTATTTGTGACAGAATTCAATTTTATGTGCTTAAAAAAAGGGGCATCAGGAATAAAAACTAGCTGCTAAGGACAAAGACTATATGATGCATTTCAATAATGAACATATATGCACCAACCAATTCCCTCATTTGAGGTGCTTGAGCAATGATTCAGATGGTTGTGGTGGAGAAGGGGGAACAATTTTCCTCACCCATGGGGGCAAAATCTATGCAGATTGCTGCAGTTTCACAATATTATTGTGGAGAGAGATCTCGTCATGGACTTAACCAAGTGACAGCAGGTAGATGTAAAGGAGCAGGGGGAAACATGTGTAGAAGAGCCAACATCACGAAGACCAGGAACTCCAGGTAGGATGTGACAGGCTATCACTGTCTGGTTGTTTTAGAGCAGTCTGCTTATGGCTGATAGGCCTTACAGAACGACAGCTGTGGCATTTTTCAAGCAATGGTAGTTTTGTTTATTTGCTGTATAGAGTGGAGATATTGATTTTACTGTAAACCTAGATAAATATGATTCCATTTTGTGTTCAATAAAATGACAGAAGCAACACAGAGTGAAAATAATGCCTGTTTATTTACAGCTTCTGTGTATGCAGTATCTAAACACATCTTGTCCCAAAGTGTAGATGCTATAGCTGAGCATTGTTATTTTGCACTACGCTTATCAAGTGAGATTTGTGAAAAGGATTTAGAGGCTCTGGAGAAGGTGCTAAAAAGATTTA
The DNA here is from genome assembly GCF_017639515.1 of Carcharodon carcharias. Taxonomy (NCBI): domain Eukaryota; kingdom Metazoa; phylum Chordata; class Chondrichthyes; order Lamniformes; family Lamnidae; genus Carcharodon; species Carcharodon carcharias. The sequence continues at coordinate 69,812,241 of NC_054473.1, forward strand.
CAAAGATGATACGAGAAATGAAAGGTTCTGCCTATCAGGAAAGATTAAGCAGATTTGGAACTCTTTTCTCCAGAAACAACTGCAGGCGAACTTGATAGAGGTCTTTAAAATTAGGAATGGGTTTTACAGAGTGTACATTAAAGAAGAGACTAAAACTAGAGGTCATAAATATACAATGGTCACTAATAAATCTAATAGGGTGTTGAGGAGAAACATCTTTAACCAAAATGGTGAGAATATGGAACTCAATAACACACAGAGTGGTTAATGCTGGGTAAGTATATGCGAAAGAAAGGAATAAAAGATTATAATTGTTGCATCCGCCTGGAATTGGGGGTGGTGTGATAATGTGTTAAATTTTCTAAAACAAAACAAAAAAGAGAACAGGAGACATGTGTGTATTGGTTCAAGTAGCATGAGGGAGTGACAAGATGGCTCATTCCAAGCAGAGTATTTCTTGTTCCTGAATAGACATCGTCCCTATTAGGGTAAAAGCAAAATACTGCAGATGTTGGAAATCCGAACCCAAAACAGAAAGTGCTGGAAAAGCTCAACAGGTCTAGTTGCATCTGTGGAGAGAAAAGAAACAAAGGTAATGTTTCGAGTCCATGTGACTCTTCTTCAGAGACTCTTCTTCTTTGTCTCTATGGGGGTGTTTGCTTGTGCATAGGTCCATTACCTCTATGGGGGTATTTGGCTGAGAATTCACTTTGACGGGCAAAAGCTAACAGAAAGTATGTTTGCAACCAATAACATATTAAACATAGAATGTTGAATAAACAATGTGATATGTAAAGAAAAATAAAAAGGGGGTGAATTGTTAGGGGTCTTGCACCACTGATAAGATGTTTTTAAAAGTGAATGCTCATGTGGAGCATAACCATCAACATTGACATAATGGGCCAAATGACCTGTTGCATGTGCTTAAATTCTAAGCAGTCATGTATTTCCTTAGTCTACATATTGACACCCCCTCCAGCTGAGAGATGAGAAACAGTGAATTTAGGACACATTTGTGCTACCCTCATGTACCCATGATCCCAGCCAGGAGCATCTCCACTCGAGTCTCCCTGTTTTTGGATGTGCTGTTGGAAGCTGCCAGGAGAAGGCCATGTGCTGTTGATATCACTGTTGATATTACTGCTACTTGGCTGCTGTGAGGAGATTAGCCACCAAGTACTTTTATCTGAATGCTCCGGCATTCAAAGGTATGAATGGCTACCAAGTCAAAGATAACTTCTGTGCGGGGCAGGGGAGGTGGTGGGCGCATTGACATTTTTTTTATCTCACCTGAACTGAACGAAGGTTCATATCATTTCTATTGGCCTGGACCATGCCCCAGGGACATCCTCTTTGTACTTTGAACAGGGGATGGAAATCCAAAGGTTGCTTCAGCCCTAGGAGATTGTGATTTGCTTGATGAATTCTGTGCCACCCCATTTCTATTCTGTCTTCTCTGCACAAGTCAAAAATGGCCACTTACAGGAAGTAAACATATATGTGACAAATGACTATAGGGAATCCACAGACTGCAACTAACCCAGTTAAACTACTAATTTATCACAGTCAACTCGCAAGACATATTTTACAAAGGCATTAATTCATATGAGATTTTGCTCTTAAACATGAAATGAATGTTATCTGTTTGTGTCATACTGTGCAGCAGCTCTCTAGTTCCTCACACAAGTGACCATTATTTTACAATTGTAACCAGACAGGGGATGTTGGATGATTGTCCAAAAGGATGGCATCAAAGTCAGACACTAAGGGCTGAATTTTTGCTCCCAAGTTGGATAGGCAGAATCTGGAAATTTCCCGACTCTGCAAAACTGCCTCAGGAGAAAGTGCCCCGGATGGTTGGATTTTCATTGTGGGCAGGTGTGTGCTAACTACAGTTGGGCCTGCCACCTCTAGAAACAGTGTGGAGGCAGCCACAGAGGCTGCTGGGTGATGGAGTGGGCTGGTTAAAAGATACACCTCAGTGCTCTGGGACTTCTTCCCAGATGTAATAAAGACAAGAAAACAAAAAAACAGCCCTCTAACCCTCAATCCGCAATCCCCACATCCAAGCCAATGCATACCACTACATGCTATTCACTCAATCCCCCTACGTGCCTCACACCCTTCATGCCAAACTTATTCCCCTCTACTCATCCCCATGTCACCTCATACCTTCATGCCAACTTAGTGCCAACCCATGCCTCCCACCATCTCCATAGCCCTTTATAGCCCTGATGCCAACTTAGTGCCAACTCATGACAACCCATGCACCCACACCCAGCACCCTTTGCCCCTACACAATGCATGCCAAGTCACCCAGTATTGACCATGGGTAGACCTCAAGAGCCATGCTAAGATTAAATAAAATAAACTTCTAAGTATCTATTATAGTTTTCATTATATTAAAAAAACTCATTGATAAAAGCCCATTCAGTACATTTAAACCCCATTAATACTTAATACTTTATAAAAACAGACAATTCCTTCAAGTACTTAACCCCTCATAAAACAAACATTTGTATTCCTAGCCTGACATCAGAGACAGCTAATCTCTTTATGACCACTTGGAGCTGTCAAGCAAATTGTGAACTTATAGGCCCCCACTGTGATAATGATAGGTTGGGGAAGCAATCAAGCAACTCTCATCCTATAATGACACCCCTCAGGCTATGTCAACAAACATCTATTGAAATTTGCAAGTAACATTATTTTTTCAACTGAACATTACACCAGGCTGTTTTTTTTTCAAAATTTAAAGAGCAGGGGATTTTAATAAAAACAGAAAATGCTGGAAACACTTAACAGGCCTGACAGCATCTGTAGAGAGAGAAACAGAGTTGGTGTTTTGACTCCATATGACTCTTCTTCAGGGGATTTAAATAACTTGATAGCTTGACAGTTCCACAGACCTTATCCACCTTTTACACACATTAATGTCCACTGTTAATGGTCACAAAGGAGCATCTGAACATCCCCAAAAGGCACCTGGGCCTCTCCAAAAGGTTACCTCAGTCTTCAAAAGGATACCTGACCTCTCCAAAGAACTCAGGTAGATTTAGACTTTTTTTCTCAATTGCCTAAAGCCCATGTGGCTGTGTGATGGAAATTGCTTCTGAGTCAAAGCAGCTGCACTTTTAAATGTGCTGTTGCCTCTGTGAATTGCAGATGTGTGAAACCCTCTGCTCCAATTCCGCCCCCTGTGAAAAATTGGGTGCCAGGTTCAGGGCTGGGACATTCAGAATTGAAACACTGATGTCATTTTGGCAAAGGTGCAGAGCCCTTCCGTCTTGGTGAAAATTTGGGACTAAGTTATCTTTATCTGGCACTCAGGCATATATGTTTTCAGCAAGGATGAACTGGATAGTGATCAGGAATGGGAGCACTGATGATCTTAATGTTTTCTAGCACAAAGGCACTGAGGCTGAAAGTAGCACTCGACCATTGTTTCACCTGGAATCAGCTAAGTCAGCACCAATTGAGCATCACGCTGAGAGTCTTTTGTTCTGCTCAGTATCGCTGTGAGGTGAACATCTTTCTATTCTTCCTTTGAGTTCAGAGCTCTTCCTTTTCTTTCTTGTAGGAGGTTTAAGTGCCTGTGCTGTAAATTGAGCTCCATGTGTAGCCTGCTGCACCACCTGACCTTACAATTTGTGTTTGTTTGCAGAAGAGCACGGTGCAGTGTTAAAGATGAAATGGTTGTACTTTCTGAAATTTGATGCTGAATGCAAGCAAATTATCACAAGGCATTTCAAGTACCGTGTAGAATGAAAAGATGCACTTTCGGGCTGACCTACAAGTGTATGCTGAGGACAATCTGTGCATTGAAATGTTGCAGCTTGGTGCATGCAATAGGATCAAGGCTGATAGATGATGCCACAAGAAACCAACTTGTAAAATATCACAAGGGGTGGGGAGGGGGGGGTGGGAGGTGGTGTTGTGTGGGGGTGGGCGCAGGCCCGATCAGTGCCCCCCCCAATAGGGTCCACGCTGCCATTTTATGTGGGCGATCCCAGCATTATGCACGCCCGGAAGTGCTGAGCGCTCTCTGTGTGGGCGGTTCTTTGAGTCGGGAGTGTGCTCTTTCGCGCAAGTGCACCAAAGAGCGCAGAAATCTCTCTGAGGCACAAAGATGCCTCAGGGAGGTAAGTATTATGTTTTAAAATTTTAATAAATAAAAAATAAAGTGTCACAGGAGCTGGGACATGTCAATGAACTTCAATGAAAAAATGTATTTAATTTATAAACCTTTCATGAAACCTCATCCTGCCCGTGTGTGAGGTCCCATGAAAAATGCAAAGGCCACCTGGCTCCTCACCTGTCTGCTTTCGCAATAGCGTTAATTAGGCCTTTGACAGTTCGGTGGGCTAGCAACTGAGTCAACTGCACGCCCACTGAACTGAAAATCTAAATGACGCACAGTGACGTGGAGATGCATGCCCGATGTCAGCCCGCGTCATTGCATGCCTTGGCGAGCAGACCCCACCCCCACTCACCGAGCCGAAAATTCTCCCCAAGGTTGTTATTTGACAGCTTAATAAATGAAATGTCTCTCACTTATACACTGTAAATCATTCTTTTTATACCTGAGGAACAGTAGAGTTATTGCTACACAATACGGAACAAAGTGAATACTATCTATACAAGGCTGTTTACATTTTATTGCATATGTTAATTTTTATCTGCATTGTAGAGTTCATGCAGTCTTAAATTCCAATCTTTAACCTTTCTGGTGTTTAATGTAATTGAATTAGTGGCAGGGTTTCTTTGGCTTTCAGGCAAATGCATTATTCAAAAAAAGCACCTTTCACATCCACAGGATATCCTAAAAAGATTCACAGCCAATACATTGTTTCTTGAAGTAAAGTACTGTTGTCACGTAGGCAAACAAACAGCTAATTTGCACACCGCAAGGACACACAAACAGCAATGAAATAAACGACCGGATAAAAGCAAAATACTGCAGATGCTGGAAATCTGAAACAAAAACAAAAATTGCTGGAAAAACTCAGCAGGTCTAACAGAAAATGTGGAGAGAAAGACAGAACTCACGTTTTGAGTCCGTATGACTCTTCTTCAGAGTGTCATCCAGAGTTAGTAACCTCAGTCATATGGATGCGAAACATTAACTCTGTCTTTCTCTCCACAGATGGTGTAATACTACCAGATAATCCTGACTATTTCTGGTGTCAGTTGAGAGAAAATTATTGGTCAGGACATGGGACAAACTCCATGGCCTGAATCGTGTGTTCCAAGATCGGGTACATGCTCGACCCAACTATATGTAGAATTATGTGAAAAGACATCGGGCGTGTGTTCTGACGTCATCGCGCACATGTGCAATATTGAGGTTGGTGGGCACATGCCGGAGTCGAAGCAGCGCCTGACAATAATTAAAGGGCCAATTAAGGTCATCAAAAAGCCTATGACCGTGATTTTACATTGCCCGTACGATTTTTAGATCACTACACGAGCAAAACGGGCAGGCAGAATTCACAATTTTATCGTTTCCTCATCCACAGGCAGGATAAAAGGTCCCCGGAGCATCAGCACTTTCTCTGTCATTGCCAGTCCTTTGCTGTGTGAGTGCAGAGTTTTCCCAGAGTTTCTTGTCATCTTATTTGATTTACAAGCCTGCCGTTCTGTAACTCAGGTCCTCATCTTTCCTGGAAGTTTCCCCTGAGTATTCCAGCATAATGCTCCTTCATTTTCAAAGCACTGCTCCTCTGCATCCCATCTAATGGGGATAGTATATTCTGCCAGTGGAACCTCCCCTGAAGTGGAAGAGAGGGGCAGCAGGAACAGAAGGCCAGGTGAGCCCGGGCAGCATCTCAGGGACAGATCTTTAAGAGGAGATGCACGGGCTCAGTTGGTGCAAGGCCAGCAGAGAGGCCAAGGCAGGAGGGCACACCAAAGCCGCCACTACCCAGCGTCCTGAGTGCTCAGGCAGCGCTCCAACTACCTCCAGATGTCCGAGGTCCAGCGCCACAGGAGACTCCGCCTCTCCATGGACACAGTGACAGCAATATGTCACATGATAGTTCCAGAAATCACCTCCAAGTGCGTGGGCGGACATCCCATGCCGGTGGCTTTCAAGGTCACAGTGGCCCTGAACTTTTATGTCTCCGGCTCTTTTCAGGGCTCAGTGAGGGATCTATGCAGTGTTTCTCAAACATCTGCACACTGTTGCATCAAGCAGGTGACCGATGCTATCTTTAGGCACATCCGCACGTTCATCCACTTCCAGACAGATGAGGCAAACCATGCGGAGAGAGCATGAGGCTTCGCTGTGTTGGCTGGGTTCCCCTGCATCCAGGGTGTAATAGATTACATCCAAGGTGCTAGCAGGTGAACCTGGAGCTTTCATAAACAGAAAGGGGCTCCACTCAATGAATGTTCAGGTCATCTGTGACCACAGGACACAGATTCTCCAGGTTTGTGCCTGTTACCCTGGGAGCTTACATGATGCTTACGTCTTGCAGCACTCACAGGTACCAAGGCTGTTCATGGCTCCTGTACGAGTGGATGAATAGTTCCTGGGTGACACGGACTTTCCCTTGAACACACTCTGTCACCCAAAATCTAAGGCCGAGGAGAGATCTAACAGGAGTCATGCCTTCACAAGGGCAGTAGCACAGAGGACCATCGGGCTGCTCATGATGCGCTTCAGATGCCTGGACCGGTCAGGGGGAGCATTGTAGCATCCTCCAGAGTGTGCTTCTCTCATAGTCATCTCATGCTGCACATCCTGGCTCTGGCAAGGGGGGATCCACTGGAGGCTGAGGAAAGCGAGGCAGCTCCACTAGCCATGGAGGATGACTCGAACGATGGCTCAGAGGAAGAGCCTGGGGAGGTACAGTGTGAGGAACTCGAGGCAGAAGAAGGGACACCAGGGATGCTTTGATCCAGTGAACCTCCTGCAAGGCATCCAAGTCATTGATGCCTCGTCAAGCCAATAGCACTGTCTCCTTTGCTAACAGTCAATAAATGAGAACCCAATCCAGTACGGCAGCACCGCACAACGCCACAAGCCTGTGCTGCATCTGGCACCAATTCATACCATCCAGCCAGCTCAGCCCCTTTAAGTCAATAAATGTTTATGTTTCTTCCACACGAACAAGCAAAGAGCAACAAAGTATCCACCCCTAACACAAACACCAAAATATTTACCGCAGAAAAGTCACCTGTGACCCGCCACTGCTGTGTATAAGGTGCCTTCAACTTATGCCTGTGGGTGCTGCATTTCGGTGTCCCCCCCCCCACCCCACCCCCCCCAGGTGTTGGAGACAGCTTGCTGACTCTGCTGTCCTGGTCGCCATGATGACCTTGGTGGTCATCCTCTGAATAGGCTCTGCCTGGGAGGGTGCATCCAGCCCCATAGCTGGGCATTCAGCCCTCATGGCACCACCAGATGCAGCAGTCACTGGCAGAGGGGTGGAGGAGCTGGTGCCCTCATGCAGAACGTCCTGAGAGAAGCCCGCAGAGACGACAGGCAGCTCGTCCGCCACCATGAGGAACCTAGCAGGGAGACTCGGTGCCTCATCCATCTCTCATTGGCAGTGACCCCCCTGAGGTCACTGCCAGTGTGAGAGCTTGCAGGTCCGAGTGCAACCCCAGGAACCCCTGAGTCTGCTCCTGAAACTGTCTATCTACAAGAGTCACCACTCTCTCAATGGAGGAGGCAGTGCGCAGTGTTAAGGGTCAATGCAGACTTCATGCTCTGCATGGACTCCTCCATGACAGAGACCATGGCATGCAGGCCCTCATGGATCTCTGCCAGTTCTTCACAGGTATGCTGCTGGTCATCCAGCATCTGCCATCTGATGGACGACTCCAGAGACTCATCATCCGCCTTGGACGCAGCATGGTCCTGGTCTCCAGCTGTGCTTCTACTGTCGGCTCCCTGGGGCCTCTCCCCTTCTGCCAGCTCCTCATGCAAGTGTGATGTGCCCTCAACACTGTGCATCACCGGGGAGCTGGATAGCTAATGTCTACCAACGTGTGAGTATCTGCACTGGTGCCTGGATCAGAGAGATGGTATGAGGCTGGTGCAGGTTTGATGTCTTCCTTGGAGCTCAATGGGGGTCCTCGGGGTCACCGACTGCTCCTGTGGATGGTGCATCTGTGGGCGGAAGGCAAAAGATCAGTATATTCAATCATCATAGTCACTTTGCATGCTAGGCAGGCTGAGGAGACAGTGAAAACCTGCCAAATGCATTGGAGCTTTAATGGGCTTTCTGGCTATGGCAGTTCACTTTCTGATGAGAGGAGCCCGTTATGTTTCCAGTACCCACCAGATACACATCTGTTACCTGTACTCTTACTTCATCTGAGACCCCAGCCTCACATGTGACCAGAGGAGCGAGCTGGCCAGTGGCATTCCACCTCCAGTGCATTGCTCTCCTGCTTTGTTACAACTGCCAGTGTCCAGTTACATACCACAGGGATCTGTGCTCAGTCCCCTATTATTTGTCATTTATATAAATGACATAGATGACTATGTGGGGGGTAGGATTATTAAGTTTGTGGATGACGCAAAGATTGGCTGAGTGGTTAACAGTGAGGTTGAGTGTCTTGGGCTACAGGAAGATATAGCTTGGCCTAAATAGCCAAGTGGTTATGGTACTGGGTTTGTAACCCCAAGATCAAGAGTTCAAATCTCACAATGGCAAACTATGAAACAATGTAACTTCATCTGAATAGTAACAGATGGAAACGTGTTTGTACCCAAAAGAGTTACAGAAAGATATAGACAGGATCGTCGAACGGGCAGATAAATGGCAGATGGAATTTAACCCTGAAAAATGTGAGGTGATACACTTTGGAAGGAGTAATTTGACAAGGAATCATTCAATGAATGGCATGACACTAGGAAGTTCTGAGGAACAAAGGGACCTTGGCATGTGTGTTCATAGATCTCTGAAGGCGGAGGGGCATGTTAGCGGGGTGGTGAAAAAGGCATATGGGACACTTGCCTTTATCAATCGAGGCATAGATTACAAAAGTAGGGAGGTCATGTTGGAGTTGTATAGCACCTTGGTGAGGCCACAGCTGGAGTACTGTGTGCAGTTCTGGTTGCCACATTATAGGAAGGATGTGATTGCACTGGAGGGGGTGCAGAGGAGATTCACCAGGATGTTGCCTAGGATGAAACATTTAAGTTAAGAAGAGCGGTTTGGATAGACTTGGGTTGTTTTCGTTGGAGCAGAGAAGACTGAGGGGTGACCTGATTGAGGTGTACAAGATTATGAGGGGCATGGACAGGGTGGATAGGGAGCAGCTGTTCCCCTTAGTTGAAGAGTCAGTCACAAGGAACATAGGTTCAAAGTGAGGGGCAGGAGGTTTAGGGGGGATGTGAGGAAAAACCTTTTTACCCAGCGGGTGGTGACAGTCTGGAATGCGCTGCCTGGGAGGGTGGTGGAGGCGGGTTGCCTCACATCCTTTAAAAAGTACCTGGATGAGCACTTGGCACGTCATAACATTCAAGGCTATGGACCAAGTGCTGATAAATGGGATTAGGTATATAGGTCAGGTGTTTCTCATGTGTCGGTGCAGACTCGATGGGCCGAAGGGTCTCTTCTTCACTGTGTGATTCTGTGATTCTTTGATTCTCTTGACAGGGAAAAATAGCCTCATTATTGTTCCATCTCCCTGAAGGTCCTTTCCTGGTTCTCACCCGCCCTTCCACCTGGGCATTAAGTGGGCAGTGTCAACTGTGGCACATCTCACCCTGCAATACAGTGAGGCCAGTTGTGCTGCCATCCCAGCCCTGGCAGGGCAGGTCTCAGTGCCAGTTGGCATACATGCTCTTAGACTCCTGAACATTCCAAGCAACAGGCAACTGACTAATATTCTCCACATAGCTCCAAGCCATTTCCGCACTTATCCTTGCTGACTGCAGCAGATCATTGTACCTTTTGTGGCACTGAAGCCACGTGCGGTGCACCACGTCGTGTGCACTGACCTCGGCAGCGACTTCTGTCCCAGCCTTCTTGATCAGGTGGGGTGGCCTTCTCTTGTCATCCTTGGACATTAGGATATGCTGTCTTCTTGACCAGCATCTCCAGGCACTCATCTGAGAAATGAAGGGCAGGGTGCCCACCTAACTTGCTCTCCTGCCTTTAATGACCACCACGTGCTGAGGCCATGACTGCACACCAGGAGACTCCTTGAACAGGTCCCAGACAGCTCCCTTAGCCTCCCTCACAATTCCTGGCAGCCTTCAGGGAGCTGCCTCTTCCGTTTTTTGAACACCGCTGGATCCCATTGGACCTGACACACGACACGTTCCCACCCCCACGTACAGAAAACACATCCAGTGGTCGTCTTTCACGCTGGGCGGACCTTAACTGGCCACCCAGTGTAAGATTGCGTTCATGGTGCAAACTTCGCTGGGAGCAGGTTTTACATCCGCTTCCAGCCACGGTGACTTTGGTCGAATCCCAAAGATAAAATTCAGGCCAATGTTTAACTGTGTCTCATGTCATGGCATCTTTTATGTCCAACTGAACTAACTGGCCTTGGTTTGACATCTCATTGGAAATACAGCACCTCCAATATGTCAGCATTCTCTTAGCTGTGCACTCAAATATCACCATAGTTTATGCACTGGAGTAGGGCCTGAACCAAAGCCTTCTGACTGGCCAATCAGCATGTGAGCACTGAGCCAGACTGGCACTTAATGAGAGCAATTTTCATTTGAAAATCATCCCATTAATTTAAAAGAAATGAGTATGGTGCCAGTTCCAAGTGTCCATTATTTTAACAAGAGTGGAAATATTTAAATAATGATGCTGTTCATGGATAAATGGCCATTGTAATGTGGAACCATTAACCTCTCTGGTGGGTATGCATCAACCAAGACTTTGGTGATGGTTTTACCTCATTATTGAATCTGGTTAATTAAACATAATTCAATAAGGGGAGGTTAGAGTGACTGCCCTTGACATCAAGGAAGCATTTGACTCAGCCTGGGATCAAAGAGCCTTTGCAAAACTGAAGTCAATGGGAATCAAAGGAAAATCTCTCCTCTGGATGGTGTAATGCTGAGCGCAAGGGAACATGCTTGTGGCAATTGAAGACCAATCACCTCAGCCTCAGTACATTGCTACACAAATTCCTCAGGGCAGTGACCTAGGCCCAAACATTTTCAGTTGCTTTATTAATGACCTTCCTTCCCTCTATGATATAGTTATAAGTGGGGATGTTTGCTAATAATGTACAATGTTCAGTTTTGTGACTCCTCAGGTATAATAGTAGAGCATGACCTGGCAACTTTCAGGTTTGGGAAGTGACAAGTAACATTCATGCCACACAATTTCCAGGCAATCTCCAACAAGAGAAAATCTAACCAACAGCCCTTGACATTTAACGGCATCACCATCGCTGAATCCCCTACTATCAACATTCCAAGGTTTACCATTGACCATAAACTCAAATGGACCAGCGATATAAATATTGTGCCTACAAAAGCAGGTTAGAGACTTGGAATTCTGCAGTGACTAACTCACTTCCTGACTCCCCAAAGGCTGTCCACTACCTACATGGCACAATTGGAGTGTGATGGAATAGTCCCCACTTGCCTGGATGAGTGCAGCTCCAACAACATTTAAGAGGCTTGACATTGTCCAGGACAAAGCAGCTCACTTGACTGGTGCACCATCCATCTCTTTAAACATTCGTGCCCTTTACCACCGACACACACTGGCAGCAGAGTGCACCATCTACAAGACGCACTGCAGCAACTCACCAAGGCTCCTTCAACAGCACCTTTCGAAACTGCAAATCTACCACCTTGGAGGACAAGGGTAGTGGATGCATTGGAACACCACCACCACAAACCATTGTGACTTGGAACTATATGGCCATTCCTTCACTGTCACTGGGTCAAAATCCTAGAACTCCTTTCCTATCAGCACTGTGGGTGTACCTACACCACATGGACTATAGCGGTAGAAGGAGGCAGCTCACCACCATCTTCTCAAGGACAATTAGGGACAGCCTAGCCAGCGACACTCCCATCCTGTGAAAGAATAAACAAAAAAAACTAAGAATTTATTCCTGTCAAAACCAATAAACTCTCACTCACCACAAAATGTCAAGCATGACCAGCTAAACCTAACTTTGTGCTTTTAATTAAAGCATATTTTATTAACTGTGTCTATCAAATAATATTTCATTGCCAAAAAGCTAGATTTCTGATCAATAATACAAATTATAAATAACAATAATTCCAAAGATTACTGAATTATAAATTAACCTGGAGGTTTATAACATACTATCATTTCATTTTTTTCAGAATTGCTTTTATTATATCTAATGTTCTTTTTAGCTTTTTATATTATCTGAGCTCAGAAAGAAAATGGAGGAGGATTTTTAGCTCCCGATGGGAATGAGTACGTTGGTGGGTATGTACGAAAACTAATACGGCCCTCCCCCCGGCTGCCTGGTTTCATCTGCAGCTGCAGGCCAGCCTGTGAAAGGATTCCTCCTCCACAATGGCAGCCAGGCCGCCAAAGGTGCTTGTTTTAATTTTAAGGTTAAAAAAGTTGGAGAGAGGCCATCTCCATCTTGGAGCACCCTCTCTCTCACAATCACCTGAAAAGTCAGCCTGCTGTTTCATCAGTGCTAAAGGGCCTCATATTGACTCTCCAGCTTTGACCACACACTCACTGTCCTTAATTGAATGGCAAGCCAACCCTCTGGCTATTCATTGGTCAATGCAGGGAAAAATTACACTGGGCGACTGGTTCACTATGCCGGCCAGAATCTTCTGCTCTAATTGGAGATGAGCTTGGAGGTGGGAAGGGCATGTAATTGGGCAGGATGGTGGTGAATGGGAACCCAACTGCCTTCCCACCTCTACCAATATTAAGTTCAGTTCAGGAAGACCATGGTCGACCTTCCTACTCCGCAGCCAGTTGAGGCCCTTTAGTCACCAATTAATGATCACTTAAGTCCCCCATCTCACTGCCACTGGTATTAACCAGGCTGCAGCAGGCCTGCCGACATGCAGAATGCATGACAGGCAAAACTGTGCGGCTAACTTAGAGATAAAAACAAAAAAACTGCGGATGCTGGAAATCCAAAACAAAAACAATTACCTGGAAAAACTCAGCAGGTCTGGCAGCATCGGCGGAGAAGAAAAGAGTTGACGTTTCGAGTCCTCATGACCCTTCGACAGAACTTGAGTTCGAGTCCAAGAAAGAGTTGAAATATAAGCTGGTTTAAGGTGTGTGTGTGGGGGGCGTAGAGAGAGAGAAAGAGAGAGAGGTGGGGGGGGTGTGGTTGTAGGGACAAACAAGCAGTGATAGAAGCAGATCATCAAAAGATGTCAACAACAATAGAACAAAAGTGTTCTTTTGTTCTATTGTTGTTGACATCTTTTGATGATCTGCTTCTATCACTGCTTGTTTGTCCCTACAACCACAGCCCCCTCTCCACCTCTCTCTCCACCCCCCACACACACACCTTAAACCAGCTTATATTTCAACTCTTTCTTGGACTCGAACTCAAGTTCTGTCGAAGGGTCATGAGGACTCGAAACGTCAACTCTTTTCTTCTCCGCCGATGCTGCCAGACCTGCTGAGTTTTTCCAGGTAATTGTTTTTGTGCGGCTAACTTGTCACCTCCAGGGTTAGGGTACCTCGATCAAAGGCATCAGGAAAGCGGGGTGTGGTGGTCATTCAGAGCCACCGCTTACCCTCGCTGCTGCCCTCCCCGATCCCCTGCACTCATCTCCCTTGACTCCCACCCAGCAAAACCCCCATCCGCCCACATTACTTACCCAGTGTCTTCAGTCACTCTGTGATCCTGGGAGTCCAGTGCTTGTCCTTCCAGTAGCAGCCACAGCCTCTCCAGTGGCACTGCGGAGCACAAGAGTTGCCAGCTCCTGATTGGCCAGCAGCTTTTGGTAGGTGAGACTTCCACCCCCAGAGTCTTGACCACAGGGGAAGGCCCACCGCTGGCCTTGCCACTACTTCATTGATGTGTGCTCCGGCAAACCTTCCCAAAAAGAGATAGCAGGTGTCTCTTGCCAGCTCTCCAGCTGACAGACAAGACCCCCAATGCCTCAACAAGTTTTCACACATCATGTAGTTTTCTGATACCTCATTTGATCCTGAATACCTTGGCATGATGTCTAAAAATAGTTTGAAAAATTTCTGCAACATTTTGGCTCACTTTCTGAAATTTGCTGGTTCCAGGTTGCTAAGTTCGAAAACAAATTGACTGAATTGAGTAGATAGCTTTCTGGTGCATTCTTAGTGTTTATTAATAACTTTATGCTGCTGGTCTAATTAATGGAAGTGTTCTCTGATGGGTTTCATTTAGTCAATGGGAGATTAAGCCAATTAGCATGGTGGTTATGTGAGCCAATCATTTATATTTCCTGTTATGGATGTGTAATATTATTGGTGATTCTTTTAAGAAAGGTGACACTACGTATAGTTTCAACCTTGAAACCTTTAATTATGTAGTTAATTGCACAAAAATTGTTGATAGAGTAGCCCTCTTAGGCTGTAATGCGCAGTTGGTTTGGGAAAATTTAAAGTTTCTCTCTTCCTGCATAAAACATCACAGGCAGAAATGTTCATATTTACAAACTAAGGACAACAAAATGTGACAGAACATGCAAAATGAAGGGCAGGAAGTACGTGGATAGATGGTGGGACAAGAAAACTGAATGAGTTTCAAGAAGGAATCAGGTTCTTATCAAGAAATGGGATTCAGGGTTATAAGAAATACACCAAGAATATATATATCTATGTAGGTATCCTTATAGCTAATTTCTGAAATTTTAAAAACTAGGCTCCTTTTAAAATAGCTGAGTCCGTCTGTGACTCTTGAAAAAAAGGAACTTTCTGGCAGTATCAGGGAAATTTGCACCTCGTTATCTCTGATGAGACACTAATGACCTCTGTGGGCTGCAAAGACCAAATTCAAAGGGAACTAGATAAAGGCCATCTGCACTGCATAAGCCAGGCCTGGCAAAATGGCACCTATTCACCTGCAAGGACAAAGAACCCCACAACCTCCTTTTCAAGACTTACTGGTTGGAACATTAACAATCTCAGGAACCCAGACAAAGGGTTTGCCCTTTGTCACAGAATGGAGAGGTGGGAGTCATGTGACATAAACATCTCATTGTGGAACTAGTAATATTTCCTTGTGGGACTGAGAAACCTCAGTCTGCCACCTTTCTATCTATCTAGCAGCAGCACAGAAAAGGGATACTGCCCAGGCTGAATACCTGGCCCCATCTGCACAGTTTCTTCTGGAACTTCTGTACCACTGCCTACAAAACTGATTCATCTCTGCATGCCTAGCTCATTGTAGACATTAACTCTACTGGAAAAGTGAGTTATCCAGCATTAGTTTTCAACCTGCCAACCTCTGTGAAGGAATACCTCATTGGACTTTGATTCTGGAATCTGAACACATGTGAAACAATAATTCTTGTCTTGATCATCTTTGCCTTGCAAATCTTTCTTCCTCTACTCCTCTTTTACTGTGCATGTGCACAGGGGGCTACATAGCCACCCACCGCTCCCAGGTTTTGAGCATGAGTAGAGAAACTAACCCTCTTAGCCTCAGGAAGATGAGTGCACTCTTTTGTGCGCATGCATGAAAGAGTGCACTCTCAACTCAGAGAATGACCCCCCAACCCGCACAGGGAGCGCTCAGTGCTTCCTTGCAGATGTCACATTGGGCGGGTCTTAATTGGCTCGCCCATGTAAGATGGCAGCACACCCTCGATCGCTGATCAGAAACATGCCTCCACGCGCCCGTTCCTGAACGTCCCCCCCAATGGGGGGAAAATTCTGCCCAAAGAAATCAACCTATCGAATTTTTTTACAGCAAGAACTCTCCAGTCCTGGCAAAATCCTCATAAATCCCCTCCGCACCATCTCAAATGCAATCACATTCTTTCTGTAATGCAGTGACCAGAACCATAAGCAATGCTCTAACTGTGGCTTAATCAGTGTTTTATATACTCCTAGGATAACGTCTCTGCTTGTATATTCTTATTTATATCTAAGATTTGCAGGTTAAAGATGACCAAGACAAGAATTATTGTTTCACATGTGTTCAGATTCCGGAATCGAAGTCCAATGAGGTATTCCTTCACAGAGGATGGCAGGTTGAAAACTGATGCTGGATAACTCACTTTTCCAGTGGAGTTGATGTCTACAATGAGCTAGGCATGCAGAGATGAATCAATTTTCTAGGCAGTGGTACAGAAATTCCAGAACAGCACCTCGTCTTCCAACTAGGCACTTTACAGCCTTCCGGACTGAATATTAAGTTCAACAACTTTAGATCATGAACTCTCTCCTCCATCCCCACCCCCTTTCTGATCCCCCTTTTTTTTCAATAATTTATCTATATTTTTCTTTTCCCACCTATTTCCATTATTTTTAAATGTATTTCCATCCATTGTTTTATCTCTACTTTTTAGCCTATTTCGATCCCTTCCCCCTACCCCACCCCAACTAGGGGTGTCTGTATCTTGCTCGGCCTGCTTTCTACCCTTAATGTCACCTATTTGCACATTTCTTAGATAATATCACCATCAACACCTCTTTGTCCTTTTGTCTGTGACATCTTTTGGCAATCTCCACCTATCACTGGCCCTCTATCCAGCTCTACCTGACCCACCCCCCCGCCCCCAACTTAAACCAGCTTATATTTCACATCTCTTCTATTTTTCCTTAGTTCTGTTGAAGAGTCATATGGGCTCGAAACATTAACTGTGTTCCTCTCCACAGATGCTGTCAGACCTGCTGAGTTTTTCCAGGTATTTTTATTTTTGCTTTTGTCTTATATTCTTATATTGGCTGCTAACAAAGTAAAATACCCCAAGCATTCTGCAAAAGCAGATTTCTGGCCACCTTTTCAGCCTGTGTCTGTTGATAAAGTTGCTAGTTGGCCTCATTATGAATGATTGGCTATATTCCAAGATTGCCTAATGCGTTCATCAATGTGGGAAATGTTTACACAGTTGTGAGGGGGAGTGCCAGCTTTGTTTGATTATGAGATTATAATAAATATTTATTTCTTTGAAGTGGCTTCTCAATGCCTGTTGGTTTAGTTGTACAAGATTAGGAGATGATAAGAGGAATAAATTATCTTTCATTGATACTATGAATAGATGTGTTGGATTAACATTATTACAAGGTTGGTTTCTCAAAGGAGATTTTCAAAGCCTGTTTGCTTATTATATCAGTTCAAGAGCATTTCCAGGACTTGCCAGTGTTATTATATGGCTCATTGATTCTGTACATAGTATATACTGGAAGAGTGGATATAGCCGATGCAGGGGGCATGGAAGGGGGTCACAGGGATATGGAGTGGTTATGAAGGGGTATGGAGTATATGAATGGGCATGGAGGTAATATTGGGATGGGTGGAGGGGCTGAGGAGGTTAAGGTGTGAGGGCTAGGAGGTCTAACAACCATGTACATAACTGGAATGATGCCCCAGTGAACTTCTAACAAACATGCCTCACCACCTGCACGCTGTTGCCACCTCAGGCCTGCTTCTTGGGCAGGCGTTCCTGACTCCACGTGACGTTCACAACTTCAGCCTCATCCTGACACCCGAGTACCAAAGTCTCGTGGAATTTCCCCAACCTCTAGAAGTCAGGAACGTGATGTTAGGAAAAGGCCCGATTCATGGTTCCCAACTCTAAGGGAAAAATCTGATCCAGTGTCTGTGGGCTAAGGAGGTGGGGATATTGGTTACTATTTAGTGATCCCTAATAAAACCTCTGGCATTAACTGACGGCAGGATAGACCTTGGCTCTAAAGACCACCACAATCGCACAGTTTGTTGATACTTACTGTCTAGCTTGGAAGATGCCTATTTGGAGGAAGTACAACAGGACTGTCAAAGCTGTGAAAGGCAGCCCAGCATGGGTTGAAGGTGATAGAACTGCCTTAAAAGCAAGGTCTTTTTATCATAATTATTGGAAAATTTTCATTAAAATTGAATACAATTAGATTTCCATTTTATGAAGCCCATCATAGAATAATGATGGCATTATTATTCTATAATAATTTATATTATATCTTTCCTAAGTGTAGTGCTAAAAATATATTTGTATTATGCTGCACAATAAGCAAAATTGCCTTTTAAGTAGTTTCATCTTACTGTGCTGATATCTTGTCGAAAACAATTTTTAAAGTATAATTTTCATATAAATTTATTAATAATCCACTGATGATTTTTCTGCAGCTTCCTGCTCTCCCACCACCCCCACCCCTTAGTAGTACTAGAAATCACGAAGTGGAAAGCAATTGTCATGAAAATGAATGTCGTCACACAAAAGGCAGTGGTAAATAATGCAGGACACGTAGATGGTACTAAATTAAATCATCAAATCATAAAATCACAGGGCACACAAGGAGGCCATTCACCCCAACATACCTGTACCAGCCCTTTAAAAGAACTGTCCCAAACAGTCTCAATAACTCCTTTCCTTAGTCTTACGGGTTTTCTTAATCAAAAATGCAACAAATTTCCTTTAGGAATTCACAATTCAATCTGCTTTTGCCATGCATCCCTAATAACAACAATTTACTGTTGTTAAAAAAAAATCTCCTCACCTCCTCTCTCGTTCTGAAGCCAATTGTCTTAAATGAGAATTGAGGACAATGAAGGGGCAATAGGCAATCTTCAAATGAGAGATGGATGGACTACAAAATAGGTATATTCCCTTAAGGCAAAAAGGGGGTGTGCCAATAAGAAGATAAATAGATTGATTAAAGCCAAATCAAAATTTAAAACAGGAGGTTTATTTAAAATTAAGAATAATTTTTTTTTTTAAATCACAAGAAATGTAGAAAGCATAGTGGATCAATGAAAAGGAAGATTAAAATGAAAATATGAAAAACATGTTAAATGGCAGAGTAGAGGTATAGAGAGGGTAGGAATGAAGGAGGAAGTCTTAATTGTGGAGAATACAGGTGTGTCTGAAGTGTTAAATAATTTGCATTAGTTTTACTACTGGAAGTGAGAACACTGTACACAAGAAAAGAAGTGGAATAATCAGTGGAGATTAAAATAGAAAGCCAATTCTTTCTTTAAAAAAACAAACCAGAATTCAAAGTGGTCAAGTCACTGAACCCTGATGGAATACCAAGAGATACTGATGGATTCACACAAGGCAATCTTTGTACCACTGTCAATGATTGAGTCTAGTATTGGATGTTTGACTGTGGAAAGGATGAAAAAAGACACAGAGGACAGCGGCATATATTCACCAGAATGATATCAGGGATGAGAATCTACATTTGTGAGGAAAGAATTGAGGTCCTGAGACAACTTCCACTGGAGCCGAGCGATTAAGGGAAGATTTAACAGAACTTTCTTATCATTAGTTCGGAGGGCTAAGCTAAATGGGAAAAGCCGTTTTCTCCGGTTGGATTGTGAGTGAAGAGAACTGGCTTTATGCAGAGAATGGGGTAGACTGTACGCATATTCAAAAGGAAGAGAAAATAACCATTTAAAACAGAGAAAGGTACAGGACTAAAGGAAGAGATCAGTGTGGTAGTGTTAGCTTTAGTTTGTTCCAACACAGACACAATAGGCCAAAGGGCCTCTTTTCATGCTGTGAGTTTCTGTGATTCCATTGTGGTATATTGGCATGTAAGACAATGTTCTCAGTATCCAATTATGTGAGGAATTTAGCTACTCATCCTGGAAGTTTATTCCTTATATTGGTCACTGTGTAATAAATCAGTCCTAATTTTAACTTGTACTAATTTGAACCTGTGTCCTTGTATCTATGAAACAGCATGAGGCAGATTTTATTGAAACTTGTAGCCAAATCTACTGTAAAGTGGGAGGATCAAACATCAATAAGGGAGTGAAGCTGATTTTTTTGGCTGTCAAGTGTATGTGGTGCTAAGGCTTGGTAGTGCACAATAATATGCCCAAGCATTGATGCAGGGTAAAAGTCCCTCTACATTATTTCAACAAGTGCCTTAACCTCAGATTTATCAGCGCAGTATCTAGCATACCAAGGTGACATTATCCATTTCCATACCAGCCATCCTCATTGTCATTCAAAGCGTTCAACAGTCCCATTGCATGTCAGATTATGAGCAGTTTAGTGTCCTTGACAGTCTTTCCAAACACCATTTTTAGATGCCCAAATGCTTGTAAGTTAGAACCACCACAGTCACAAAAATAAGACTTTCAACTAATCAATGTGTGCCAATTTGCATCCCAGTCAGTGAGCTAAAAGGGTAGTATTATAATGAGGATTTGGGCCTCATTAATTGCAGCTACATTAGCATATACCTTATGTGAAGTAATAATGTAATTTTTAAAGTCAATTCCTGAGGTTTTTCATGAATCAGACTACTAAATAATTAAAAACAAAAAAACTGCGGATACTGGAAATCCAAAACAAAAACAGAATTACCTGGAAAAACTCAGCAGGTCTGGCAGCATCGGCGGAGAAGAAAAGAGTTGACGTTTCGAGTCCTCATGACCCTTCGACATAATTATTTGTCTGTGCCTGTATTATTTTACTTAAAGATACATTGTGGTGACATGAAACTCACACACATTTATACAGCTATTGGATTATTAAGTAAAGATGATTCTTCCTTTGAAAATGAAATACTGTGAAATTATACAGGATTTTCATAGAACAAACAGTACATAATCAGGACATTCAGCACAATGACTTTAGGTGTTGAAACTCCACATGGGTCTCCTCCTCCCATTCCATTTACTTCACCTCAGGCTGCCATCATTATTTGTTTGCAGTAGTTTCCAGCTTGCCTCACAACTCCTTCGGCAGCATTTTCCAAACCCACAACCTGTACTCCTAAAAAAGCAAGGGCAGCAGGTACTTGGGAACATCACTGCCTGCAACTTCCTGTCCAAGTCACGCACTATGCTGACTTGGAAATATATCACTGTTCCTTCATCGCTGATAGGTCAAAATCCTGGAACTTCAAACCTAACAGCACTGGGGGTGTACCGGCACCACATGGACTGCAGTGGTTCAAGGGCAACTAGAGATGGGCAGCAAATTTTGGCCTTTAATGACACCCAAATCCCGTGAAGGAATAAAAAAGTCAATGTCCCTTTGCACTGAAATAATATACGAAAGACAAAAATACAAAATATTTCTTATTTTCCTTTTACAAAAGTTATTTTGCAAATATGTTCATTGACATTTAATTCATTTTAGTCTATTTTCATTCTCTTAATCCTTTGAAAAATTCTTTTAAAAATGTTTCGTGCTTGTCAAAGGGAGAGATATATTATTGCTGGGAAAGGAATCTATAATACATCCCAACTAAAACCTCTCACAATCAATGTGTGCTGCATGCTATGTCATCAAAAGGTCATTGCCATGGATCAGGCAGAGGAGGAAGTCATTACCTGCAGCCAAGAGCAAAGCAAGAGGAAGAAAAGAGTCAGCAGGTACCCCTTCTGATTCAGGCAGCCACAGCCATGCAGCAGACTTCCATAGATGAAAGCTTCACTGGATTGCCTCATCCACCCAATGTGTTAGCAGTACTTTTCATATGTATACCTATTCAGTATACTGTGTACACTAAAAGCACATTTGCCAGTGTTGGCTACCCTCACTGATTTCACTACCATGGATGCTGTTCATTTATTAATGCCCTAAATGGTTTCCTGCAATGTATGTGAGAGTGAGGGAAGACAGGAAGAATAAAAAATGTGTGAGGGTAGTGGGATACTGTTGTGAAAATATAATAATTTCATAAAATTATTATAATTTATTGTAAAGGCTGGTTAATAGTGGAGTTTGGGTTTGTTTCTCTATGTGTAGGTGTTTGTGTGTGGGTTTTAATTGAATTACAGACAACTGGTCTGGGTGTTTTGATATAACAGAAGGGAAACCAGGTTTGAAATGCTAAATATGTAAACATGGCTGAAGTTTTAGAATGTGAGGTGTGAAGACCATTTGCATTTTTAGATAATTTCAAAGAGGTGGTAAGGTGTTACACCTAACCAACAGAGGCTAAGCCAAACAGTGTGTTTATTTTTCCCAAAGATTACTGATAACATGAGTACAATGGAAGATTTATATTATGGAAAAAGTAAAGTTGCAAAGACCTATTGGAACAGTGGGATTTACATTAAAAAGGGAGAAAATGTATAAAGGAGATGAGGTTATGTGTAAGGGGAAGGCATTCTAACATCTAACAAGCGTGAAAACCCTTCAACCTCTAGATACAAAGCTGCTGTCTCTAGGAACCTTAGCTAAGAGACTTCATTTTAAATATTGCTGTCCATGGTTTGGTATGCTTTGCCTGGGTCTGTTGAAATCTATCTTGTTTTACTGCTGCCTTAACAGAGGTGTAACTGGGAGCTAGACTAATTAGGAGATTTAGGAGTTATCATAGTAGCAATTTGTAGACCTATATATGTGCTTAAAATCATTTATTTTATTAATAAATGTTTATTTTAGTTTTGTAAACACAAACCTCTAAGACTTATTTCTACTGAATTCAAGGCATGCATGCTGAAATAAAAATACAAATTGCAAAACAGTTGTGGCAGCTGTTTGAAATTTCCCTCTGGAATTTAGCATCTCAGCATTTACCATCCGCTGTGCCAAGACAGGTACGAACACTGCTCTTTAATGAGTCCTGAAGCTTCACTATCATCCACTCCCTTGACTTTCTCTTATAGGGCCATGCCAAGAAGGGCCTGTTCATGTGGAGTGAGGGGCCTAAAATTGGGGATCCCATTTCCACTTTCCACCTGCTTCATCCTGTTACCCTGGGTTTTGTCCTGTGAATACAGGAATAATACTAAGTTGTTGGATGTCATAAGAATATGCCAATGAGTGTTGTCATGCTTGTGTGGTAAGGTTGCTTTGTGTGGAAATGTGTCCAAGTGGTCAAGCAAAGGCAGTTCCAATTTTGTATTGTAGTACAAATGAAGTTTTCAAGGAATTGTTTGCTCAGGGCTTAGTCAGGATGTAGCTGGGTAATTGAAATTCTTCAGTATACCTTAGTGCATTCACCTGATATGACACAATTCTGGATAGCCTTACCTTGGAAGACTTCCTGGGAAAAAAAGAACTTTTCCTTTTCATCTGTCCCACATTCTCCACATGTTGAAGGCGGGATCCATTTAATAAGCTACTTCCTGCCAAGGAGCATGCTTATCACCCCACAGGGGCAGTGCACTAGGAAGGAATGAGGATAAACCCCATTTGCTGCGCTTCGCATATCTATCATAAAATAGAATCAGCTTATCCCTTGCAGCCAGCCCCAACTCACCAATGCTGGCAAACTCCAAACTCTCAGTAATAAGAAGAAAAAATGCTGGAAAAACTCAGCAGGTCTGGTAGCTTCTGTCGAGAGAGAAACAGAGATATTGGGCAAAATTTGACGGCAGCAGGATTTTACATTCTGGCCAAAGTTAATGGCTCACTGCATTTTGCGGCTCAGTCTCCTCCGCAAGTCATAAAATTCCACCCAACATTTTAAGCCTGTATGACTCTTTCTCAGCTCTGAGTTTGTCCAGGACTTTTTGTTCTTATTTCAGATTTCCAGCATCCACAGGTTTTTGCTTTGATCCAAATTCTTGCTCCCTGATACTGAGCATCAATATGTCATTGGCATGTAATCAAGAATTACACAGGATCAGAAGAGTGAATGAAATACCTTAAGTGAAGAAGTTTTCAAATCTTGATTTGAAATGTACTTCACACTCATTTAAAATGATTTCATTGAGCTCTACTTTCCTAGTTTACTTCAAAAGAACTTTCTGTCATTATTCACGTTCTATTTTTAGCTATGTAAAATGTAACATTTTATCAGGTAAAATTATACTTAAATAGCCTTGTTGCATCTCAGAAATGTCATGAAGTGCTTCACATATAACAAATGACTTTGAAATATAGTCATTGTTATTTCGTAGGCAACAATGCTACAATTAGTCATATTCAAAATCCCACAGGATACAAGTTCAGTTGATCTTATATTGGTGATGTTTATTATTGAAGGAATTTTAGCCAGGTCATTTTTGTTTAATTCATTCATCCCTGGGGCGTGGACAACACTGGCAAGGTCAACATTAATTACCCCCCTAGTTGCCTTAACAGCAACTTGATAAAATTATGGTTATGGTTGATGGTCGGGTGAATAGGCCAGGCAGCCTTTGCATTTTTTGTGAAACTTTATCAACGGGCGGGATGAGGTTTCCAACAGTAACTAAAAAAAAATAACATTTTTAAATAATAATTTTTAACATGTCCCTCTTCATGTGACTGAGTCACATGTGGGGTCATGTTTATATTACTTGTAGAATCTTTATTTTTCATTTTAAAAATCTGCAGCTGCCTGGGGCAGTTCTGCACCTTCAGGGAGTTTTCACTGAGCGCACACCCGCACATGCGCAGACATCAGCGTTCACGCTCCTCCTGTCCGCACCGCGGTAGTGCTGAGGATCTCAGCCCATGAAATCATGGTCGGAGCCCGATCGTGGGCAGTGGCCCATTTAGCAGCCATTCCCTGGCCCGCCCGCTGTGCCCAGGGATGGGAAAATCCTGCCCATGATTACTTTTACAGATAGCGGGGGGCTGGATTTTATGTCACCCCGCTGGGTGTGTTTTTCATTGGGAGTCGGGGTGTGTGGCACGTAAAATAGGACGGGTGCCAACTGCAACATCTTACCACCCACCTCCAAGCTCACCCCCATAATACAGGGTGGTGTGGGCGGGTGCCGAAATCGGCAGCCCGCCCACCATGTTTAACTAAATAATCAAGGGTCAATTGAATTTGTTAACAAGCCAATTGAGCCCATAATACCCTGCCCATGCCATGATATGGTTGTCATGGGTTGTCTGATGGGAGTAGACAGGCTGTTTATTTAAAAAAAATGTTTAAAAGGGTGGGAGGGAAGTGGAGGTACTACCTACAGGGGGGTGCCCTTTGCATATTAGAAGACAGCACCTTAAAACAGTAACCCACTTTTTTTTACCCACCTGTCCTGTAATACCCACCTCCGCCACCCCGCTTCCCCTCCCTTAAGCAACCCAAACATTCACCACTCAATGCCCCGGACTTACCTCGCTCTGGGATCTGTGGGCCTTCTTCTTGGGACTGGTTGCAACCTCGACAGTGCCTACTAATGCGCTCTTGGCTCTGCTGGGACTGTTGGGGCTGCTGGCCAATCCAATTGGCTGGCAGTTCCCGAGGGTGGGGCTTCCTCCGCAGTGAGGGGTGGAAGGCCCAATGGCAAGTTTATTTAGCCGTCCTGCAGTGCATTCTGGCTATGGGCCGGGCTGGCTTGGAGCGAGTCAGCTCCACGCTGACTTTGTTTCCGAGAGGTGGACGAGCCATCTAACTCCCGCATAATACGCTGCCTGGGATATTTTAAACTACATTCAAATAATCAAACTGCCTTTATGGGACTTTCTACCAAGTTATTAACACAAGCTTCTAGATTACTAGGCTAGTAACATAATCCCAACACCACAGTAACCTGCATTTGAAAGCTGGAAATTTCATCAGTGTGTGTCTTTTCATTTGCTAATCAACAAAAGAGTTTTGAGCCATCGCAATAAAATACTTCTTTATATCTTTTCCAGTTACTATTTTTATAGCAAAGTAGTCAAGACTGAACACAATTGCTGTCAATGAATTAATCGGAAGCATTAGTATGGAAGCCTGTCATCCGAACTGTTGTGGTTAGGTGCTTTGTAAAACCTAACCATTGTTATAACTCTTCCTAGAAAATAATTTGGGAAAATAGAGTTAGGTTCACCAGCGAAGTATCAAGTAAAAAGTTAATAAAGCATGTTTTCCAAATGCTATGGCTCAAATCTCTTTAGATGATTAGCAAATGAAAGGACGCACACTGACGAGAGTTCCAGGTGCAACAGCAACCTCCAGCCCACTGTCTACTCTTTGGTGACCCCTGTGTTCCAAATAAATACATGGTACATTACATATCTATCATAGCAGAGTTGTTAATAGTCAAGGACAAGACAAATTGAGGTTGTGATGAAAGATCCTTTTCTCATTGTTCTGGCATCTCAGTTGAATAAAGGCATATGCTGCGATTTATGGTCCAGTGTGCTGTACATTATCTGACACTAAAGTGGCAACCTCTGCTTAGAGCAGTTTTGTGGCCAATTCACATTCACACAAAATGACACAAATCCAAATTATTCCTACTTAAAATTAACATCCTGTTCATCAATGTAATTAGATTAAGTACCCATCCAATTATTCAAGTTCTACATTCTTGCCATAGTTCAACTAATTTACTTGTAGCAACATTGGTCTGCTGGGGGCCACATTGGTACTTGTTGCCCATTTTATCTGTCAAAATGGATTAATTCCTATTGCTTTGAAAGTATTTTTGTGTATGATTATATTTTCATTTGGAAAGAGTTTATTGGTCATTCACAGGACTGGAAAATAATTAGTTATTTTACAGTTGTAGCAGTTTTTCTGCATTAAAATAAAAAGAAAGAGTTAATTTATTCCAGTGTCAGCATGGGTTAAATGAAATAGCATTTTTATTCATCAGCAGGAAGGGACCCAAACTTATTGATAACTTAGGTAGGTCAGACTCTTCCTTTAAAATAAATACCACAGAAAACCCCAAGAGAGAACACAACAAGTGGATAACTTCTATCGATTCTGTAGGTGCCACAAGAATTGCAAACACAACATCACACCTAGATTAAACAATGTAACCCCTGCATAACCACCCCCTAGGGCCATAACCAATTTAAAATTCCAGTGATGGTTTGTAGAGATAGGTTTTCTATGTGCCTCCCAGCACAAACTTTGTGTTGTAAATCAGCTGCGCCTTATAAAAACGTCCAATTTTCATCACAATTTATTAGTTCCCTCCACTCCAACTGGTAAGAAAGAATGAATTGTATTTATATAGCACCTTTCACAACTGAATGGAAATGATAAGACTGGAGGCTGTGCCTATAGATATCAGATGGCATGCCTTGTGTAGCTGATCACTCAGTTGTTTGCTCTCTCTTCTCCTTTCAGTCTCTCCCGTTATTTAGTCCCATTCATTTTGTCCCAAAACTACACTGTTCAACACCTTTCAACAGTTTGTCTGGGAAGCTCTTGACTGTTTACTTTATTGGGTTCATGCTGACTACATCAAATGTTCAAGCTGACAGCTGAAGCCAAGCTGTCCAACAGACTACCCCGGAGTCCAGGACAAGCTGATCAGAACAACCAATATGTATTGACTTTGAAAAAGTACACATTTTATGCAGGCTGGTTTCAATTTCCAGGGCTTGAGCCTTTATATTTGCAAGGTCACCATAATGGAATTTACCGTGGCTCATTCTGAATTACTCAGGGAATGATACCAGCTAAAATAACCTTCTATAGCAACAATCTTCCAAGTGTCTGTTGGCTAGAGTTATTTCCATTGTTCATGTTCTATTCACAAAGCAAAATTGTTCAGATCTTCTACCCGACCACATTTACTCCCAGATAGATCGGGCCAGTTAATCACAGCAACTCCATTTCCTTCAATTAAACTGGTTTTGTAGCTTTATGCCTCAAATTTGAAGTCAACATGGAATCAGGAGAAATCTCTCCACTGGTTGGAGTCATACTCAGCACAAAGGAAGGTGGCTGTGCTTGTTGGAGGTCAATTGTCTCAGTCCCAGAACATCGCTGCACATGTTCCTCAGGGTGGTCCAAGGCCCAATCATCTTCAGCTGCTTCCCTCCATCATCACGTCAAAGGATGTTCACTGTTGATTCCACAATGTTTAGTTGCATTTGCATCTCTTCAGAGACTGAAGCCATCCATGCCTGCATGCAACAAGACCTGGACTACATTCAGGCTTGGGCTGATAAGTGGCAAGTGATATTTATGCAACACAGTGCGAGGCAATGACCATCTTCAGCAAAAGAGAATATCATCATCTCCCCTTGAAATTCAATGCCATTACCATTGCTGAATTCCCCTGTCATCAACACCCTGGGGGTTACCATTAACTAGAAACTTAACTGGGCCAGCCATATAAATACTGTGGCTACAAGAACAGGTCAGTGTTGGAAATTCTGTTATTTAGTCTGGAGCATGGTCTCTGATGGTTACTGAG
Source organism: Carcharodon carcharias (assembly GCF_017639515.1). Taxonomy (NCBI): domain Eukaryota; kingdom Metazoa; phylum Chordata; class Chondrichthyes; order Lamniformes; family Lamnidae; genus Carcharodon; species Carcharodon carcharias. Next base: position 69,840,345 of record NC_054473.1, read on the forward strand.
TCACGCCCTCAGGTCTCTCACTATTGACCTTTATTGACCAGCTGCTGCCAGTCCTTGGTGCTCATTCCCTGATCTGTAAATGTAGATAAGCGCTTAACATCATTAGTCGATCTGACATTGTTAGGCCGTAGACCTGGGCACTCCAGGTCAATGGTGGCTCTGGATACATTGATCAGGACCACAGATGTTGGACTGGTGCCAATTAATCCTAGTGGGGACCTTAGATGAAGCCAAATCCAATTCCTCCCATATGTGTTATATGTGTTGTTGAAGCCAAGGCTTTTCAGCAAGTCTTTGACTGAAAGCAAGGTCACAGGAGATGAAAAGGTTCTGTAAACTCTATTATGTTCCCACAGCTAGCCGGGTGCCAGTATGTGCCTAGGACTCCAGAGTGCGGGCCAACAAACATCATTGCACATTCTCCAGATGATTCAAAGAATGCCATGAAAGGTCTATTCCTTAAAGTTAATGTTTATCATTGCACTAAAAATCAGTAATAGTTTAAGCTGTGAATTGTGGACTGTTTAGTGAAAGATACTCAATTGAAAGTAGGTTTGCACTCCAATGTGCATGGTTTGGGGGAACCTTACGAAGGAGGGCAAAGAATGTGTAATTATGAAACAGGTATTGGGATTATATACTTTCAGGTTAACAGAAAAGAAAAGCTGGTTGATGTCTGTCCTAAGGAGTCTGTCCTAAGGAAGCTGTAGCTTTACTCTTACAATGTAAGCAGTGAAAACTATACACTTCAATAACACCAGAATGACATGTTCTATATGTTTATATCTACAATCCAAACAGTAAGTACATGATGTCAAAGAATTTGAAGAGTACTTCAAATGTATAATATAAACTGGAATAGTGAAAATTGATTAAGTTTCAACATCGCAAGCATGTTAATGTTTTGAATATGTGATTTTATTTTAACAGAGGTATTCTACGAGGATAAAGAGAACATTCCATTCTCCCTTTTGTCCCCTTCAACTCTTCTACAGTAGTAATAAACCAATAAATTGTTGATCAAATTGTGTGTCTTGACAACAGTCTTAGATTATGTAAACGATTTGATTTTATAGGTGGTTTCAACAATTAGTTCCTACCAATTTTTAACATGAATGTTGAAGAAGAGTCAATAGTTCTCACTTTATTAGAAGTAGAGTTTTGCTCCATTCACCAGTTCTTGGAATTTGCTTGAATTAGGGCCCAAACACTCCTAAGTTGTGATAGGACGCAGTTGTTGCAGAAAGGTGATGAAAATTCCCTATCATATATTTTTACAAATTTGTCAATAAAGTTTCAATGTTTGGAACTATGTATCCTTAGCTATTGAATATTGATGATGCTTTTGCGTCTCAAAGCTAAGGAAGTCCAATGTGATTTAGCTAAGAAAAGCGTGCAATGACTCATTCAGAATTCTAGCAAGCGGAGGCCTGCATAATAATGAAACAAATCATAATTTATACAACCAGATAAAGTTATTGCTAAGAACATAAATCAAAACATGACTGTGCCAAAGCCTCCTTGGATTGCCTGCCAAAGTCCAGGACCAACCGTTGTTGGGCAGGTTTGGTCAGCAGTTGTCAACTTTTCTCAGTGACCAGTTCTTATCTCTTGAGTCAAGGGACTGTGGATATCAGAGAATCTTAAAATATTACAATAGGAAGCCAGCATGGCTGAACTGGATCTATGAAAGACCTATCAAATTAATCTTACTCCCCTGTTCTTTCCCTGTAATCCTACAAGTTTCTCCTTTTCAAGTTTATATTCAATCCCGTTTAGTAAATAACTGTTCAATCTGTTTCCACCATCCTTTCAAGCAGTGCTTTCCAGATTAGGACAACTCATTGCATATGATTTTTCTTTCCTCTCCTAGATTTTTTTGCCAAATTCTTAAACTTGTATCCTGAGGTTGCTGATGTTCCGGCCAGTGGAAACCAGTTCCCATTTTCATATGGGAAAGGACCCAAAATTTGAGTGCATAACCTAGGCTGAAATATTAATGCAATTTTGGGACACTGTTCTATGCAAAATGGATGCTGTGTTTGCCTATACACTAAAATCTATTCCACTCCAAGGTAATCAATAGGATAGGGGTGATTTTTAATTTTAACTCTTGGGTGGAAACCTGCAAAATTGATGTCCTGCCCATTGTTAAGCTTGTTTGATGTTCACATGGTTCTACAAGGGACATGCAATCCGCTGTACCAAGCTTTCCCTAAGAGCTACAAGGCTGAAAATTACCCACTCCCCCAGCCTCCTTTAAGAAATACCTAAGATAATAGTTCAAATCTTTCTTTAGCAAATATTGACAAGACTGGACGGCAGTATTTAGCCTTCCACAAGGACAGAATACTGTGTTTGCTGGAAATCTGAAACGTAAATAGCAAATGCTGGAAACATCCAACAGGTCATACAACATTTTTGGAGAGAGAAACAGAGTTAACATTTCAGGACCCTGACTCTCTCTGCTTTGTCCTAACTAACAATATTATGTTTCTTTACCATTTTTCATTAACTGGAACAGAACTCATGTTATCTGTTAACAGTTCAGAATCAACAAGTATTTGATCCCAGGCCCACAGCTGTCCTGGTTGCAGGGCATTGCAAGCAAACACATGAAAATAGGAGCCTGGCTCTGTTTAAACTGAGGTTATATTTGTATCACTTGATTTGTTCAGCTCCACTCTCCAGCTGCTATTATTCCTTTTGGAGCATTCAGCAGTTTTGCCACACCATGCAGAAAGCAACAGGCAGCAAGCCATTCACTGGCATACCCGAGTTTAGCCATCTCCCTGTGGAGTGACTTCTATTTGCAAAATACTAAGGGTATGTCCCATGAGGATGATGGTAGCTTATCAGTGCCATTACATATCCCTTCCTCATTGTTTCTGCACTGAAGTCACATTGAAGGCTATTTGGTACCTTCCTGCTCACACACTGTTACCTTTGGTATCCCTGAGGGATATATCCTGTTTCTCATCTACATCCTGCCACTCAATGACATCATCCAAAATCTAGTTTTCACATGTACACTGGTGACACCAGCCCTCACCATCTCTCTTGACTCCTCCAATTTTGCTAAATTATCAGACTGTTTATCCAACATCCAGTACTGGATGAGTAGAAATTTTCTCCAATTAAATATTGGGAAGACTGAAGCCATTGTTTTAGGTTCCTATCCAAGCCCCTTTCCCTAGCTACCAATTCCACCCTCTCTGTGGCAGCAGTCTGAGATTAAGCCAGTCTGTTTGCAGCCGTGGTGTCACATTTGACCTTAAGGTGAGTTTCCAACTTCATACTAGTGCCATCACTAAGACTGTCTATTTCCACTTAACTTTTAACATTGGCCGACTTTGTCCCATCTCAGCTCCCTAGCTGCTCAAGCCCTCAGTCGTGCCTTTGTTACCTATAAACTTGACTATTCCAATTCACTTCTGGCTGGTCTCCCACATTCTACCTGCTGTAAAATTGAGGTCATTCAAGACTCTGCTGCCCATGTCTTAACTTGCACCAAGTCCCATTCCCCCATCACTCCTGCGCTTACTGATTTACATTGGCTCCTGATCAAACAAGGGTCTTGATTTTAAAGTTCTGATCCCAGTTTTCAAATTCCACCATGGCCTTGCACCTCCTTTTCTCTAGCCCCACAACCCCCTGGTATATCTGTCCTCCTCTAATGCTGGATCTTGTGCATCCCTGATTTTAATCGCTCCACCATTGATGGCTGTACCTTCAGTTTCTAGGCCCCAATCTCTGTCCTTTCTGCCTCTCCACCTCACTTTCCTCCTTTAAGACACAACTTTAAACCTGCCTCTTTGACCAAGGGTTTGGCCATTTGACCTTATATCGATATTATACTTCGTTTATAATGTTACTGTGAAGCATCTTGGGACATTTTGTTACATTAAAAGTGCTGTATGAAGCTAAGTTGTTATTATTGTAGTTGCAATATTACTTTTGGTGATCAAGATTTTTCTCTGAAAGAGGCTTCACCTGGAAAACATTTCTCTCAACATTATTTCTGCATAGAGTTGAATAGAATATACAGCATTGAGGCAGGTCATTCAGGCCAACTAGTTAATGTCAGTGTTTATGCTCCACATGAGCCTCCTTCCACCATCTTTCATCTCACCTGCCATCAGATCCTTCTATTCCTTTCTCCCTCATGTAATTATCGAGCTTTCCTTTGATAATGTCATTTGTGTCAACTGCTCCAAGCATTGGTAAGTTCAACATTCTAATCATTTGCTGTGTAAAAAGTTACACCTAGGGGCGAATTTTACAGGGGTGGGGAGGAGGGGGCATATTGCTGGCCCCCCCGGTGGAAACATCGGTCACAATACCAACCAACTTTAAAAAAGGCCGCCCTGCAGTGATAATATGCTGAGTGGACTTAACAAGATGAGAGAGGGAATTCCGCCCCTCAGTGGAAGGAAGTCCCACCCTATTGTCCAGCAGCTTTTGCACTCCCAGCAGCGCCACAGCTCAGTAGTCCCCTGCGTGCCACACAATCTCCACTTTGTCATGCAGGAGAAGCAGACCCACAATTTCAGAGAGACAGAGGGCCAAGCCCGATGGGGATGGTGCCAGATGTAAAGATCCTGGCCTCAGCTGAGTTGGGGTGTATTGGAGACCACCTGGGAGCAGGGCAGCTGTGCCATTGCTGATGGCGAGGCTGGAGTGGCCAGGCAGCTGAGTGAGAATAATTCCAACTGGGTGCTGAGTGATGGGCACCCAGGAGATACTTGTGAAAATGTGGTGTGCTCATAGACTGTGCTGAACCTTAATGAGTTTCTTTATGTTCTCCACTACAGAGCTGCCTCAGGGAGATGAAGATATATAAAAATAAAAATAAAGAAGTTTAAGATGTTAAAAACATGTCCCCTCATGTGACTCAGGGGACATAAACGTGTCACATAAGCAGGGACATGTTAGAAATTTATTTTTAATGACTGATTGAAACCTCATCCTGCCCATGGATGAGGTTTCACAAAAAATGCAAAGGCCGCTTGGCTTTTTCACTTGCCTAGCAGCGAAAAGTCTCATTTAATTACATTGTTAATGGCCTTAATAGGTCTTTTAATTGTCGGGAGGCACGCTGCTGACTCCCACAGGCGCTCACTGACTGAAATATCGCGCGAGCGCACGATGACTTTGGGACACTTACCCGACATCATCACGTATCATTTTACGCTTGTTTGAGTTGGGCACACACCCGCCTGATGAGCTACAAATTCTGGCCTAGGTGAGCACTGACTGAGGCCCAGGACCTCTCTCTACTTGCTCCTTCTTCTCAGGGTTATAGGGAGATGTCATTACACATTGAGAGGAAGGAGGATCACATGCCAGCTACCCCGGGGGTGCCCTCTCAGGGGACTCCCAGGGTGAGTGGCCACTCCTCATCCCTTCTGCTGGTAACCCCAGTGTCTCCAGTAGGTGAGGCCCAAGAGGCTGTCCCTGCACTTATGCGGGACACCCACTATTGGCCAGAGTCCTCAAGTTTTCGGACTGCCAGTGGACAGCAGCCAAAATCATCTCAGGCAATGAGCATCACACTCAGCAGCCTGCCTCCACCTCAGTTGCTGATGTCAGGGTCACAACAAGACGTAGTGAGATATAAAGGAAACTTAAGGGTTTATGAAGCCCAAAGGTGGCATTTTCAAGCACTGTACAATACTCACACATAAACATGTCACATTATATTTGATTCACTTTGTTTGTGTGGCATCATGGTCATTTATTGGGTCTCATTTAGAAGACATATTGTACTGGCAGGCCTCAAGACAATCATTGATGTCTGTATGAGGCAGAGGGACATCTCAGTTCTTGTGAAGGCTACAATGTTGTTGTGTGTTTGCATTCAGCCTTTATTGGATGTTCATGTGTATGGAAAAATTTGCATTCTTGAATCTGTGGGACATGACTGAACATGCAGTCTCTGGTGGCCCTCTCTTACATACAGTAGCATGGAAACTGGCCAAGGTTACTTGCTACTGAGACAATGGAACTCTTGTAGATTCAATCATAGACCCACTCATAGCCCTGTCACAATGGACCAGGACCTGAGGTTTTGTCATGGTTGTTTCAGTGACTTATGCTCAAAAGTGTAGCAGTTGTCCTTGGGAACAATCTTCCCTCACAATTGTATGTGACAAAGCTCCCCTTGCCCTCCACCTCAGTTGCTGATGTCAGGGTCACAACAAGACATTTTAAGCTTACTTGAAGGTGGCTGGCAGAGGTGGGTGAACAACTTGAGCAGGCAATGGTTTGTAGGTGATGATCAGTTGGATGCCTCATTCCTGCACAAAACAAATTAAAATCAAGTTGCCTCTGGCATTTCTGGCACAACTCCCTGTGGCTCTCACATCTTGGAAAGGTGCCACAACATTCTTGGCCTCTTCCTCAGGATCTTCACAGCATCTTCAACTAGGGGGCGAGCAGCTCCTCCATGTCTTTGCAATGCAACTTCTCTCCTCATTGAAATGCTACAGTGTGCAATGCATGGCAGACCACAGCAATTTGTGATATCCTCTGCAGGGTCCATTGTAATGCTCTGCTCGGCTGCTCAAGGCAGCTGTAGTATACTTTCAACAACCCAATGGTCTTCTTTATGATTACTCTGCTTGAAGTATGAGCTGCATTGTATGGCTCCTCCGCTGGGCTGTGGGGATATTGCATTGGTGTCATAATCCTGAGAGGGTAGCCCTTGTCACCTGGGAACCAACTATCAACTGCGTAGGGACCTCAAAGGGCTCTGTGAGCTGGGAGTGATGTAAAATATAGGAGTCATGAAGCTTGCTTGAAAACGAGCAATGATCTGCATAATCTGCAGTATGGTCACAGGCCAGTTTAACGCTAAGGGAGTGGAACCCTTTGTGATTGACATATGCCGCTGGCTATTCTGAGGGAGCTCTAATGGCCACATGAGTGTAGTCAATCATCCCTTGCATTTGTGGGAATCCATCAATTGTCCTAAAACCCACTGTCCTTGTGGCCTGGCTCTCTGCTTCAGACAAAAACCTGATTAAATTATTGGCCTTTCAGAAAAAGGCATTGGTGACCTCTTTTATACATCCAAGTGTGGCAGCCTGGGATATTCCTTGTGGATCTTGGAAAGGACTGATGGCATAGAAATTCAGCGCTGCAGTCAGCTTGAGGGCAACTGGCATCGGGTTCCCTAAATATCCAGTTCTTATTGAAGGAGCAGTCACAGGTCAGTGACCACTTCCCAGGATAGTCTCATCTGTCTCTGGCATTGCCTCTCAGAGAATTAGAGATCATTGGTTTGCGTTTGGAACATCATGTGCCAATGCTCATCGGCAACTAAGCCTGCCCTGGTAGCCTTCTTTCTGATCAGCCTCTCCCTCTGGTGCTATTTGGCCACAGCTTCCTTTTGACAAATTTTTTCTGCACTGCCTGAGGTTGCAGAAAGTCTGGGTGTATGACACCCATTGGGAATCCACAAAGTGAACTGTGGGAAGAAGGCAGGTAAAGTATATGACCTCCATCCATGGAGCAGCTGCAACTCACCATTGGGAATTACTGAGCCCCCCTTGGGCCACAGACAAGACTCCTCCCAACGCCACACTGGTCCCCTCCCATCTGGAAGCTGGACTTCTGCCAACTGAGCCTGAGTTTGCAGCTATGTCATTGGGCGTGCCCAGGGTAACCCTATGGTTGTCAGTCATCACCCTTTATCACTGTCACCCTGACTTGCCATCCATCTCCAGTGACTCTCCCAACATCACCCTGCCCCTTCCCTTAATCACCATTGAACCTCCCACCATCATGCATGACCCAGTAACAGTGACCTTCAACCTCCCATCCCTCACCTTCAACATCGCCCAGAAGCAGCCACCTCCCCCACCCCCACTTCACCCTTGCTGATGCCGACCATCCAGGTCTGTGAGCGTTCTCCTGCTCCCCTCCTCTTTGCTGCAGAGTTCAACAAAAATAACCTCAGATCCAAATGCTCAACATCTCCTGGTGCACGTCACCTTCAAGCAGTCAAGTTCCTCGTTATCCTGAAGGTAGGACTTAATTTGGAAAAGTTACAATTTAATGTGTATTTGTGGGATGCAAATGTATGGAAAAGAGGTGCCTGCCACTGTATGGTATGAGAAGTGACCCGCTGTTGAAGTGCCACCAACTTAAACTCAACCCGCCATCAGGAAACTGAAACTTCAGCTCCAGCCTAATGGAGCTGCTCTACACACCACACCCCTGCTCCCAAAAGCCCCATTAAATTCTGCCCTCTTTTTCTACATTTACCTGATCAAGTCACCCTTCTGCCTTCTCCTTACTGGGCAAAAGAATCCTAGCCTGCTTGTTATTTTCACATTTTCAGTCGGCATTCTCTGATTTCTGCTTGCATGATACCAGGAGCAAATGTGTCTATTATTGCCCAGCACAATGTAAATTAAGCATTTATTTTTTAAGATTCAGCCTTACTTTCCTCTGTTTATTTTTAGGCTCTTGGAATGTGGTATTTTGATTTTCCTCTACCCTCAATAGCATCACTCTGGTGCCACGAGTTATGTCCCAGAGCGCATGGTTTCATTGTTAATTGGGAATTGTTCTCCCAGTCAGCCTGGGGGCTCTTCCAGAACTGACTGGCTCTGGTGGTGAGTGCTCGGCACTGCTTCACACACAGCCAGCAGGGGACTTTCACTTCTTGATAGCTGTAATGATTTCCATATTGGAGCCTTAGAATCTGTGAGATACCAGAACTTTCAGTGCCCTCTGTGCTTTTAACTTGTTATGTTCACTTAGCATTGGCTTCTTTCAATTTTGCCATGGTACGTAAGGGATTAAAAGCCAGTCTTATTCACCGAGCTCGCATCTCAGATGAATGTGATGCAAACAACAACAACAACTATATGCATTTATAGAGTGCCTTTAACATAGTAACATTTCCCGAGTGCTTCATAGGAGAGTGATCAGACGTAAAAACAACACCCAGCCAAAGCAGGAAGCATAGTTGAGCAAATGCCTAGTCAAAGGAGTAGTTTTTAAGTAGCATCTTAAAGAAGGAGGGGTGTGTGTGTCTCAGAGGGAGTCCATTCTATAGGAGTCAGCTGCATCCTACTTCAAAGCTGGATGGATAACTGCAACTGGTTCTCAACACTCACCCAGCTCTCACCTGTGGCTACAGGTAGCTGCTCACGGACTGCAGTGGTCACACCACAGTACATGCATTGGTTTGCAGGACAAACCAGGTAAGTGTAGCATGCGGGCTAGGGCCCACATATGAGAGAGACCACCTCTCTCTAACCGTTCTTTTTCATACAATAAAAGAGGGATAGAGAAAAATAAGATTTACAGGCAAAGACCACAGGGTAAAGAATTATTGTTTCACGTGGTCCAGAGTCCAGAACCAAAATCCAATGGCGTATTATTTCACAGAGGTTGGCAGACTGAACTGATGCTGGATAATTCACTTCTCCTGTAGAGTTGACTTCCTTGATGAGATAAGCACGCAGAGGCAAATTAGTCTTGTAGGCGATAGTATGGAGTTTCTGAAATTCCAGTACAAACAGTGTAGATGGAGAACAGACATTCATACCTTTTCTGAGCTGCTGCTTGGTAGGTGGAAGATGCCAAACTGATTTTTAGTACAACCAGACAGTATAACTGATTGTCCCAGCTAGTGGGTTCATGCCACGTGACTCCCACCTCTCCACTTTGGCTTTGACAAAAGTGCATATCCCTTTGTCTGGGTTCCTCAGATTGTTAATGTTCCAGCCATTAAGAATTTGAAAGGAAGGTTGCAGGGCTCTTTGCCCTAGCAGACATCTCAGCTCCCTTTGGCCTGGCCTGGCCTGGCTCATGAAATGGAGATGGCATTTTTATAATTCTCTTTGAATTCGATTTCTGCAGTCAGAAGGTGTTATTAGTGTCTCTTCAGAGATAATGAGGTGCAAGTTGCTGTGATACTGCGAGATAGATCTTATCGTTTGAGGCTCACAAGCAGGCATAGCTTAACATTTTAAAAGGTCATTATCCAGTTTTAAAGTTTTATGAATTAACCATGAGAGTATATATAATAAAAATATAGTGTGAGGTCTTAGGCCTTTTGCAACTTGCATTGAAGTCCTTCATCACAATAAGCGTGTCCTCCTGTGGGATATTTGCAATAGCTCAGTCCAGGCCCTCAGAATTTATCCTTGATTACTTCAGGAATAGTCATTGTTGGAATGGGTTGCACAGTTGTTGGTCACAAGAGGTGAGTATCATGAGGTGATCGTTTATGCCCCTCAAGAGAGTATCCAGACTTTTTGCAATGTCAGACTTGATAACAAAGCTGACAACTGCTCTCACCTCTCACTCTTTGACTTGCCAATCCAGAAGAATGTACAGACTGCACATAGTTACAGCCTCTCCTCTGCTAGGAGGATTTCACTTAAAGCAGCAATGACAATATTATACCGCAATACCTGCCAACCAGAGCACTTCTGTGCAAAGTTTTTACCTTTATCAAGTAGTGATCATAATCTCTAAGTAGCTAAGTAGAATTCTTGTCTCTTCTTATTGTATTGGCTGCAATATGCTGTAGTATTGGGTGAATACTAAAGGAGTGCAATTTGGGATATAATGGGGTACGTGTGAAAGAATGAATGAGGTGTGAGTTGATTACAGTGGACGTGGATTGCATGTGGCAAGCCCCACTCTCTGTCTTACACATTTGTTCCCATGGTTTGACAAGTCAAGATGACTGGAGATGTGGTTGACTGCAGTGGGTGATGTGCAGCACCTACTGCGCCCATGTTGACAAACTTTATAGCTGTCCACACAACTGTGCTGTGAGGCTTTCAGTACCAGTAAGAGAATATCAATTTCTCTACTACATCCGTCGAGGCTACATAGTGACACCCCCCTCTCGCGTTTTGAGTGTGTGCAAATAAACTAACCCTCTGAGTTTACCCTATCTCGAGATTGCTGTGGGGTTATTGATAAAAATTAGATCACACCAAAATGGAAGAGTTGGAAAATACATTACTGTTTATAAAGTGGGAAATCAAAATCAAAATGCCTTTTGGTTTACGGACAAGGAGTGAGAGGAGGAATCAGGGCTGTTTAAACTAACACCGCCCCCCCCCCCCCCCCCCCCCCACCCCTCCTACCTGTAACAAAGCTGACTATCAGGCTTGGAATGGTGTCCTGGTGAATTAAGGTGTGGAGAAAGGCAACATCAGTGACATTCTTCTCCTGAGTCTTTGTACTCACTGAAATGTGTCAATTGCCAACACCACCTTTAGACAGAAGGTTCAATTGGATGATCAAGATCTAAACACTGGCAGATTGACTTTATCATCACCTGACAGAGCAATATAAACGATAATATGATCAGCAGAGAGGAGTGGAGTGCTCTACAAACCACAGGATGCTACACTCCAATGTGAAGCTTACTATATCACTGAAAAGAAGACCAACATGCACTAGTCCCCAAGAAATCTAGATGTGCAGAAACTGGTATCCACAGAGTGCTGTGAACAATTTTGGCTTGGACACGAGGAGCAGCTGTCCTCTAAAGAAAACCTGGGTGACGATATTGGAGTGGCATGGTGACCCTTCAAATCAACAGTCCTGGAATCTGCCAATGATGTCCTGGGAACACAGAACAGAAACCATCATGATTAGTTCGATGAAAATTATGATTAAATTAAGGAACTGCTACAGGACAACAGTGCAGCATATGTAGCACGGCTGGGAAATAAAGATCCATCCACTCCTCAGCAATCATTCCAGGAAAACAAAAGGAACCAGCAACAGAAGCTGTAGAGGTTACAAGATGCATGGTGGACCAAAGAAGCCATAGACCTTCAAATTTACAGTGATCAGCACAATATGAGGAATTTCTGTAAAGCCCTGAAGAGTGTGTAAGGTCCTTCCTCACACGACTACTCACCTGTTCTCAGTGCTGAGGGGGATCGCAACTCTTTTTGATGGATGGCACAGTTAGGAAAGAACACTGGGCAGAGCACTTTAGGGGTGTGCTTTTTTAAAATTAATTTACAGGATGTGGGGTGAGCTGCCTTCTTGAACCGTTGCAGTCCACATGATGGAGCTACGCCCGCAGTGCTGTTGTGGGGAGGTTGTTTCAGGGTTTTGACCCAGCGACAGTGAAGGAACGGTGATATATTTCAATGTCAGGACAGTAAGTGTCTTGGAGGGGAACTTCCAGGTGGTGGTGTTCCCATCTATCTGCTGCCCTTGTCCTTTTAGATGGTAGTGGTCATGGGTTTGGAAGAGCCCTTCCATCTTAAATGGAGCAGCTATAGACAAGATTCCAGCCTGGCTCAAATGTGAAATTCTGGACAGCAAACCCTTTATTGTAGATGTTCAGAAAACCAACAGATCCCTACCATGAATGAAAGCTTCAGGTTCAGACCGGATCCCAGGAGATATTTAGAAAGCTGGGAGACCCCAGCTAACTGTCAAACTCACACAATTATATCACAGAATTTGGGATCAGCAAACCATTACCCAAGAATTCAAGGATGCCAGTATTGTTCATATGTACAAAGGAAAAGGGCAAAGTTCTGTTTGTGAGACAACCACAGAGGAATCTTGTTGCTTGTGATAGCTGGTAAGATTCAAGCAAAGGTTCTACTCAACAGAATGGTAACTGCAAAGCAGAATGTACACAGCCAGAAATTCAAAGTGCATTCAGGAAAGGCAGGGACACCTGCGACAAAATTATCACCATTCAACAAATACAGGAGAAATATTATAATCAACAGATAGGACTGTGGGATCTACTGTGGCTTTGCTGATCTGATGAAGAGCTTCAACAGAGTAAACAGAGAGGCCTTGTAGAAAGTCTTAGTCAAACTTGGATGTACTGATAGAGCTGCAAATATAATCCAGCTGTTTCGTTGATGGAATGTGTAATTTCTTTGCAGGACACAAATGCTAGTGCTTACGTCTGCAGTTCCCATACCTAACTAAGCTGGTTTATTCCAGTTTGATTTATATACATACCTAAACAAATAACACAAGAAGGTTTTATTATACTCTTCCCTCCTTATGAAAATGTTACATAATGTTCAAAATCCATACAACTTAAGTACAATTCTTGTTTTTCAATTATTTACAAACCTGATTTAATCACTGGTTTCCTATTCCCAATAGGATATTTCCTTTTCTGTGTGAAGAGAAATGTTATCTTTTTCAATATTTTTGGCTATATGGCGATATTCTGTAAAGATGGGTGTGTGTGTGTGTGTGTGCGGGTGTGTGTGCGTGCGTGTATGTGTGTAATGAGAGGCTATGGTGAAGTTGGAATTATAATTAAATAGGTTGGGTTTTAAGATTTGCATTAGGTGATGGGTAAGGACTTAACTTTTCAGCTGCTAAATTTCAAAGGGCGTTTAAGGGACTTTTACAACTTACAAAGATTTCATAAGTGAACAAGGGAAGGTTATTAAATTTTATTTGGACGCAATGGGAAGACATGAAAGATGTTTATATTTTGGAAAAGCTGAGTTCAAAGAGGTGCATCAAACAATGGAGTCTAGGAAGAAAGGGAAAAAACGTATATTTAAGGGAGATGTTTAGTTGAGTTGTGTTGGCTGTGTGGGGAAGGTGTCCTGAGACCAGCTCGGTGCTGAAGAAATTGGTGAATTTGAAGTAGCCATCCAGTTTCAAGCCAGAGAAGTCTGTTTTTTCAGAAGGCAGTCTGTTTCTGAATGTCCTTCAGATTTCCATAGCAGAGTGGGAGAGAGTGAGAAGTTGTACGTTATACTTTATTAAAATAACATCAATTTTTGCCGATACTATTACTGGATTTTTATGGTTAAAAATCTATAAGGGAGCTCTTGCCAAGTAGTTTACTTATGTGTTCTGACCAAATGGGCTTTTTAGGGGAATGTTTTGTAAGACTGTTTCAAATATATAATTTTAATCTTGTGTACTTAAGTTTTGTTTCCTTCTTGCTACTGAGATTCCAAGCTCCTGGCATCAGTAGCCTTCCTTTCATTTTCAAAATACAAAAAAAAAGACAAGTTTCCTGCTCAGCAAATAACACCTGAGCAAAACATCCAGCAGTTGGGGAATGACCTTGACCTACCTGCGCTTGAGCCTGAGGAGAAGCATGCTCTAACAAAGACTAATTTTGCCCATGATTTTTGATTGAATTTTACACTTTATCAGGCAAATCAGTCTTGTTCTGACATGGATCTGAACTGGTTTCAGGCACAACTTGTGCTGGAGTAACTCTTGGTATTCTACTCACATACCAATTATCCAATTCAACAGACTCATTTGATTCTTCCCAACTCCTTCCTTCTTTATGAACCTCCAAAGTTAGAACATGATCTATATGTATAACCTAACCCTTCTACTACCAAACAACTTGACCAAATATGTGTCCGAGGACTATCGTACCAATTTACTTTCATACACCTGGAATGCTTTGTAATACTTCATTGTCCAATCCATGGAACATCTTTCCTTTTCATGATTCATCTGGGTAGCCACTTCAGCCACTTATGATGATGTGCTTTCACCTTGACCTTTTTGTTCAACTTCAGACTTCTTTCTCTCACTCCACCCCTATCATGACTCTCTTTCTGTCTGGATTGTTTCTCTTCTACTGTTTGTGCTAAATGTGGCTTCAGCCACCTTTGTTTTAAGCTATTTTCTAAGAGATAATTCAGCTGGCACACTGCCAATAGTAGCCTGAGCTGTGTTATAAGTAAACAAAACTTTTGCCAGATTGTGATTCAATGACAACTGATGTTTTTTTTTCCAATTTTTATCACACATTTGTTTAACAGGAGCATGCTTAACAATTTGTACTGTGCACTCTGTTGCTCCATTTGAAGCAGGATGATATGGTGGAACTCTAATGTGTTTTATCCCATTCATTCTCATGAAATTTTACAAACTCTTCTGAACAAAACTAAGGTCCATTGTCTGATATAATTTCCTCTGGGGACCCATAAGCAGCAAACAAACTACACAACATATCTTGTATTTTGCTCATTGTTGTTCAGTTTGTCAGAAACTCCTCAAACCACTTTGAATGGCAATCTATCACAAAAAATAGCTGTTGCCATTCAGATTCTGCAAAACCTATGTGCATTTCTTGCCTTAATCTAGTTGGCTGTTTCCATAATTGCACAGGTACTGATGGCAGCTTCTTTTCTGTTGCTTGACATACACTACACTGTCTCACTGTCTCTTCTACATCCTTATCTAGCCCTGGCCACCAAAGGTAACTTTTCACTAGACTCTTTGTTAAGTCCAACCCCAAACATTGATCACGAAGATCACATAGCAACTGTGATCTGTAACTTTCAGGAATTACAACCCTGGTTCCTTACTTAAAACAACCTTTATCAACTGACAACTCATCTCCTGTGACTGGCAACTCATTTACATGTGAAGTGTGTGATGAAACTCAAGAGACAAAACAAACTTACCTTAATCGGAAGTTTGGAGTTCAGGAACTACAGTTGGCAGTGGGCCTTAGGGCTTCTGCGCATGTGTCGGCTAGGAAAGTTCTGTCTTTCACATCTTCAGGTCAGGAACTGGCCCTGCTCATCTGAACAGAAGAAAAATAAGAAGATAAGTGGAACAGTGCAAAACTGCAGGTCAAGTGACCTGATGAGGAGCCCCAATGCAGCAAATAATCCCAGGGAGCAGGGCACAGGGAGGGAGCCAGGGAGAGGTTCCAAACCAAGAAGAGGTTCTCAAACAAGGGACTGGGATTTAAACAGATCCCAGAAGACAGTCCGAGGTAAAGAACAAGGATTGAGATTAGAAGTAGATCTTGTTTAAAAAAAGTTGAAAGAAAGGAGCAGAGCAATTGGCTCTGAATTAAAAAGAGACTGCTGCGGGAAGCAGACTTGAAGCAAATTGGGCTCTGGAGAAGCCCTGAAGACCTGAGAGGGCAGCCATAGGTTGGTGACTCCATGCTGCAGGCTTTAAGGGCAAATGTACCCTTTGGAGCAGTGGTGTTTTACTTGGCATGGCCGAAGATCTAAACTCATGCTTGGAAGGTGAAGCTTATGTGTATGCAGAAATTCAGGGGAAAGGAATCTCAGAAGGTGAGATTGAAACGCTGGAGGTGGATTCTTGTTGAAGCTGTCATAGTGGGAACAACTTTTGGGAGAGAATTCCAAGGCGAGTTCTTTGAATATGGAGATTGGAAACTCTCGTGAGAAAGATAGAATTTCAGTGAAACCGACTGGCTCACAATGTAACAAGTACCTGGGTGGGTTGTTGAGAAATCCATGGAATCTGCGTTGGTCACATCTGTCATTTACTTTGGCGTGTGGTGACTACAATTCACCAGTTAGTTCACATCTATTGCATACTTAATCTGAATATTGGAGCATAAGATAGATATGATAAATTGTTTTATCTTTCTGAATTTGTATGCATCCGTAAAGATATAGCTGGGTTGAAGTAATAGTAAATATTTGAATCATTTTCTTGTGTTATTGAGATCTTTCCACCCTTTTTGTCTGGTGTAATATATTTCACTTTTCTTGTTTAATAAATGTTTTATTCTTTGTGCTAAAAGTTGATCACCAGACTCATCTGAAATTGTTCAGTAACTTACCTCCATGGTATCTAAATAAAAAATAAAAGTTAGGATCTATCAAGCCAGGTTTCACTTTGGGATCTGCCTCGTCCAGTATTAACATCAGCTGCGACCGAAACGAAAGGAAAAGGACATCTTTCCTGTTGGGTTCTACCACTGATGGGAATGGTCTTCCAATTGTCTGTATTTAATGTTGCACTAAAAAGCAGGCAAAATCAAAGCCCGTCTCTGCATTCAGACTGCAGCTAATGTGGATCCTGGTAGACTCTGGGTTCAACATAGCTGTCAGTGGCTTATGATCAGTTTCAATTGTGAAACAAGGCATGGTTTCTCCAGCTGATGCTGATTCAATTTTTCAGAATATAGTGATTCAGGAATCACACTTATTGATGCACCCGTGTCGACTTCTATGTTTATCGGAGCTCCCTTCTTCTTGTAGCTGTAGCATTGCCTTCAGAAATGGACAATTCTGTGCCCCATGTTGGCCTAAGCACCAGTAACAGGACTTTGTTGTCCTACTGTTACTACTGACTGCTGTGATTGGGGCCTTCTGTTTACTCGGCTGCAGCTTATTTACTTCAGCAGGTGACTGGCGGTTGTTAATTTTGATTTCTCTCGAGTCACATTCCACCATGTCCATGGACAATGCTGTTTGGCGAGCTGGTCAAAAGTTCACTTTGGCAATGTCAGAAACTTACTGCGAAAGCATTCACTTTTTAAACTGCACACAAACTTGTCCTGCAATGCTCTCGTGAAATTCCCCAAAATTACATTGGACGGGTAGCTTTTCCAAAACAATGATAAACTCTCCAGTGTCCTCACTGGGCAATTGATTCCTTGTTCCAAACTGATAGCTTTCTGCAGTCTCCAATGGCTTGGGACTGCGGTGCTGCTCAAGCTTACACAAAATGCCTGACAGCGGCGTGTCTTCAGGCTTTACAAGGGCGAGCAAATTCTCAAGCATTTCATGAGCTTCATCAAAAATATCACCCTTTCCCTTCCCCCGAATGCCTGATTAATGATGGATTATCAGGAACATCAAGGATGTTATTAGCAGTGAAAAAAATCCTAGCCACTCCACAAACATGCAGAAAGACTCTAGGTCACGATTATTCTCTCAGTAATTTGCTCTTTGTTTACTCTTTGGCTATTAATTAAATTTGTCTGACAGTTAAACAAAGTTTAGTGTGGTGTTATTCTGCCATCTGAAGAAGAAAAGGATTGTGTGAAAGTATGGAACAAAAGCCAGCAGCTGAAATAAATAGATATGGCTTCTCAGTCCACCCCTTGAGCATGCTCCAAATTTACCTTGATATTTGGGTGAATGTCATAAGGGGGAGCAAGGGCTCACCTACAAGTGTAATCGTCCCGTGGAGTAGTTGAAGTGATTAGTAAAGGTGCTTTAACGGGGAAGCTAGATGAGTACTCGAGGACGAAAGGAATAGAAGGTCACACTGCACAAATAGAATTAGATAAAATAGGAC
The DNA here is from genome assembly GCF_017639515.1 of Carcharodon carcharias. Taxonomy (NCBI): domain Eukaryota; kingdom Metazoa; phylum Chordata; class Chondrichthyes; order Lamniformes; family Lamnidae; genus Carcharodon; species Carcharodon carcharias. Next base: position 69,858,384 of record NC_054473.1, read on the forward strand.
GGCAGGAAATTCCTGTGGAGCATAAACACCAGCACAGGCTAGTTAGGCTAAATAACCTGTTTTATGCTGCAAACTTTATGCAATTCTGTGCAAAATCTGATCAATGAAAAAAAAATCAAAGCAATCAAGGAAACAAACCCTGAAGCAACAGCAAATTCACAAGGTGTGGGAAGTAAAGCAAGTGAAAGTGCTTGGCTCAGTAGTTAACTCGCTCTTCTGAATCAGAAGGCTGTGTGGTTAAAGGATCACTTAAGGATTTCACAAAACCTTAACCAATGCTCCATTTAAAAAAAATTCATTCACGGAAAGTGGGCTTCGCTGGCTGGGCCAGCGTTTATTGCCTATCCCTAGTTGCCCTTGAGAAAGTGGTGGTGAACTGCCTTCTTGAACCGTTGCAGTCCATGTGGTGTGGATACAACCACATCCCGGGAGTTCCAGGATTTCGACCCAGTGACAGTGAAGGAACAGCAATATATTTCCAAGTCAGGATGGTGAGTGACTTGGAGGGGAACCTCCACCTGATGGTGTTCCCACCTATCTGCTGTCCTTGTCCTTCTAGGTAGTAGTGGTCATGGGTTTGGAAGGTGCTGTCGAAGGAGCCTTGGTGAATACCTGCATCTTGTAGATGGTGCACACTGCTGCTACCGTGCATCAGTGGTGGAGGGAGTGAATGTTTGTGCATGTGGTGCTGATCAAGCGGGCTGCTTGGTCCTGGACGGTGTCAAGCTTCTTCAGTTTTGTAGGAGCTGCACTCATCCAAGCAAGTGGGGATATTACATCGCATTCCTGATTTGTGCCTTGTTGATGGTGGATAGGCTTTAGGAAGTCAGGAGGTGAGTTACTCGTTGCACGATTCCTAGCCTCTTGTGTGCTCTTGTAGCCACAGTATTTATATGGTTAGTCCAGTTCAGTTTCTGGTCAATGGTAACCCCCAGAATGTTGATTGTGGGGGATTCAGTGATGGTAATGCTATTGAACATCAAGGAGCGATAGTTATATTCTGTCTTGTTGGAGATAGTCATTGCCTGGCACTTGTGTGGCACGAATGTTACTTGTCAGACCAAGCCTGGATATTGTCCAGGTCATGCTGCATTTGGACATTAATTGCTTCAGTGTCTGAGGAGTTGCAAATGGTGCTGAGCATTGTGCAATCATCAGCGAACATTCTCACTTCTGACCTTATGATAGAAGGAAGGCCCTTGATGAAGCAGCTGACGGCGGTTGGGCCGAGGACACTACACTGAAGAATTCCTGCAGTGATATGCTGGAGCTGAGATGACTGACCTCCAACAACCACAACCATCGTCCTTTGTCCTAGGTATGACTCCAACCAGCGAAGAGTCTTCCCTCTGATTCCCATTGACTCCAGTTTTGCTCGGGCTCCTTGATGCCACACTCAGGCAAATGTGGCCTTGATGTCAAGGGCAGTCACTCTCACCTCACTTAGGGAGTTCAGCTCTTTTGTCCATGTTTGAACCAAGGCGGTAACGAGGTCAGGAGCTGAGTGGCCCTATTGGAACCCAAACTGGGCATCAGTGAACAGGTTATTGCTAAGCAAATGCCGCTTGATAGCACTGTTGATGACCCCTTCCATTATTGTACTGAGGATCGAGAGTAGGCTGATGGGGCGGTAATTGGTTGGGTTGAATTTGTTCTGCTTTTTGTGTACAGGACATACCTGGGCAATTTTCCACATAGCCAGGTAGATGCCAGTGTTGTATCTGTGCTGGACCAGCACAGGGCTGCGGCAAATTCTGGAGCACAAGTCTTCAGTACTATTGCCAGAATGTTGTCAGGGCCCATAGCCTTTGCAGTATCCAGTGTCTTCAGCCATTTCTTGATATCAGGTGGAGTGAATCAAATTGGCTGGAGACTGGCAGCTGTGATGCTGGGGACCTCCTGAGGAGGGCAAGATGGATCATCCACTTGGCACTTCTGGCTGGAGGTTGTTGTGAATGCTTCAGCCTTATCTTTTGCATTGATGTGCTGGGCTCCTCCATCATTGAAGATGGGGATATTTGTGGAGCTTCCTCCTCCAGTGAGTTGTTTAATTGTCCACAATCATTCATGACTGGATGTGGCAGGACTGCAGAGCTTAGATCTGATCAGTTGGTTGTGGGATTGCTTAGCTCTGTCTATTACTTGCTGCTTATGCTGTTTGGTATGCAATTAGTCTTGTGTTATAGCTTCACCAGGTTAACACCTCATTTTTAGGTATGCCTGGTGCTGCTCCTGGCATGCCCTCCTGCACTCTTCATTGAACCAGGATTGATCCCCTGGCTTTATGGTAATGGTAGAGTGAGGGATATGCCGGGCCATGAGATTACAGGTTGCATTTGAGTACAATTCTGCTGCTGCTGATGGCCCATAGCGCCTCATGGATGCCCAGTCTTGAGTTTCTAGATCTGTTCAAAATCTATCCCATTTTGCCCAGTAGTAGTGCCACACAACACAATGGGGGGTATCCTCAATGTGAAGCAGGGACTTGGTCTCCACTTTGCGGTGGTCACTCCTATCAATACTGTCATGGACAGATGCATCTGTGGCAGGCAGGTTGGTGAGGATGAGGTCAAGTATGTTTTTCTCACTTGTTTGTTCCCTCACCACCTGCGGTAGATCCAGTCTAGCAGCTATGTCATTTAGGCCTCAGCCAACCCGGTCAGTAGTGGTGCTACCGAGCCACTTTTGGTGATGGACATTGAAGTCCCCCACCCAGAGAACACTTTGCACCCTTGCCACTCTCAGTGCTTCCTCCCAGTGGTGTTCAACATGGAGGAACTGATTCATCAGCTGAGGGAGGGTGGTATGTGGTAATCAGCAGGAGGTTTCCTTGCCCATGTTTGACCTGATATCCAGAGTTGATGTTGAGGACTCCCAGGGCAATTCCCTCATGACTGTATACCACTGTGCCACACCTCTGCTGGGCCTATCCTGCTAGTGGGACAGGACATACCCATGTGATGATGATGGTGAAGTCTGGGACATTATCTGTAAGGTATGATTCCATGAGGATGACTATGTCAGGTCAGGCTGGTGCTTGACTAGTCTATGAGACAGCTCTCCTAATTTTGGCACGAGCCCCTAGATGTTACTAAGGAGGACTTTGCAGGGTCGACAGGGCTGCGATTGCTGTTGTCATTGCCTAGGTCGAAGCCGGGTAGTCCGTCTGGTTTCATTCCTTTTTGAGTCTTTGTGGCAGTTTGTTACATTTCAGAGGGCATTTAAGATTCAACCGCGTTGCTGTGGGTCTGGAGTCACAGCAGGATGACAGATTTCCTTCCCTCAAGGGGAATTAGTGATCCAGATGGATTTTTACAACAATCATTTCATAGTCATCATTGAATTTTTTTAATTCCAGATTGTTTTAAAAATTGAATTCAAATCTCACCAGCTGTGGTGGGATTTGAACCTAGATCCTCAAAACATTATCCTGGGTGTACTGGATTACCCATCTAGCAACAATACCATGATGCCATTATCTCCTCCATTACATTACTGAAGGCGTTCTGCAGTGTAGCAGGTACTATTCCACGTTTGAGCTACTGTCTTCTGAATCGTTGGATATTAAAGATCCCCTTACACCTCAGGCACCGGCTAAAGTTAGATTAACCAGTCATTTGTTGGCATTTGAAACTGTGTCTATGTTAAATGGAACAATAAGGGAAGATTTATAATTATGGTGTGAAGGAGAAACCAATGCACATTGTGAGAAAATGAAAAGTATCCCCCCATTACTACCTTTTCTCCATCTATAGGCTGCAGATACCTCCCCTGACTATGACCATCCCACCTGCAGCCCAGTACCAAGCCAGACAGCACCATCACCACCGAGTGTGAGACAATGACCATGCCTTGTACTCCAAGCTGTTCCTGATCCCCAATAAGCAGACTGTCCTTGCCCCTCCCTGAAGTGGGACCACAATGTGTGTGCTATGCATATCACTGTAGCATGGCCCGTAAAACCCCAGGACTATCTTTAATCTCTCACCCCAAATGTGAGGACCGCAGAGCCCCAGGACTGCCTTTAATCTCTCAACCCATCCTTTTGGCCTCAGTCGCAGGACTATGACCGTCGCTCAGCTCCATGGTTCCTTCAGGATTGACCACAACATCATCTCCCTCCCCCTCGAAATGAATCTTTGTGCAATCCTTCCATCTGGCACCACCCTCCCCCCACCTTTCCTACTCCGGAATGCGCATTTATCCCCTCCCAGTCCTGCCAATCGAATCCGACCCACCTTCATTCTGTGTCTGCGTTCTAGTTTTCAATTTCGGGCTCCAGCTTTCCCATTCCCAATGTTGCCTCTGCCTCCTATCATTCCAAACCAACCCCTTCTCCTACAGCATTCATCCTCATGTTTCTGTCATTCCGCCATCACTACCACTTCCCCCTGCCACCCCACCCGATCGCCATGCTGGCCTCTGTTTTAGAGTGCCTGAGACCCGAGGCACATCATGAAATGCTCTCCTCCAGGAGAAATACAAGAACGACTATGAGCTGCCCTAATGCATACCCACAGCACGCACCATGAACTGCCCTACTCCACACCTGAGGCATCCATTGTGAGCTGTCCTACTGCACACCCGCGGCATCCACCATGAGGAGCCCAGTCAGACACCCCCACCAGCCTGGCCTAACACTGCAGCTTTGGCATCGCTGATGACCCGGAGCAGCGCAGTTAGACTTTGAATGTTGCACACACTCGAAGTGACAAGTGAAGTGAAGGTGGACAGCTGCAAGCCACTTATATCCAGTCGTGATTCAGACCAGTCTAATTTCCTGCTGGCCTAACACGTATTTGGGAGGGGGAATGTGATTCTGGCAACTTGCATTTTTAATGAGTATTCATGATATGCTAATGCATGCATATGGAACCACCAACATGAATCAGTGGGAAACCTGACCCGCCATCAGCCTGCCATTAGATTGGGTGAGGGGAAAATTCCAACATGTTTCCCCAACGGCACAAATCTGACTTTTGGCCTCTTTCCAAATTTTTCACTCCTGCCCACCACGAAACCCTGGAAAGTTCCACTCCATTAAAGTGGCCAAATTTCTGAGGAATGATTGACACTAGGCCAGACCCTCATAATATTTCATAACATGATGTACCATTGTACATGGTGACTTATACAGCATAATTTACCATGGAAAACACATTTTAATAATATTGTTATCATTCATTAAACAATGAAGCACCTAAGTAGAAGGGAAACAAACTAACTGTGGGACATGCAATCTGTCACATTGCTTAAAGTGTCAGAGCCAATACTATGGGCAGAATTTTCTGGCTGACGTGTGGGTGGTGGAGCCTGCATGTCAGCGCTTAAAATGGCGCACGAACGTCCCGACGTCAGTGTGCAGCATCGCGATATTTTGGTCGGTGGGCACGCTCAGCAGCGGCACGCTCGCCCACTATTAATTAAAGGCCTTGTTAAGGTCCTTAACTTGCCAAATGTCCAGGATTTTGAGGGGCTTGTGCGAACTTCAGGTCGGCGCATGGGCCCAACGGGCAGGCAGGTAGGAGATTTTTTAATAAAACTCATGCACTGGTGGGATTTGTGGACTCAGAGGGGTTGTTCATGTTTTCCACAAAGTTTAATTGCAGAAGTGTTTTAAAGTTGCCTGTTTGGTTGTTAGCAGTTCACATTGATTTCCAAGTGCTTTATGAAACCAGTCTGCAGACAGTAATCTTTTTCGGGCCTGCAGCTTTCCGGAGGCCTCCATTTAGCCTGGGGATATGGGTTCTGACATCTCCTCTGGAGGCAGCTCCTCTGAGGAGGAAGGGATGGATAGAAGGATAGAATAAGAAGGAGGTCAGGACTGGACAATCAACCTTCAGGGGAGCCATTTTTGAGAGGCCAGGCGCAGGCACAAGGGGCACAAGGCCAAGAGGTTGTCCAAGGTGCAAGGGACCACAGAATACACCACTATGCTGCTCCCAGGGTATACAGGCTGCGAAGCAGCTACCTCAGTATGACTGAGGTGCAGTGCCGAAGGAGGCTCCGACTGTCAAGGGAGACAGTCAACTATATCTGTCAGACGATTGGCCCTGAGATATCTCCTAACTGTGTGGGTGGACACCCCATGCCAGTGGCTCTGAAGATCACAGTTGTCCTCCACTTCTATGCCTCTGGCTCCTTGCAGGGCTCGGTGGATGATCTTTGTGGTGTCTCCCAATCAGCTGTCCACACTTGTGTCAAGCAGCTGACAGATACTCTGTTCAGACAGGTATTCACCTTCATCTACTTCCGCTGCGACCAGGCAAGTCAGGCAGAGCGAGCCAGAGGCTTCGCAGCCATCGCTGGGTTCCCCTGTGTCCAGGGTACAATAGACTGTACACATGTGGACATCAAGGTGCCAGCAGGTGAGCCTGGTGCCTTCATCAACAGGAAGGGCTTCCACTCCATGAACGTGCAGATAGTGTGTGATCACAGGATGCAGATTCTGCAAGTCTATGCAAGATACCCAAGCAGCTTCCATGATGCCTACATCCTCAGGCACTCCCAGGTTCCGGGGCTTTTCAGTACTCCGACTTGGCTGGATGATTGGCTGCTGGGTGACAAGGGCTATCCCCTTTGAATGTGGCTCATGACGCCTCTCCACCATCTAAGAACAGAAGCTGAGGAGCACTACAATAGGAGCCAGGGCACCACAAGGGCTGTGGTGGAGAGAGCCATCGGTCTTCTCAAGATGTGCTTCCGTTGCCTGGACTGCTCAGGGGGCGCACTCCAGTACCCCCCAGATAGCGTCTCTCTGATAGTGGTAGCATGCTGCGCTCTCCACAACCTTGCGCTGGAAAGGGGGGATGCAGTTGACGATGAAGACCTTGACGCCCTGGATGAGGCTGCACATAAAGAATCCAGCAGTGGCTCAGAGGATGAGGAAGCACAGGGCGGTCATGAGGGGCAGCACGCTGACCCGCTACTACACCAAGGAGGCAGGGACACCCGGGACAATTTAATCCAACGAACCTTCAGCTAGCTTCATACACATCGATCAGCAGGACAAGCATTGCCTGGAACTTCCACACGTGGCACTTAGGAGCTACATCTTCCACCTTATCGGCTGCAATTAAGGGCTTGGTGCAGAAACATCAATGTCCACTCAAACACCCATGAGATGTCTGTGAAAAAGAAAAATGCACCACAAAGGAAACACCCTCAGCCATGGTCAGAAAAGTGGAATTTATTATGTCCAAAATATACCAGAAATGTCTCCATGCAAACATAAGTATATTTTTCCCTATTCTAAGGCCAACACAAAATCACCAGTGACATACCCATTGAATGCCCAACATTCCTTCTGCTTTCGGTTGCGGGTGCTATGTCTAGGTGTTGCCCCATCACTCGGAGTGGCTTGTGAGACAGCCTGCTGACTCTGCTGTCCTGTTGGGCTCGATGACCTTGGCAGGCATCCTCTGGCCCATGAAGACTGTGATGGTCCCGCCTGGGAGGGAGTGGTCAGTTCCAGAACTGGCACTTCCCCAGTTGTTGCAGCCTCAACGGAAGTAACGTTGACTGGCAGAGGGGTGGAGGAGCTGCTGCCCTCATCTGGAACGCCCTGAGAGGAGCTTGTAGCGATGACATGTAGCTGCTGCACCGACGAGAAGTCCCATTGGACCTCCCTGCTCACTGCAGATGCCTGGGCACCGAGCACCAACGCTTGATGCCCACAACATTTCCCACATTAAGAATGACCACCCGTGGCCAGTACCGCTGTGAGGGCTTGCAGGTCAGAGTGTAACCCAATCAGAAGATTCTCCATCTGATCGAAACCCCTCTCCATGAGAGTTGCCAGTCTCTCAGTGGAGGAAACCTGAAGCTCTGTCCTGAGGTTCATGCCTTCACGTGCACTCTGCCTGGACTCCTCCATCGCAGAGACCAACTGAAGCATACCCTCATGCAACCCTGCAAAATGCTCCCGCTCATTCTGCCACTTGTCCTGCAGCTGCTGCATTGGAGACAACTCCAGAGGCACGTAATCAGTGCCGGACTCAGCATGTGCCTGGTTCCCTGCAGCCCTCTGGCACTCTCTGCCTCTGCCATCTCCTCCAGCGATTGTGAAATGCCCTCTCCACTGTGACCCGGGACATTAGCCGTCGGTAAATTCCCCACCAAGGTGTTTGTGCCTGCGCTGGTGCCTGACTGGCTGAAATGATGTGCTGCAAGTTGCACATCTTGGGCCTCAGGTGTGGCGGGGGGGCTGCGGTGTCTATGGGCGCGGCCACGTGGTGGTGATGCTGAAATTAACAACAAGGACAATGCATCAGTTAGCGTACAGTCAGTTCAAACTTTCATCCCTTTCCCTCCCAGCCTCATAAGTCACTCACCCTTCAAGACCCTAAGGAGACGAACATTGGTGGGGTGGAAAAGAGTCAAGAGGAGCCCCAAACATTAGACGCACATACAGACAAGCTGGTCAGATGGCCTCAGGAATACCACATGACATGTTATGTGCTACTGGAGTGGGGAGAGTGCAGAGGTACCTGACCTGGATGTATTGCAGCCTGGATAGTTGTGGTGCTGAGGAAACATCGCAAACACTTGCGACATTTGCCGTGGATCACAGGAGATTGAGAGGTCACATTATTGACCTTCATACCGTTAGGAGGGGCATAGACCGGATGGGCAGAAGGCAACATTTCCCCTTGGTGCGGGGATGAGTAACGTGGTGGCATTTATCTAAGTCGAGTGCCATGAGGTTCACAGCTGAGGTGCTGAGGACCTTTTGGACAGAGTAATGTGGGGCGCACTGGCTGAAAGGGTGCTGGAGGTTCCAACCCCCCTAACATGCAATAAATCTTGGGCTGTGCAGCAGCGATGCCATGATATGTTAGGCCTTGGGGATGGTGGTCACAAATGGGATAAGGTGACTTTGGAAGGTGGTGGAGACACGATTCCTCAAGGGGACGAGGGACCTTTGTGCATGACCCACACGTCAGAGTGTCTCAGTCTGTGAATGAGCAGTGTTGCAGCATTAACGATTGCAGCAGCCATCAGTGGTTTGGATGGTGGGCAGACAGAGTGGATGGGACTGTGGGCCTAAAATACTTGGCCGCTGGACCCCAGCCTCACTGCCCCCGGCTGCCCTGGCCTCCTGCCTCCTGCCTCCTCCCCAGCTCAATGGCCTGCTCTTCAAAAGTTGTGAGGCATTGGAGCAGGGCGTGCCCACCTCCAGTCCTGTGGCACTCCCACAGATTGTGTTCAGATTTTGCCTGCAGAACAGAGAAGAGGATTTATTGGGACTGATCGCTCATGTACTCTGCATGCGCAGGCCGCACCATCTGAGGCCTCCAGCGGCTCCTGTCCACATTACTGGTGATCAGTCCCCAGAAGATAGAACAGCTGGTCCCAACCCCCTCCCCCAATGGCCACCTTGGCACATTCGGCATCCATCACTTTGAATAACACACGGGTCTTAGCATCCAGGGCAAGGAGGCGCAACTAGTTGCAGTGCCAATGCCAGCAGATGGCACTTGGCCATGACACCTTGAGGCTCCCCTTCCACCATCTCATCACCATCAGTATGACATGTGTTGGAGTTCTGAGCGTGTGTCGTGCGGCCTCCTCTGCAGGTTGCCCCCAGACTACTCAAATGCGACAAACACCAACATATGCTGTGGGGAGAACCCATTTTCTTCTCAACCACTAAGGCTGATGTAAGCATGGTTAGTACCCATTTGCCCACCCAGCATATGCCAAACGTCCAACGCAGTAACAACAGCAAGGCATGGGGGTGGGGGGTTGCTCAAAGGCTAAGGCTACCTTCTGGATAAAATGGCCAAGGCCAACATGGAACTCAACTTTCCAGAGCGCAGCAAATCATTGAGTCTTTTGCGGCACTGGGTGCCAATGCGCCGCACATCATCATGGGCGCTCACAGCATCACCAACCTCCTCCCTCGCCTGGCTGGTGACATGGGGGAGCTCTCGTCCTCCCAGCCTCCGGATACAAAACATGCCGACGGCTGGAAACCTCTTGGAGGAGGACAGAAAGACATGCATCGGAGACTCGAGGGGCACAGTGGCTCCCTGCTGGCCTCTCCTGCAGCCTGCCCCCCTCCTCCTGCTCATGGTCCTCTGGGACAACAGCTCCCTCCCTCTCTCCATGAGTGGCCATGGTGCACTGCCTCAAGCAGGCTGCCTGGCCACTCTTTATACAGTCTGCCGATTCCCCATTGGAACCGGCAGTCTGAAGGCACCTGCCCCTGCAACTATTTACCCATTCTCCACAGGAGTTGCTAACCCACTGGGTAGGCCTTAATTGGCCCGCCCACAGAAAATGGCGGCGCAGCCTGTTTCGGCGGCGGCAATCGGCTGCCCACCCATCCGCCCGCCCATCAAATGGAAAATTCTGCCCTATGAATCTGCTCGTGATGTGGTTCTAGAAATGTTTGGGCTTGGGATTCTGATTCGCAGATGGAAGAATCTTCAGAAGTGACCTTGATTAGGTCAAATCAGACTTCCAGCTACGCTACACTCATCCTCTTTCGGGAAGATTAAAGACTATGGAGCGCATCTTTAAAAATCAATTTTTACAGAATCAGAATGAAACAGGCTTATTTTGAATGCAACAATTAAGTTATTTTAGCATTAGAGATAGTAAAATCCATTAATAGGATCCAATAGTTTGCAAAAGTGAATCCACGTATTCTGAGTTAATGTCTAATTTGCTCTTAGGCCTTTTTTTTGTCGTGTTACACCGCATTAAATTAAACCCTGTGTTAGCATGTACTCCAACATGATTAGTTATATTTTTTTTCCAGTTTAAGAGTTGGTTCAGTCAGGTCTGATTAATGTCCACAATTTAACCTTGAAATCGGAATGGAAATTCACGTTAGGGCGGATGAAGACATCAGTGAGTCCCCACATCCAGGCATTCATAAGGTAACAAAAATAATTCCTGTTTGATGGCTTTGTGCGTGGAGAAAATTGCAATGCAAATATGTGCACAAGCTACGTTAATGCTTGCTTGGCTTGAAAGTTATTTTGCGATTACACAAAAGCAATTTGGTCTCTGTTCACCAGAGGCAAATAGAGACTTTACCATTAAGTACTTTTAAAGTTGTTCCACATGAAAGAGTTTACAATAAAACCCTATTGTTTCCTTGAATCTGTTCAGGTATCTACACAGATTTATTAAATTAATGTAAGAATATTCACTGCCCATTAACAAATGTAAAACAGAATTTGTTTGTTACCCAGCAATGTTCACAAAATATTGACAACCATTTCTGCCCCAGTATAAATATTACTAATTGCAAAAGTATTAACTTAAGAACTAGGTGGTGAGGGAAAACTGGTTGTGCCCAAGCACGTAGTTATACTGTCACCATTACATGGCTGTGCTTTCATGGAGTGTAATAGTGTAAGCTGTCTCACATTACTTGAACTTAAAAAGTGTTCAGGTCTACCTTTGGATCTTCTTAATCTTAGAAACTGTTGGATCTTGTGGATCCTAGTTGCACGTGTGTTGTAAGTGGTGACCAGATTGCTACTATAGATAGAGTTGATCAGCAGACACTTATTAGGCGGAAAACATTATGTTTATTTACAAAGCAGCTGCACATGTGTGATTTCACATCAAACCCTATCGCCATTCTACTGACTACAAACTATAGGCTATAGACTACAGATGTAGCCCGTGCTACTCTTCTATTGGTTACACAAGATCACATGATCTTCCTTTCTAACATCCTTCTTAAAGGTATACTACACATAAAACCATAATTACCACAATGGTATCACTGAATAGTGTCACAAAACAAAATAATGCTACCTCAGTGAAACATCTTGGCTATTTACTTTCCAAATGTGAACCATCTCCCAATAATTTCGAGTAAACATGAAGCTTTCCTGTTGGTTTTCGCCTTGAGTTAGGAATCCGTAAATTTATGTCAATGTACTTCTAGTATAAATTAAATTTTAATGGGACCCCATAACAAAATTGTAGTTTTCCCTTGAATACATGTAGCAACTGCAATCCTCTCCCATTACACAGGTAGGGAGATCTTAATTTTATCACAGAAACTTACACTACATGGGGTAGAAATGAAGGAAGAGGGTTTCCACTGAATTGCATTTTTCTTTTGGCGTAATTCCTCCAGTATTGGTTTTGCAAAAGATGAAAAATTTTAAGTGCAAATTGCAGTCAGTGCAGTGCAAATCAGGTTTCCATGATGTTTTGCGCTAATTTTTAAAACGTCATGTTGAAGTTGGCCCTCCTCACTCACTTGGCCATGGTCCCCACAGTGAATTAATCAGCATTGGATTGGGAGCTTCCGCCAGTCACACTCAAGAGCAGTCCTTTGAAGACCCTCCAAAAATTAAACTAGTGTTTTGGGGTGCACATACGATAATAGGTGTCCATTGAAAACTTTTAAACGAAGTTTAAGGTTGACTCAGGAACTGACTACTGTGTCCCAATCTAACTAGAAAATGTTTCTGCTAGTTTTTTTAAAGTTGTTTTCATTTATTTAAAATTGGGTTAGTCATATTTAGTGGGCGTATTGATCTATAATGCCATTTTCAGCCACATAAATCAAACATCACCAAGTTACCGACATGCAATATGTCAAGGGATATTCTTTAAAGCAGAATTTTAAGGAAAAATCTGTTTTAAAATGCTGTCTGATTGCAGAGGCATGCTATTAGGTTTGAGCAGGTGATTGGAGAAAAAAAAGCACTTTTCAAAACAGTTGCAGTTTTGTGTACAAGTTGCAACACAGTCGGCGATTGTTCCCAAAGCAGAAACAGTTCCCCAACCTATTCTGTCTGATATATCTTGGCATCTTCCCTTCTATTGCATGTCTGTGGGGTTAAAAATAGGTGAATTGCAGGAAGCTTTATTTTGTACAATAATCCACACCTGTAAACATGTGACTGGCTGAGGAAGGTGCCAAGTCATTCAGTTCAAATACAAGCATTTTGCGTCTTTTTGATTGACAGCTCCCTCATTGTCCAATCCAGTTTATATTGTAGTTTAGTGCAGCTGATGTGACTTTTTTAGTATCTGAAGAAGTGGAGTAGTTAGGCTATAGCTACCTTGATTCGACAGTGTGTCATTACCATAGTTTACTAGTCCATAACCTGATCCATAGTACAGGGGAATGTTTATTCAATTACTTTTTAAAGTCAAGGAAGATCTCATGATATAGCTTGTAGCCAAAATTTATGGCTGACCCTATGTGAAAACTTTAACGGAATTCTGCACGCAACAGTGTTAACTTGCACTCGGTTGTAATACTCTATGTTCTGAAGTGATCTTTCAGTCATCATTACACATCTGAAAGTAATCAGGTGAAGTCACTGACCTGAAATGAATTCACACAGCACTCAAACCATATCAATTGCGACCATTTATTTGCTTGCAAGTGTTCAGTGGACATCGTTGGTTTTCAACTGACATGGAATGATGGCAAATCAGCTCCCAGCTAACTTTAACTGTGCTCAAAGCAAGTACCTTAGGGTTGTATACGTGCTCACAGATAGAAAAGTAACTAGTCCATGCAGTTGTTGGATATTTACCTAAGTCCCTGCAGTGTGGTTTAAGTGCAGGTGCTAGCAATTGTTATTGGCTGGACTAGTGAATTTGTCCCAATTTCCAGTGTCATGGAAATTACACACACCAAATCCTTGACATACCCCCACCATCCCTGACTCCTCACACTGACCACGTGAACACCCACATCCCCTCCTGAAACCGCACCACTGCCCTCCACAATTCCCCCTAGAACCCCAGACTTTGGATGGTTCCAACTTTCTGCAGAATAAAAACAAAAAGAGCTAGAAAAACTCAGCAGGTCTGGCAGCATCTGTGGAGATTCCTCTTTGGAACTGACCTGCTGAGTTTTTCCAGAATTTTCTGTTCTTACACAAAATATACAGTATTTTGTTTTTATTTTTTTAGCAGAACTCCTATCCCATGATCAATTCCCAACTCCTGCGCACCCTTCCAGATTGGGGGCTGGCCAGAACTGGAAGTGACGTTGGGATCAACTGGAAGTGATGTCAGAGGCCTGTTGGGCATATTTGCTGCCTGCATAGGGCCATTTCAGAATGAGGTAAATTTTGGACTGTGGAGATTGGGAGAGAGAGAGAAATGGAGACAGAGACAGAAACAGAGACTGAGACAGAGAGAGACACAGAGAGAGAGAGAGAGAGAGATACAGAGAGAGAGAGAGATGGAGAGAGAGAGAGATACAATGAGAGAGAGAGTTACAATGAGAGAGAGATACAGTGAGAGAGAGAGAGATACAGTGAGAGATACAGGGAGAGAGAGAGAGATACAGTGAGAGAGAGATACAGTGAGAGAGAGAGAGATACAGTGAGAGATACAGGGAGAGAGAGAGAGAGAGAGATACAGTGAGAGAGACAGGGAGAGAGAGAGAGAGAGACAGGGAGAGAGAGAGAGAGATACAGAGAGAGAGAGACGGAGAGAGAGAGAGGGAGATACAATGAGAGAGAGAGACACAGAGAGAGAGATACAATGAGAGAGAGACACAGAGAGAGAGAGAAAGAGATACAGAGAGAGACAGAGAGAGAGAGATACAGTGAGAGATACAGGGAGAGAGAGAGATATAGTGAGAGAGAGAGAGAGAGGTATACAGAGAGAGAGAGATATTCGGAGAGAGAGAGAAAGACAGGGAGAGAGATATATACAGAGACAGACAGGGAGGAAGAGAGATAGAGAGAGAGAGATATATACAGAGATAGAGACAGAGAGACACGGAGAGAGAGCCAGAAAGAGAGAGAGAGACAGAAAGAGAGACAGAGAGAGAGACAGAGAGACAGGGATAGAGAGAGAAAGGGAGGGACATAGAAAGAGAGATAGAGTGGGACAGAGGAGTCAGAGAGAGAGAGAGAGACAGAGGAGTCAGAGAGAGAGAGAGACAGAGGAGTCAGAGACAGAGGGATAGAGGAGTCAGAGAGAGACAGAGGAGTCAGAGGGCGAGGGACAGAGGAGTCAGAGAGAGAGGGACAGAGAGAGAAATAGAGTGAGACAGAGAGACAGAGAGACAGGGAGGGAGACAGAGAAAGAGAGAGGCAGGGAGGGACATAGAGAGAGAGATAGAGTGGGACAGAGGAGTCAGAGAGAGAGAGAGACAGAGGAGTCAGAGAGAGAGAGAGACAGAGGAGTCAGAGAGAGAGACAGAGCAGTCAGAGGGAGAGGGACAGAGGAGTCAGAGAGAGAGGGACAGAGGAGTCAGAGAGAGAGAGACAGAGAGAGAAATAGAGTGAGACAGAGAGACAGGGAGGGAGACAGAGAAAGAGAGAGGCAGGGAGGGAGACAGACAGAGATACGCAAAGAGACAGAGAGAGAGAGACAGAGATAGAGGGTAGAGAGAGACAGAGAGGCAAAGATGCAGAGAGGCAGAGGGCTGGCTGGTAGAGGTGAGGGATGGGTGAAGAAAGATAGGGAGGGAGCTGGGGGTAGAGAGAGAAAGGGAGGGGGCTGGGGGGAGAAAGAGAGGTGGTGGGGGGCAAGAGAGAGGAAGGTGCTGGGAGGGAGAGAGAGAGGGATGGCAGGAGAGAGAGTTGGAAGGGCCTAGGCTGGAGAGAGTGAGAGGAAGGGGGCTGGGGGGAAGAGACGGATGGAGTTTGGGAAGTATGAGAAGTGCGAGCTGGGGGTTGAAGGAGGGGGTTTTGGGGGAGAGGGAGGCTGGGCAGAGAGACAGAGAAGGAGGCTGGGGCATGAGAGATGGGGTTAGGGGTGAGAGAGGGGTGTTTGGAGGAGAGGAAGAGGGGTGCTGAGAGGGAGACAGAGAGGGAGAGAGGGGCTAGGGGAGAGAGAGGGGGATGGGGGGACAGAGTGGGGTGGGGGGCTGGTGAGACAGAGTGGCGGGGGGGCTGGGGAGACAGAGTGGGGGGGGGGCACTCGGGAGACAGAGAGGTGGGGGGCTGGGGGTTGAGAGAGGATGGCTGAGGGGGTTGAGAAAGGGGGGTTTTGGGAGAGAGGGGGTGCTGGGGGAGGGAGAGACAGACAGAGAGAGAGAGATAGAGAGAGGGAGACAGAGAGAGAGAGACAGAGAGCAAGACTGGAGCGGAGTGGGGAAAGTGGTGGGGTATTGGCTTGAGGAGGGGGGGGAAGAGAATTGAGGGTGGGGTGTGTAGGCCTGAGGCTTGAGAGGGTGTTGGGGGTTGGCCTCAAGACTGGGGTGAGGGCTGGCACACAGTCCCATTTCCGGCAAGCCTAAGGAGGAGGGTTCTGGACCAGCCTGAGAGCTGGGTTCTGGGTGTTGCCGACTTACAGTGTTGGAAGTGGAATCAGGGAAGAACTGAGAAGGGGGTGGTGGGGGTGTACCACAAGATTGTGGTTTTTAGCCATGCATTGGATGGTATATTTTTTCTTTTAAATTTTTTTTGTTCACAGTCTAATCTTACTTTTTTCTGATCTTTCCCCATCTGCATAAAGCTTGCTGGGATGTCTGGCTTTCTTGGGCAGGCATGGCCTGGATGTTGGAGAGGATCCTGCCCTGGGCTATGGTGACTCCCCCTGGCAGCTTGCTGAGCTCCTTGTCATTGCTGCAGGTGGTGAAGACTGATGCAGATCTTCTTGTCCCAGGCCACATTGCCCACCAGCTCTTGGATCACGGTGATCAGGCACTCAAGAACAGTGGCCAAGCAGACAGGGGCTGGTAGGAAGGGAGTTCCAGGGTTTTGACTCAGCGACAATGAAGGCGCAGCAATATATTTGCAAGTCAAGATGGTGTGTGGCTTGGAGGGGAACTTGTAATTGGTGGTGTTCGAGATGATAGAGGTCACGGGTTTGGAAGGTACTGCAGGGGAGCCTTGATGAGTTGCTAGCTTTCTTATTTCATTATAAACTTTTAAATTTACTTCTCAGTGGTGCCACATTTACTTTGTTACTTAAATTATTGAATATTTCTTTTCCTCACCCACCCCTACCCCCCAGTGAAGTGCCCTTGTTTTCTCCAGAGTTGGTGACCCTGATATAATTGGCACAGCAGAGGCACTGGAGAATGATCAGAAAGAAGGGGTAACATGCCAGCAGAAATGGAACAGGTGAAGCAAGTTCTTGGGAAAAACTTTGAAAATAAACATTAAGATTTGTTTATTTTTTTTCCATCATAACATGTAGGAAGCTGCACTGATATCCTCCTGATCACTTTGATGCCTAATGATCGCACTTAATGCCTTTAATACCTAATGATCACTTTCGAATATGAATGACAGATTCCACAAATTTGACAGGCTTAATGGCTTTTTTGTTGAGTGCTTCAATGATCTGCAATCGATACTCTTTCCGAGTTACACCGTTTGATGTGGGATCAGCACTGATCGCTTCGAGCTTGCATCAAATGCTGAATCGATGTCAGGTCTTTAAGGTCGGGGGGCGGTGGGGGGTGGATTGTCTTGATCTGACCTTGCTACAAGCTACCTGCATGTTAGTAAGGTAAATGTGCACTCTAGTTTGTAGAAAGAAAGCATTTAACTAGTGCCTTTCAATTACCTCAGGATGTCCCAAAGTGCTTCACAGTCAACTTTTGAAATGTGGTCACTGTTGTAATTGTAGAAAACACAGCAGCCAATTTGCACAGGACAAGGTCCCACAAACAGCAATGTGATGATGACTGGATAATCTGTTTCACATGTTGATTGAGGGGTAAACATTGGTTAGGACACCCAAGTGAATTTCTCTGCTTTCAGGCTAATTTAACACCTCATCCTTGGCACTGCACTGGAATATCAGCCCAAATTTTGCATTGAAGTCTCGGGATTGGGATTGGAACCCACAACCTTCTGAATTGGAGGGCAAAATGCTTCCACTGGGTCCTGGCTGCCTGATGCAGAAAGCCAGTTTGCCCAGAGGTGTGGTCTGAGACACAGAAAAAAATATCTGGATTGAAGACCCAAAACATAACAGTGAGCTTTGAAATAAGTTGTGAGAGTACGCATACAAGGGGATGGATTTTATGGGGGACAGTTTACGCCCCAACCCCTTGACCAAAAACCCGGTGTCCTCGCAGCTATTACACTGTGAGCAGCTGTGAGAAGCATGAGTTGTTTCGGAGTGGGACTTCTACACATGTCTAGGAGGAGGTCCCGCCCTAGAGAGCTGCCGGCCAATCAGATTGGCCGGTAGCTCTGTAGTCCCAGCAGTGCCAGGATCTAGTGGTGGCCACTGCTAGGATTACCACAGGAAATCCACAAAGATGAAGAAGTGATGGATTCCGGACTTCAGGTAAGTCAGCGATTTTGGTCAAGCCTGCTTGACAAAGCCTGGTGGGGCGCTGATTTTGGGGGGAGGGGTGGGTGCGGTCTGGGGGGAAGTGGTCGTGCTATGGGATTTCAGGTGCAGAGGCTATGGAGCAGGATAAAGGAGAGAGTAAGATCTTGTGGGGCAGAGGCACCTGACAGACACAGGGGTCCTCCAAAAGGAGGTAACCCCCCCACCTTTCTGCCTGACAGCAGTCCGCAAAATGAAAGTTTCCTGGCTGCTTGCTTGCCTCTGTCTTCCCAAGCTCCACATAAAATTGTGGCTGAGGTGGAATGAGGCCTTTAGGTGGCCATTAATTGGCCACTTAAGGGCTTTAATAGGCCCGGAGGTGGGCGGGCTGCTTGATTTGTTGTCCGCCCTACATAATATGGCAGACAGGTCAGGAGACGGTGGCAAGCGTGCCACTGGATATATTTAATAAGACCGCCAGCCTGCCTTCAAATATGCTGGCAAAGGGACTGTAAAATTCACCCAATCTACTCAAAACATTTCCTAATTACAGAAGAGAGTTGGTGGAGTGTGGATTGGGGGGGCGCGGGGGTGGGGGGGTGGGGGGTGCGTCTATCATCTGTTAAGACACATGCACAAAGCCCTTTGCTGATCACAAGAACTGAATTACAGCCAGGCAACAGGAGTCAGCTTCTGTTGTCACTGACTCAGTTCTATAGCTACTGAGATTGCGAGCTACAATATAACTGCAATCTAAGGAACTTCAGCATTGACATAAGTGAAGCTCACATTCAGTAAATCATTCACATCAGAATCTACCTGTTTCCTTGCAATTGATCATTTCTTAATTGTTCAAGCAATTTCGTGGCAACTGCTGTGAAAATCTTTACAGCATTGCAGTTTCAATCTTTTATAAAGCATATTAGCAAACATGCTTCTTGCTTTTAGCTGTGATATTGCATAATTCATTCATGTTGCAATGATTACAATGGAGTAAAAATAGATTAAGCAGTGCAGCACATGAATAGCTGCTGTGTTTCAGTTGCCAGGTTTGAAATACAAAATAATACTTGGGAACACATTAGGAACCCATCAGTATTTAATTTGGCTCTTCCCCACACAGACACAGTTTGCTGATCTGACAATTGCAGATACCAGTGAAAATATGTGGTTGTTCTCAGCAATGTAACAAGTCTGAACATGGTGAAGAACTAGCTGTGGGACAGTGGGACATCATAATTCAAAAGAGTTGACAGATGACTGACGTGTAATACCAGGCTGAATTTCGTGTTGCAAAAGCGGGACTACCGTAATATCCAGCGTGATGATGTTGGGTCGCAATCTGAAGTCATCAAGCCAGTCCGCGATAAGACGGTGGACGGGCAGGCTCCAAACTTGGCAGCCCACACACCATTTTGAAATTAATAACGAATAGCCGCTTAAACCAGTCAAGAGTCCAACTGACAGGAATAGTACATTCCCCACACTATAATAAGATGGGTGGGCATGAAACCTACCTCAATTTTCTTCAGGGTCTTATGAAAGGGCGGATATAATGGCTGGAAGTGTGGGTCTATGGCTGACTAGCAGGAAAGGCTGCTGACAGTTATTTATTTAAGAAACCATTGCTGGTCACAAACCTCTGATCACAATTAGACCTAGCCCTCAGGGGAATGTCCAAAATGTTTGTGATCTGGTCATCTTTCATCACTGCACCATTTGCGGTGTGAAGCTGTGTCCCCTATGGACATTGTACATTCAATGGGAGGTATCTCCTCCAGTGTGGAGGAGAGGACGAGAAGAAGGAGGAGGCCAGCTGCACAGCAGCTGGAGCGACATGATTTGGAGGCTGCTGAGGAGTGAGGGGCTGTGAAGGGGAGGCAGCAGCAGGCACTCAGACGTAGTTGAATGCAGTACCCTACCAATCAGGGTGTGAATGTCATATCTTCTATGGCAGAGTGGCAATGTCTCCACAGGCTTCACCTTTCACAGGTGACTGACTTCATATGACATGCTAGCGCCTATCGTGTGGGTGACTACATGATTCCCGTGGCATTAAAAGTCACATTAAAAGTTGCTTTCAACTTCTTTGTCTTGGCATCATTTCAGGTCCCCTGTGGAGACCTGAGTGGGATTACCCAGCCTGCAGCACAACATTACATAAAGGTATTCACGGAAGCCATGTTTAGGCAAACGCATCAGTATACCTCCTTCACTATAGAAAACAGCAGTCAACACGAACATGAACATCAGTGCTGAATATGGGCAATGTTACTCAGTCAAGCTATCAATTGTTAGGACACACATAGGGGAGAATTTTTTCCCCATGTCAGACAGGCTGAGCGGCAGTTGCCAGCGCAGATCCGAATGCCGCCTGTGATTGGGTCTGTGCCGCCATTTTACGTGGGTGGGCCAATTAAGGCCCGCCCAGAATACTTCACTACTCCAGTAATCCGGTGCATAGTGGGAGTGGGCGGGAAGCGGTGGGCACTCTCAAGCTGTCGGGTCCAATGGTGACCTGGCGGCTTGTATAAAGGGAGGAAAGACTGTTTGCAATGGCTGGGAGAAGGGCTCTGCAGAGGGGCAATGGAGGTAACACAGGTCCGGAGGGTAGGCCATTGGGGCAGGCCAGGTCGGAGGGTAGGGTGGGGAGCCAATGTGCCCCTCGTTTTTCAGATAAGTGCCTAGCTGCCCTCCTGGAGGAGGTGGCAGCGCGGTGGGAGGTCCCTCTTCCGAGGGACTGGAGGCGGAGGCCTCCCCACCTGACCAAACGTGCGTGGGAGGAGGTGGCGGACAGTGTGAGCTCCCATGATGTGGTGAGGCACACATGGCTCCAGTGGCCCAAAAGCTTCAATGATCTCCTGCAGTCGGGAAGGTTGAGTATCATGTTGACTAATGCAGCCGTCACCCTTTCCTCCAACCCCCACCTCCCACATGCCCATCAACTCTGAGTACAGTAACCTCATTGAATCCCTCACGGCATGGATCCCTCGCTGGGTGTGACAGCAGAGGTTGCCAATGTCCAGTTCATCCTGAGAGGGTTGAGCTAGGATGTGTTCTGCATCCGCAGCATGTGTGACACTGACACCCTGAGTATAGAATGGGAGTGAAAATCAAGGGTCTGCACCTAGGCAGAGTGCTGGAATTGGGAAGCATGTCAAAGTCAGGGTGCTAATATGCTGAGAGGGGAGCTTCCAGCTGGTGGGGCACTAATATATCTTCTGGTGTTTGCGCACCATGTGCTTGTGCCTCCTTGCTTAGCAAGGTTACACCTTGTGATGTCACATGTGAAGGAGGCAGCATTTGGCCAGTCGTGGGGGGAGTCAGCCCCAGCTTGTTTGGATGAGTGTGCGGCAGCTGTGGGGTGACGAAGAACTGGAGCCCTGCAATGTCCCACTCTGGCTGGGTTGGCAGGGATGTGGTGGGAATTCAGGTGCAGGCTGGACCAATCAATGATCCTCTCTCCTTTTCAGGGACAGACTGAGCACAATGTGTTGGAAGGAATACAGACTGGCGGAGGGCAGGCCCAGTTGGCCATCCTAATGGCTTTCAAGCAGCAGGCCATGGATCTGGAGAGGTGCCATGCCCCCAGGTCCACCGGTGGCAGTGAGGTTGGGGTGCCACAGGGAGGTATGTTTGCCGAGCACTCAGGTCACCATGTGTGTCACAGAAGCCATGGCACTGCTGAATGCTCAGTGATTGAAATTAGCAACATGGGTTGACCATTGATTATAGAAGGATGAGCGCATAATGATCCGGGGGAGCGGCAAGCAAGTTGACATTGTTTGTACTGTAACTAATCAAATGTCCTTGTTCTTACTTTCAGCATCACCAGAGCAGGGCCAGGAAGAGGAGGCAGAGGGCCCAC
This sequence comes from Carcharodon carcharias, assembly GCF_017639515.1. Lineage (NCBI taxonomy): Eukaryota > Metazoa > Chordata > Chondrichthyes > Lamniformes > Lamnidae > Carcharodon > Carcharodon carcharias. Next base: position 69,880,444 of record NC_054473.1, read on the forward strand.
CTCACACCCCTGAAGCCCCCGAGCAAATGCACTCACCAGCGTCGCACCATCTCAGCCAGGCAGGTACCAGCGCAGATACTAGCACCTTGGTGGGATTTAGATCTTCAACTAGTATCCCGCGACACGGCGGTGAGGGCAATTCACATTCGCTTGAGGTACAGGCAGAAACAGAGTATGCCCAGGGTACCGGAGGACTGCTGGGGACCAGTTACTTGCTTGGTCGGTGGCTGGTGATGTGCCTCTAGAGTCATCAGTGAGGCAGCGAATGCTGGAAGTGCAGCAGGGTATGTGGGACAATCTGGCGGAGATACATGAGGCTATGCGTGGCATGGTGCCCATGCTGGAGGAGTCCACATGGAGCATCACTGATGCAATGAGCCTCATGGCTGAGCGACATGCTTCCTCCATGGAGAGAGTGGCAACTTTCGTGGAGTGGCTCTTCCAGAAGAACAATCAGATCCTCTTGAGGTTGCACTTGGATCTGCAAGCCCTCGCAGCGGCATTGGCCTCAGCTGGTCAGTGCCAGTGTGGGAGATGGTCTGGGCACCAAGTATCCCAGCTTGGTACCCATCCTTCTACAGTGAGCAGGGAGGTCCGAAGCGACCTCAGGTTGATGCAGCAGCTGCCTGTCAGCTCTGCGGGCTCCTCTCAGGGCGCTCCGGATGAAGGCAGCAGCACCTCCGCCTCTCTGCCATAACCATGGCACCTGATGAGGCTGTAGCAACTGGGGAGAAGCCAACTGTGGAACTGGCAGCTCCCTCCCAGGCGGGCCCAGCACAGGCTCCATGGGCCAGAGGATGGCCGCCAAGGTCATCGAGGCCAACAGGACAGCAGAGTCAGCAGGCTGGCTCAGACTCCAGTGCCAGTGAGGGGACAGCACCTAGAAGAAGCACCCGTAAACGTAAATTTAAGGCACCTTAGGCACACCATGGGTTTCTCACTGGTGATTTTTATGTTGGCCCATAGTACGAAGACTCGGTGTGAGGCCCAACACTGTTTTTGTTTTGCTTTATGAATTTACCTCTGTTTACTCAATAAATTTTGAAGTGTTGCCATGTCTCCGGGTGATTCCTTACTTCTGTATGTGTACGGGAAGCCATGATGTTATGAATGAGTTGTTCGGCATTGAGTTATATTGACAGGGGCCTTAGTTAATGTTATTATTCAGACTGATTTAGAACTCAGTTATCGAGTATGGAGCCTGCAGCCCTGGCGTGTGTTGAAGATCCATCTGTGGTGTGCTAGCTGAAGGTTCTTTGGATTAAAGCCTCCCTGGAGTATGCCTGGGCCAGTGTCTACCCCCTTAGTGTTCTCCTGTGTGTGCTCATCCTCGGTCTCACTGCTGGACTAATCCTGTTCATCTGGAGCAACTGCGTCTACATTTTCCTCGTCCACTGCATCACCCCTTTCCAGCACCAGATTGTGGAGACTGCAGCATGCAACCACTATCACCAAGATGCAATCTTGGGGGTACTGGAGTGCATCCCCTGAGTGGTCCAGGCATTGGAAGCGCATCTTGCAAGACCAATGGATTTCTCCACCACAGCCCTTGTGGAGGCATGACTCCTATTGTACCGCTGCTCAGCTTCTGTTCTTGGGTGGCAGAGAGGGGTCATAAGCCACTTTTTAAGGGAATAGCCCTTGTCACCCAGCAGCCATCCATTCAGCCGGGCTGGAGCACTGAAGAGCCCCGGCATCTGGGAGTGTCTGAGGATGTAGGCGTTGTGGGAGCTGCCTGGGTACCTTGCACAGACTTGTAGAATCAGCATCCTGTGATCACACACTATCTGCACGTTCATGGAGTGGAATCCCTTCCTGTTGACAAAGGCACCAGGTTCACCTGCTGGTGTCTTGATGTCCACATGTATACAGTCTATAGCACCCTGGATGCGGGGGAAGCCAGCAATGGCCGCGAAGCCTCTGGCTTGCTCTGTCTGACTGGCATCGTCCCAGTGGTAGTGGATGAAAGTCAATGCATGCCTGAACAGAGCATCTGTCACCTGCTTGATCCAAGTGTGGATAGCTGACTGGGAGACTCCACAAAGATCACCCACTGACCCTTGGAAGGAGGCCAGAGGTATAGAAGTTGAGGGCATCTGTGACCTTTAGAACCACTGGCATGGGGTGCCCACCCACACAGTTTGTGGAGATCTCAGGGCCCATCATCTGACAAATGGAGGTGGCTGTCTCCCTTGAGAGATGGAGCCTCCTTCGGCACTGCACCACAGACATATTGAGGTAGCTGTTTTGCTGCCTGTATACCCTAGCAGCAGGATATTGGCATCTTCTGCGGCCCCTTCCGCCTTGCACTTCCTGTTGGCCTTGCGCCCCTTGGCCCTGCGCCTCTCCTCACAAAGGTGGCTCCCCTGGAGGCTGAATGTGGACTCCTGGCCTCCTCCCCCTTCTGGCCCGCCATTCCTCCTCAGAGGAGGTGCCTCCAGTGGAGAGCACAACTCCCATTCCTAGGCTAACGGAAGGCTTTCTGAAAGCTGAGGGTCCCAGAAAAAATTTCTATCGTAGAGTCCTGATCAAGGTTTTTACTCCTGTCCTAGCAGCTGGTATGAGTTTTGAAGTCTTCCTGCTCACTCAGGCAAGTAAAAGTTACTTTCACACTTAAATACCTCAAACATCACATTCGCGACCCCACTCCTCTTATCCCATCCATGGATGAGGTTTATACAAATGTCTCCTACCCGCCTGCACCTTGTGCCCATACAACATCCTGAAGATTCCCCGGTTGTGAAAAGTGGAGATCAATTGCTGCCTCAAGGGCCTTAACTGGCCCTTAATTGATGGTGGGCGCACATCTGAACTTATAGCGCGCCTGCATTCCCAAATATGATGATGGCGCTTGGTGACATCGTCACACTCGCCCGATGTCACGGCGCGTCATTATATGCGTGGGCCTGTGGGATCTGCCCCCGTATGCCAATGGGAAAATCCTGGCCATAATCACATAATCCATTAAGAACACCGAGTGAATCCTTTTCAATACTTTCTTGCACAGTTTAATGCATGCAGCCAGATAATATATGGAAAACAGCAGCCTCATATGTACTCAGAATGTCATTTAACATGTGCAAATCTCTCAAATAAAAGGCACCTGCGTGGACCCAACTGTGACTACTGTGTGGTTTTCTTGAATCTTTGCCAGGTGCTGAGACATGGTAAAAACAGAATTACCTGGAAAAACTCAGCAGGTCTGGCAGCATCGGCGGAGAAGAAAAGAGTTGACGTTTCGAGTCCTCATGACTCGAAACGTCAACTCTTTTCTTCTCCGCCGATGCTGCCAGACGTGCTGAGTTTTTCCAGGTAATTCTGTTTTTGTTTTGGATTTCCAGCATCCGCAGTTTTTTTGTTTTTATCGCTGAGACATGGTGTTGGGTACAGAGCAAGGGTGTGAGAAGCACCATCTGAGGAATCCTTTCCACCAGGTTAATGTGGGACCCTTGGAGCTAGTGGCAGCAGCTGTCCATGTGGCACCTGCATAAGAAATAAAAGGAGAATTAGGGGCTCTTCAATCTTCAAGGTGTGTGCTTTGAGACACACTTCCTCATTGCAAACACTGGAACTAATGGCAAATGTGACTCAGTGTTTGAACTTTATCAACATAGATTTTTTTTATTCATTCACCGGATGTGGGCTTTGCTGGCTGGGTCAGCATTTATTGCCCATCCCTTGTCCTTGAGAAAGTGTTGGTGAGCTGCCTTCTTGAACTGCTGAAATCCATGTGGTGTAGGTACACCCACAGTGCTGTTAGGAAGGGAGTTTCAGGATTTTGACCCAGCGACAGTAAAGGAACGGCGATATATTTCCAAGTCAGGATGGTGAATGACTTGGAGGGGAACTTCCAGGTGGTGGTGTTCCTATTTACTTCCTGCCCTTGTCCTTCTAGATGAAAGTGATCAGGGTGATGGTTAGATTCTCATTGGAGATGGTCATTGCCTGGCACTTGTGTAGTGTGAATGTTACCTGCCACTTGTCAGCCCAAGCCTGGTTATTGTCCAGGCCTTGCTGAATTTGGACATGGACAGCTTCAGTATCTGAGGAGTTGCGAAAAGTGCTGAACATTGTGCAATCATCAACGAACATCCCCATTTCTGACCTTATGATGGAGGGAAGGTCATTGACGAAGCAGCTGAAGTTGTTTGGACCGAGGACACTATCCTGATGACCTCCTGGAGCTGAGCTGACTGACCTCCAACAACCACAACTACCTTCCTTTGTGCTAGGTTTGACTCAACCAGTGGCGAGTTTTTCCCCTGATTCCCATTGACTCCAGTTTTGCCATGGCTCCTTTATACACACTTGGTCAAACATGGCCTTGATGTCAAGGGCAGTCACTCTCACCTTACCTTTCCCCCCAGTGCAGGAAAATCGTCATAGTCACAACCATCAAAGCTTCTGTCCTAACAGCTGGTATGCCTCATGCAACTTCCCCTCCCCAGCCCTCTTAACATGTTTGTTGAAATTATAAAAAGAGACATCTTTTGTCAAAGCTTTGTGTCTTGCACTCATCAGGACAATTCACAAGAAAATACCAATGTTAGGGGAAATAACACATTTAAACTGTATAAGAAGAAAATGCTGATTGGTTGGCAAGTGGATTCTGATTGGTAGAGCTATTGCCATGGATAATGCAACAATTTATAGTGACTGATCGTTAACTGCCAAGCATTGTTCGAAATTCAAACCAAACAACTTGACTCTGATTGGTCAAGGCATTGCCCTGGGGAATGAACCAGCAAGTGGCTGTCACTTATTTTGTTTATCTGAAACAGGTGCAATGTGTATACCTGTTCTTTTTTCTGCAAAGAACAGGGCTCTGTGTATTAATATGTGTAGCTTCCACTACATGCGAATGTGCCACAATGTGAGCCCGAATGGCAATCTTAAATTGATTGTCAGCATAATTCCTGGCACACTGAGGAGTATTAGCAAATATTGCCCAGTCAAGGAGTCACATCTAATGTTGTACGCAATGTTTTGAGTTTTGGAAGCATGGGCTGGTTGGATACGGTCTGTACCTTGACCTTTGCGAACAGAGGCTGGGATATGCTGTTTGATATGACCTGCCAACCTTTGGGACGTATGACCTGCATACCTAGCATCTCCCTGGCACTGAAGTTCATGCACCACAATACACCACATTACTCAGCGCCAATGTGATGCACCTGCTGCCCTTCCCCCATTGCCCCAGAACTGAATGTCTTGCTGGGCCCTTTCAGATGGTGGCTGAGGCCATTGCAACAAGCAGAGTCAAAGCCATTCAGAATAATGATATTTTTCTGCCTTATGCTCCTTCTCAAATCCCACTTCACCCTCATCCCGTTACTTGATATGAAGTACAAGTTGCAAATGGTGTGAGCCATGGACATCTTTCCATTCACCTCCATGCCAGCCCACCACTACCACTCCCTCCAACTGACCACTTCCTTCACTCCACTATCCCCTTCTACATTTACACTTTCAGATACCCAAGGCTTACAACCTTGGCACGGTGGCATAACAGTAAAAGGCATGAACAAGTGCAGATATCTGATGAAGGAGCACTGCCTCGTGAACTGACATTTGCAGCCACCAGCTCAGATATTGGCACTGCACGTACTTTTGGGAGTAATATCGAGTCTGGATCAGCAGGCAGTGAGTCACCAGCCATGAGTGGGCTGCAATCAAGCCAGGGGGAAAGGATAGCATGTGTGGCAGATTCCCAGAGGGCAAGGTAGCTTATGAATTCTGCTGCAGAGGACTCGGATGAGAACTTTGATGGGCGGTGCACAGGAAATGCTGATAGGCATGTACACAGAAATGCTTGATGCGTTGGCAGGCCTGTCACAAAGGCTGTTGTCACAGTCAAGGAGCATGCAAGAGTTTATCTCCAACTTGGCACAGGGCTTTGTGCAGAGCTTAGAGCCAATCCTTTCCAGAGTGCAAGCTTTAATGCAGCAGTTAGGGTTGTCAACTGTCCAGGATTAGCCTGGAGTCTGCACAAATTGAAGATTAATCTCCAGTGCGCAGCCCTGAAGAAAAATCATCAGGACATTAAAAAAAATTGCTTTTTTTGTCATTTTCTTTGAACATTTCTCTTTACCAAATATAAAAATATTGAAAATGGAGGTAAAAAGGGTGTTTGGCTGACAGTTGAACACCATCCAATTGGCAATAAAGTATTTTGCTTTCCATTTGGTGTAGGAAGGCAGGGGGTTACAAGGATGGGTGTGTTGGCCGACCAATAGCTGAAGCATGGGGACAAGGCATATGATGAAATCTCCAGGAATACATCTAATCACAGTTGGCAACCCTAACAGCAATTGATGACCCAGCTATGTTTGCAGTGCTTGGTCCAGCTTCCATTGCAGCACAGATAGAAGCCAATGGCTGGGATTTTCCATGCCAACTGCTGTCAGACGTGTTCGGTGGCATGAGTGGACAATACGGCGTGAAACCAGTTCGCAGTCGTTCGTTCAGACCACCAATGGTGGGCCGTACTTCCCGCCATCAGATGTTGGGAACTTCATTGTAATACATCAGCATATCATTATTAGGCCTGCCCACCAGAATTGTCACCACACCCACACCCCCGCTGGATCGTCTGTCCACATCAATAGGAAAACACGCTGGTGTGGAAGACATTTTGAAAAGCATGATGTGCAGGAGTCAGGACTTACCGCCAGAGCTTTGCTCATATCGTGTACACTTGAGGAGCAGAAGATACTGGAGCCTGACACCAACGGCAAACTGGAGGAACGTCCATGGCATGCTGGGTAGATTCTCATGGACATGGGTCTGCTGTGAAGCAGCTCACGGAATAGTCACCATTGATTCTCACAATGGGTGCTGGGGGTAGGAGAGGAGGGGTTAGGATTGGCTTGGAGAGGAAGAGCTGTCGGGGGGGGTGAGGTTGGCAGGGGGGGAAAGAAGGTGTCAGAACGGGGGGAGGTTGGGAGGGGCGAATGAAGGTATGGGGGGATGATTGGGAGGTACAATGGGGGGAGGAGGGGGTAATGAGGGACAAGACGGCAATTGGGGAGATAGGTAAAAGGGGGTGGAAGGTGCAAGTGAAGGAAGGGGTGCACAGAGGGGAGGGTGTCTGGTGGGGGAGGAAGCAGTAAGAGCAAAGGAAGGAGTCAGGAAGGGGGAGGGACTAAGTAGGGGTGGGGGGAGTCCGAGGTCTAGGAAGACTGGGGGGTTGCTGGGGGAAGGGGTTCCAGGATGGGGAAGGGGTCCCGGGGGGGGGGGGGCTCCAGGGGGAAAAGAGTTCTGGGGTGGGATGGGGATGGGGATGGGGTGGGATTCCAGGGTGGGGAAGGGGATGCGGTGCGCAGGTGGGTGTGCACGGGACGGGTCGGAAAGGTGCCTGCCTCCATGCCTGCCTCCTGGGGAGCGAATTGAGGATGGGCATGGCATGGAGAAAGGGTGAGAATAACCGAGGACAGAGTGAGGCAGTAGGGCAGCAGGGTGAGGGTTGGTAGAGATAGAAAGGATGATGAGGGTGGTGGTGGGGACCCGGAGGCAGACGTGGACCCTGGGGGTGGGAAGGAGGAGGTGAATGTGGATGGGAGTGGGATTTTTGGGAAAGAAGGGAATGTGCACATTTAGCAAAACATTCCCGAAGGAAAAGGGTTGTGCCTTTTATGTCACAGAGGGGAAGTGGAAGGCTATACCGGGTGGGTCAACTGTGATGGGGGAAAGGAGATGCGTGTCTGAGGGGAGAGTAAATATGAGGGAGTGCACAATAAAGCAAATCCAGACCATGCTGTCCAAATCAAAAGTGAAATGAGAGTTGTGGTGGGCGAGATCAGTACATGGGAGTGTGATCAGTGGGTGGGTGGAGATGCAGCTCAATTCAGATGGACAACTGAAAGCGAACCCGAGCAGGCAGCATTCAAAATGCTCAGGACATTGAGATGAGTGTGTAATGTGAAGGATCCGTGTGCGTGTGAGTGTGCTTGCACGAGGTTCCAAAAGGCCCTGCCACACACATACTTTTCTTTCCATAATCACTCGTGGGCCGGCTGCTCGCTCTGCATGACGGGCCTTTCGGGCTGCTCATTTCCATCTCTTCACTGGAGGGGGAGTGCTCTTGACTGGAGGTGAGGACATGGATGGAGCTGAGGGATTGGCTGGCTGAGGGTGTTGGTCCATTGGCAAGGCTCCCTGTAAACTAAATTAGAAATAATTAGTGCATGGCAGCAGAGTCAAAAGTGGGAGAGAGAGCATTCACTGTTGCATTGATGGAGGGATGATGTGGTGCAGGATCCTCAGGTGGGTGCTGGTCACCGACCTCGCCATCACTGCAGGCAGGGCCCGCGTCCTCACCAGTCAGCATGATGGCACGCTCCTCAAAGTGAGTGAGGGGCCTAATGTGGGCCACTCCACCCTTGTCTGGGACCTATCCCTACTATTGTGAGCCAGCTTCTCCTGCATGAAAACAGATGGAGAGAGTGTGAGCAGGACACATGTCGCTCTGTGAATGTTTGTGCAGTGAGCAGACATGGACAGGATGAGGATGTGAGCTCCAGAGGATGTGAGCCTGATGGAGATGTGAGGGTGAGTGTGAGTTAGTGGTGTTTTCCCTTGAGGTGTGAGATCACTGTGGATGTGTGATGGGATTGTGAGTGCATGAATTGAGAGTGGGTAAAACATCGTTTTACCCGGCCGCTACTGCACTTAGTGCAAATCTAGGACGATTCCACCTAATGTCTCAGTGCTGCAGGGGAAGCTCAATATGAAGTCATGAGATTGATGCTTGTTGCCATGGCGAACTTGCAGGCTGAGACTGCTGCCATCATGACTGTCGGTTTCAAGCACAGGCTCCTGGAGCAGTTCAACAATCTGTGCCGCAGCGGACCAATAGGATTGCTGAGGTGCCACCACAGGGCACTGCCAGTGGCTTCATGGAGCATAAAACTACTGCCTCTCAACCATATGGGAGCTGACTATTTGAAGTTCCAGTACAACTCCCAGTGGTCGTCACCGAGCCACATGCGTGCAGCCGATGGCTTCTTGCACCATCTTGCGCAGGGAAGCCCGCAAGGTTATATGCAACTCCTCTTGCTTCCTCCCTGATGCAGTGTGCACAACAATATTGGCCATATTTATGAATCTAGCCGAGAAGGATCCTGAAGCTTGGAAGCTGAGGGCCATGGTGATCTCGATGGCCCTTAAGACTCTGGCCTCACCCTGCTCCGCAGCTGCAGGTCCAGTTGAGGAGGTAAAACAGCTCAGTGACCAACTCCATGATGATTCATAACCACTGCAGCCACTGTTCCTGGCTGAGTATGTGGCAGGAAAAGTGCTCCCTGAATACCTGGAGTTCTGTTGAGAACACTTCTCCTCCCTCTGCACACAACTTCCTCTCTCTGTTGCCTCTGCTCCATTCCCCTGCAGCCCAAGAGGAACTACAAACATAACCTCCATTCAAGGACCTTCAAATTCTATTGAATGCCTTGTAAATCTCCAACACCATTCCTGTTTTTATTATTCATTCATGGGATGTGAGCATTACTAGCAAAGCAAGCATTTATTGTCCATTCCTAATTGCCCTTGGGAATGTGGTGGTGAGACTTATGACTCCAACAAATTGAAAGACTGCCTGCAACAAAACAGAACACTTACCTTCCACTATATTTGTAGCTATCTTCAGGGAAAATGGCAGAGTAGTGGCAATGTCACTGGATGAGAAATCCAGTGACCCAGCTAATGCTCTGAGGTCAAGGGCTCAAATCCCACTATGGCAGCTGGTGGAATTTGAATTCAGTTAATAAACCTGGAATTGAAAGCTAGTTTCAGTAATGGTGACCATGAAACTATCATTTATTGTCATAAAAACCCATCTGGTTCACTAATGCCCTTTAGGGAAGGAAATCTGCAGTCCTTACCTTGCCTGGCCTACATGTGACTCTAGACCCATAGCAATGTGGTTGACTCTTAACTGCCCTCTGAAATGACCCAGCAAGCCATTTAATTCAAGGGCAGTTAGGGGTGGGCAATAAATGCTGGCCTTGCCTGCGACACCCACATCCCACGAAAGAATAAAGGAGTAAAAGAGAGTCAAAAACACCTCACTTAGCCCCATGCTGAGACTATCAAAGAGTGCTGCTGAGGAGTGTCTAGTGCAGCTGCATGTTGAGTTGAGAGCTTTTAGAGGACATTAACAGGACTTGCAAGGTTCACAATGGCAAACTACCATCACCATCTTCCCAGCCTGGTACATGCAGGGTATGCTTGTACTATTGCCCTTCCTATCATGGTGATCAGTTTGGGCCAATTTGGAAGTGCCCAGAAACAGATTCGCTATCATTTTTAGTTCCTCCAGAGTCTGGTAGCACCAAAAGGCAATGGTACTGCAGAGCTGCAGAACCTAATTTTGCAGCCAAAATGTACTTTGGTGTTTTCTGTTCCATAGCGCTGCCTATAGCCTTATACTCTCTCTACCCCCCGACAAGTACTCATACAATATATATGTCTAGCTATCGGTGTTAGTAGATCCCAATAACAGCTCATCTGAGTTCAAATCAACTCTAGGGTGTTCTCATATGTAATGATCTGGGACTCAACTGTTCACAGACATCAACTGAAGCAATAACAAACCATTCTTTTGGGAGTGGCGAAAGGTTTTCTCTGGAACAAATGACTAACTAGCTGAGTACAGGATCTCTGTAGACTTTTAAAAGAGAATAAATCCTTAGTGAACAGAACGTTTTTCAGTTGCAAAGGTTATGTTGTTTGTTGGCATTGACTGTGATGAATCATGCGATCTCCTGGAGCATGTTTGATTGTCTAGGGAGACAGAGAGGAGGTATTTTTTTTCACTTTTTCTTGAATTAGCTGCAGTTCTTTACCTTCCTCTGATTCTTGCCTATCTCCGGAGATCACTTTATTAAGGGCCAGCTGGGTGATGTATAAATTTGTACTATTGAGTGAATGTAGGATCATCAACCCTGATTGGATGCATTCATGGATGTTTCATCATATAAACTTTTGCCTCCAACTGCCCTGTTTGGTTATCTCCATTCCCAGTTTGTTTGTAACTAATAAGCTAAACATTCGAATAAAATTCAACGAAGGTAAAAAAAAAATTATCAATAGCCCCAATGATTTTTCTCCACTGCAGCAGTGTCCTGGAGATTATTTCTGTAATTCATGGAGACTCCAGAATAACCCTGGAGTGTTGGCAACCTTGGCTGAATGGAATTAATCCACAGGCCTGATGGTTTATTCTTGCATGATCATCATATCATTTTATATGTAAGCATATTCTGAGCAGCATGTATATATAAAATGCATCCGTCATGAATCTGCACTCCCATTATGGAGATTTGTGTGCTGGGATATCCTGGCCCTATAGCCAGAATTCAGATTTGGAATATGGGTCCTGCCAGGTTTTTCATGAATCCACATGAGCTGGAATTAATTATTAAGAAGTGGAGAGAGGGAAAGGACAAGGGTTGAAATTATGGCTGAGAAATTTCTTTGAACTTATCTCTGCAGTGACTGACCCCTATACTGGGAAGGGTAGGCCCCCAGCGCACCCACCCTTAGGCCTCAGGCCTCACTTACATCGACTATTCCCTGGCAGCTCACTGGTGAAGACCAGGAGACCATTTAATTTCAGGCCGCTGTGTTGTCAGCCACAGCCCTCTGGCAGGTCTCGCTTAGGTGGGGAATTGAATTGGAGGGGAGGAGTTGGTGACTGGGAGAGGGCTAAAAGGGCATTTGGGAGATAGAGGTAGGTGACTGAGAGAGAGGTAGGTGCTAATAATTGGGGGTGGGGGGTATAAGTGTAAGTGGAGGGCGGCATAGCTGCATAGTTTAAGTGTAATCCTGGGTGGACATATAAAACTGATGTTAGGTTCCACAAATACATTAATGAGAGGCTATTATTGCTTGTTGAATGGCCCCTTAAGTAACAATAGCAAAAATGTATTATGCAATGTGCAATATATAGTTAGAATTTTCATGGTTGAAATGATTTATAATATCTAGGGGACAGAAGTCACTTTGCATTTTTCCACCAGTTGCCTATTAAGAAGCAATGAGGAAAAAGTTTGAATGCTTAATCTGAGAAATGTTTGGACGTCGGTCATTTTCTTTTCCTGCTTAACATCTAAAAGACATACATTGATCAACGGTGATGAAAGGTCGGTGGATTTTATTTTCATTAAATATAAAGGGACGATTTGAGCCTTTTGAAGAATTGCAATCTGTATCATGTAAGTTTTACTCACAGCAAGCTGCTCAGATCTGACAGTCGTTTGAGCCTAAAAATAGATTAATGCTGTGCTAAAGGCATTTTCTTCAAATGTCTGCACTGGGTAGAAATTTGTAGCGGTTCAAGAATCCAAGGCTGCCAAAACAAGCCTTGCTATAAGACTTAATACAGCTGCATTTAACTTTTGGCAGTCAATAAAAATGGGCAATAGTGAGTCAGCCAATCTTCCCTGATGAGAATTAGCTAGGGTGTGTGACGGATGGCTGATCCCCTATGACCCGAATTTCACCAACGAAAGTTAAAACTAACTCTAATGTATTCATTTGAAATTCCTCTGCTATTTTAATGGAGGTATTAATCCATTCATTTTAAATGGATTAGTGATAAGTGGGTCTGTGCCTTGATATTTAAAGAATCTAATTTTAAGGACTTGTTTTCAGTTAAATACAGAATATCAAAAGGTTGAGTGTTGATTCAGCAGTGGGCATAGTTATTACTTGGGAATCAATGCTGGGTCCACTCAGAAGATGCGCTCAGTTTGATGCTTACTTTTGCTCTTCATCATTTCATTGAAATATTTTTTTCAAAATTTACACCTATTGCGTCCAAACATTGTATACAGGCCATAGTTCCATACAGGGAGTGAGATTTTATGTGGTACTTACATTTCATCCTTCTGCCCTTTTCTGAGTAGAAGAAGAGTCCCACTGTTAATCCATTTATAGCATCTTTAGTAAGTATGAAGCATTTTGTAGGATTAAAACGAAGGGTGAAACTGACTACTTGAATCCATTGTGCATTAATTCCATCTTGGATGAACACTTCCTGCTTCATCATTTCTGCTGAGATCGTCAGTTGATGCTACATTAAAGTAATACATCAGTGGTTGTAAAGTGCCTTGAGATGTCCGGGGTTGTGAAAAGTGCTATATAAATACAAGTCTTACTTTCTTTTGCTAATTAGTCTCATAAAATCATGAACGATAAGAACACAAAAGGAGGCCATTTGACCCATCATGTCTGTACCAGTTCTCTGCAAGAGCAATTCAGCTAGTCTCATTTCCCCATCCTTTCGCCAAAGCCCTCCAAATCTTTTATCTTCAGGTGCTGATTCAAATCTGGCTACAATTGAACCTGCCTCCACCAAACTCTCAAACAGAGCAGTCCAGATCCTAACCATTTGCTGCATTAAAAAAACAATTTCTCATGTTGCCTTTGCCAATCACCTTTATTAGATGTTCTCTAGTTCTTGACCCCTCCGCCAAAGGGAGCAGTTTCTCATCCAAATGCTCTGCCTAGACCCCTCATGAGTTTGAACACTTCTGCCAAATCTCCTCTCAATCTTCTCTTCTTTAATTAGAATAATCACAGCTTCTCCAATCTATCCTCAGTCTCTCATACCTGGAACCATTCTCATAAATCTTTCTTGCACCCTCACTAAAGCTTTCACATTCTTCCTAAAGTGCAGTGCCCAGAATGGGACAAAGTACTGTCGAGTGAGGCTGAGGCTGAACCAGTGTTTTATAAGAGTTAATATACCTTGCTTGCTTTTATATTCTATGGCCTGTATTTTCTGGCTCCGTTGGCTTTGGGCATCATAGCGGGCAGCCGGGGGAGGGGACAAGATGGAAAGAAGGCCAAAAATTGGTTTTACGCCATTGTGAAACCAGGTTGTGATCGTCCGCTCCACCCGTCAATGGTGGGTTGCATGTCAGGAGCATCATTTTAATTCATTTGCACCGAGTATAATTCCTGCTTACCAGAATCATCCCCCCAAGACAAATTTACCACCCACATCGGCGTGACTTCAGAATGACGTGCTTCACGACTGCCTTTAAAAGGCGTGCAAAAACAGAATTACCTGGAAAAACTCAGCAGGTCTGGCAGCATCGGCGGAGAAGAAGAGAGTTGACGTTTCGAGTCCTCATGACCCTTCAACAGAACTAGGTGAATCCAAGGAAGGGGTGAATTATAAGCTGGTTTAAGGTCGGGGGGGAGGTGGGGGGGTGGGTGGCGGTTGGGTTGGAGGAGAGAAAAGTCGGGGGGGGATTGTGGTTGTAGGGACAAGCAAGCAGTGATAGGAGCAGATAATCAAAAGATGTCACAGACAAAAGAACAAGAGAACAGAGGTGTTGAAGTTGGTGATATTATCTAAACGAATGTGCTACTTAAGAATGGATGGTAGGGCACTCAAGGTATAGCTCCAATGGGGGTGGGGGGGGCATAAAAGATTTAAAAATAATGGAAATAGGTGGGAAAACAAAAATCTCCACAAACAGAACTGTCCCGGTAGACCGATCGTGTCAGCTTGGTCCTGCCCCACGGAACTCATTTCTCGTTATCTTGAATCCCTTCTCTCTCCCCTTGTCCAGTCCCTTCCCACCTGCATCCATGATTCCTCTGACACATTACGTCACATCAACAATTTCCAGTTCCCTGGCCCCAACTGCTTCCTCTTCACCATGGACGTCCAATCCCTCTACACCTCCATCCCCCACCAGGATGGTCTGAGGGCCTTAGCTTCTTCCTCGAACAGAGGCCCGAACAATCCCCATCCACCACTACTCTCCTCCGTCTGGCTGAACTTGTTCTCACACTGAATTTCTCCTTCAACTCCTCTCACTTCCTCCAAATAAAAGGTGTGGCTATGGGTACCCTCATGGGCCCCAGCTATGCCTGTCTCTTTATGGGGTATGTGGAACATTCCTTGTACCAGTCCTGCTCCGGTCCCCTTCCACAACTCTTTCTCCGGTACATCGATGATTACTTCGGTGCTGCTTCATGCTCTTGTCGGGACTTAGAAAAATGTATTAATTTTGCTTCCAGTCTCCACCCCTCCATCATTTTCACCTAGTCCATCTCTGACACTTCCCTTCCCTTCCTTGACCTCTCTGTCTCAATCTCTGAAGATAGACTGTCCACCAATATCCATTACAAGCCTACCGACTCCCACAGCTACCTCAACTACAGCTCCTTGCACCCCGCTTCCTGTAAGGACTCCATCCCATTATCTCAGTTCCTTCGCCTCCTTCGCATCTGTTCTGATGATGCTACCTTCAAAAAAAGTTCCTCTGACATGTCCTCCTTCTTCCTTAACCGAGGTTTTCCACCCACGGTCGTTGACAGGGCCCTCAACCGTGTCCGGCCCATCACCCGTGCATCCGCCCTCACGCCTTCTCCTCCCTCCCAGAAACATGATAGGGTCCCCCTTGTCCTCACTTACCACCCCACCAGCCTCCGCATTCAAAGGATCATCCTCCGCCATTTCCGCCAACTCCAGCATGATGCCACCTCCAAACACATCTTCCCTTCACCCCCCCCCCCCGTCAGCATTCCGTAGGGATTGTTCCCTCCGGGACACCCTAGTCCACTCCTCCATCACCCCTTACTCCTCAGTCCCCACCTATGGCACCTCCCCATGCCCACGCAAAAGATGTAACACCTGCCCCTTCACTTCCTCTCTCCTCACTGTCCAAGGGCCCAAACACTCCTTTCAAGTGAAGCAACATTTCACTTGCATTTCCCCCAACTTAGTCTACTGTATTCGTTGCTCCCAATGCGGTCTCCTCTACATTGGAGAGACCAAACGTAAACTGGGCGACCGCTTTGCAGAACACCTGCGGTCTGCCCGCAAGAATGACCCAAACCTCCCTGTCGCTTGCCATTTTAACACTCCATTCTGCTCTCTTGTCCACATGTCTGTCCTTGGTTTGCTGCATTGTTTCAGTGAAACCCAAAGCAAACTGGAGGAACAGCACCTCATCTTCTGACTAGGCACTGTACAGCCTTCCGGACTGAATATTGAATTCAACAACTTTAGGTCTTGAACTCCGTCCTCCATCCCCAGCCCCTTTCTGTTTCTTTCCCCTTCCTTTTGTTTTTTTCAATAATTTATATAGATTTTTCTTTTCCCACCTATTTCCATTATTTTTAAATCTTTCATACCCCCCACCCCTACTAGAGCTATACCTTGAGTGCCCTACCATCCATTCTTAATTAGCACATTCGTTTAGGTAATATCACCAACTTCAACACCTCAGTGTTCTTTTGTTCTTTTGTCTGTGACATCTTTTGATTATCTGCTCCCATCACTACTTGCTTGTCCCTACAACCACACCCCCCTCTCCACTTCTCTCCCCCCACCCAACCCCCCCCCACCACCTGCCCCCCCGCCGCCGCCGCCCCCCCCCCCCCACCCCCACCCCACACCTTAAACCAGCTTATATTTCACCCCTCTGCTTGGATTCACCTAGTTCTGTTGAAGCATCATGAGGACTCGAAACGTCAACTCTTCTTTTCTCCGCCGATGCTGCCAGACCTGCTGAGTTTTTCCAGGTAATTCTGTTTTTGTTTTGGATTTCCAGCATCCGCAGTTTCTTGTTTTTATTTAAAAGGCGTGTGCCTGGAGACCTGAAATTTCGAGTGGAACTTGGAGGTGAGTGCACACAACCTTGTACAGCATTCGTGAGCATCACCCATAGGACATCAAGGAAGTTGCACTGCACATTTGCCGGGGACAAGGACTCTAGTGTGTGGGTGATTGGGGGGGGCAAGGTAGCACAGACAAACTGAAAGAAATACTCAAGCACACGCTGGGGGGTGGATGAGGGGTTGGGAGGAAGTTGGGTGAGGGAAGCGGCCAAGGACTTGGAAAAGCTTGTCAAAACTGAGTATTGTTCTGCAGCTGAGACCATTCAGCCGCAGCTCCATTAACATGCTTGAAGTTGGACCTCTGAAGCTTTTCTGTCCACTGATGCAACACAAAAGCATGAAAGTGCCACCAAATATTCCAGAACTTTTCACCCCTTAGGCACAAATTGCACATTGATGTGCATTTTAAGGGGCAGCAGAATAATTAGCTGACTGGGCAAGTTGTAGAATCCCCTTGTGAAAGGCAGCCATGGTGCAGTCACTGGTGGAGATGCTCACAGCCCCTTGCAATGCCTTTATTAATGTTTGGACCAGTCTCCCCCATCATTCAAGCTAACAGTGCAGTCTTGCAGTGTGTGTTAGGAGAATGCCTGTACCTGAGCTGAGAGCACAGCATGCAGTCCAGTGGGCGAAGCTGCTGCCAAAGGGTCAAGCCGAGTGGGGTGGAGGTGGGTGGGGTTTCGGACGGCCAATGAGAAGAATACACACTGGCCAACCAAGTGGTGGCCAGCGCTCTCCTGCATGCGTGAAGGGGCCTTCAGGCATAACCAAGAAAGGTTCTTAGTTCACCCATGCTAACACATGTGTCTCCTTCTTTGATCCTGCTGGAGGAGAAAATCAGGATCATGGAGCCTGGTGATCTAGCGGTATGCCTCATGGCTTACGGGGAACAGAGAAGGAAAAGAAGAGAACAGCCGGGGCGCCTGGCTCGGCAAAGGGAGGAGCACCTCCCTTAAGATGAAAGAGTGGCAGGGACTGCTGCGCATGCAGCTGAAGATCCACAGAAAGCCATCACTTGTAGGTGCCTTGCTCGGCCCAGGGTCTATAGATGGTTTCTGTCATTCCTGCAGATGAGAGCGAACTAATGTTGCTGAAGACTGCACATGTCTAGGGAACTGGTTGGTCATATATGCCACCTGCTGCAGGATTTGGTGCCATGGGGACATGGAGGGCATCCATTGCTAGTGGCCGTGAAAGTGACCGCAGCGCTCAATTTTTACGTCGGTGGCTCCTTCCAAGGCTCCACAGGAGACCTGTGTGTGACTTCGCAAGCCTCCACACACAAGTGTACCCAGGAGGTCATGGATGCCATCTTTGCGAAGGCACAGAGCTTTGTGCATTTTGGCTGGGATCAGGAAAGCCAGGAAGCAAGAACACTGGGATTTGCGCAGATCTCAGGTATTCCAGGATGCTATTGAATGCACTCATGTGTCACTTATATCTCCATGGCAACAGCAGTCAACTACGTCAACTGCAAGGGCTTCCACTCGCTAAATGTTCAGCTGGTGTGTGACCACCAAAAACGCAACCTCCAGGTCTGTGCATGATTCCCAGGGAGCATCCACGACTCCTACATTCTTAGCAGGTCTCAGATCCCTGCAGTCTTCCAGGGTCCACAGAGGCTGCAGGGTTGGGTTACCCACAGAGGATATGGCTGATGACACCCATGTGGTGGCCTCAGACTGCAGCAGAGCAACGGTACAACGAGGCTCATGCCACAACCCAGACTTTGGTAGAGCAAATGATAAGGCATTTTGAAAATGCGGTGCTAGTGCCTCAACAGATACAGTGGAGCACTACAATACAGTCCACCAAGGGCGTTGCGCATCATCATCTCCTGCTGCAACGGCTGCAGTAGCTACCTGAGGTGGAGATGGACGAGGTACAAGTATCCTCCAACGAGGAGAACATCGAAAGGGATGATATGATGAGGTCCTCAAAGGCGAGGATGCTGGCCATGAGGCCATTGCAGTGGCCAGAAAAGGCAGGTGTGCTCGGGAGTCGCTCATAGCTGCAAGATTTGTGGAGGGTGATAACCGTCAGGACAATCCTGACATCCTCACTTTCCATCTGTGAATGTTTGACTCCTGTGTCGCTGATGGCAGTGCACATATCCTCAGTGCTCAGGCTCATGTCATGGAGACACAGCGGAGGCCCTAATAGTCACTAGATTCTAAAAGGATGATGACAGCAAGCAGTGAGGACTCTCCATAGATCTTCACATAGCCTCTGAGAATGCTTGACTCCTTTCTGACTGAGGAAAGCTCGCTTGCGCTCTGTGATCAGGGTCATATCGTGGAGACACAGCCGTGAAACTTTAAATGCACCTGATCCTTCTCCTAAGGTGTCTTCGGGGCTTGAGTAAAGGACCTGGCTTTTGGACCCCCTCGGCTGCTTCCCAGAGTTGCCTGCAAAAGCATGGAGAGATAATTATTGCATGGCAGGGGACTGCAGAACAGGGGAACTCACTCACAGCCTGGTTGTCTGATGGATGTTGTGCTATTGGGTCCTCACCACCGACATCACCATCAGCACAGGAATAGTCCAGATAGTTGCCGGCCAGCTGGATGACTTTATTTTCAAAGCCTGTGAGTTCCTTGACGTCAGACATTCTCCCATCAGTCTGCGACCTCTCCCTTTTGTTGTGTGCCAGCTTCTCCTGCATAAAGAGAGGTGGAGAGAGTGTAAGCAGAACACCTGCCAACCGAATGAGAAGGATGCATGACATGTGTGGGTGGTGAGCGGTGCCATGGATAGGATGAGGACATGATCTGCAGGGCAGATGATGGTGAGTGTGATAGAGTGAATGACGATGTCCCTTGAACTGGCAGTGAGTGAGGTCCCTCTGGATATGTGCTGAGTTTGTGATTGTGTGAGTTTAGAATGATCTGAAGAGCGACTAACCCTGGCGGAACAGAAGAGATCATTTATCCTCTTTTGGCATTGGTTAGCTGTCCTCTTTTGCAGGGTGTTGGACCTGACCACCACTGCCACTGCCTCCCCTGTTGGATTGGTGACCTTACTTGCTGGTTTTCGTCCACAGTTGGGGTAGAGGACTTCACTGTGGGCCTCCACTGTCCAAATGGCACCTGAGGGATACATCGCTAAATTTGGGTGCAGCATGTTTCCTTTGTATGGCAGCAGCTTCCAATCCCAGACAGAGTGCTAGTTCTGTGCAGGGGCACCCTTTAAATATAGTGCCCGGATTACTGAAGGCCTGAGGTGATAGTGGGGTGGGCCAATCAGAGATCACCTCACCAGTGATCCGGAGTGTTTCCCGGGAATGCATTATTAACGAGGCGGGAAGTGCTGGGAATGGGAGAATACAGCACGAAAACCCACCATTGTAGCCGGCGGTTAAAATGTGCTTTTTCCTACCCACGACTGCACTTTGTTCATATCTGGGACCATGCCGGCCTATGCCTCTATTTACAAGGCCCAGGATCTTGTGTGCCTTTTTAACCACTTTCTCAACTTGCTTTGTCACTTTCAATGAGTTTTGCACTTTTACTCCAATTCTCTCTATTCCT
The DNA here is from genome assembly GCF_017639515.1 of Carcharodon carcharias. Taxonomy (NCBI): domain Eukaryota; kingdom Metazoa; phylum Chordata; class Chondrichthyes; order Lamniformes; family Lamnidae; genus Carcharodon; species Carcharodon carcharias. Next base: position 69,900,618 of record NC_054473.1, read on the forward strand.
GCGATCCCCTTAGAATTGTGCCATTTAGATTATATTGTCTCTCCTCATTTCCTACCAAAATATATCACTTTACATTTTTCTGCACTGAATTTCATTTTCCATGTGTCCACCCAATTCACAAGCCTGCCTTTGTCCTCATCGAGTCTACCTCTAACCTACTCATAGTTCATCATACTTCTAGGTTTTGTGCAAATTTTGAAATTGTTTCCTGTACACCTATGTCTAGGCCATTAATATATATCAGGAAAAGTAATGATCCTAGTACAGGCCCCTGTGGAACACCAACATATAGCTTCAGCCTGTACGCAAACAACAATTTACCATTAATCTCTGTTTCCTGTCACTCAGCCAACTTCATATCCATGCTGTCATTGTTCCTTTTATTTCACGAATCTTAACTTTGCTGATAAGTATTTTTTATGTGGCATTTTATCAAATACCTTTTGAAAGCTCATAAACACCATGTATCCCATTATCCTCATTAACTACCTCTGTGGCCTCATCAAAAAGCTTAAGCGAATTAGTTAAACATGTTTTGCTTTCAGCAAATCCATGCTGGCTTTCCTTATAATGAATCCACCTTTGCCCAAGTGATTTTTAATTTTGTCCCGGATTATTGCTTCTTAAAGCTTTCCCACCACTCGGGTTAAACTGACTGGTCTCTAGGTATTGGTGTTACACTTAGACGCTTTTTTTTGAACAAAGCTATAATATTTATTAGATTAGTAATTAGTTCCAAGTTATGAATTGCATTGAGTTAACAATTGTGTTAAGAACTACCACAGGCTGAGATTTTGTGTCACCTCCTCATTGATAGTGAGAGAGAAATTCTATTTATGAATCACATTTTTCATGTCCTCGAGATGTTCCGAAGTGCCTCTAACCTAACGATATGCTTCTTGAATGCAGTAACATCGAGAAATGCAGCCAATTTGTATACAAACACCAATGAGATATATTGTTACCTGTTATGATGGTATTGTCCAGAACACCAGGGCCAGAATTTTCAGTTTGGCGGGTAGGTGCAGTTGGCAGGCCTGGGAGCGGGCAAGAAACGGCCCCCCGACCGTGATCGGCCCCTGACCGTGATTTCACGCTGACAGACCAATTAAGGCCTGCCGAGTGTGAACAGCGGCTGCCTAATGGTGGGGAAGGGGCAGGTGGGGGGAGGGGCCTGTTGGCCACCTGTTGGTCGCCGGTGCCAATGGTCTCCTGGCGGCCGGTTTCAAACTGGCACAGTCAGGCCCTGGAAGGCTGCCGGTGAGGAAGCTATCTTTGGTGATGTCAAGCAGGAGATTAAAAATGACAGATTCCAGTGTGGCTGCAGACGCCAGACGGGAGGGCAGATCAGGTGGGCACTCAGCCGCCTGGCTTTCTGATGAGTGCCTCGCGGTCCTCTTGAAGGAGGTGGGTGCCAGGAGGGACACTCTTGTCTCCAAGGATGGAAGGAGGAGGCTTATGCACCTTACAAAAAGAGCTTGGGAGGAGGTGGCAGTGCTAGGCCCAGTGCCGCAAGAGGTTTAACAACCTGCTGCGCTCAGGAAGGGTGAGTACCGTGTTGTCATGGATCAGTAGGTTGAAGTGTTAAGGGCTGGCCGCTGCACCCCCCACCCCCCTCCGCCCCCAACACTCCGTGGAGCTCAGGGGTGTTAGAGTCTGAGTGCTAATTCCCTCACCTGGAAGCTGCATTGGGACACCTGGCCTCCTCTCCCTTCTGCCCTTCTCTTCCTCAGAGGAAGAGGTGAATCCAGCGGAGACCACAATCCCCATTACCAGGGTAACGGAAGACTGTCTGATACCTGGAAGGCTCCACATGGTCTGAATTCTCCGGGTGCCTTGTAGACACTAAGGAGTCCTTATATGAAGCCTGGAAATGCTAACAATGAAACCCCAGACAGAGATGGAGCTGCCATATACAATAAGTCACCAGCAGCAAACCATTTACCAAACTCCTCATCACTCACACTGGCAATGTGCAGACCCTTTTTATCCCACCCAAGGATGAGGTTTTTGAAATTGTCGGCTGGCCGCCTGCACATTTTGCCCATGTGACGAGTACAAAATCACATGGGAAACAAAAAATCGGCATCAATTGACTTTTTAATGGCCTTAACTGGCTTCTAAATTAATGGCGGGCACAACTCCGGCATCTGCACGTGCCCACTAAGCGAAATAACTCGTGGCTGGGATGCTCACCCGATGCCATCACCTACTATTTTACGCTCGAGCGTGTCAGGTTTGCACCCACACACCGAGCAAAAAACTCTACCCCAGAAGAATTCCCCTGCTCTTCACGACTATGTTAACTTACATATCCACCTGAGAGAGCTGGCGGGGCCTTGTTTTAACATTGCATCTAAAGCTCAGCACTTCAAATAGTGTAGCACTCCCTGATTACTGCATCAAAGCAGGTTATGTTCCCAAGGTTGAAAGTGTTTCTAATGCCTTACTAGCTAACCAGTGATGGTGTCAATTACCACGCCTACCTCTAATGTTGCAGACCAAACTGTTCATTTCAGTCTTCAAAGTATAGCTTTGATGCATTGATCACTTGGATGATTTATCTCTTGGAAGTTGGCCACATAATATAGCTGAAGGTTTGTGTAAGGCCTAAATGCGTGCTAGCAAATTTTCCAACGCTGCTGAACTTAAAATGTGTGTAGCTGATCAGTCACATTTACAAAAACTGCCCTGTTTGCAGTTCCATCAATTTAATTCAGAATGAAAATCAGGCTGTTTCTATAACAGCACCTCAGATGGCAAGATGAAAATCTACATCTGTGTCTCTTTCAATCTTGCTTAGAGGTGTGAAAGAATCAATAACTGTTTTCAGGTTCTCTAAGCATTGTAGAATCATACATCACAGATGGATGTTATTTGGCCCATCATGCCTCTACCAGCCCTTTGCAAGTGCTAACCAAATATTTCCACTCCTTTGCTCCTTCCCATAGCCTTGCAGGTTTTTTCTTTTCCTTTTAGCCAGTGCTCTCTAGATCATAACAACTCACTGTGTGAAAGATTTCTCCTCTGGTTCATTAACCCTGATAGTTCTTATCATTAGCATCTTTCAACCTTGAGGAACTGCAATCAGTTTGCACTCTCGGTGTTTGGCAGATGCTAGGCTAATTTTCCTGTACTGGATTCTGTTCCCTTACACTAGATTTGTATATGATATAATAAAGCCCCACGAATAAAGGCTGCGTGACCAGAATCCAGAGCACTGTTAATAAGTGTGTTCCAGTTATCAAACAAAAGGCCCAAATAATTACTGGTCTAATGTAACTTAAACAGTCTATCAATAAGAACTGGGATGTAAGAAATTGAATTCATCTGATGGATTTGCAGCCTAATTACTGCATGACCTATTTTAATGAACAACCAGTACCTATTGAAAATTACAATAATTGCTTGCCCTTGCAGATTTTCTAGCCTGATGTTTGTGGATCCTGTAAAACTATTGATTTATTTAAAATGGGAAAGAAGGTAATGATACAAAGCCATAAATTAAAATGAAGATAAATCTTTATTTGTTTCTTCCTAAAAAAAATTACAACACCACAAAGAATTCTATTCAGGAGTTCAGTAGCAATCCAGAGACATCATTGGATTCATTTTGCTTTGATATTTAAGTATTTGTTTATGAATGTTTCTGTTTTAACGATTAATGGTAGACACTGACTCGTATTCTCTTAGCTTTACTCCTTGTTGCTCCCATCCTTACTATCCTCTCCATTAGTGTAACCTTCCAAAGAATTTAGTAAGCATTATGCTAGCTTGGTTCAGCAGTGGTGCTCTCACCTCTGATTCAGAAAGACATGGTTTCAAGCTCCATTGTAGGACTTGAGCACATAACCTCGACTGACGTTTCAGTGCAGTACTGAGGAAGGGTTGCATTGCTTGAGGCGAGGAGTTTCATAAAGTCTTTGACAAGACACCACATAACAGACTATTGGAGGAGATTAAGGGGTAGGAATTATGGGCAGGTTGTCAGAATGGCTGAAAGCTGGTAGTGGAGTCCACAGGCTTGTGTTCCGGGTCCGCTTTTAATCACTGATTATGTCAATGATTTGGATATAGGGCTGGAGGAAGTGGTGTCCAGTTTTACAGACAATACTAACACAGAATGTATGAGAAGTAACTCAGAAGAACAGAAGAAGCTGGAAAGCGATACTGATAAGCTGGTGGAATCAGCAGAAAATGGGATTTTTGTCAGTAAGTGTGTAATGATGCACTTTGGTTATAAAACGTAATTACTTTGAACAGGCTGATGTGATAGAACAGGGGGATTTAAAGATTCTTGTTCAGGGTTACAAGATGTTAAAATGGTTATTTGAGTGAATAATCTGTTATTGTAGTTTTATCCCGGGTTTCAGTAGCTTCTTACTGGAGAAAAGATCTTGCTGGAGAGAATGTTTTTTTGTTGAAAACGCATTTATTTACAAACTAACTATTTACAGAAGTTAATTAAAACCAAGGCATAGCTGGAGCTACTTTCTAATATGCATCTCAGTCCTCTTCCTTCAGTGAATGACATCACTGTGACATAGCTCCTTATGCACATGCTCAGTAGCTATCAGTAGAGTTAATCCTTAGCTCTACATCTGCCCCTTGAGTGTTTATCCCCCTACTGTTTTATGCACACATTCCACTGCACCTCCCCTGAAAGTCTTTTCCCTCAAAGGGAAAGTTTCTTTTGTGGTTTCATCGGTCTTCCTGAACAAGTGCGAGCTCCTGCTGAGGTAGATGGGAATCCTTTTGCTCTGATGTAAGTTCATGGGTGTTGTCACCCTTGGTTTCCCTCATTTGTGGTTCAATACATGTGATGCTCTCTGAAGGTTCAGGGTAATCTGCCCATGCTGTTAGTGGTATTCTATCCATTGAGATTAGGGCTGATCTGTTAATTCAAATGATGCCTGACTGTGTCTTGACCAGATATGATCAGTTGCTGTAGCTTCTCAATTACTGTTCTTGCATAGTTCTGATCGCCGATCCATACCCCCTCTCCCCTTCCAAGAATTGGAAGATCTTGAGCCCTATGCTTCTGGTTAAAGGTATGAGCTTGACTTTCTCAGTAGGCTTCTTCTTTCTTCCTAGCTTGATGATGGTCTTCTACAATGGTATTTGGCAGTAAGGTGTGAGGTATGAAAGGAAGTTAGGTTACGACCCATCAGAAGCTTGCATGGGACAAACCCAATATGTAATGTTGTCTGACAATAGCTAAGCAGAACAAGCTCAAAGTCATCATTTTTCTTCAAGAGGCCTCCTGGCTCAGCTTCTCTGTTAGACCGTGGGTATTTTGGGAGCTTGTGGTATGTACAAAGTCACATGATTTTGTGAAGGTTTGAAAGTATTCCTTGGCGAATTATGGTCCATTATCAGAGATGGGAACATCAAGAATACCATGTTCACAGAATCACACAGTGCAGATGAGGCCCTTCGGCCCATCGAGTCTGCACCAACACATGAGAAACACCTGACCTACATCACTAATCCCATTTACCAGCACTTGGCCCATAGCCTTGAATGTTATGATGTGCCAAGTGCTCATCCAGGTACTTTTTAAAGGATGTGAAGCAACCTGCCTCCACCACCCTCCCAGGCAGTGCATTCCAGACCGTCATCACTCTCTGGGTAAAACAGCTTTTCCTCACATCCCCCCTAAACCTCCTGCTCCTCAACTTGAACTTATGTCCCCTTGTGACCCTTCAACTATTGGGAACAATTGCTCCCTATCCACCCTGTCCATGCGCCTCATAATCTTCTACACCTTGAACAAGTCACCCCTCAGTCTTCTCTGCTCCAACAAAAATAACCCAAATTTATCCAACCTCTCTCCATAACTTAAATATTTTATCCCAGGCAACATCCTGTTGAAAATCCTTTGCACCCCCTCCAGTGTGATCACATCCTTCCTATAATGTGGTGACTAGAACTGCACACAGTTCTCCAACTGTGGCCTCACTAAGTTTCTATATAACTCTAACATGACCTCCCTACTTTTGTAATCTATGCTTCGATTTATAAAGGCAAGTGTCCCATATGCCTTTTTCACTACCCCACTAACATGCCCCTTGCCTTCAGAGATCTATGGACACACACGTCAAGGTCCCTTTGTTCCTCAGAACTTCCTAGTGTCATGCCATTCATTGAACACTTCCTTATCAAATTACTCCTTCCAAAGTGTATCACCTCACACTTTTCAGGGTTAAATTCCATCTGCCACTTATCTGCCCAATTGACCATCCCGTCCCTATCTTCCTGTAGCCCAAGACACTCAACCTCACTGTTAACCACCCGGCCAATCTTTGTGTCATTCGCAAACTTACTAATCTTACCCCCCGCATAGTCATCCATATTGTTTATATAAATTACAAACAATAGGGGACCGAGCACAGATCCCTGTGCTACGCTACTGGACACTAAATTCCAGTCATTAAACCATCCTTCTGTCATCACCGTCTGTCTCCTACAACTAAGCCAATTTTGAATCCACCTTATCAAATTACCCTATATCCCATGTGCATTTGCCTTCTTTATAAGTCTCCCATGTGGGACCTTGTCAAAGGGTTTGCTGAAATCCATATAAACTACATCAACTGCACTACCTTCATCTACACACCTGGTCACATCCTCAAAAAATTCAATCAAATTTGTTAGACATGACCTCCCTCCTTCAAAGCCATGCTGACTATCCCTGATCAAACCTTGCCTTTCCAAGTGGAGATAGATTCTCTCCTTCAGAATTTTCTCCAATAGTTTTCTTACCAGTGATATGAGACTCACTGGCTCATCTCTACAACCCTTCTTAAATAGCGGAACCACATTAGCTGTACTCCAGTCCTTTGGCACCTCCCCCTTGGCCAGAGAGGAATTAAAGATTTGGGTTAGAGCCCCTGTGATCTCCTCCGTTGCCTCCCTCAGCAGTCTGGGACTCAAATCATCTGGACTTGGAGATTTGTCCACTTTTAAGCCTGCCAACAACTCCAATACCTTGTCACTCCCTATATCAATTTGCTTAAGAACCTCGCAGTCTCTCTCCCCGAGTTCGATACCTTCATCCTCATTCTCTTGGGTGAAGATGGATGTGAAGTATTCATTCAACCCTCTAGCGATGTCCTCTGGTCCACCCATAGATTGCCCCTTGGTCCCTTATGGCCCCACTCTTTCCCTGGTTATCCTCTTCCCATTGATATACTCATAGAATATCTTGTTTAGAGAACATTTTCTTCAAGGTGGTAATAATAGTTTCAGAGGGGTAGTATGTAACTTTTGCACCTCTATCCCATGAAGATAATAGTTTACCACTAGAAGAAATATTTTCCCTTTAGAGTCAAACAGCTCCATGCAATGGTTCTCCCAAGCCTTGATGGGAAGGAGGAGGGCAGGAGTGACTCCTCCTGCTCCAGCCTGTGAATGCTGCAGGTGTTACAGCTGGAAACCATGGGTGGAATTTTCTGTGCCTAATGGCATCGGGCGTCATGACTAGCGTGAGTGGACAATATGGCGGGAAGGACAAAACTCAGCTTCACAACGTCGTGAAACCAGTTTGCAATCGTCTACTCCCCGAGCCGCATTTTCCACAGTCGGACTTCGGGAACTTCATTGTAATATATCTGCATATTATTAAAAGCCCAGCTCGCTAGAATCATCCCCCACGCTGAATCATCTGAGCACGTCGGAGTGACTCACGCCTACATGCTTCGTAACGGCATATATAAGGTGTGCACTTGGCAGGCTAAACTTTGAGGGGAACTCAGAGGTGAGTGCACAGTAACATTACGCAGTGCTCACCATGGTCACCTGTTGGACTTAAAGGTTGAGGTGCCATGCACTCAAGTGAGGGCACAGATAAGTCGCTTTTTTCTAGTTGGCTGACAGCACGGTGCCAGGCAGGGGTTACCCTGTTGTTGAGGTGAGTTGGGGGGGTGGGGGGGTGGCACAGGGTCAAGGGTTGCCCTGTTGTGGAGGCGAGTTGGGGTTGGGGGGAGGATAAGAGCTGGACTCCAGTTGAGGCAAGTTGAGGAGGTAGTGGCAAGTACTGCCCTGCAGTTGAAGGTAGTGCAAAGCACGTGTTGGGGGTGGGGGGGAGGAAAGTGGCCAATCACTGGGGAAATCTTGTACACAGCTGAGACAGTTCAGGCACAGCCACATTGATATGATTGGAGCTGGGCCTCAAGCTTATTTGTCCATTCAAGCAACACAGAGGCATGAAAGTGCCACCAAGTGTTCCAGAACTTTTCACCCCCTCGGGCACAGACTGCAAAATAATGGGTATTTTAGTGGACTGCAGAATAATTGGATACTGGACACTTTGTACAAACTCTTTGCTAAAGCTGGCCATGGAGCAGTCAGTGGTGGAGGTTCTCACAGCCACTTGCAATGTCATCATCCCGGATTGGACTGGTCTCCCCCATGGTTCAAGCTAACAGTGCAACCATGGAGCCAGCACTCTCTGGGATGTGCTAAGGAACCTTCAGACTTAACCAAGAAAGGTTCTTAGAACACCCAAGCTATCCCACGCATCTCTGTCTTTCAACCTGCAGGAGGAGCACATCAGAAGCATTGAGCCTGGTGAAGTAGCTATATGCATCGTGGCTTACAGAGAGTGGAGACGAAGGACAAGAGAGCAACGGAGGCGCCTGGCTGGGGAGAGGCAGGAGCAGTACCCTCAGGAAGAAGGGGCTCCCGCACACACTGTTGAAGAGCCACAGCGAGCTATCGCTGGTTGGTGCCTATATAGACCCAAGGTCGATAGATGCCACCTTTCATTGCAGCTGACCAAGATCCTGTGTCGCCGAAGACTGCGCATGTATAGGTAACTGGTCACTCACATCTGCAACCTGCTGCAGGATTGGGCATCATGGGGACGTGGAGGTCATCCACAGCCAGTGGCCACAAAAGAGACCACAGTGCTCAATTTCTATGTCAGTGGCTTCTTTCAGGGCTCCACAGGTGACCTCTGTGGAATATTGCAAGCCTCCACCCCCAAATGCATCCATGAGATCATGAATGCCAGCTTTGCGAAGGTACACAATTTTATGCATTTTGCCCGGGATCAGGAAAAACAGGAAGAAAAAGTGCTGGGAGTTGCCCGCATCTCAGGTTTCCCATAGGTACAGGGTGCCATTGACTGCACCCATGTGGCACTCAGATCCCTGTGGCAACAAGTAGTCAACTATGTCAACGGCAAGGGCTTCCATTCGCTGAATGTGCAGCTGGTATGCAACCACCACAAACACATCCTGCAGGTCTACCCATCCTGGTTTCCAGGGAGTGTCGACGACTCCTACATTCTCAGTTGGTCTCGTTTCCCTGACGTCTTCCAGAGTCCACAGAGACTGCAAGGTTGACTCTTTGGGGATAAGGGCTACCCACAGAGGACGTAGCTAATAACACCTGTGTGGTGGCCTCAGACTGCAGCAGAGCGACAATATAATGAGGCTCATGTTGCAACTCGCAACTTGGTGGAGGAAACCATCAAGATGCTGAAAATGAGGATCCGGTGCCTGAACTGGTCTGGTGGAACCCTGCAATATAGTCCACAGAGGGTGTCACACATCATTGTCGCCTGCTGTGCCCTTCACAACCTGGTGTTGGAATGATGAGAGGAGCTGGCTGAGGAGGAGCTGGAGGAACTCTTCCAGTAAGGAGGACGTCAACAGTGATGAGAGTGAGGAGGTCCTTGAAGATGAAGATGATGGCGATGAGGCCTTCACACTGCCAAACGAGGCAGGTGCTCTCAGGGAGCCCCCATAGCTGCTAGATGTGTGACGGATGCTGACAACTTGCATTGAGGAGACACCATGGAACCTCATATTGCATCTGTAGATATCTGACTCCAGTCTAGCTGATGCCAGCGCACATGCCTTCTGTGATAAGGCTCATGTCATGGAGACACAGTGGAGGCCCTAATAGTCATTTGATTGCAGGAGGATGATGATGACATGCAGCAAGGACACTCCACAGATTTTCACATAGCCTCTGAGAATGTCTGACTCCTGTCTGGCCAAGAGCAGCTGACTTGCACTCTGTGATCAGGGTCATATCATGGAAATGGGGCCATGAAACATTAAATGCTTTGTCTGCCTTCAGCACCTGACCCCTTCAGGATCACAGCATCAGTGCTCACAGGTGCTGAAGAAATGGGGGGTCAGCCCCACCTCAAAGGTGCTGAGAGCACACAAAGAGAATGATGGAACTCTGTGACACCTGCCCACGACATTCTGGCAGCAATGACAAGCACCATTGAGGTTCAGGAATCAGTAACATGTCTAGTGAGTGTGAGGCCGGACCATCACTTTGGTCTGAAGGCTGCACAAAACACAGGGAAGATGTCCTGGGCTGAGACACCTGCCTTTATCTTGTGCAGGAACGAAGGTTTCACATCTGAGTAACACGAACACTGCTCATCAGAACAAGGAGCCATAGGCAGGGAGACATTCTTGGAACTTTATTTACAATAGTGAACATTATGTACAAGTGATTAACATCCATGCCCAGACTGTGCAACCCTATGTCTGAAATTGAAGATGGTTGATGAGAAGAAACCAGCCCCCAAGAAGGGAGCCAAAGAAGCCTTAAAGAAACTGACAGCAAAGGGCGGCAAGAAGCGGCGAAAGTCGAGGAAGGAGAGTTACTCCACCTACATCTACAAAGTGATGAAGCAGGTTCACCCCAACACTGGCATCTCCTCCAAGGCCATGAGCATCATTAACTCGTTCGTGAACTGTGTTTTTGAGTGCATTGCGGGTGAAGCTTCCCACCTGGCCCATTACATCAAGCGCAGCATCATCAGCTCCCAGGAGATGTGCACCTGCTGCTGCCCGGGGAACTGGCCAAGCACACTGTGTCAGAAGGGACAAAGGCGATGACCAAGTACACCAGTTCCAAGTAAAACCCCACAATGAACTGAAAAACATACACCTTCCTGACAGGGCTCAGCTGCAGCTTGTTGCTGCTGCTACAGTCGTGTGCTGGGTGTTGTTGGAGCTGGAAGGAGCCAGGAGTTGTTGCTGAGATTTTGCTGTTTACTGCCTTTTTCCTCGGGCACCTCTTTATTTTGCCTGTTTTTATGTTGCCTAGGGGACATGACAAGCGTGCAAGATCTTACTGCTGGTGATTTTGCCAGGGCTGTAGGGGCCTAGATTCTGCAGGGCCTGAGGCCTGAAGCATTGGAGGAGAGAGAGAGAGAGAGAGGGAGGAGGTGCTGTGAGACGAGGAGGCCAGGAGACAAGGACTTTTTGGGAATCACTTCAGATGTGGGTATTGGAACCTTTGTTCGGTGGGGACTGAAGGCGACCATGTATTTTGTCGGGGGAGGAGTGAAGACCATTGCAGAGACTTGGGGGAAGGAGTGTGTGTGTTGCTTAAGATCTTGCCACCCACTCCTCACTCTACCCATGTCTGAGTCCAGTAAGTGATGCTGCCTGGTGAAGAGGGACAGGGCTGATTCCTGTGTGCCGTGGAGCTCTGGCAGAGAGGCAGAAGAGCTAGTGCCCTCATCTGGAGCGCCCTGAGAGGAGCTCACAGAGACGACAAGCAACTCGTGCGCCAACGTCAAGTCGCTTTGGACCTCCCTGCTCACCATTGACGGAAGGGCACCGAGCTGGAATACTGGGTGCCCAATCCATCTCCCACACTGACAGTGACCACCTCAGGTCATTGCCTGTGTGAGGGCTTGCAGGCCTGAGTGTATCCCCAGGAACCCTGATTCAACTCCTGGAGGAGCATCTCCATGAGAGTTTCCATTCTTTCCATGGAGGAGGCAGTGCGCTCGGACAGAGGGTCACTGCATTGCTCATGTTCCACACAGACTCCTCCACAACGGAGACCGTAGCATGCATTACCTCATGTATCCCCATCAGATCCTCCCACACACCCTGCTGGACTTCCAGCATCTGCTACCTCAGGGATGAGTCTAGAGGCACATCATCAGCCACCGACTGAGCATGTTCCTGGGCCCCAGCATTCCTATGACTGCCAGCGCCCTGGGCACTCTCTGCCTCCGCCTACACTTCAAGTGAGTGTGAAGTGCCCTTACCACTGTGCACCGAGATATTAGCCAACGACCTTATTTCCACAAAGGTGCTGGTATCTGAGCTGGTGCCTGCTTGGCTAAGAAGGTGTGACGCTGGTGCATCCAGATCATCCGTGCCCTCAGGGATGAGTGGTGGCCCTTCAGGCTCCTGAGACCGAGGGTGTTCTGGTGAGCCTGAAAGGAAGAACAAGGACATGTGATTAATTGAAGTAGTTACACTGTTACTGTGCATGTCTGGCACCCATATCAGTATGCCCTCATCTTTCCATTATCAATGAGGATTCCATGTTGGAGGCTAAAATCAATATACAGTCAACAATAGAATGGTTGCTATGACAGATTTTGTGACCACATTGCACTGCACTCTTATCTCCCTGTCGCACCCCAACCTCATCGCAGCCGATTG